>NC_134526.1:7482783-8219033 GCF_027942865.1 Odontesthes bonariensis | reverse complement strand
CAGACCCCTGGGGCTCTCTGAAAGGAACATGGGCTGTCTACAGGTTCTCAGCTGTTATTCTGTTGCCCGTCTGTTGATCGGGTTGCCCCATATTGTTAAATTGTAACAATAGGATTTCATGATATTTATCTGGCAAGTCAGAGACGTTTAAAACAACTTGGTTTAGCTGAGGTAAAACATCAGGTTTTATATGGATTCTTTTCCCAAATTACGAGGTGACAACTGCCGCTCCTACGCTTCCCCAGTTCATTGGCTGTGGAGCTGAAAGAAATGATCATTATCAAACATGAATACGTGGTTTGTAGACACTGCTTCGAAAGTGGTCGTTCATCTCAGATTACTCAGAGCCGATGGGATCAGTGAGTGAAGTTTAAAACTGGAGAAAGAGAACATCTGTAAAAAGCGAGCGGTTGATAACGACTAAAATATCAGAGACAACTCCTCCAACCATACTTAAAATCCAAGTACAATTGCATGTCAGGTGGACAGTTTCAAAAGTGCAACAGCGTTGTTAAGTGCCAAAAAACAACCTCAAGTGGGGTGAATATTTGGAAAAAAAAAATATATATATATATATATATATACGGTATATATAGGAAACTGAAATATTTTTGTCCAGTATTAAGTCATGTCCAACCAGCAAAGGCATCTCTTGCTCAACTAAGAATGTTTCTTTCGATCGTCTCTTTTGACAGGAGCATGATCCTTTTGAAAGTGTGCATCTACGCTGGCCTTCTGCTCTATTTCCCCCCGTGTACATGTCAGTCATGTACAGAGGGAACAGCCAAACAGTGCCGAGATGCACAATTTGCTCCAGGTTCCAATTTGGCTGGGGAGGGCTTTGACATAACCAAAATGGAACAGAAGGGGGCTTTTGTGCTCAACATGAACGAGTGGAAACGCAAAGATAGAAAATGCACGCTGTGCAGCAACCCATATCTGGAGAACACACAACAGAAGTTACCCCTTTCTGTGGTGGACTGGAGGGCCAAACAGTCCTGCAGCGCCAAAGTGTCCTCTAAACTTCACAAGTCCAGTGAGTCTCTGGTCACTTCCAGCTCCTCTTCTGTTGAAAACAACTGGAAGGCAGGTTTAGATTTTAGTGTAGGAAAACTAGGTGCCTCACTGATGCTGGCTGGAACCAATTCTAAGCTGGCTGATTACTCCATGGAGAAAACAAAGAATGACAAATTCAGCTTCACAAGCCTCAGCATGTCCTGCGGGTACTACAGGTAAGAACATAAGGACCTGGATGAAATCTTTTTCCACACACTGGAATGTTTAGAGAAAAAAGCTCTACTGTTAAACTCTCTTTGCTGTCTCCACGAAAACAGCTACAGAGTTTCCAACACTCCCAAGTTGCACAACGAATTCAAAAAAGCGGTGAAACAGCTTCCTAAAGTCTACAGCCCAGAATCCAAGCAACGCTTTTATAAACTCATTGACAACTTCGGCACCCATTACATCACCAAGGTAAAGGAAATAAATGACATGCTTGGATTTAACCACTTAACCTTTGCAACTGATGGAAAAATGTGTTTGTATTTATCATTCCAGGTGAAATTGGGAGGAAGTGTTCAATCTGTCACCAGCGTCCGTCAGTGTCAGGCCAGTCTGCAGGGGCTCAGTGCGGAAGAGGTGCAGACGTGCCTCAAAGTTGAGGCATCTGCTACCATCAAAGTAACAGTGTCAACTGAGACTAATCACTGCAAGAAGGACATAGAGAAGTCTGATAGTAAGTCAGCGTTCTCCAGCCTCTTCAGCGACAGGTACGCAACATTTTTCTCACAGTCTTTGTCATGTTTTCAAATCATTTGTACCTCTAACAAATGAAAATACATCATACTACAAAATGGCAAAATCCTTCATTTTCAGTCTCTGTGCATATCAGTTCAGAAAGATTAAAGGAGAACTGCGGTATTTTCAACATTAAGCCTCTTTTATGAGTCGTCTGCAATGTTTTAGAACCCCCCTCCCCGCTTTTTTGAATTTTACTGCTGTCTCCGGTATTTGCCTAATTTTGATTCTTCTCAACCTGCTTCAGAATGGCAAGTATTGTGCATGTCCTAAAAGGTCCGAAAAAGCACCATAAACGTCCGTTTTCAAAATGATCAACTCACCGGAGTGGTTACTGGTGTGCACTGGTAATCCATATCAAATTTCGTTGCGAAAAGTTGCTTCTGTCGTGTTTTATTTGACATTTTGTAAATCCCATTGAGTTCTCTTGAAGACTGGATGTTCGTTGATATTACTCCGCCACCGGTGTGGAGTATAGCAAGTCAGATTCAACTGCTGAGCGGAAGTTTATCCACGGCTGTGAGGTGGTTAAGAAAATAGTTCGAGCATGAACGAGCTGCCAAATAAAACACGACAGAAGCAACTTTTCGCAACGAAATTTGATATGGATTACCAGTGCACACCAGTAACCACTCCGGTGAGTTGATGATTTTGAAAACGTTTATGGTGCTTTTACGGACCTTTTAGGACATGTGCCATGATTGCCATTCTGAAGCAGGTTGAGATGAATCAAAATTAGGAAAATACCGGAGACAGCAGTAAAATTCAAAAAAGCGGTGAGGGGGGTTCTAAAACATTGCAGACGACTCATAAAAGAGGCTTAATGTTGAAAATACCGCAGTTCCCCTTTAAGTTATTGCATCTACTCCCCTGCATCAGATGATTTCAAAGTTAGACCCCTGAAAGACACTGGCCTGTCTGCTCTTGTATGAATTATTTCTGGCTCAGTTGCTGAAACAACTCTTTCTTCAAAAGATTCACAGAAATAAAGGGGGGCCACACCACAGAGCCAGACCTCCTCTTCTCTGCTAACAAAAACCCATCAGCCTACAAGGAATGGCTGCGCTCCCTGCCGCAGAATCCTGACATAGTTTCATATTCCTTAGACTCTCTGCATGAATTATTTCCTAAAAACACATCAGCGAGCGAGAACCTGCGCTCGGCCATCACTCATTACATCTTGGAGAAAGGTCTGTGGAAGAATTGCAGTGAAAGTTGTCGGGCAGGCATTAAGAGCGACTCAAAGGATCACTGCGTCTGCCAGTGCCACAATGACCCCGCTGTTAACCTTGATTGCTGCCCAAAGCAAAAGGGGATGGCACGGATCATTATAACAGTACAGCGGGCCTCTGGTCTGTGGGGAGACTACTTCACGGCTACAGATGGTTACGTGAAGGTGTTTTTCAACAAACAAGTTCATCGTTCTCCGGTCATTTGGAACAACAATTACCCTCAATGGGCTTTTGTTGTTGACCTGGGCTCCCAGGTTCTGTCTCCAGAAAACAAATTGAAATTTGAGGTTTGGGATCAGGATAATAACTGGGATGACGACCTGTTGGGAAGATGTGAGCAAGTTTTGACTGCAGGAAACCAGACAGATTTCTGTAATCTAAATCATGGCCAGCTGTTCTTCAAATGGGAAGTGACTTGTGCTCCAAGTCTGAGCGGCAGCTCATGCATGCAATACAAACCATCTCCTATGAATCAGAGCCTGAAGAAGTTTTACGTCTCCCGTCATGCCCATCCTATTCCAAAGGCCGTCCTGCAGGAAATGGGTGTGTTATTTTGAGTAAAAGGCATAATCCATGATGCCTATCAGCATTAAAATTGCAAAAGGCTACAACTTGATATCAGAAAACATCTATCACAGCTTTTAAGTTGACTTAATATGTAAGTTTTACCTTATTTGATTGCAAGAAAAATATAAACGGTTTTCAATATAAGTTAGATTGATTTTTATTAAGAGTTTATCTGATTCAATAGGTTCTGTGGGTCAGAGCAACTTTTACTTTCTAATTGATTTCTGCATTATGATCAAATGCTATTGCTTGCCTTTTTTAAGCTTTTAGTCTTGTGTTTTCATATTGTTGCCTTCTGGTTTAAATGATATGTGATTCTCAAGAGAGACGCCAAATCGAATAATGTGGTTTTATGCCCTTGCATTTGGGTTAGGGTTATTACTGTCAGTATTACTGCTGTATATTTCCCCTTAATGCTGATGCACATGCTTAAATGTATGTTAAGCTTTCATTTATTACTCCTCTTACTTTGTAAGTTTCATGCTTCGTTCACTGTCAATTTTCACAAGTTAACAAAAAATAAAATGTGTTTAGCATCTTAAGATGTTCTGGTACTCATGAATGTTGTTCTTTTTTCTGAATGTGTCTCACTTTAGACCTCTCACTGTCAGTATTTAAAGCGAAAATGGCCTCGACCTTTGCCTACAACAAGGCTAACTTTAGTTTTAAGTGTCCAGCTACTTTGGATTGGTAGATTTTATTTGATATTTTATTTAACCTTGATCTAACCTGGAGATAAAGTTAACAAACTGACTATTAGAGTGTGACAGTTTCTTATCTTCACTCAGTATGGTTCAAGCCCACCGCCACTTCAGAGAAATGAGAGGTTTGTGGTCTTCGTTTCGTTTCTGACTGGAAAGCCGGCCTTCACTTCATATTTTACTTTGAGTTTGTCTGTGTAGGAAGCCGGCTCATCCAACTCATCTTAATTCAAACTGTCAAACCTACTCGCCCCCCCTGCTCTCAGAGACCACTGTCACCTCACCCCCTCACCACCTCCTGCTCCGCTTTTCTGATTGCTAAACCTTACCACCGATGTTCATGCAAGGCAGACAGTTTCCCTCACGTAGCTCGGACTGTCAAGACATCGGTGAGTAGTTTCTGAAGTGCTCAGTAATATATTCTTTATCTATGAATATACAATGTCAGCTATGTTGACTACTGATAATATTTTAGTAATGTCGCAGTTGTAAAAGGAAGACTTTTACCTGGATAAAACTTTCCACTTACAAGACCTGAACTAAAAATAGTTCAGACTAATTTAATGTGTTTTACATAAACAATTATCTCCTGCTAACATTTATTAAGGCTTTAAATGTTAGGGAAGGTACTATCTAATAACACTGAAGGGTTAAGGAAGATTCTGATCAATATGTGTGTTGTGAATATATTTATCTCAGGATAATGATTGAAAACTCTCTCTGTCAGCTTCTAACTTTCTACTCAAGCACCCCCTTTTGGTAAATGCTGAGATCAGCATCTTGATGTGCAAGTTAGCTTTTACAAGATTTTCCTGAACTTAATGCTCATACAGTGTGTTGCACTGGATAGATATTACTTGTGTTTACCGCCAATCAATGTTCTTTGTGTGCCTTTTTTTGCTCTTCCTTTTTCTGAAATAGTCATTTTTAACCACAAGTGACCAGTGTAATTTGAAACATTCATAAAACACTGCATGGTCTGATATTAAACAAGATAGCATTATTTTCCAACTCCAAATCATTAAAACTTGATGCTTATCAGATCTGATTATAGCTCATGTGGTAAGTCTCAAAGTGAGGGCGGATGTGGTTGATGAGCTCATTTTATCTGGAAAGTGTAACTTGAACAGAAAAGCCAAAAATTGCGAAACACCTGTAAGAAACTCGTAAACTCCACAGATGAAAGGCAGCAGTCAATAAAATAAAGGGTGGTTGTATTGGTCCCTGACATTTTGTGCGCATATTCTGCTGTGAACGATAAAACTCAAACTTAAACTTAACGGCTTGAGTTTCAATACAACTTCAGATTGACTGAGAACATCGAATTTGCAGTAATATTAAGCCCGAAGAATCCAATTTGCCTTAATTGGGAACAGTGTCTAAACATTTTTAAGACATCTTTAACTGAAAATGTTTATTTTTGTTTATTTAAAATTAATTGCCAGAGAAGTAACTGTAAGTTGATGCTTATCGCTGATGTCGTCCCTAATATTCAATAAAAGTTCCTTTACTGTCAAGTGCTACAAAAACCAGAAATATAAACTTGTGCCAAACCATGGGCTGTTTCAAAATGTGTAAAGAATCAGGGAATTAACTATTATTTATCAGAAAGCTCCCTCGTTCTTTGCATGTTGAGGGACACTTAAGAAACAAAGGCATGTTGTTTGAAGCACTGATAGAAAATGAGGACGGACGTCGTGGTCACGTTTAGCTGGAGAAAGTTTTTGGTCATGAAGAACTTGAGGCCCTGACAATCTCTGTGGTGTAACGTGTTAAAAGCATTTATTTTTCTTCAAACACAGAATGGGATGATTCTTTTTAAAACTAGAAAATATAAACGCTAGCTCTGTCGCTCACAACTGAGACTGATACAAGATAAGATACAAACCACCACTGGATTGCCAAACGTTGACTTTGGCAGCCAGTGTTTCTTTTAACCACAGTTCTGTTTTAAACTACACTTATGGGTGCCATACTCGGGCCCAGGTCCGAGTCCCGGCCTGAGGCCCTTTGCTGCATGTCTTCCTCCACTCACTCTGTCCTCCAGCTTTCAAATAAAGGCCTCTCATGCCCAGAAAAGCTTTTAAAAAATCAATCCAATTACACTTGGCTAATTACTGTAGCCACAACAACAAACATCCTCTGCTTCAACTAAAGTAGAAGTCTTTATTGTCGCTATACAAATACAGCGAGATATCGTCTGGAGCAAGCCAACCAATGAGCAGAGGAGAAAACAGTAGATAAAAGCAGTTAAATATATACTTAAAAGATTATAGAAATGTACAACACATATGTAAAACTAACTAATATATCAATCAAATATACAAACATACCTAAATATTTACAATCACAAGGTGCAAGGTATAAATAAAGTCATCTGTACTTAAACTTAATCTGACACTCATATTGACTGTATTGAACAGGCAACTTATATAAGTTGTGGATTTATTGTGTGCTAATGAATTGCCTCGTTCACATTTTTACAGCTGAAAAATATGCGTTTTCTTTTTTTCAGTTTGCATCGTCCAACTTAACAGCAGCATGTTCCTGGTAAATGTATGGCTCTGTGCAGGCTTCCTCCTGTACTTCCCTCAGTGCACATACGCGTCCTGCACACCGGGGACACCCCGACAGTGCCAAGAGGCAGAGTTTGCTCCAGGTTCCACTTTGGCTGGGGAGGGTTTTGATATTACCAAAATGGAACGTAAAGGGGCTTTTCTGCTTGACATGAATCAGTGGAAACACAAGGATAAAACCTGTACACTGTGTAGCAACCCCTATCTGGAGAGCAAAAAGCAAAAACTTCCTCTCTCAGTCGTGGACTGGAGGGCAAAGCAGTCCTGCAGCGCCAAAGTGTCCTCCAAACTTCACAAGTCCAGTGAGTCTCTGGTAAGTTCCAGCTCGTTTTCTGTGGAAAATGACTGGAAGGCAAGTTTAGATGTTGCAGTGGGTGATAAAAGTGGATCGCTGATGCTGGCCGGAACCAATTCTAGGCTGGCTGATTACTCCATGGAGAAAACAAAGAACGACAAATTCAGCTTCACAAGCAACGGCATGTCCTGCGAGTACTACAGGTAAGAACATAAAGACTCAAATTAAACTTTATCCCACACACTCCCACGTTTACAAATAAGTAAATAGAATACTGTTACATACTAATTTCATACTGGTTTCCTTTTTCCATGTAAACAGCTACAGAGTCTCCAGCACACCAAAGTTGCACAAGGAATTCCGCAAAGCAGTGAAACAGCTTCCCAAAGTCTACAGCCCAGAGTACAAGCAACGGTTTCACAAACTCATTGACAACTTCGGCACCCATTACATCACCAAGGTGAATTAAAGCAGCAATGCTATCAAAAACATTAGCTCATCTGTGATTCAATGGCAGCAACATGTCTCATAAAGTTAGAATAGGACCATGATAACAAGTCAGATTTAGCTAACAACAGAGCAGTTTCAGACCAGATTTTGAATGAGCTGTGGCCCAGAAGATGGTGGTTCTTCGAGGTAATGTTCACATATGGCTTCATCTTTGCATGATAGAGCTTTAACCTGCATTTGTGGATGGCACAGTAACCTGTGTTCAGTGATTTCTGGAAGTGTTCCTGAGCCCATGCAGTGATTTTAACTGAGTGTCTTGGAAGTTTCATTACGTCAGAAAGTAACACTTTTGGTAAACAGGATCCGTTCAAATGTGCCATTATAGGTGAAGCTGGGGGGAAGTCTTAAGTCTGTGACCAGCATCAGGCAGTGTGAGGCCAGTCTGCAGGGCCTCAGTGTGGAGGAGGTCCAAATGTGTCTGGAAGCTGAGGCCTCGGTGAGCACCAAAGTCAATGCAAAAGCAGAAGCCAAGCACTGCCAAAGGGACAGTGAGAAGAGGGATGATAAGAAAGATTTTTCTGATCTCTTCAATGACAGGTACAGAAAATTTTCATTCATATTTTATAACATCTTTGTCATACTCTACGGATAATCTTCCTGAAACAATAGACAATATTCACTTCTTTTAACTCAAGAAAAGCCCAGTTGGCTCAGCTGTTAAAGCACTGCTCTCCTCAACAGGTTTACAGAAATAAAGGGGGGGCACACCACAGAGCCAGACCTTCTCTTCTCTGCTAACAAAGATCCATCAGCCTACAAGGAATGGTTGACTACAGTACCACAGAATCCAGAAATAATCTCGTACTCCCTGGATTCACTTCATGAGTTACTGCCTGCTAACACCCCTGTCAGGAAAAACCTACGCTCAGCCATCAGCCACTACATCCTGGAGAGAGGCCTGTGGAGGAACTGTAGTGATCGTTGTCAGGTTGGTATCAAGAGCGACTCAAGAGATTCCTGCGTCTGCCAGTGCCACAATGAACCCACTGTGAACCAAGACTGCTGCCCAACCCGTAAAGGTATGGCACGGGTCATTATAACGGTACAGCGGGCCACTGGTCTGTGGGGAGATCACACCACGGCTACAGATGGTTATGTGAAAGTGTCCTTTGGTGGAAATTTTGTTCAACGCACTCGTGTTATTGTAAATTCCAATGACCCACACTGGAGCACGGTTGTCGACCTGGGTCTCCAGGATCTTTCTTCAAAAAAAACTGTGCGGTTTGAAGTTTGGGATCAGGACAGTAACTATGATGATGACTTGCTGGGAGAATGTGAGAAGGTTGTGTCCGCTGGAGTTAGGGTGGATGTGTGCCCTCTGCAGCATGGCCGGCTGTACTACAAATGGGAGGTGGAATGTGTTCCAAGTCTGACCGGAGATTCATGCACGACCTACAAGCCCTCACCCATGAGTCAAAGTCTGAGGGGGCTGTACGTGTCCCGTCACGCTCATCCTATCCCAAAGTCCATTTTGGTAAAGATGGGTGTGTTTGTGGATGAAACGACCTCAGTGAGGAACCAGAGTGTGACAGCTGAGATTTAAAAGGGATGTAAATCACATATCTGTTTGACTGACGCTTACACAGCACCACATTTCATTTAATTAAGTTTGTCAACTTTAATCCAAGCAAAATCTTTACCAATCAACTCTCAACTGACCATGAACTGATTTTGTTTGAGTTTAATCTGGATTTAAATCTTGAAGCGTTTGGCTGTCAGTAATGATGTCAATAATAACCAATTTAAAGAGAAAAACCAATGTATGTGTGTTATCATATTAAAGAGTAAGTTAAAGATATATGTGTAGTATATTCTGGTCTTTAAGAACATGGTAAATTAGTATGCTTTGGATGAAGTTTCTGCAACTGAGTTGCCTACAGTTTGCCTTTAATTATAAACTTATATATCTCTTGTAACTGTTATATTTAAAAATACTTTCAAGCATTTTATTGTGTCTGCAGACACGTGTTTTTTTGTGTGTATTTTAACCATCATATGATATCATGCTGTGTCTATTGTTTATTTATCCAGAATAAAAGCAAAACTTCTGAACTTTTGTGGCATTTAATCTTTCATCTCAATACTTTTGCTTTTGGTTTGACTAGTAATGTTCAGTTTGAAATACACAGTGTGAGACCACATGAGACAGGAAGTGAAAAGCTTCCTGTGCAACGAAAAGGTTTCATTGTGTGTATTTAAGAGAACAGTGTGTTCAGGGAAATATGAGATCAATTGTTTTGACTCTGAAGCTTCCGTATAACCTAAGTTGACAATATAATTTATTGGATAAATACAGTAAAATCATAATGCTAATCTTGATTTTGACACATAGACACACATCTCTTGCTCTTTATCTCCCTTTATGTTCAACAGTCTCCACCTGCTGAGGCAGAAATTAACTGTTTGGGTACAGCTGGTTTTGGTAACAAATATTCACTTACAGAGAAATACGAAAAGACAAAGAGCACAACAGGACAAATAGAGTAAAACACACACACACAAAAAAGCACTAAATACGCATTACACTGAAATCATTATGGAGATGGTCCACTTGAAGCTGAACATCATCTTATTTAGCCTGGTTAAAGACAGAAGCACAGAAAAAGGGTGTGAAACACACAGATGCTGAATCACAACCAAATTTGCACAAATGGAGAGGAAATTACACAACAGTCAATCCTTATACACCACCGGCTGTTATATTCAGTTTACCTCGTCTCTTGTGATACATGTTTTGGTTAATCAGCTCAAAAAACCTGCATACTGGCTCTTTAAGTTCTACTGAAAATAAATAAAACTTCCTTTATTCTCACCTTTGTATCCGTTACCAAGGCCGGCGTTAACTCCACCATATTTGCCTGTCTGCTCTCCTGTGAGAGTTAAAAACAACCCAGTTCAGTGTTATAAGGAAGGAAATGGAGGGAATATGAAAACTAGGTTTGACAGACACATTAAAACTTCCAGGAAAAGAGTTCTGGCTTGTATTAGAGGACTCGGCTAATTCACAACGCACGCTACATACCCATAAGTGGGAAATAATCCATAATTCATTTAGCATGGAAGCCGTGTAAGTAGAAGAACATGAGCACATAGCGCATGTTACAACAACAAATTGTGAGTTTATTTTCCTTTGTTTTTTTTGCTCAGGATGTCCCTTTAATATATGAAGAAAACTGGAGCAAATCATGCAAGACAAAGCAATATTACGCAAGAAAACAAATCTAATGAAATCCCCAGAAACAACAAAGCAAGAGGAAGTTGATCATGAAGCAGGAAGTCTCCGGTTTTCTGGCTTACCCAAAGCATCATGAGTTAGACCAAGCTGTGCACCATAACCTAAACAAGAGATAAGACTTTAAAAACCAAGACAGGAGGCAAATGTGTAAAATATGTAAACGTTATGATTTGGTGCATTAAGTGTAACTAATGTTTGCAGCCAATAGGTGAGTTATGCAAAGCTTGACAGTAATAAAGTATAATTATTTCTGTCAGGCTCATGCATCCACCTCAGTGAATTGTAATGTGACATGCTGGTGGGATAAAAGACATTCAGTGTGACTGTTCATGCATGCAAAAAAAGTGTGCATGCATCCACCTGGTTGCGGAGCTCCATAACCTGTTGGAGTTCCTGAAACAACACAAAACATGGAGATATTACAACTGGGTGAAGGGTCATACCAGAAACACACAAACACACGAAATATTCATTTTATCTTAGATCACCAGACACAGTTGATTTTACTTTGTTTTTCTTATCTGTTCACATTCACATATGTTATGGTTATCACTTCAGAGGGCGTGTGCTGGTTAAAGAACAACCGCCCAACACCCCACAGCTGTGCCGTTTTCCATCGCAGGCAGCTTGTCACACGTTTGCTCATGCGATTTCACACATTCTCACCATATTTGTTGGCGGCTTTGGTGCCTTGAGCACCAAGGTTGAGCTGCTGAGCAGCATACGGGTAGCCACCATCACCTACAGAAATGACAAACAGTTGAATATGTTTTAGTTTTGTACCATTCAAACAAGGACTACAACATTAAACTAACATGACGGCATTTCAGTTTACAAGTATGGTTTAAATTATTCACAACAAAGTCTATTAATGTTTCTGTCCACTTTATAAACTGGGTCACTTGAAATTGTGCTCATAAGCTCATTTCACAGGCACTCTAGTTAAGTTGGTTTTCATGCTTTTATAACCCCATTTTACAAAGATTATGGCAGCGGGAATCACGGGAGCATTACCATAAGGAACCTGAGCAGCTCCTCCTCCTGCAGGAAAAAAGGAATCAAATATCACTCATATCAGTCATATTTCTCTCTTGAGAACCTGCCAGTTTTCTGCTATCGCGTGTGGTTCAAGTCTGACTCATGTGCGAGAAGCCACATTGATAAAAGTCTGACTAATAGTGTGACAGAAGGACGTGGTCATGTCAATGGCACTCACCGTATTTACCGCCATTTGATTCCAGTCCTGCATCAAGTGCTCCTGAAATAAGATCAGAGGTTGAGAATTTATAAAAGACAGTGTTTGCTGTTTGTGAAATGAAGATTATGTTCTCATCGGCCCATATGCTGGCTTACTCCAAACATCTCTAAAACATTTACATGTGACTACATGGGACTGACACATGGGTAATAGATAATTGTAATTTGAATCCTTTACTTTTTAGTCTTTACTTATAAACCTGATTGTGTCTTTCCCTCTGTTGGTTTATTTTTGAGAAGTGTGTTAACTTTGTCCTTCACTTTATCCATCCTTACCATACACCCCCTGAACTTGTCCAGTATAGCCTCCTGTACCAAGGCCTGAAAATATCACAAAAAATGATCAAATGTAAGTTAAAGCCCGTTCGAGCAGTGAGCTGGTTAATAAGATACCTTCAAATCAAACTGAATTCAAGCGTCTACAAGAGCAGGAAATCAGAAACCACCAGATTAAACTGGCCAGCTTCTTTGAATCAGATACGATAGCTACACCCAGTGGACAGACCACCACAGTAGCTATATCAAGCAGACAGACTCTCATTTTTCAAGGTGTCATACATATTGTATGCCGCAGGTTAAGCAGCTATGGGTTAGTGCCATCCCCTGACAGAGTTTTTCAGCAGGTTACTGTTACCTTCACTCTTTCCTGCTTTGTTCTGTGCACCATCAGCTAACTCTGCAGGGTAATCAAGCCCTGAAACATAGTTCTGATTAGCACTAATTATGCTTTTGATCTGATGGGTCATTAAGTACATTGAGTTTCCAATTTTGCCCCAATTGATTTTGTTTCAGAAGACACTCACCGGCTCCATAACCGTCACCATATCCATTCCCGTAACCTGTTGAGAGAAGGTGCTATATGGTGAAACAAGACTATAGATGAAGGGAATATTCATGAGTGCTGTGCATGCATGCTACAAAACCTGTTGACAAAGCTTTTGCACCAGCATCTCCACCTACAATGAGAAGAGAACAAAGTCTGTCAACACAAAGCCTCTTTTCCTGAATAAGACAGTGACGGCTTTGATGCAGGCTGTGTTTGACAGCAGTCAGAATGAAGAAAGACCTCCTGTCATTGCAAATTGACAATTGCTTTTCAAGGCCAAAGCTTTAGTTTTTCAAAATAAACAGTCTTTGTTTTTTTTCCACCGTACACAATCATATTGCGGGAATCTCAACTTCTCTGTGCGCGTTGTGATGAGCTGCCACTTACCGAAGCCATTACCTGCTGCAGCACCATGGTATCCTGTTACTCCATCACCATATCCTGTGATAACACATGTTCAAAACATAAAGTATGATCCACACACTGAGTTCAATGCAGATAAACACTATTTTTCTTTGGACAAATATGAAACTATATCATAGGAGAATATTTCCTCCTGTTCTGAGATTTCAGTTTCTGTTTAAAGATGAATAAAGTGATTCCTGAGTAATCACTTGTGAGTGTTGTGTTTTTATTTTTTGTTATTACTCACACTAAGGAAAAGGGAGTGACAGCAGCCGTTTCTGCCGTGACTTTCAACGGAAGCAGAGGAGGAGCTCAGGCAGTGCTTGCTGTTGCACAGGCAAATGATTCGTTTACAAGGCAAAGTAGGAGTAGTAACCCATTTTTCTGCTCTCTGGCTGTGAGTCCATGGCCCAGTTCATGTTCTGAACAACAAAAGTCTCCTAACAAGTGTCTTACAAAGGGTTTTCTGACCAGCTCCTGATTTTGCAATGGATCTCGGGATCTGTGAAAGGGGTCCTTAAAGGCAGCAGCCAGTTACCTGAGAACATAGACTGGAAATGCTGGGAAATATCCATTTTGTACATGAGTTTTTAGCTTTGCCCAAATACGCTTAACTGGTATCAAAAGTGGGGAGGATGGAGACAGAAATATAATTCCTCAGCCTCACCATTTGACTTACCTGCAACACCTTGAGGATATCCACCCTGTCCAAGAGCAGCGCCAGCTGGGACTTGAAATTTATCTTGAGGAAAAAGAGAAATGGAGGTTTAAATATAAAACACCTTCTTGCACGTGGACCATCATTCTCATTTCCAGTGAGAGGGAAAAGCTGCACAAATACCTCCAACTTTTCCAGCTGCACCACCCAGATATGTTCCCTGACCCGGACCTGTGGGCAGAACAGTGGAGATATTTATCAAAGATACTGTTCATCTACAAAGTGCGTCCATCTTCTGAAAGTACTGTTGCTGTCAAAGTGTCATGTCTGACTGCCAAACATTACCCGCTCCATAGCCCCCAGTGCCCATGCCTGCTCCCAGGTAGTTTCCTGCTCCACCCATGTAACCTGTGGAGAAATCCAGCAGAAAGCCGGCAAGTTACTGCAGGCTATTCCATACTTTAGATTTTTTTGTCTGATTCTTAGTCTTTTTGTGCATCATTGCTTGTTGGTATTGTTTAGGTCTCTTTTCATTCTCTGCACTGGGCAGTAACTTTTCTGGAGTGGATCCTCAAATTCACAAAAGCAAATGTGAAACCATTTGAAATACACTCCATGAGTTGGAGGTCACCCACACAGATAAACAGTGAGATCTGTGTGACAACACAAGGATGAATGCAAAGTAAACAGAAGCAGATTAACCAACACAGATTGGATGAGGCCTTCATTTCCTCTGATTCCAACTTCTTTGGCCTGATAGCTAAACCAGTTATGAAGAGATCAGCTGCATCAAACAAAAGCAAGAATGAACCATTTAATGCGCAGCTTAAGATATGAATATTGAAAAATCCTTTGTGCACTAACAATCACTGCACTGTGTCACCGTTTCTATATTTGCAACGTTGAACACTCAAAGCATAAAGAATTCAGAAACTGTACCACATATGATAAATGTGTTGCAAATAAAGGCATGCATGAAAGAGGATCTCACGTTCGAATGAAAAAAAACACGTGGCATAGCAGGTTCTGAGACATAATAAAGCATTTGATGTCAATCAGCTATCCTACAGGACCACAGGTCACTACAGCTGCCGGTCCAAAATGGATCGGTCACTTCAGGTATTAAAGTTTCAAGGAATCGAGCAGCTGTTTCATGGTTGTCACCACCAGCTTCATCTTCAGCATGTCCTGAAGACATTTGACTGGCTCTAACTCGATCAGCTGCGTGTCACAGCTTACAAACTCTCCAAGAAACAGTGAAAGATTACCATCTTTTTTGGCTTTTTCAGCAGTATACTGCTTGAGTCACACTCGTAAAACATTTGAGAAGTATGAAAACAAAAGTCAAGGCATGACAGTTAGGATAAATACGCTACAATGTTGAGTGTCACCTCGCATTGTTCCTGTTGATCATTTATCAAGTAATAAAAACATCACAAAATAACTCATCCATTGATGAGCAAGTCAACTAATGTAAAACGATGTAGTTTTTGAACAAGCCATGTTAGTATTTGGGGGCGGGGTTTCAGGTTTTTGCGTATTATTACGATTAAATGCAGCTCATATCTAGATCCTGATAATAAACTTTAATGCACATTTTCTTTTAGTTCATGCTTCATTCAGAAAACAGTCCATTTGTGTTTGAGCTGCTTTGACCAAACAAACATACAAACCTGCGTCAGACCGTCCACATACCAGCCCAGACAGGGTTGGTGAAGAGTTTGCTATCCAAGCCTTCCCTTGTCAGATAATCTTTTATTTAATCACCACAACACGACCATACCTGAGTCTATTTCCAAATAAAATGGCTGTAATGCTTGATGTAGTTGTAATGGGATTTCAGTCTGTACACCTTGTGTGGTGCTTGGGTAAACTTGAGCTGAGGATACAACATATTGTTTCTTTCAACCTGAGACTGATTAGCATTTCCTCATTATTAGTGAAGACAGCACAACAAATACTAACTTTTCTTAAGGCTCCTTATCATAATCTATCAATATGGTAAAAAGATTCCCTGCTCAGATATGATTTTGAAATGATTTTAGAAAAACAACACGTTTTGAAGATGAAAAACACATGGAAATGACTTATTCCAGCCATGTTTAGACTGAAAGTACTTTCATGAATTAATAAGCAATGGTGCATTGCAAATGGTAATAGATACTCTAAGTCAGCATCTGTATTTGTATCTGTATCTGAATTACTTTGGTTCTATTGTTTTTAAAACCCAATAATGTTGTGGGTTAATTGGAAACACAACGTTGGGTGAGTAAAGGGCTCCATATAAAGACTGACAACGCTGTTATCTCACATAAAGGTAAAAATTCAACACCTGAGAAGAAAAATTCCTTTGAGACCCTTTTAGCTTTTGCAAAGTAAAACATTTCTTAAAGTAGAGAGTAGCAAAAAAATATGGTGGTGAATAAGACAAAGCTTTGCTCTTACTTGCTGTGTTTGCATCCCTCCCAGTCTGCCCTGGGATACGGGAAGCTACTGACTTTTTTTCATTATGCTCAGCTTGAGAAAGATGTTTTGCATCTTGACCCTCGGCAGTGAAGCCTTGAGCCTCCTGCTCCAGTCCAACTGATGCGATGCTCATACTTTGGGTCCCACTTGCACCGGGAATCACTGGTTCATTGCGCCGCCCTCCATCTTCAGCAGCAACAGGCGTACGCATTTTATGCACATGGGAGAAGGCACTGCTTCGGACATCTTGACCTTGTGAAAGAGGAAGTTGGTAGGTTCTCACTCCTTGTGCTGGTGGATTTGTTCGGCCAATATGCAGTTCAGGCACTAATCTTTGTGTCCTTTGGGTTCCTGATCTTGAAAGCTCATAACGAGTTCCACAGTTTTTTGGTTTTTCAAATTGATGGAGAGAGGAGTCATAGTCTCTGGCACCGTGTACCTGAGATGTGGCAGGACCCAGATTTCTGTCTTTATCAACAGGCAGTTGTTTTCTTACTGCTCCTGCTGCCAGTGTGGCTTCATGACTTGAGACCGCAGGGTTATTGCGCTCTCCCCCTTGAGCTTGTGAAACAATCAGATCGAGGACTTTATTCTGTTTATTTAGAGGCATCGTGGGTTGAAGCCTTGGTGACTGAATGATTGGATCGAGGCTTTTGACCTCAGTTCCAGCATGTAACTCTGGAGCAGTGGGACCAAGCACACTGCTTCTCCTAATGTCGGGCGTTTCGGGTCCAAGAGTTCTGTCTTGTTTTCCGTACAAGTGACCTAGAGCTCTGCTCTTTTCTCTCATAAGATCTGGAACAGGTTGACCCAGACTGGCCACCTCAGG
Source organism: Odontesthes bonariensis (assembly GCF_027942865.1). Taxonomy (NCBI): domain Eukaryota; kingdom Metazoa; phylum Chordata; class Actinopteri; order Atheriniformes; family Atherinopsidae; genus Odontesthes; species Odontesthes bonariensis. The sequence continues at coordinate 8,201,679 of NC_134526.1, read as the reverse complement.
TCCACCCAAATCTGCTGCAGGCACACCTGGCAGAAAAATATCATCATGCATTCACAACTTCCTGGCTCAGAAAGAACAGTGTTTTTTTTTGTTTTTGTTTTAGGTTAAACATCACACTTACTTTTCTGTATCTTTGTATTACGGCTACTTTGAATTGGCTGAGGCGTGCATCACAACATGCAAATTTATAGAATTCATCATCCACAGAATAATCACTGCCTAAACGCATGTAACTCAAAAACCCAACAGAGACAAGTCCAAAATCTTTGTGGTCTAGAGTTAGTCCAGTTACAAAAGGCAGAGTTATAACCTTAATTAGGAACTGAGACAACAGAGCCTAACCCAAAAACAAACTTTGGAAGTAGCCTACAGCAAACAGTCCTTCTCATTCAGTCAGTGCAACAACAACGAGATGACAACACAAACTGCCATTAAACGCGTAAGTGTTAAAGTAGACACAGACAACACCAGTGTGTGTGATGGACAACTGATACACAAAACACAGTCACTCACAGTTGAGGTAGAAGTTTCAAGAGCAGCTCACAAATTTAAAATGTGAAAACTATTTGCCAGAAACTACTAAATTACAGTTTTTCAAACATAGTTTCTTTCATCATCATACACTCATCATACACTACATGTATTGTTCATATTATATATACTGAGAGGCAGACCAGGAACAACACACTGAGCGTATCATCTTAATTTAACTGGGATATTCCATGTCAATTCAACCGTTTCGTTTGTAGTTTCAACTCTAATTTTTTTTTATTTCTTGCTTATGTTTTTCTGGTGAAAGGTGATGTCAGAGCTGTTGGAAAATATCTATCTTGCTATAGCCACCTTTGCAGATATAAAAATGTCACTTAAATGACAAAGCAAGGGCTTTGGAAAGCTTTCTGTACTTATATCTGTTTTACTCGTGGGAACACAAAAGTACTTTGTCTCCAACACTCTGATCAGTTTTGTACAACTTGGATTTTTGTCAGAAAAAAGAACACAAAAACACGTCAGAACACACTTGTTTAAACTCAGATGTGTGAGTGAATTGTTTTTATAGTAAATAAATAGATTATTCAAAGATATTCAAACTTTTTAGAATTTCCCTTTAATTTTCATTGCCAGGGGTTGTTTATGGTGGCAGAAGCTATACTGGCTCTAAAATGAAAAGTTCACATCTGGCAAAATTTCAACAGCAACAAAATATTGCATGTGGAATACAACATCTGTACGTTTTGTCACTTGATGCTAATCTAACTGAATAAAACCTCATTTTCGCACATCTAAATATAACATTTCAGATCACTTGAATAACTCTAAAACGTATAAACTGTTTCATGGAGATATCTGTAACTTCTGTGGCGTCTCGTGTTTTACGTTGTGTTCCTGGTGTTTATTGTTTGTTTCCCTCCCTTTGTTAAAGTGGCTGCGATAAATAATTCACCTTTCACTAGAATATAGAGGAGAACAAAGTCGCAGTTTTTAGGTGGGAGTTCCCAGTTGGCCTGACATATAATGTCACTCCTAACCTTTTTTTTTTCTATGTGTATTTTGTTGGGTTTTTCAGTAGCTGCATTCAGTTCTTTAAAACCACGATCAGCACTTTTAACTCTAGAAAAATCGACCCAGATTCATTCACAGGCCAAAGATGAAGCACAAAGAGCTGGGATCTCATGCAATGTGCAACACTGACAAACACACAAAAAAATATCATCATTTGAGCGCACACAATGAAATAATAACGCTGATGATTATATTATAGTAGACAGATGTGAATCCATGCATATAAAACAAATGTGAATATACGTCAGTGAATCACATGACGGCAGTTTTTTTTATAGGTTGCAGACAAACAAAGACAGACTGTGACACACAAAGACCACAGGCGGAGCTGGTGATGACTTGAAATTAGTTATTGTTGCTTGGATGCCTGATCAGATATCAAGTAAACCCTCTGTCACTAATTTAACTAAACATGCAAACTCACAGAGAAGACCAACACTGACAAGATGGCCAGAGTATTACAGACAGTAGGAAGCAATTCTAAGATAAAAAAGACCCTGAATTCAGTGGAGCAGGATGTTAAATGACAGAGGTAGAAAGATACTGGGCATGGTTCTGCACGGGTACCCAATTACCATAACATGTGATAAGCAATCCCCTCGGTGCAAGGTTTGTGTTTGTGGCAAAAGCTATGGTACAGAATATCCAGAATAATCTAAGTGACGGGTCCTGAGATCAAGACATGATTCATCACTCACCTGGTCGTACTGCAGGATAGTTCATGCCTCCATAAGGAACATATCCTGTGAAGCAGACAAAGAGGCTGATTAGTCTCTAAACCAACCAAGCACACACTGTTTTATTAGAACACTGAGATTCAACCTGTCTGACATGCTAAAACAGAGCAAGATTCAGAGTTGAGATTTATCAACAATGTTCCAAACAGGCAGAGGTTCAGAAAGTATTCACTTTCATTTGTAAGAACAATTTATGGAACAACATCATGGAAAAAGCTAGATGATTACTAACCTGGAACAGGGCCAAGGCCAGCACCATAAGCTAGAAAGTGACAAAAAGACAGGGTCAATTTGCATTCTAAAAGCATTTATTTGACTGATCATGAAAACTGTGTCTGTGTTAACTAAATCGTTGCCAGGGTTTCTAAAAAAATACTTTAAAGAGAGAACAGAACGCTTTGCACAGAAGAAATGAAAGACGTAAGTTTCAGTGGTTCAGCACCTTTTACCAATCAGACTGCAATCAGCAGCAAAACACTCAACTGGTCCTCCATTCGTCTACATACAAATTTTCATTCTTCCAAATGCCTGGGGAAATTATGTAGATGAAGAGCTTTTCTGCTTTTTTTTTTTTTTTTTACTAATCTGACCCAGATCTATACTTCCCGGACATGTTTATGTCTGTATGAGATATCAAGCGTCTTACCACGCTTCCCTCCCTGACCCAAACCTAGTCCCAGGCCATTTGTAAGTCCTGGCCCCATTGAAATTCCTGTGCCCAAATTGGCCCCTGCAACCACAAGAAAGAGGTTTGAATCAATTCAAATGGTTTAAAAACAGTGATTCGTGAATTAATTTGTTACTGTGAGGGTAAAGGGATGTACCATAGGGTCCCTGGGCTCCATATCCACCTTGCTTCAGGCCTGTTTTCCCTCCTAATCCAAGAGATCTGTACCCTCCTGTGAAAGCAAAGAAGAACACAGTTCACCTGAACAGCCAACGAACATGCTTCAGAATTAAGAGCAGTTGACTCTCTGCAGAACCTCATCCCAAATGGCTCCGAATAATATTCTAATATTAACCTTTTTAAGCAACATACATTATCATGAATGAGGCATGAAACTAGTCCTTTGTATCATATTTGCTCTTTGCCAGTTTCAAATACTGCAACATTTAAAACATTAGGATTTGATCATAGCTTACCGACACCAAGGGCAGCCGCGGGGTAACGTCCAACTGAGAAGGGAAAAAAAAGAAAGAACACAAACCTGACTCATCTGTGGTTAAAGTTTTATGAGATGATGTTGTCATCAGAAAAGTTTGACATACTTCCAGTCTTCATTGCTTTGGTGCCGTAGCGACTCCCCAGTGCTCCAAGGGCACCTGCAACTAAGAAGAAAGTGAAACTGTGAACTTTATCACTCTTTTCAGACGTGCATTTGTACTCAAGAGCCTAAAATATGCAAAAATAAGAAATATACACATCCCTCACATTCATCAAGTGTATTACATGTGAGCCGTATGGTATAGGTCCATCTAATGTATTAACATTTCATTTGAATCATGAAGACATACAGAATTTTAACACATAATTAATTCATGGACAGGTTTATGAATCTGCCAACACCTGATCATATGCACATCGTATATGAAAGAATAAACACTTCATCCGTATTCATCCACAAGCCTCTGAAATAGTCAAAAATGGAGCTGCTGCTATAAAGCTTTATTTGTCTGTTTGTGAATGTTTGGAGTCATTTTTTGGTGGCATTTGTTTTTAAATGAGCTATATGAATAGATTTGACTTTCTAATGCTTGGAGAAAGACTGACCTCCAGGTTTCATTCCAACGCCACCTGAAGAAAAAACAGAAACCGACACAGAAATGAGAAATGCAGCCACCTGTGCAAAATGCACAGTGAATACTTCAGAGCTACTCAGCAGTATGTCTATGGGGAAATAACATTGTTTCCTTTTGAGAAGATTAAATAGAACAATATTGATACCTCTAGCTGGCAGCATTCTTCCATAGGCCACGCCCTGAGGTCTGACCCCTGAAAAAATAAAAATAAATACTTGGTGGTGTCAATTTCACAGCTTTATTCTAACACTCTAAAATACAGTGTGTACAAGCAATGCAAGAAGGAGCAAGAAGTTTAACATTTCAAGAGGGATTGTTACATTATTGGTGCAGATTTAACTTTAAGATTTAACATTATTTTCTCAATCAATTTGCTCCATCTCCATCTTCGGGTTTCACACCAAAACCATTGTATATTATTCTCCACAAGTAGTCAAGAGACGCTATAAATTACTTGAAATGTTTGCCAGTTACAGAGGAAATGCCTTTTGAGGGTCTCCTCATCACTGTATCCTGACTCAGCAGCAGGATTATGGAGAGACAGGCAACCATTGATGGAGACCAGCGTGCAGTGACAGTATGGAGCCTGTTAGTTCTTCTCACGATCCGCTGTCAGATTTTACCTGCATCTGCCACCCTTTCATCACATCCTTTGATTCAGTGAAATTAAAGAATATACTGTAAACCGCAGTGTCTTGGCAGGGATGCCTAATTTTGGAGCCAACTGCCCTCATAGTGCAGTGCTTTCTCTCTCTCTCAGTCTCACGGACATGATATCTAACAAGTAAGTGGGAGAGAGTCACCAAAGACGCTGAGCCATCAAAGCTTTGACGGAGAGATTGGACTGCTGTTGACAGATGTGATGTATACTCTGTGATCTACTTATTTTATCAATCAAAGTCACAAACAGTAATAGTTCAAAGTTTGGTCGCATAAAAAGTTTAGCAAAGTTTAATATTGTTCCTTTTATACCAACATGTGTCCTTTTCATCCAACAGAATTAATTTAATTCCTACATACAAAAGTGAGAATTGCATCAATCAGATCAGATAAACTTATTTCTTTAAGTGATTAAATATCATGTGCAACAGCACATGATCTTAAACCAGACAATCCAAAAATCAAACATAAAAAATATCAAGTCCCACAACCATTTCATCATCATTTCAAACTTAAGTTTTAAACCTGTGCTTATTTTCATCTGTATTTCTTACCGCCTTGCAGAGTTTCCTCAGCCAACCAGAGAACCAACAAGGTCTGCAGCAGAGCTTGAAGCAGCATGATGGAGCAGTCTGGGTATTTTAAAATGACTGGGAGAGAACCAGCTGACGGATAGATAGACAGTGACAAAACTGGTACTCAAAGTATCACCGCCTCTAATGTCTTATATATTTCTGGTTTTTTTTTTCTTTTTTCTATCTGATACACTCCCACTGACCAGTCCTGCCCTCTTAACACACACATTGGTCTGACTGGTCAGTGTGTTTCCATTAGCTGAGAATGCACGCACACACACACACACACACACACACACACACACAAGGGAACTGTGTATTCGTATTTTCTCCGAAAATTTAGTTTATCCCCAAAAATCTCAATACTTGGCACGTTGGAATGCAGAAAATATGATCTAGTACTCCCCACCAACTAGTTCAGGACTGAAGAAGCCTTTTGGATGAGATGTGAAACATCTTCAAGATCCAAAAAGAAGTCCAGTTGTCCTTATTCAAGCTCTTATGATTACCATGACCTGGATGACTGAGAATCTTCATCAACATCTTTTTGGGTTGCAAACTAACTTTGAGCTATGATATCTTACCATCGAAAATATGTTTGAGGCAGCAGAAATCATTAAAGTATCTGATCATTCAAAGCAGTCTGTCCAGGATTGTTTTGTGAGTATATATTGAAAGATTTCTGACGTATAGGGGATTGAATAAAGGAAACAAAACAACATTGCTAAAAACAAAACTAATTATTTTCTATATTTCTAGAATATACGTTTAATGTGCAGAATTACAGTGTGAAGATCAGAGAATAATATGCCAGATAAAGCTGAGGATATGCATCAGTGGACTGAGTTTGCAATCTTGATGGTGAAAAGCTTTCTCAAAGTTTGAATTTGTCTAAACACAGAGGCTACAGACCGTTGTTGGGCTGGTGAGGATGATTCATAATTTGAACAATCCCTTCAAAGATGCTTCGTGTTGAAAAAAAAAAGTTTAAAACGTATAAGCTATTAACAGAATTAGAAAAAACAATAGTTATTAACTGAAATATACAGCTCAGTAACCTTCGAGACGGACCGCATTTTACTGTAGTTCCACTTTGTACCACTAGATGGGATGTGAGTCATCGTAGTCTCTAATCTTCCCTTAAATAAACAGAAGAAAAAGAAGAAGAAGCTTTGAAACTTCACTACCAAACCCAGTGTTTCCCAACCCTGGTCCTCAAGGCACACTGCCCTGCATGTTTTCCATGTTTCCCTGCTCCAGCACACCTGATTCAAATGAATGGGTCGTCCTCAGCTTTCTGGAGAGCTTTAAGACCTGACCCAATTATTTGAATCAGGTGTGCTGGAGCAGGGAAACATGGAAAACATGCAGGGCAGTGTGCCTTGAGGACCAGGGTTGGGAAACACTGACCAAACCCCACACAAAGAACTGACATTCAAAAGCAAAGATACAAAAAGTGACCAAAAAAAGAGCCAAATCAAGAGTAAATACTGTTGTTGCTTTTCTTTTTCATCATTTGGACGTTAAAGGACTTGTATTTAATGCAGAAATTGCACTTTTAATTTGAAAAGGCTGCGTTGTAAATGTTGTGGATGCAGCTTATGTTGTAACTATAACTTTTCTCACAACAGTACTTGATATGCAAAGCTGTTTTGGAAGGGAAATCGAGTTACTGACTGAATGTACGAATCTTCGGTGCTCTCTGGCAGATCATCGAACATGTTAGTGTAGCAGAATTCACTGCTCAGATTTTGTCTTTGATATACTTGAAAGGTGATTTTGGTTGATGGGGTTGTGGTAATAAAATCTGGATTTTATTAAAGCAGAGTGACTGTTCGACTGCATTAACATACAGTTTTGCTTTCTGTTTTAACAAAAAAAAAAAAACAATGCACGCCATCTCTTGTGGTTATATGTTGTTATTGGCTTCTTCCTCCAATGTGTACTAGATGTGAACTGTGAAGCACCTCATTTGACTATAGTTTAGCATATAAATGCAGGAGTGATTTGACTCCCAACTGCATCATGGGTGTGTTAGTCCAGCTTAGAGAGCTTTGATTTCACACAATTTCAGTTTGACTAACATGCTGACATGCATTGTAAAAGTCTTGTTTTGTTCTGACTAACTCTGAGCAGTTAGATGAGGTCCTTTGGATAAATGTTAATCATTAAGCTATCATACTTAAAACCAGCTTAATGGCTATCACAAACAGAGTTTCCATTGTAGTTTAGTGGAAAGATATACTACACATTTATCAGGTGATTCTGATGTCCCTCTATTAGGATTCCTTTAGCAACACTCCAGTGAAACATCAGAGGAACACATGCAAGTGTTTTTTCATCCTAATGATTCTGTTCACATGATGGAAAGCAGCAGGAACAACTGTTTGCAGCTTCATAAAGAAAAAAGACTTGAACACACACTCAGTCAGACTCTAAATTCTCACTCAAAGATTTTTTTTACGAATGCAAACACGGCGTCATTGTTTTGGGATACAAAGAAAGTGAAGACAGAGTAATTATAAAACGCTTTTTCCAAGATAATTAGCTCACGACAGATGAGTTTCAGATGTTTTTTCTCCAAACATACTCACTCGCTTTAAGTGCTTTACACCGCTATGCCTGTTTTTTCGTTAAATGAGCAAACATCCCAGCTGTTAGAGAGAAAATGTGGAAATGAATGGGAGCATGCAAGCTGAAAGTGTTTATGTTGTTAGAATATCCTCATTAGAAAAAATGAAAATTGCAAAGCAAATATGACATCATTATTATTTTTCTATGTAAATGTGTGTGCTGTGGGAGCATTTGCATAAGGTCCTGCATAAATAAGGGAAAATTACGCCACAATAAATGTTTAATGTACGAACATGCACGCTCCATACTGCTGTAGAAATAATCATCAAGGCTGTGACTTCAATCAAAATGTCATTTTGAGGTATTTTCATTTAGTTTTCTACAGAAGAGCATTGTAATCTCTTTGAGTTGTCTGGGGAAACATGGCGTGTTTCTGCAGTCTGCTGATATTGTGTATAAAAGTATTTGGTCATGGTTGCATCGCCAGTCTTTAGGGTCATCTTTATATTGAATACTGTGGGAGGTCCTTTGTATGTCAGCCATTTTTTAATGCAAAGTTTATGTCTTATCCTCGGGCACGACATCGCTCAATGCAAACGTCTGCCGAGAAAACCACATATTATGATTAAACTTTGAAAGGAGCCACTTGTTTTTATGCCACCTTAGGAAAACCGTAGTCACAGGTGAGGACCACCAGATCGTCTTCCCTGGTGGTATTGAGCATAAAACAATAACATAATCCCTGTCTGACTCATGACTCCTTCGCCCATGATTCACCGCTAAACATTTATCTGTCACGCATCTGTCTCATCTATAAGGAGCGTGTCAGTTCTTCAAAAGATGTCAAAGCTTTGGTTGTCAGAGGTAAGAAAGAGTTGGTGGTACAGATTGTTGTTTCATTTATGTAGAGAAGAGTAATATATCATTGGTATGTGGCGACACATCTGGATGGCCCTCTCACTGTGGTCCTCCATATTACAAACCCTTTGCACCCCAGATTACACATAAATAAATGAGACTGTGTGTGGACTTGTGTGTTACCCATTTATGTTTTTTAAGGACAAGAGAGGAGTCCTAAAGTTGGCCTCCAGGTTGCTTGTTGGTTGAAGGCGGACGACAAGATTAAGCATTTTGTTTTGTTTGTCAGACTTACCAGAAAGGCTTAACAGAATTATAAAGATATGCTTTATTATGGTTTTAGACATGAGGGAATGTGCGGAATAAACAGATGGTTCTTTTCTGGAGTCAGTACAGGCCAGTTGTTTGGTTAAATGTTATCTAAAGTGTTAGTGTTGAGTAATGAGGCAACTGGCCTGCTATGAGCTGATCAGTAATTTGATCTCTGTGGTCATAAAAGCCAAAATAGCGCCTGTCCTCTATAGAAAAAACTGTAGCTGTCATAAAACCTTTCAATGAAATGCTCAGTCAAATGTTAGAAATGCAGTAAACCACGAGCTGTTCCTGTACCGGTCGTTATTTCATTTGCATAATGAGTGCACTAAACTTGAGCAGTTTCATGGTGAATAAACACCTAAAATCTGATAGTTTTATTTTCTTTGCCAGGGGACTGGAACAGCAGTGTTTATCGGAGGTTTTATGCTTTTCTTCTTCCAGTTGGGAAACATAGTGGGCCACCTCCAGGGGGCTTAATATTAGTGTTCAGCTCCATGTAGCATACAGACCAAGGGGAGACGACAAAGACCTACAGAGCTTTTCTAGGCAGGTGTTCAAGCTGGAAGTTACAGAACAGAACATGTTGAGGGCTGAAATCTGTTAACATTAGTTCAGCCTCCCAGACAAAACAGTACATTGTTGCTGCTGAAGACATTACAGACACTTTGAGACTTTTGAAAATATTCTCCTTGCCAGAACAAAAAATTGGTTGTTTAGTCAAATCTAGCCATGAGAGTGATAAAGAGGAGGTTGTTGTGTGGGGAACCTTCTTCAAGTCAAATGTAGAAAATTATTTAAGGGGGAAATTTAAAATATGTGGCGTTTGATCACTTTAAAGACAAGCTGGTTGATGGGAGCTTCTATTATTTTCACACAGCTGGCAGCAGTCTTTCAGCGCTATACAACATTTACACTGACACGAAGAGTTAAATATCAAACTATGTCTCATATTAAGTTGCATACTGTAAAACTCGGGAGTTGCACTTACATTAAGCACAGTTTCTGTGTCAGATGGTGAGTAAAATTCCAGTGTGTGACAGCCCCTGCACTTTCTCTGTCTGCACGATGTCGGATTGTGTGGTGGATAGTTTCCACTGTAGAGAAACAACACTAAATCAATTGTTGTCCTATTAAATGTTTAAGTGTCTGCAGCCTGAGTCACTCCACAAGTGACTCACCATTCCACTGTACAACCCTTAACATCAGCAAATTAGCTCATATTAGACTCAGTTCTGCTCTGTTGTATTGTATCATCTCATATCTTCACTTCCATCTTTCCTTTAACGATAGCAAAAAAAAATTATCTATATGAATTAATATTTTAGGTTCTGTATATTTCTAAGATGTTTTTAATGATAATGTGTCTGTTTTAGGGTCTCTGCCTGCCTATAACTTCTTCAGAGGATCTGCATAACACACATCGGAGAAATTATTACCATGGCATTGTGAATTCAGTAAAGAGCTCAAATGTGAGCCTCTCTCAAGTGTCTCCAAAAAAAGAGAGAGCTCCGACTTTACGTGGGAAAGACGGGACAGGACCTCTGAAACTGGCAGACGCTGCTTTCCTGTGGTCTGACATCACACACACTTACTGCATGGCTGTCTTTTTCCTGGCATGAAATATGCACAGACTGTAAAGGTATGAGGGGATGTTTTGAAGGGCATAACCAACTGAATTCCATTGAAAGTCTTTTTATTAGCAAAGCATTTACCCACATGATTTTGATTCATTTTTTCTAAGGATGGTAAACACTATGTTCTATTGTGAATCAATTAGTTTGTGGGATTTGCATATCATTGCATTCTGTTTTTATTTATATGTTTCTCACTAAGCAAACCTGTTGGAATTGGCGTCGTATGTAGAAGCAAAGTTTGCCCACATTTATATTTCCACATCATTCAGTTTGTGTCTGTCGTGCAGACTTTGCTGTGTTGAGTCTGCAGCGTTTCCTCCTTCTGCTGTGTGTAAACGGCTCAGACAGAAAAACAGTTGAATTGGTTCATTCTGTACATGGCTGTCAACCATCCTGCAATAAAAAGCAGAGGGATTAATCATAACTAACAAAGTTTATAAAGCAAGAACTTGAGTTACTTGAATTTAGGCCTTCTTAGTTCTAGCAACACATGCAAACTTCTGTGTGCCTATTTGTCAGTGCACCAAGTCTTAAAGCTGAGATGGCGTTTCACCTCTCCCCCACAAAAACACACACAAAAAAGTGCTAGACGTTCAGGCAGGCTGCTTGCATGACTGGCTGACATCACTGTTGGCGCTTGCTACTGTTTGCACATCTGCCTGAAGCTGTCCAGGCAGAGATGACAAAACCCAGTGTGAAAATTGACCTCAGGAGAAGAGAAAAACACAGAAAAAAGTGGGGGGGAAATCTTATTGTGAGGAGATTTAACTGATAAAAAATCAAACAAATGTGCTTTTTTAACCTTTTAAAGTTTCACAAGAAACTCGACCAAAATTCAAACATGTCATATACAGTCACTGCAGCGGTCCATATTAATAAACTCAAATCTAGAGGAAGGAGCCGCTCTGCAGATATAAACATATACAACTCAGATGACAAAGAACAAGGCTCTTAAAGGTATGTGTCAGAGTAATATTTCCTCATAGCAACACTACCCCATCTGGTGGACAGCCTGTCTTCATCCACGTATCACAGCTGTGCTTCATGTACCACTGACAGCCCCAAAGCTGAATTTTTCCACCTCCCATATTACCAAGATGTCCTTTTCCACAAGCATGTCTCTTTTTTTTTTTATTTCTCCAAATTATCTTTGAATGTGGACAAAGAACTTTGTTTTAGCTCCATTTGTTGAAAAGACTAAAAAAAAAAAACTGCTTTCCTATAGATTGTTTTTATTCATCAAAAATGCAACAGTGAACCTCCACCCCAGCTAAACCCACTTTGGTGATTTTCTTTGTTTTTCCACAGTTTTGTTTTTACTTTTCTGTCCTCAAAAATCAGCATAATATGCACGTTCCCCTGACTTTTGCACACATCTGTATGTATATATAAATTGAGTTGTTGGTGTCTTGTTCTCCATAAATCTCCCTAAATCACATAATTAAGTTTTTTATATTAAAATATTCCATCATAATAAAACATCTTCTATTTCCATCATATGTACTGTCCTCTTATGACATTAACTGTTAGAATCAAACATACTTTTAAAAGACCTATATTAGGCATCAGTGGGTCTTGTCTGGACAAAAAAAAATAGACCAAAAATGGCATTTAGCAACTAATCTTGAAGATAAACTGGATACCAGTAAACTAATAACCAGTAAAATCAACACTAATAAGTCTTATTTGATCAAGGGTGTTCTTGACTGGTTTAATTTCACTTTGTACATTTAAATTATGTGTCCTCTTCCATTGTCAGAGTCAGTTATGGTGTTCCACAGGGTTCTGGATTGGGACCAATTCTGTTGACTCTATACAGCATGTATAGATCATAAGGGAGCATCCCTTTGGGCAATATCATCACAAAACATGGTATTCATTTCCACTGTTACGTTGTTGACATTTCATTTATTCACATTCTATTTATATATGCAGCCTGGCTCGTCTTGGTACTACAAAAGCTTGGATATCCTTTAATTTTCTACATCTGAACCCAGACTAAACTGAAGTCATTGTTCCAAGAAACCTCATATATTCACTTTTAAGACTTATAGTTACACTGAATGGCATTACTTTGGCCTCCAGTTCTCGTTTATTTTCATATTTTTTCAAAATGAGGATTTGTGTTTTATCACACACATCAAATAAGTCTCTAAAGTGGCTTTCTCTCATTCTCTCTCAAAGTGATGCGGAAAAACTGGTCCATGCATTTATTTAATCTAGGCTAGACAACTGCATTGCCATTTTAGCTGGACGTCCAAATAATCAAAAGAACATAGTGCGAATTACGGGGGGGGGGTTGACTCCGCAATTACGACTTCACGAAAAGAGGTACAAATAACAGATTGTGGGGGTTGAAACATTTATCTTTCTTATCTGTAATCATAAATATTACAATACATAGTATATTCCATATTGATGCCAGGAAGATGCTTGTAATAAAATGTCACACACCACCCCTGAAGCGGACTATACCATTTCATTGTCCGTCTGCATGTGACTGGCACGAGTCCAACTCGGCGCGTACACGAAAAAAAATTCGCGCCAGAGTGTTAGCAAGTGGGCAAGTGTAGATGAATGTAAGTAGCTATCTAATTAGTTTAATACACTTAAGTTTCTCAGTTTCAGAATTATATTGTGTCAGGTGACTTCAGACAAATGCTAATGTGGCTTTTCGTCATGTAAAATGGCATAATGTGAATGTTAGCTTACTTGTTATTAAATGTTAGCTTACAGGTTTCACAGTTGCCCTCTTTTCGAAACCACATCAACTTGAATTGACAGTAGAAATATAAAACTGATGTTTGCGTGTTATTTGTGTATTAGCGTAGTACATCATATTATATTAAACTACTATATAATATTGTTTAATAGGCTTTTGAGTGGTGTTTTAGATAGGCTGGGTGACAGGGAGGAAAGGTCAAGGTCACGTTTATTTATAGAGCACCTTATAACAACCTAGGTTGACCATGAAACATCAACAGCATCTCTATTTCTAAGACTAAACTTAAAACTTACCTCTTTGAAAAAGCTTTTGTTTAATTCACTTAACTTTTGCGCACTACTTCATATGATTTTAACCTTTTTCTTGTTTTATTGCTGTTTTACTGTTATTTATTGTTAATTGCCTTATCAGAGTGGTCTTTTGCAGTAAAGCGGCCGTGGCTCAGTGGTTAGAGTCCAATAACCCGGAAGGTTTGGCAGGTTTGATTCCCACTCTCGCCACTCAGTAAAGATTGGTGGAATTGACAGCTGGAGGGGTGTCAGTCCACCTCCTTGTCATGGCCGAGGTGCCCTTGAGCAAGGCACCGTACCCCCATGCTCACCGGGCGCTGTGAATGGCCGCTCCAGGTTGGCATCTGTCTCTGAGTGTGTGACCATGTGCCAACCTGGATGGGTTAAATGCAGAGGACAAATTTCATTTGTATGCATGTGTGCATGACCAATAAATCTGATCTTAAAGTGTTCTTATATTTTGTTTTATTCATTGCTTGTGTTCTTTTTTGCATTATAAAGCTTGAAAAAGTGCAATATGAATAATATATAGATAAAGATTGACTGGTTGATTCCTGACTTTCTCTTTTCTCATTGTAATGCGGGCTAAATGTCCTCTACAGCACCTCCTTCCTCATCAACACCGTCACATATCTGCCCGCCTTTGCACTTGACCAAATATAAACTAACTTTCTTGGCTGAGCGACAGATTGAAATAGGGAGGAGTCTGATACTGAGAGTTCAGCTTAGGACAGACTGAAGGACAAACACTCGGAAAGGAGGATTTGTCGAAAAATAAGAGAACAACAAAGCTCACTGCCTGCCTGAAAAAGTAAGTTTTTACCAGAATTGACCATTTTCAACAGGTGTAGGGCTGATAATTCCACAGATAAACTGCTAAACTTGTAGACCTTGCTTCAATCTGGGTTTACTCCAGTTTCCTTTGTTGACGGACAAATGCTCAATCAAAAATATCTAAATAACTTTATACAGATATTTCAGTTTTCATGTTATCATTTTTGCTATTTAAGCGTTCATTTTTGTGACACCGAGTAAGCATGGGTCAATTTTTGATTCATGTTGCACCTCGCTTTCAAATGTGTTGACATTGTCTTATCGCACTCAGCGGGTCAAAAAGCGTGTCAAGTTGTGAAAGCTGTATTTATATCCTCAACTCCTTTAAAACTCTTTGAATTCTCCTACTCTTGTGCAGATGTTTGTGTCTCCTGCCACCATGGCCGCTCGTCGGGTGCTTGCTGCTGCGTCACATTCAAGCCACGAAGGAGGAGGTGAGAGAGTCTTTACTGACCCTTTGAACCAAAACACCAACCATGTTTCGAAGCCTCCAGATTAAAGCGTATGTACACTAAAGCACCGCTAAAAGGCATAGGTTGATTCTTGTTAAACATTAACTGAACTGTCTGCAGAGCTGGCAGTCAGCCTGCACATCTATACCCTGACGAATCACCAGGAAGTTAAACAAGTGCCCATGCTCCATGAAGTGCTTCAGTCACATTCTTTTATTTGTTGTATTTTCCACAGCGAGGACCTGGAAGATACTGACAATTGTTTTGGCTTTTCCTGGCGTGGCCGTCTGCATGGCCAATGCATATATGAAGATGCAGGCACACTCACACGAACAACCAGAGTTTGTGCCATATCCTCACCTGCGTATCCGTACCAAGGTGAATCTCAGCGCCATTGAATTAAAGTCCTTTTTGCAACTCCTTTAAATTATTCCTTTGAAATTAAATAATAATACACTGACATTAATCTTTCCAGAGATTTCCCTGGGGTGATGGAAACCACTCTCTGTTCCACAACTCTCACACCAATGCTCTTCCTGATGGCTTCGAGGGTGCCGATCACTGAAAGGATCGGTCATTTCTCTCCGATGTGTCCAGCTGCATGCTTCAAACGCCAATCTGCAGTGTACTTGTTTTAATTATTTCGACCGAATGGAAAGGCAGTACCACCATAAAGCAGAAGCACCAGGAATAAAAAAACACTTTGTGTTGTATTACAATGAGAGCCACTTCATTTTTTATTTCAGAGAAGCATTTCATGTCATCAATACTCAAAATGTTCGGGTGCCTGTGGGCACTTGCTGTTGGGATGACTGCTTTACAAGTGTTAGTGTTAAACCTCAACCTTTTCTATTTAACTACCGGGGTTACCAAAATCTATATGTTACATATATATGGATATGTGTTTGTATGTGTAAAGGTGAGAGCTCTATTTTCCTTTAGGACAATTTCTTCTATTGAGTTACAACCATTAGCAATATAGCCTATACCGCCACCCTCTGGCACACTTTGAAGCAGGTTTACTCACTTCTAACAAGCCAATGCATGTCCGACTCGTTTCTTTTTTGTGGCTTTTCAAAACAACCCCTTCAGATTTGCTTCACTAGTAAACGGAAACCTGATAAATGTATCTATCTCTGTGCTGGAGAAGGAAAAAAAGGAGACAAAACTGTCAGCTATTTCAGAGGAATGTCAGATCATTTAAGCTCTCAGCTGAGCTGTCCAAGCTTAGCTGCAAATGCAACGGCAGCACTTCAGCCTTGTGCCATGTTGAGCGTGAACATCACTACGTCCAACCGAGTGAGATTACCATCAAAAACTGTTTTAGACGAAGCACCAGGGTGCAAGGTGGTAATTCAGATATGATGCCGAAACGTTCAGTTACTAGTAGCTTAATGGGAAGCAAAAACAAATAAAAAATGTAAACACTACCAGTAGAGGAAACTCGTAGATTGTTCTTGATGTCCACACAAAATGGTCTGAGTTGACATTTTTTGTCCCTTTTGGGGTGGCAAAAACAGAAAACTGAGAGCAGAGGGATGTTCCAACAATATATTTAGTGGCATAAATCTATATTGGACAAGTGAAACTTATACTGCGTATATCTGCTATTCCATATCATCTCTTATGTACAATTTAAACAACTTGTCTTCTAGACCAACCCTGAAAAATCCAGCTACATGACATTTCTCAAAACAACTGGTGTTATTCATTTTAACTGAAAATGAAAATAAAAATGCCATTAGAAAAGAATTAAATGAAACAAAAATATAACAAAAGTATGCCGTGACAGGACAGGCTGAAATTACCTCATAACTCAACTGAAAGCTTAAAAAAATCTGAAAATAATCCAACGCCTCTGTAAGACCTGAAGAAATTCATCGTTTTACAGGAATTCATGCGGTTTTTTGTAAAGGTAAAACAATGGCAACTCTAGAAGCTCACTAAGTCGGCTCTGCCCCACACTGGCCTATGAACTTAATTCACCAATCACTTCAGTCAAAAATGTCCCTGCTGTTCAGCTCAGGGCTGCGGAGGCCACGCTTAGCAGATCCTGTTTCAGAGTCTCTGTACAGTCCGCCTCTCTGGCTAGTCTGCGAAGGCAATCCCCAGCAACGGAGGAGGACAAAAATGGTTTCGGATAGTCCACACTGCTCAGCAACAAAGACAGGCAGGTCCGACCCAATGCTGGATAGTTGTATCGCTGGGAAAACCAGTACAACTGGGGGAGCAAAGCAGCCAGGGCCTCAACTGCAGCAACAGCTTGAGAGGAAGGACGAGAGCCCTCAGCAGGAGATTTCAGAAGCTGCGCTGCACCTTTCATCACGTTCTTTGGTCCTAATGTCAACTCTTCTGGATAAAGTGACTTGTAAATTGTTGCAGGGACCGATTTAGAAATAGAGGCGACTCTTTTGATTATGTTTTTGTCTAAAGCTGCTTTAACTTTCTGAACCGTTCCACCAGAAGAAGCTTTCTTACTCTTTGTTTGCTGTTGGGAACTGTTCAGTTTCTTTATCTGTCCAGTCAGCTCAAGCTCCAATGTTCGAATAGCCAGGTTCTCCTCAGCAGACTCGGGGCACTCGAGCTCCATTTTAGAAACAGTCTTTTCGGCGCCGTCATCTGTGGGAGCCGGCGCACCTTTACAAGGAGGTTTTGTCAAGCAGGAAAGGAGAAGCGACACACAAAGATCTTCCAACTCTCTTTGTAGGTCATTTACCAAGAAACGGCAAGCTCCAATCATCATCTCACCTAAAGGTGTTTTCTGGAAAATGAACTCTTGCGTTGAGAGCTTTGTCTCATTCTGGCAGATACTCAGCCCGTCAAGGACCAATGTGTCCAAAATCTGACACCGCCTCCTGCTCCCTCCATCCTCTTCGCTCGCTGTTTCTGTGGCCTTGCCGAGGCGACATCCATGCAGGTAATGCACCACTGGTAGCAGCATACCTACACTAACATCTTTGATATGAATGGCTTCTTCTGCATTGGCTTGAGCTTCTCCAAAGCCTCCTCTCAAAAGAGCCCTGAAGTATTCAGAGCCAACTCCATCGGAGCCCTCCAGCCCAGCCACAGCCTCCCTATTGGCTGGGACCCGGGTCCCGTCATCCAGCAGCAAGACCAGGTCAAAGTTTGAGATGCCATAAGGACATATGTCAGCAAGGCGAAGCTTTTTCGAGGGAGGGGGTGAATCTCTGTCACTGATCGACTGAATCATAGCTGAATTTGTCATTTTATGGGAGAACTGTGTTTTAGCAGTCAGAGCAGACAGGCTTCCGATCAAGAGAGAGGAGTACAGAGAATGGGGCTGAGCGATCAAACCTGAGTGTTGGGAATTAAGCAAGTCAAGAAGCAGTCGTTCACACTCTGCAGAGTGCTCTTCATCCACCTCATCCTCAGCATCACAGCCAAGGGGCTGCAGAGCTAAGAGCAGCCCACCACTATCCAGAAGAAGCTTCTTCAACAGGGCTTTGTTGCTGTTGAGAATAAGAAACTTTACAGCACTCACATTTGGCCACTTTATGAGCTTTTAAACAGCATCAAGGTGCGTAAAATTAAGGCTACAGTAATAACTACAGTAAGCAACAAATCCTCCACTGACCAGAAAGCAATCTAAATATCAACAATCATCATATTCTCTAACACATGTACTCACCTGCTGATGAATGGCAGAGAAAGTGCACAGTTCATCTTGTCAGACTCAGAGCCACTCAGCATCACATGTGCAAGAACACCGGCACCAAAGCCCGACTCACACTGCACACGCAGGTTATTCAGAAGAGCAGCACCTACAAAGTTGCCACACTATTACAGACTGTTCCCCGTTTTGTGACCATGTAAAAGCTTGATGTTTGATTAAAAGCATCAACGTCCTACTAAAAATAATGAATGAACCCGTTTTATAAACAACAATAACAACACAGGATTAAAAGACAACTTACCCAGCTGTTTAACTTTGACTTTCACTCGGTCCGTCTGCCTTTCCTCTCCCTTTAACCCCCCTTCTCTCTGGCAGAGAAGCTGTTGAATTAGCACCACAGAACCGGTTCGAACCAGCGCCTGCAAACAATTTGGGTTGCAGCTCAGCCTGCAAAGCAAACGGAAACACCTGCTGCTTGGGTCCTGATGCTGTGTGAGGTAGTAGAGCAAGCCGGACATGACGCCCGAGTTGACCAGAGCGGCACTTGGGTCACTACCGTGGGAGAAGCGTGACAGCAGCAGCAGGATGGGGGACTCGGTTGTCCAGGGTTCGGGGTGATAAGGGTGATGGTAAGCCATTTGTCGGGACACAGAGGGAGGGGTTTCAAGAGTGACTTTAGTCAAGCAGGCTGCTGAATGAGACCTTCTCTTTTTCTGTGGGGAGGAGAACTTTGACGGAGAGACAGGTGTTTGGGTTGGTTTATTAGGAGGGGTGAAGGTGGAAGAACTGGTCTGGTTCTGAGGTGTGAGTACACTGGAGGGCAGTTGATCGGTGACCCTGCCTGAAGATGAGGAGAACACAGGGGAAGGCTGGGCTGCCTTTTTGACAGGAGCAGATACAGCAGAGGTGGATGATGAGGGGTTTTTAAGAGAGGAACTGGAATATGGGTTTGGGGAAGACGTTTGAGGGGATGAAGGTGGTGGGACTTGAGGACTCCCCCAATCCCCATCCACACCAGAGGAATCCAGCAGTTCCCCCTCTGAAGATATCAATCCCTCAGACAACAACCAGGACCTGGAGAGAACCATTGCAACGCACATAAACAACATAGCATAGCGGGATAATGTCATTATTCACTGAAAAAATGTGTTTGTTAACTCATTTTCCTTACCTGAGACTTAAAAAGCTTGATGAACCTTGCTCCCGACCAGGTTCCTCCCTCTTGTATCCTTCAGGTGGTGGAAAGTCAAAGGAATCTAAACCCGGGGAGTGTAGAAGCTCAGTGGAAGACATGCTTGAGGATAAGCTCACATCTAACTTCTCAGCTAGCTGTTCCTCTCCTCTGGTGAGCTTGACTAGTCGTGTGACAAGAAGAGGAACCAGCCCGAGCTCCTGTAACTGTTCCATGGCAGATTCATCAAAGACAAAGTCTACACAGGCCAGAATAGCTAGTTTGGAAAGCGGGTAACTCTGATGAGCAGACAAAAAGCCAACGAGCACCTCCAAACCGCCGCTGTCTTTCACTTTGGCCCGGTTCACTGCCTCTTTGCAGCACAAGCACAGAGCCTTAAGGAAGACTCCGGACTTCAGTGGATCCTTTTTAACCTCTTCAACAAATTTCTGAATGACCCCAAGAGACCCCACGAGAGGGCGCAGACACCCTTGGGAGCACATGTTGGCCAGTGTTTTGAGTGCAAGTTCTTCAAAGGATTTCTCAGAGTCGCCTGATGCCATGGCGCCAAGCTGAGCCAGGACCCCAGAACGGGACACGTCCCTGGCACATTCAACACCGCAGCCCCTGGTCAGCTCGTGGAGCGTCTTAAGTGCTGCCCGCCTCAACCCCTGGGGATATTCTGGAGCAATGAGAGGGGCGAGGGCAGATAACGTCCCTTGGGTGAGCAGTGATAAGCGGTTTGAGGGTGTATCTGAGAGGTACAGAAGGGCACGAGCAGCTGACTGAGCACACTCCAGCTTGGGACAGTCTGTGGGTGGAGCAGCTGTGGGAGAGGATGGGGCAGAGGGCAGGGACACACATAGGAGAAGAAGAGGAACCCCCCCTGTGTGGAAAAAAAGGAAGAATTATCAATCAAAAGATAAACAACAGAGGAATCAGATTAATAGAGCAGAGTCATGCATCATTAATCCACCAATTATGGATAAGCAGAGCAAAAAGAAACATAGATCATACACTCAATAAAATCTCTCCACCTATGAAAGCAATTTGTGGATAATACCGATAACTCAAAGTATGTAAACTTGGTTTATTTAGAATTTAAATATTACACCTGCCTAAGAAAAATGAAGGTTAAAATTAGAATTTGTGTTGTGGAGACTGTTACAACCGAGTGTGTTTTAAGTAACTTTAAACTGAATCATTAGTTTGAACAACCAATGCTCTAAACGTGTAATCATATCACATAAATAAAATGATTTGTGTCTTAGTCCATGCATGATTACCATTTAATGAAGCAGAGAGAAGGAGAAACATTTGATAATTACCAGCAGAGTGGATGAGGGCAGCGCTCTCTGGATCCGTGGCCAAGTTCCCCAAAGCCCGGGCCGCTCGGTTCTGAACCGTCTCAAAGGTCCCATTTTTCTTCATGATGTCCACTGAGACAGTTTAGAACATTTTTTTTTTTTTTAGATAAAATAATCATAATATTAATCAAGAGCCAATTTTTTTGGAATCTATGTCATCACCACCTACCCACGATATTTATTCCATCCAGTTTACGAACCTATAGTGAAATACATCGTAAATGTTAGGATACTCTAAAAAAAAAAGACCGTGATTAAAGACATGCACTTCTATTAATTTCATCTCACCTCCACGCGAGTCTCGAGTTCAGTGCAGCAGTTGGCCAGGATGCTGAGAGCCAGGTCCAGAGTTTTCCTGTTGCACTCTGGGTGTTTGAGCAGGTTCAACAGGGGTCGGAGGCCGCCATGACCTCTGAATTTGGCAATGCCATCCTTACCACCCTTGATGTGCTGCATTCGTATAGCAACTAGAGCTCGCCACTGAGAGATTTTAGACCTCTTATCCATTTCTTTGCCACCACCAGAATCTGCCAGACGTTCAGTACCTGATCCAGGTTTGCAGAGGTGAGCCAAGCACCAGCTCAAAGAGGACTCTGGTGATGATGGTTGCCCCTCTTTGGACGGTACTTTCAAGTACTTCCTGTCACCTTTTGCAGGTGATGCAGCCATGTTTCCTCACTCTATCAAGCAACGGATAATTTTAACTTTCCTTTTCTCTGCTCAGAGAAATATTATACACACCCTGGCGCATCACTGCACACTTCAAATGAAATACTGATGACTTAAATGGCATATCGCTTTACTTTTAAATGTTAGCTGATTACTCGGGCAGTGAAAGTGTAAGCTTTCGAAATTAATCAATTTTCTTTAAAAGTGTACGTTAATTATAACAAGTGGTCGGAAACTACAGATACCGGCAGGAAAAACGAAAGTTGTACCACCTGACGCTGCACTCGCTGATGGGAAATGGAGTTCCCAGCTTCGGTCCACTCCCTAAAAAACAGGCCTACATCCTGAGAAGACTAAACACGCGTTATTCTACGTGGTTGACGTGTATTTGCTCAATATAATACATTTTTGTACATGAAATGGCGAATTAAAGCTCTATTTCGTCAATGTTTTGTTACCACTGGTCGGATAAATTTTGTGAAACAAAATGCAATCGCCTGTATTAGCCGCTAACGCCATCTTTAGCCAAACAACAAAACAGGGGCGGTCGCGAGAGGGAGAAGGGATTGAAGAGGTAGGTCGTTACACATATTCTGGGATTTGTAGTTTAAATTGTGTTGGCTTTTCGTAAATTTCCCTTCGTCTCGTGCCATACAAGAACTACACCCCCCAAGACAACGATTAAATGACGCTTACGTCAAATACGTTGAAGCGTTCGGGGATTGTAGTTTTTTAAAGGGTTGTGAATACACAAAAACCCATTTACGTCAACCAAATCGGACTACACTTCCCAGATAGCTAAACAACGTTGTAAAATTCATCGTTTTTTTCGACGAGAGAAAACACATCGGTGCCTCTGAAAGGTTGTTAAACTCCGCGATAGGCATACCGCTGATAAATAACTTCAGTTTTAATGCTTTTTGTTTAACAGCATGGAGGTTATCGAGACAATTGTCATACCAAACACTGAAGTGGAGGGAAAGGAAACGGTCGTGTCCAGTATGGACACTGATAAATCAAAAGCAGGTTCGTATTCACAGTCTGAAGTTAATCAGGTTTCATCCAGTCATCGCCTGATGCGAAGAGGGCCTGATGAGCGTGCTGCATCTGTCTTTTTTGCAATATAATCAAATACTCAGTTATCAGTTACATGAACCATTAATATCATATAGCAACTTTCAAATATTCTTTTAACTAAATAAGTTGTCTTATAAAATTATCAAACTTGGGGGAGGAGGAGCAATGTTAATTTCCAAGGTCATACATTTATGAACCTTAAAATGCCTTGCCTTTCCATCTCTAGAATTTATTTGGACGCTGCAAGCTACGTGGCACCTTGTCAATACCCGGCTGGAGATGGATCAGGCTTTTGACCAGCCAGTGTGTAAGAAAAAGAAACTTTGGGAACTGGTGGCAGAGAAGGTGAACGCCAAACTGAGGGAATCAGAGGTCACCGACATCACTGTGAAGGCGTACGAGTGTGATCTCAAGTGGAGAAATATGCTGGCCACATACAGGAAGAACGCAGAGAGGGCCAAGCGTCTGGGGGCGGCTAGCGTCCACTGGGAGTTCTTCAAAGTCATGCACGAGGTCTTGGGTAAGAGCAGGGAGGAGATCGAAGCCCAGCGCAGGACCAAACTCAGTGAGACAAGAGTGGGCAAGGCCATAACCAGCAAAAGGTTTACCCCGATCCTTCCTACACCTCCCATAACGGCTGCTCCCTGCTCCAGCAGGCCTCCACAGGACATACTCCAGCTGTACATGGAGCTGCAGGAGAGGAAGATGAACATGTGGGCACAGCAGAAAGCACTGGAGGAGAGGAAAATAGAGGCCATCAACAACTTGGCCCAGGCTATCTCCAGCCTGGCTCAGAAGAACAGCACACACATGTCAAAGGATGGACATTAAACCAGAGGAGATGTGTGGTTTGCTCACACCAAAAACTTTTATGATACTGCGCAAAGGATAATGGTTCACGTAAGATTGGTTTCTGGAATGTGTTTACTGTGCGAAACTAAAGAGAAATAATGACAAACATCCGACCGTCACTTCACCAAAGCAGAGACAGTCTTGATATATTTTTATAGAAGGCCCAGAGATGATGAAAATAAGGCCATCAGAAAAAAGATGACTGGTATATTGATACTTATGAATAAAGTGTGTCATCGAAGGCATGTATTGCATAGCAGTGCTCTCCTTTGACTGTTTTATGTTGAAAAATGTACCACCCTCCATGTTCAGTGACCCCTAGTGGTCAAAGTGGGAACTGCAACACATCTTCCTGACTAATCACTACATACCGAAATAAAAACTTATTGGCATGACTGTTACAAACAATATGGACTTGAAGTGTTCATGATGTTTAATCCCTGTTCCGTGCAGTAATCCACCCTGCAATATAACCGACCTGTGTTAATTGCCATTACAATAATAAAAGTGTCAATTGGTCTTTGATGCAGTTTACAGCTTTAATATCATAATCTGTGCTAATTTTATTTAATTAATTAATTTATATTATGACAGCTCTCAGTTATACTAATATTGGTAAATTTAATACCTTTGATTATCTCAGATTAAAGTCATAGTTGTTGTTAACTAAATCTGTTACAAATCAAGAATTTTTAATATTTAGTTCTTATATGAAAAATGTGATGAAACTGGATGCAGTTTTGAAGTTTAAGTTAAAAAATAATAATAATACTACTGACATACCTCATGGGCACTGGGAGTGTTGGCATGGAAACAAATTCAGAAAGTAGTATTATGTTAAAAATAAACTTTTATTTCATTCATTTTTAAACAGCAACTCTGCAATGGTGTCACGTCTACATATACCCTCCTCATCTTCTTCCCCCTGTCCGTCATGGGTTAAGGCTCCGTCTTTCTCAAACTCTCCTCGCACCTCTTGTCCCATGTTCACAAACACATTGTGTAACACACAAGCGGTCAGGACAACAGCTCTCGCTCTGTCATAGTTTCCAATATCCAGATATTTGAGTCTTTGAAATCTGGCTCTCAGGTCGGCAACAGTCTGATCGAAGATCTGAAAATGCTCCTCCAGGGTTTTGTTAAAGAGCTCCTCTTTTGGTCCGTAACTTCCTCTGTATGGGGTTAAAACTTGTGCGGTTAGAGGGTAATCGGCTCTGGCCACGATGCAGGAGCCTGACGGCATCAGCTCAGGCTGCTGTTTGAGCCTGTCACTCAGAGCCTTGCCTCTGTCCACATCAGATCCTTTGCTGATTCTGCAGTGTAGAAACTGGCCAACACGATTGCATACAAGCTCAAGGTTTAACCAAGAGTCTGGGTGGACGTCCTTCTTCATCCTCTTCACCTCAGGTGCTGCGCTCTCGATGTCATGTCTACCCATAGGCAGACGTATAGGGATCTGTGTGTGTCCCAACACTCCCAGGACCTGGGGGACACCTCGCCCCTCCTCCTGCTCATCTTTTCCAAGCAGATGGGAAAACGGGAAAAGTGCCGCCTCAGCCTCTCTGCCTGGAGAATAGAGAAGAAATACCACCGCCAGTTAGCATGGACATCTTTTTACCTTGACACCAGAGGTGGGAGAAAGTCCCTATGTTGCAAGTCCAAGTAGAGTCTCAAGTCTTTGCTCTCAAGTCCAAGTCCTAGGATTTTTGTTTTCGAGTCCCAACCAAGTCCTAACAAATCGATTATAATTAATGATACGGATCATGACCACACCTCAATTAAGTTGTTTATATTTTATTGTTAATGTTCTGCCACTTATTCATTTGTTTATTTTTATTAATATTGTGTTTAGATGCTTCGTCAATATAAGCACTGCCTTCTTGTGCCAATAAAGCTATTTGAAATTGAAAAAAATTGGGTGATATCTTTAGTATCTTTTTTTTTGTGTGTATTGGCATTAATTATCCAGCCAAGACTGATGACAGGAGTGAAGTTCAGGCGGCGTTCAGGTGTCACTGACGGCTGGGATTTCTGGCTGGTTGCTACAGTATTGATGCGACAATTTAAAAAAATATTTTAATATTTGTGCTTGCTGCATGTGACTCGACTCGAGTCCAGAGGGTTAAGTCCAAGTAGAGTCTCAAGTCTTTGCTCTCAAGTCCAAGTAGAGTCCAAGTCTTTTTTTGATTTGGTCAAGCAAGTCTCAAGTCATCAAAATCGGGACTCGAGTCCAAGTCAAGTCTCAAGTCTCGAGTCCAAGTCCCCACCTCTGCTTGACTTCTTCCAACAAGTCTTCCACAAAACAGCTAAATCAACCTACCAACTGGCCACCTGATGTGCTTGTCCTCCAACGTGTTGATGTGCTCACAGAAGGAGAAGAAGATCCTGTGGATGTTCCCTTTCTCCAGCTTGAAACGGCGGGACACAGAACGATAACTGACCTGCTCAGAGAGCAGCGTGAGAGACAGGAGGACGGTGTGGGACAGAGACAAGCGGGCCCGTCCGGCCATTCGAGCCCTGGATTTAGAGCTTTGAAGTAGGTCTGAGATGTACTGGTGAGACACACACAAAAAAAAACTTATTGTACAAATCATTCAGTGAATTGAACGATATAATCACATTAAATTTCAAGTCTCAGGTTCCTCTAAAAAGGAAATGGTTTCATCAAAGTTTGAGTGAAAGATGTCACTGCTAAAACAGATTTATTCACTTTTAGTATATCTTCTCTGGCCACCTGTGCCTCTTACTGGTGGCATCTCACAAGATAAAGAAGTAATCATTTAAAGCCGAGTCACCAAGAATCAAATATTTTATAACAACATTTTATTTAAAAGGAAAAAATGCTATTTCAGTATCTCATTCAGCATTAACATCTCAGTGCAGATGTCATGATAGTCTTTTTCTATGAGCAGTTCAAACAGCTGAAGTCAAAGTATTAGACTCCTTATTACTTATTACTCCTATATACTTCATCAAAACTCAGATTTCTCACAGGACTGCAGCATGACCAAATTCAAACGCTGTAATTACCTTGACTGCCTCATCGTCCACAACATCCAGCTGTTTCTGGGACTCTTCTGCCCTTTCCCCCGCGGTGCTGCTTACTGTTGCGGTTGTTGTGTGTAGAATTTGAGGCCCCACATTTGTTTGACTTTGCAATAACTGTACGTAAATAGTAGGTGGAGGCTGCGTTTTAAGTTTCGCGACGAGATCTGACTCCAGGATCTCCTCCACCGCCTGGTCCAACCGATGCTCCAGCTCACCCGCTGACAGAGGCTGCCATTCCCGCTCCACCATGTCCAAAACGGCTTTCCCCGCCGATAAAATATAATCGCCGACGTCCATTTGTAGTTAAAGGTGAACCAGTTCCGTCTCTGCCATTTAACGCCGGAGGTTTAGCCCAACAACAGTCGGATTTTCGTTTGCTAGCAGCACAATGCTAACTGTGAGCTCATGTTTGCTGCGTTCAGGTACTTACTGAAAAATTTGCAGAATCCATGAGACGTTGAGGAACCGTGGGGTGCCGTATTTGTCAGACTTTGATTTGTCTTCCACTTCCTAAACAATTACAACGTGTGTATATCAAACAGTCAACAGAAAAGGAACACTTTGAATCATTATAAAGCATAAAAGTCAAAACATTTCTTTGGTTCAGCGAGGGATTAGCAACAGAATAGACATTCAAAATAAGCAGCAATGATCTGACATTTTCAGAGAACAAAAACAATTGAGAGATTGAGTTCTGCTTTATAGAGAAGAAAAGTCAAGTTACACTATTTAAAGTTTAAGATATCAATTACCACAATACACAGAGGTGATAAAAACTGTTTTTAATTTCAAATCAAGTGCTAACAAGTGCAACTCTGTATGTCCCAATGTTTGACAGGTTTAACTTTCAAGCATGTTTTCAATGCAACATTTAACGGTTTCATTCAACACTCCCAGGTAAAATCATACATTTTAATGAACTTTCTAAATGAGAACCCCTGTTCCCTAATTTGATGTGCAGAAAAAAAAAGTCTATTTCACCTTTAAATTAAGGGAGGGAAAGAAAAAAAAGTGTACTTATGGTGTAACAAAAAAACAGCATGGAGTAATGGGGTACTGATTCTGGGGTAACAATGATTCAAATGGCCCTCTGCTAGTAGATAAAAGTCATAACTTAGCATGACTTACTGCCTGTTGGTGCTTATGTTCATACTTATTTTAAGCAACTCAAGCCACTAACCAGAGCTGCCATCTCCAAGATTTCATTGGCTGCAACACAATACTGGACACAGAAGTTGGTCAGACCCCACCACTTACTGTGTTCAGACCTCTCTGAGCAGCAACACGATGAAAATATTAATTACTGATTGGCAAAAGTACAGAGGAATTTTCATCATATCACCCGCCGACAAGTGAGTACATTTTTATTTTAGAAATATGTTCAAAACTTATCAAACACAGATGGTAACTTAGAAATTCACAAAGTTCTAGCAGTCGTTGCAACACGTACATCTGCCTCAAAGGGCAAAACAAAAAAACTTGTTAATCCTGATAATAGTTTAATGAAGAAACACACAAACATAAAGCCTAAAAATGTTACACTTTGTCCACTCTGACTTTTAAGCCAGCAAAAGTAAGGCGGTATCAACCCTACTCCAAATAAAGTCTAAAATTCATTAAATAAGTTCAGCCATTACCAATCCCATGGATGACTGACAGTGTTGTGACAAGTCCGCCAGGTGTCTCCCAAGGGTACTGTGTGAAATTATACGTTTATCTGTCACTCGCTCTCCAATTTCAAGACAAATTAACCACTTTAAAGCTCCCTCAAATTTGCAAGGGGCATCCGTGTTTGTAATTGTTGGAGATCTGTCGTTCACACTGGAAAACTTCAGCCGCTGAGGCATCACTTCCCAAAACTCAACCCCTCCCTCCCACTGCGTGTCCTCCCTACGACCCCCTTCGTGTCCCTCTCGTGTCCCTTCCCTCACTGCACGGCCTGCTCGTTGGCTGTGCTGCCTGAATCCTGCGGCTTCATGACGTCAGGAAGCTCTGGGGGAGTGGAGAAAGACTCGAGCCTCAGCTGCTCAAATGAATCATCTGGGAAAATAACACAGACGAAACGGACGTTATGAGACATAAGACAAGCAGACGGTTATCCGGACAAGCCAAAACAAAAGAAAAAAGAAGCATGAGCTCAAAGTGTGAACGATCAAATGAGCCTGACCAAAGGTTGACAAACTCACCACCGAGACGAAAAGCTAATCCCACCGTGGCTGGAGCCTGAGGTCGAGCCGTTTGATTTGTGAAGCCACAATTTCCAAGAGTTTGACTGTCATTAAGCAGCACATCATCCTGAAAAAAAAACAGAGTCTGCCGTTTGTTCACTACACCGGTTATAGTGCACATTATCAACTAATTCAGAGTTCTTTTCAAAATCCTCTGATGAGCTTTAAGGGATCGAGCTGTCGGGTTTAAAATTCAGTATTAAGCGACTCTCTGAAGAAAAGGTTCTGGTAATGAACTCTGAATGTGAACAACAACGACAAAGAACAAATTTAAAGAAGAAGTCATTATATTATGATGGTCCATTTTAAAGAAGAAAAATAAATTGTTAAACTGAGTAAAATGAATAGTTTAACCTGACAAATAAATGCAACGATAAAAAAACCTTCTGAAATACAATATTAATATCATCTGTATTGGGATTAACTATTTAAATAGCTTTTGATTTTTAACATCTTTTTTTCTAATTATTATTCATTATTTGGTTTAGGATTGGAAAGAAGTTTTGAATACGATCAACAACTTCATCAAGCTAACACAGATGTCCCAATTTTTAGTTTTTGTCTGAAAAATGGCCTAAAACCTTAAGATATTAAACTATAATCATTTTTCACACAGGACACAGCCCTGAGAGGCGAATACCCAGACAACTTCCGTGTAGTAACACCACAAAATTCAAGATTGAGGACATAAATCAACAAAACCTCAAAGCATTTATGGTAAAAATGTTTGCACAGCAACTGTGAAAAAAGTCTAAACTTTTCTCCTATAAACTCTACAAATCTCTCAAGTTTTCATATTAAAAAAAATAAATAAATAAAAAAATCCTATTTGATAAGTTGGCATTTCAGGGCCATATTTACTTTGTAATAAAAAATTTAAAAAAATGTGTTAAATTATTTTCTAATAAAATGATTCAACAGTACAGCGAATACTTGGAAAACAGACACATATATGTTGTTTAAAATTAACAAGTCGGCCTGTAAAAAAGTAGCAACAAACCATGTGAGAAATTTTTTTGTCTGAAAGATGTTCCAGGTAGTTTATTTCACCTTATAAAGCCTCTGATCTTCTGGTGGCTTCTTTAAAATGCCTTCCACAATACGTTTCAGCTCATAGACTGTGGTGGACTCTTTGGCATCTGTGAAGATGGTCGTCTTGTGACGTCGGATCATTAAAAACACATCCTGAGTGAGAGCAAGAGACAGAGGAAACGGCAGGAATGAGACACCGATGACTTGCAAAGACATTTACATCACTGAAATTCAATAGCTGAAAATGCTGCTTTCCCAAACAGGCTGTATGCAACTCATTCATATTTAAGACACTGGATTGAATTGTTTCAGATTCTTCTGAAGCTAGAAAATAAAATTGCATCCCCATTTCAGTTCAATTTTATACACATATTCCCTGGAAATGAGATGAGCTTACTTTGTTGCAAGCACATGTGATGTACAAAAAGAAATCCCCAGAAAGTGACTCATGTCATATATGTGAACAACACTAAAAATATGAACAAAGCAGGGTTAGTGCAACATAACAGATAAGTTAATACAAACTCTAAGGTGTCAAGTTCCGTTGTACAACAATATATTAGAGACATTACAGACACAAAGTGGAAGTTAATGGTAGTGACATCATTTTAGTGAGGTATTTTTCTTAATTTTACGACTTTGTCTCATCTTTACGCCTAACTGGGCGTTTTAAGAGCCACAGTACAGCTGTTGGCTATCGTCATGACGATAGCTTAGCTGTTGCAGTGCTAGCCAAAGCTAGTCGTTAAACCAAATATTAGCCAACAGTAGCTCTCTAAAAACACTGGGCAAAGAAACAAGAAACCCCTCCCCAGTCTACCAAGTACTCAATACACCAATCTTGGGACCCATCTAAGGTTAAATAACTTAACTCTAATCAAACATTTCCATCTTAGTTATTTAATAGATTAGACTCTTAGTCCGGCTACTTAGCTTTCTTGTGGCTAGCTGGCTACTCGATTAAATAGATTTGTGACTTTAGCTGTCAGGAATTCAAAACTAAGTTAAACTCTATGTCCTTTGTCTGAAGTCATCTCTGTTGAACTCGCTGTCAACTTGAGCACTATCAAAGACAATCCCCAGCTACCGTGAGCTGGACAATTGACGTTACCCAAAGTAGCGGA
The DNA here is from genome assembly GCF_027942865.1 of Odontesthes bonariensis. Lineage (NCBI taxonomy): Eukaryota > Metazoa > Chordata > Actinopteri > Atheriniformes > Atherinopsidae > Odontesthes > Odontesthes bonariensis. The sequence continues at coordinate 8,170,460 of NC_134526.1, read as the reverse complement.
AGCTAGACAGTGTTAGCACTGGGTAGCTAAACACAGACCTAAGATTTGGAATAACGGCTTAATGTCAAGCGTGGCTAAGCTACAAACAGCGGACATTTTACTACAAAGCGAAATGTTAGAGGACTAACAGACGTCAGGTTTGGTTAGTCACAAGGTCCTTTACACTGTGAGCTCCAACTGTCTTTCTCACTCACCATTTGTTGCGGCTGACTGCATGCAGGGAAAAAAAAACCTTCACTGCAGCGACAAATATGAGCTCACAGCAGCATCTGACAGCAAGCTGCAACTCCACAATCTACCAGCTGGTGGCAGTGCAGGGTCCTCAAACACTTCGTGCAGGCACGATTTAGAACCGATACGTGATATGTCGTGCATATGAAATAATATCATATAAAAACTCGTCTAGTTTGAATTTGTCACAGACCACATAATATATATATATAAAGTGTGAAAATAGCAGATTCCATGTTATTGAAACCCTGCTGTTGTCCTGTTTATCAGAAAAGTCATCTCAAATCTGGGACAAATTAACTTGAACAGCTTGATAAAACTTAGTTTGAACAAAAAAGTCTTTTTTTTTTTTTACACAACTGCAAATGCTGAGTGATTACAGGTGAATTACAACCTGTTCGCAGATTATGGATCACATTAAACAAGCCATGTTGCTGCTCACGGTAAATTAATTTGGATGATATTTTAATTTGTACAAGAGTATGACCCCCAGCAAACATCCAACATGGTTATTACTACACTTGGAGGATGTTTTTTTTGGCTTTTTTACTCTATAAGAAGTTCAAACACAGATGTGACGCAAAACAATTTATTAGCCTAACATTCTGGCTTTGTCAAACATACACTGATTTTTTTTTATCTTAGATAACGTAGGGGAAAAATATAAAACCACCTTGTAATTTGCAGCACCACACATTTTATGCAAATGGGCGTGCAGTTAAAACATAAGTGTTTGCAGAGCTTTAAGAAGCCACACTGACTGATTGGAGGAGTGTTAGTCGACTGAGGAAGAAGCCAAAGAAAATTTCAAAGCGCTATGCTTTAAGACAGAAAATACACTCCAAAGGAAACTAAAAACACATGGGCAGAAAAAGAAGTCATTGCTTGTGATTGAACTGTAATAAATCAGCTGAATGAGTGGGATTTTCATCCAAAAAAAGCCTAACATAAATCATTACTAACACCTAAACAGTGGGCTAAAGAGAGGCAGTCATGGACTGTGGATGATTGGATGAAAGGGATATTTAGTGATAAATCACCAATCAGTGTTGGACAAGGAGATGAAACTGGAACCTTTGTTTATTAATACTTTGATCCATTTTTCTCATTGCACCAATCAAAAGGAGGCTCGGTCATGCTGAGGTCATTTTTCAGCATGATAATGCATCCTGGTACATTATATCACAGTCTATGGCCTCAAAGAATTCAGCCCATCATAAAAGACTCTGCAAGAAGAAAACCAAATACGACAGTCTTATTCATCTTTTACCAGGTAAGTTTTACAAATCCTGAATGTTCAGATATTAAATGAATTAGTTTTGTGTCACATCTGTGTTTAGCCATGGCTTAGTGACTAAATCATGCTTTTATTTCTTGCTAGAATCAAATCCACTGTTTTAACTGTTTGACGCAAACACTCAAGACATATTACATATGAGCAACAGAGCAATGTAGTATTAATCACTCTCAAGTAACTCGGCACATTTTGGACTTTAACCTGATTTGTTTCTCGTTTGTCTTCAAATACTGGTTAAAAAAATAAATAAATCCACACTGAAGATGTTCTACAGCATTCATGACGCACTGTTATACAATGTCGAGAAATGAAACAACATTCTACATTCAAAGATATGATGTTTTTCCACTACTTCAATGCCAAAAATAACAAAAACACACTGTTAAATATCTTCAACAGGCGGAGAACTCCTGTGATTTTCTTTGGGAGAGTCGAGGATGCTGAAGTTGATCTAGTTTCTGTCCACAAACTAAACTTCTTATCCAGATAAAAGCATCGGGGCTGTAATCGTCTCATTCTGACAACAAAGTCACACGTTCCTTTTCATTAGTTTGCAGCTGAAACGGACTCCAGTTTGGTTGCAGAGTCAAATGACCTGAAAATAACAAGTGAGACAAGTGGTATGTTCCTGTTAAGTGGCTTGAAAAAGTTCAATATTCAAACATTTTTGAAACTGCATCAGAATTCAATGAAATTTTCCAGAGGAATTCGAAAAACTTTGATCATATGAAACTATGGAACATACTTACACAGAGAAAAACTTACCACAAAAACACTCTCTTGGATCTTGGAATAAGTATACTATGGAACAGAGGTAAGAACAAAATGGTCATTTCATCATATATGTGTCAATAAAATTTTGTTCTATTTAAACTCAAGTGTCCAAAACTTACATTCAGTCCTCTGGGAGATTGAACAGGCTCTAGTCCCTTACAGCAGAGTATTGAAAAAGGCCTCTCCTTAGTCTCTGGATGCTCTTTGAAACACAGACTGAAAACTTTGGCAGGCAGGTACACATCCCAGTCAGCTGCATGCTCGTCTGTTAGATCACAAACTATCCTGTTGGGGAGCCACAGTTTGAGGAGTTGCAGTGTTTAGATGTCAGCGTGATACAGGAATATTCATTCATGGAACTTAAAACCAAGCAAGGGTACAGGGATGAGATCTCCAGATGCATAACACTACAGCGTCATGAAAAAAATGAAAAGTGGTGTAAAAAATACAAACTGTACATAAATAATACCAAAGCATTGTCCATACAGACCTGTCAATCATCTGCGGTGTGATCAAATCTGCAGTGCCTGTCTGCTGATGATAAACCACGAGAGCAACGGAAACCTTCAGCTGATCGTTTAGCTCTCGGTTGATCTAGTACAGGGAGACAGTCACACATCACATCAATGTGAGACACGGGACACAATGCTCCATGAGTTCATCACGTTAAAATGCATTGTAACAACTTGCTGTGATCCTCTGCTACTGTCCTGGACAATGGCATTTAAACTGTTATAGTTCATTTAACCATGAATTCCATGTGAGATGTATGGTTCCAATGAGAAAGTTATGACTTGTTCTCGTGTTATTGGACAATTCAAGACCAATGCAGGTAAAAAATATTGATGAGAACAATATGTGACAACAACTATTAATCCAGTGACACTCCGCTGACGAGACACTGGAGTTTGTGTTGCTCCTCACTTCTGAAAATCTCTGTTTGCAAACTGTAACTGCACCTCTGATGCTGCTGCTGTGAGACCAGATAAGCAGCTGAATCACATTACATTACATTCACCAATGCGCTCACTTTGTGGACGATGTCATGAGGCAGTCTGGAAAGGATTCTGAGCGGGTAACCAAAGTGGGCGATGATGTCTGCGATGTTCTTCGCTACATGTGAAGGAAGGCACGACGGCATCGGTACCGCCTCCACCCATTTGGAGTAGTAGTCCGTGAGCGTCAAAATGTATTTGTGTCCGTTTAGGGTTTGAGGCAGTGGCCCCCTTACATCCAAACCGAGCCACTGCCACGGTTCGTTCACCTGCAGCCAGAAGATTACAACGTACAGTCGCATCGACAACTTTGATTTACAGTTTGTGGAATTATATCCAACTTCCTAATGATCATTATATTATCATAAACCTACCTCGATCAGATTTTCAGAGCCTTCACAGTCTGTCTGTAAAAATGATAGAAGAGAATGTGATTAAATTCACTCTTCCCACAGTGTGCCTTAAGGCAAAATATCAAATTTTAAAATGATTCTGACAACTTACCCTGAAAACATTATCTGGAGCCCACTGAATACTCTGTTGAGTCATATGACAAAACACAGACAGAAAAAGGGACAATTTGGACATAAATACAGATACAATTAACTAAATTGATCAAAGTAAGAACCTGACCAAAGTCGTTTTACCTGATGTGATACCACAAGTGTCAAGCTAAGCTCAAAATGAACATTTACACCAGTGACATGCCATGTTATCAAACAGATGAATAGATAATAAATCTTCTTGTCAAACATGACCACCGACCTGTGGTACACAGTAATCTCCATGAAAGAAATGTGGGAATGACTCGATCTTCATTAGCCCCTCATCAACTATGACTCTCCATTTCTCCGCCTTTTGTGGGTCTGCGTCTCTGAGCAGAAAAACAGAAAAAAACTAACAAATCAAAGAGGAAACAAAACAACTGTTTTTCAAAGTAATAAACAGTGTAAAAAATACACTGAACTTGCACTTATTTGATGGCAGAACTTTAAAGGTGAACACAACATTACCCAGTAAACATATCATAATTGTTCACAATTTACTGAATAAAGACATCAAATCTATAGTTGAGATGTCATGCATTTATTTATGTTTCTTCTTGTGACATTTGCAAATTCTAAATGTTTCTGAAGCTATAAGAGCTCCTTGTGGGTTGTTACATACCCTGAAGGCTGTTGTTCTGTCTGGCTGAGTTCTTTGTTCTGGCTGCTGTTTTTTGCAGTGGTGGGAGAGGTCGCTGCAGACTGAGCCGACTCTTTCTCTGAGGCTTTAGCACCAGGTGGCTGGATTCACAACACAATGTGTTTAGATGTTTGTTCTTCAGAGGTGAATAAAATCATTTTAAAAGTTACACAGAGCAGTACGGTCTCACCTTGAGCCTTTTACGTTTTGGGTTAACAGAGGCCTGTATCAATGGGACAGACACAGGAATATAAACATTATTTTAGTAAAAGTTTTTGCAGAAGCATGAGCCTTCCAAAAGGTTTAAGACTTTATTGTCAAACACTGTTAAACTGGAGCCGTATTCATTTGGGAGAAGTACAGTAAACACAAACCTTTTTCTTCTGTGTGTTGTCGGGGGATGAAAATATGGTGGGCACGGCATCTTCTCGAAGTGTCACGCTTTTTGCTGTTTTGTCAAGGTACTGCTCCTCAAAGTGATTGCTGCACAGCACAGAAAAGCGAGTTGGAGTCCAGTCCTTCCACTTCATGTTTGTAAGCCATTTCTTAAGTTTTCTGGGATTGTATAGGGGAAACCTAAAGTAACACAAAGCTTGTTAAAACAGCCATGGCCATGCAAAGTACAAGTCCAAGCAACACTAAAAAAAAAATCATTATTCTAGGATCCAGTCCATTTTTTATTCTTGAAAAAAAAGGGGGAAACATGCTTGTTCAGGTGACGTACACAACCCGCCAACTTTGAACAGTATTTCTACTACTTATAAGCCAAAATTTTCCACCAAATTGTTCAGAATGGACTTATTTATCACACAAAGGAATACTTCTAATAATAGTTGGGTATCACATTTGTATGATTTTTTTTTTGCTCATTCAAAGATAGTGTGATGAAAGGCTAAAATACCAAAATTCCTTTTTTATTATTATGTTTTTTGTTTCACTGATATTAAAGGTACAAAACAAAACAAACCAATCAGCTATTGGCAAGCGGCAAAATGATCATTAATAACATCGGTGTCGGCCCACAGTTTCACAGTCATTCAACCCTACTGAAAACGATTTTAAAGTAGGTAAAAATCTGGCCAATTTATTATATCTGTTAAAAGTCCTCTTTTAAAATTCTGATATGTTATATATTATGCTGAAGAGTTCACAGCAGCATGGCCTGGTTTTGTAGATGTAAGCCACATAATGTTATTCTTTTTCTTACTTACATGTGATATTCTGTCATTTATAATGTATGAAACTTGCTTTTTACGGGTTACTTGTCCAAAAGAATCAAATGTATACTTTTGTAAAGGAGAACATATTTTATTTCAGTGCACTGACTGTTAATTTCCATTTCTTTCAATCATAGTCTGAACTCAAATGGAAAGGATCTGCCCAGTGAACTGAGGCTCTTTTTTCATTACTATATCATAAATAAATATAATACATGGAGAAATGTCTGCCTCCAAAATGAACCACTCCATGCAAACAGAAAGGGACTAAATTACTACAGTCCAATTCTTTCACCAAAGGTATCTAACTTTTCTTAAATTTGTAGAAATTAGAATAAGCAGATATCTCTAAATAAGTCATACTTGTACAATCCATGTAAAAACTTTGTAATTTAGCTTTACATCAAAAATCTAACCAGCTAACTGTTCTTTGTCTGTAGGTAACAATTTATTACTTAAATTAACAACTTACTTAAAGAACTTAACATCTGAATCGTTTGCATTCTCGCAGTTGTAGGCACACGTATACCTTCCCATTTATACCAAAAATTAAGAATCTGAACCCAAACAAACTAGTTTGTGTTTATGCTAATGTTTAAAGAACGAAGTGTGTTAGCAACAATGGGTCATCTATATCCGGTTAAGATTTTCAAAATAATTACCAGTGTAACTTTTGACGAAAGAAATCCGACATTTTTACATTTTATTTTGCAGTATGTGCAAGCTTTTTACCACCCATGTCAAGTGTTTGTTAAGTACTTGTATGAAATCACTCAATTAATTTTCAAAAGAACGTGACTGCTCTCAAATATTAAACAGGATGTCTTAATTTGACACAACCGCCTTAATTATGGACAGTTTTGCTTCTTCTTCTTCGCATTCTTTGCTGGCAATGAGAGTTTGATGCTGCCCCCCTGAGGGTGGCGGTAGTCATTGAATGTATGTGATGGGCTATACTGTAAATAGATCAAATTCTTTCATGAGTATAAACAAAATAAACCACAGCAGGTAGTATTTGGACACTGGCCACTTTTTTGTATTTTTTTATTAGAAGAAACTCAAATTATTCCTGTACAATTTTTTTTTTTTCAGTCTACATCATAGACATTAAAATGCAATGAAAGAAGAACCCTAATTCGGGTTGCCTTCTTTGGGCTTACATGTTAACCTGTTTAATAAAAATTCCACCATGTGATATAAACAACGATATGAAGCAGCTCAACTGCTTTTTGTTTTCCACTCGACTCTCCACTCATCCCAGTCCAGCAGAGTTCTCTTTATGTCCCATCCAGCAGCTTCAACACCTGGAGATTACATCAGCAGAATCATGCTAATATTGGTAAAATCATAAAAACAGTAGATAAAGTGATATTGTAGGTCCAAACTACTTTGCCTGAGCGTACCTTTGAGAAATGGATGAAAATGTGCATCCATCAACTTGTGACTTTCATGCACCATTTCCCAGTGGCCTTTCATTTGAGATAAAAAAAAAAAGAACATGCCATTTATATGATGCAATATTCAAACATGACTTTAAAGCAAATGAAGGAGGTAAAGGCTCACTTTGCTGCTTTGTTGGGCAGTTCAACATGCTGCTGAGCCACACAGCCTGACACACTGCTCTGATTTCATCACGCACTGATGCTTCTGGTCCCAAACAAACACACACGCAGCCTACAAGAAAGACAGCGGGATTAAAAAGAAAAACAACTTTCAAAGTATGTTAAATAACAGCTGTTTTGTGGAGGAAGGTGAGATACCATTTCTGATTCCTATGAGGTAAGGCATGTTGTTTTCCTTCAAAGCCAGATTCAGATCCTCCAGGCTACAAAATGAGCAGAGTTATACAAAACTGTCCTGACCTTTAAACATGAGTAACCAAAGATGATTTATGTAGTCACCTCTGTACAACATCCTGTAACCTCACTCCGAGTTTGATTGGTGCAGTTTTTCCAAGCTCTATAAAAAAAAAAAAAAAGATATTTAAAAGCATAAATAAACTACAGATGTAACAACTTTAAAGTGCCACTACAACAGGTGCATTAAAAGCAAGTAAAAGCTCAACAAATGTGTGATTACAAACCCAAGAAAACCGGTTCTCTCCGATTGGCCTCTGGTGGACTCAGGATTCGTTGGTCCCTCAGGTACTGCTGGAACACAATCGACAGCCGGGCCTCGTTGAAAGTTTCCATGACAACTGAACGCACAGCCTTGTAGTTGGCAAAGAGATGAAGGACGGTGAAGAGGAAGAAGAGGCTGAGAGTCAGTCTGAGAGGCAGAGAGAGGGAGGTTAATGGAGATTTGTGCATTTAAAAACAGACTCCCACAGTTAGTGTTCACGCTCCCCCGACGTGTTGGTTTGACACTTACACTGGGTTATCTGTGACAAGGGGAATGAGTATCAAACTGACCAGCAGTCCAGCCAGATTCACCAAAGTCTCCTGTAGGAAATAAAAAAAATAAATCTCTCTCCATAAATATACATATATGCCTTTAAAATGACCATCTTATTAGAATTTAAACTTCTCTTCCTCTCCAGTATATTTAAAGAATAGAAGATATGCGTGGACACAAACGGGAGCTTTGCATCTGAGCATTTTCAGGCAGTATCATGTGGTCACAATGGTCTCCCTCATGTTTACAGCAGCTAACAGATCACAGTTACCTGACTGCCATCTTTGGCAGAGATGTCAGCCATGTTGTCCCTGCGAGCCTGATGAACAGTCAGAGCAGCTCTGGTGGCACCGCCTGCCACTCCGACAATAGACTGAAAAAAGGACAAAACACTTGAAGAACTGCCAGGGTCCGTTTGCATCTTATACGGCAGATGACTTTATCACTTAGCTGGCAATTAGTTTTAACTTTTGTTTCCATTTCATATCAGAAATCCAATGTCCCCAATACAACACAGGGACTCAGCATACCCAGTTCCTGCCTTTTTCTGCCTCCTGGCCTGCAGAGAACCATATAAAATGCATGTCCCTGCAGGTGGTGGGTTCATAGGGCAGCAGCTACACATGGTTTTTGTGGGCTGTGCCCCCATAGGTCAAGGCTGGCTCCATAACAGATGCCGGCCTCTTTTATGGACAAGTTATTGCTGAACCTTCTAAGCTGATTCAGCGTGAGGAGCTCAAGACATCCAGTAAAGTGGTTGACATAGTTGATTAGAGTGCCTTCTGTGCCCTCGGGGTAATTCCAAAACTCAAAGGAGGGATTATGAATTATTCTTGGTCTTGAAATGGCCCTACATATCCTGGGAGGATCTGGAAAATGTTGCTGAGGAGAGGAATCGCTAGAATACCCTGCGTAGTCTGTTATCACTGCGACTGGGATTAAGATTTGTAAATCTGTCATTCCCACATTTCTTTCAAGTAAGAGAAATTTGATGATAAAGATTAAATGAAACATTATAAGGTATCAATGTTTAGGCCAGCAATTTCCAAACTTGTGAAACCTGAAAATCGAGCTAAAACATTGCCACTTGTACAATGTATTTTCAGGTTCAAAATAAAAATAATATGCCCACTTACATTGTTTTAGTAGAATTTTTGTTACAGTTCCTCATGGTTAAAATTACCCAATAACTTCTGAGCAAAATCACCAATGGATAATCATATAAATTAATTTTAAGAGCTAAGAGATGTATAATCTCTTAGCTCTACTTTTACTTACACCATGGAGAAGCCCTGGTGAAGCATCTTTCTGAGGCCTGAGGTGTCTTTTTTTGTGGTGTAGAATAGTCCAACACATTTGTTTAACAATCAAAATGATTTAGCATAGGTTGGACAATTCTAATTCCAAAGTTTCACTAAATTATTACGACCTATTCAGCTCCAGAAAAAAACAGATCAAATTAACCTTAAATGTATCAGAGCTGACTATTTAAGAATACCTTGAATATCCCTGCAGTGCACACAATCAAAGTGAAGCAAGCAGGAAAGTAGGGAGCCACGATTTCCATGAACATGGCAAAGTCATTGAGAACGTCAGCAAAAAGTCTGGTGGGAAAAGGAAAAGAAAGGATGATCACTCAATCATCGTTAAACTGACTGGATAAAGCAACTCTTCCAACTTTGGCACATACCTCCATTTTTTTGCCTCAGAGTCCAGCTTACTCCTAGAACGCAGACAAAGAAATTAATCTTTAAAAAAGTGTTCCCCCTCAGAGGAGGGAAATTAAGATAAAGCTTCCAACACTAACAAAGCACAAATATGAGGCTACCCTTTCTGCCAGGCGAAGAGGATTCTCCCCAACATGCCAGTTCCATCTGCAGGCGAAACATTTGTTTGCAAGTGACTCAAATGTCAATATAGAGCACACAAACTATGAATGATTAATGTCACTTTATAGTATATTTTAAAGGGGGTTTCACCTCTTAATAACCAGGTGACTGTGGCTGCTGCCACGGTCGCTTCTTGGTTTCCAACGCCAACACCTTTCAGAGACGCCTGAGTTGCCAGAGTCCCTGAGAGGGAGCTGGAAAAAGCCTGCAAGACATAAAGAGCGCAAATGGAGTTTCAATCTGCCTGATGATCATCATCTCTGTGGTTTTGTTGGGTGAAGTTACAGCACCTGAAAAGTATCCCAAAACTGGTACTGCAGGTAATCATCACTGACACTGTCTGGATAGCCTTGAGGCAGAAAGACACTCTGAAATAACAAGTTAGAATATCAGGCTCAGAGTGTATGAGCTATAAATCAGTGCAGCAACTATGGAAATGTAATAAATTCTTACTTTAAAAACTCCAACAACAACGTTGCCTCTTGATTCACTTTCACGTCCATCCCTCCTCCTCTCCATCCCTCCATCCTTTGATAAATACTTCCAGCACTGTGTACTGCCATATCTCTCCGTGGCCAAAACAACCCCTGCATTTTTCTCCATTTTGGACTGTTCGGAGGGGCAGTCAGAGGAAGACTAACGATAATAAAAAACTGAACGATGCTACAGTCTAACATCCAGTGACATATATTTGCTTAAAACACACTTCAGAGGAACATAGCTCACAGCCGACGTGTCATTCTCCGATGTTGTGTTTTTCTTTTTGGCATTTCCGGGTTCAATTCCGCCCTCACGGCTTCGAGACTTCTCATTGGTAGATGGGGAGTTAAGGGCGGGGCTCCAAACATGCTTCTATCCAATTGAAAACACGTTCATGCAAGCGTGTAAGAATGACTATTTGGACTTTTACCCTTTATGTTATGTTGATAGAATTGACTGATTTGGGAGTGTAAGTAAACCATTTTCAGATCTACAATTTTCTTATAACACATTGTTGTAATTTTTCTCTTGACTTAAAGTAAAATAACAGCATTTCACAACTTCCTTTCATTTTCATTTTTCCATTTTCTGAAAAATAGAGTATTTATTGTGATTATGTCTAATTATAAAACGGCCCCTGCTGTTCCTTTCAAGTGTGACAGAGTTATAGATTGACAATTTAAAAAAACAAACATACATTCAATGTACATTTGACAAAAATAACTTATAAAATAATTTTTCACAAACAAAACATAAATGTCAAAAACAGAATGAGGAAAACTGTAAATTGAGTGAATTCATTCTACTTTTTGGCTACTTTTAATTTGAATCTTAACAGATTTATGACTATTCACAGTTCATGCTGGTATAGGACACATTAAATAAAATCAATAAAAGCATAATGAATAAATAAATAAAATCTGTATTGTTGATATGGAACAGGTCAGGAAGCATAAAGGGCAACCATAAAGTGCATTGGTAATTTTAATGGGTGCTCCAGAAGGGAAGGTAAGGACACTTATTGCTCGCATAATTCAGGGATTTTTTATGAGCAATCTACAGTAAATTAACAGATCTGCTTGATTCTACACATAAAGGTAGAGAGGGTGTCTGCTTCCTGAACCCAAACTGACAGCTGGCTCCACAGAGAGGGGCCTGATCACTGAAGGCTCTGCCTCCCATTCTGCTTTTAGAAACTCTGGGAACCAAAAGTAAACCTGCAGTTTGAGAGCGAGGTGCTTGGTTTGGAAAATATCCAACAATGAGATCTTTAAGATATGATGGAACTTGTTCATAAAGAGCTTTATATGTGAGGAGAAGAATCTTAAATTCTATTCTGAATTTAACAGGGAGCCAATGAAGAGAAGCTAAATCTGGAGAAATATGATCTCTGCTGTTAGTTCTCATCAGAATTTTGGCACAACTTGGATCAAGAGTAGGTTTGAGTAAAGGTTTAAATACAGCAAGCTTAAAAGTCTGTTGTGCATATCCTGGTTCTAAAATACAAGCTCAGAGAGATCGACTGGACAAAAACAAATCAGGTTCTAAAGATACTTCTAAAGCTGAAGTTCTTGATGACACATCAGTGTTATTGGTTAGTTCAATTTTTGTCTTCATTTTTTAGAGGTTTTCTGGATTTGCTCCTCTTTTATTTATAGATTTATCTGATTCGGGTGGGAAGCTGCAGAGAAGTGTGTACGACTACAACTCTGTGTGCCGCTCTCAACCCTGGTTAGTCTTGTTTTTGGATGACTAATAAATTCCATAATAAATTCCCATCCATAGTGGATCCTGTGACTCATCATCAGACCAGGTTTTCCCCAGAAAGATTTCCAATTATGTATGGAGCCCACATTGTTTGCTGGACACCACCCAGACAGCCTGGGGTTGAAGGAGGACATAAACATGTCATCATTGGTCAGACTTGGCAGGGGTCCAGAGAAAAATTACACACCACTGCAACATTCATTTTAGTGACCTCCAATTGGCGTAACCGAGTGTCAATACCGCCAACGTGAACAACTATTTTACCGTATTTACACTGAACATGAGCCAGCAGTTGTAAAATTGATTCTACATCGGCCACTTTGGCCCCTGGAATACATGTGACTATGGTTTTAGAGATTATTGTGGAATTTAGGAGGACCAGGAATGAGTCAAACACAGATACCTTGAGGCAAAGCAGTTCGCTTGAACAACAGACTAGACTAGTTGCACAACACTGAGGGTGTTCACAAAAAGGAACAGAGCAGATTGTAGTTCCTGAGAAAGCTTAGGCGCGTCAGTGTTTTCAGCAATATGTCGCATATCTTCAATAAGTCTGTGGTGGAGAGTGCAGTCTGCTGGGCAGCAACATCAGACCAAGTGGCTCAAAGAAACTTAACAAACTGATAAAGAAAGCTAGCTGTGCTGGGAGCTGCTCTGGAGTCCCTGAAGTTGACTGTGTGTGTTCAGTCATTCCTGCTCACAGCAATAACAATAAATAAAACATGAAAAAAAAATTGGGTATTGGTGATGCATCTTTTCCTTTCATTTTGGCACCAGATTCTTTTTCTTCTCCTTCTGTCTCTGTCACAGAGAGTCACAACTTCAACTTTTCTTTGACCCAAAAGATAAAGACCCAGGTTTTTCTTTAGTCCTCAAGTATCAACTTGAACCTGAGGGAAAAACATATAGTCATTTCATACATGTTGGATCCAGTTGTGGCTGCATGGCGGTGTGCTGAGTGGTGGTTAAGCCTGCCACCCTACAGCAAAAAGGTTCCTGGTTAGAATCTCATTTGAGGCATGTAATCTCTGGGTACTCCAGCTTCCCCCTACAGTCCAAAAACATGCGTGATGAGTCAATTGCGATACACTGGCGATATGTCTGGGATGTCCAATGGCAGCTGGGATAGGCTCCAGCTACCCATGACCCTAAATTGGACAATGTTGGTGTAGAAAATGGATGGATAGATCTGATTGATTGATTGCTTTGTATTACTCACAAAAAGCTCTTCACAGCCATGGAGTCCAACTACATGTCATGGCGAAGTATTTTTTATGCTCCAGAGCCTGACATGATAGTAATGTTCCCAAACTGTTCTTAAAATAAATATGAATCCACCTGACGTCATACATTACAGTTAGATGCATATCTCAGGACTGTAAAGCCATTTTGGATGGAAACGTCAGAGCAGGTCTCGCCCATGTTCGCCCTGAAGGAAGAGTCCTTTATTTGAACAATGGGCGGACTCATCACTGAAAAAATGCATTTATGATGTCATCAATCGCTGAGTCAAGGGGAGTAAATATGTCTTATCTCGGGGTCAGAGAGCAGAGGAATGGCAAGAAACCAGAAAAACGTGTCAAATGAACACAAATAATTCAAAATGCTGTGATTGTTTCAGCTGTGAGAGATCATGAAGGTTTACTCAGTGGACTCAGTGAGGTCACCCGGCTTGTGTCTTCACCCCACGGCAAGACAAGTGCTGACACACCTTTCCCAGCTCCTCTGGAATGCGTAATGGTTAAGAAGAGACGTTTGTAACACAGTGCGGCGTTTATCACCTGTGACTAACAACGGCTGAGAGCACGTCTTACCAAACACAAGAAACTTTCTAAGGGAGCTAAAGTTGTAGAGTGAGGGAAGAGTGAGACAAGTGTGGGAGGAAAAGAGAACAACAAAGACTAAATCCTTGCCAAAAATGGGCGTGTAGTTTCACATTGAGTTTCACAGCAAGCTCCCCTTCCTGTCATTCAGCAACCAGGCCGGCACTGAGCCTTCACAGGTCACCTTTCCGAGCCGCTTCTGGTATTTGGATAAACGTGTGGAAATCTTCGCTGAATCTTTCGCATCTAAAGGAGGAAGCCTGAAACTGCAGTTGTCATCTGAAAGTGGGATATTTCTAAGAGCACAAGAAGATAATTCACCTGCATACCACCTTTATTATCAATAGATAACTGGACACACTTGGCTTGGCAGGAGTGAACTCGGATTGAGAAGGGGATTCACAGCAGCACCTTTTGAATTTGGCCAGGTTTGTACTTTAACACACCCTTGAACTGGGCTTCATTGAGTTAAGGCATTTTGTTTGGTCAGATTTATTCTATTATCCCTAAACTTAGTGTTAGACCAACAACAAGTTTCCCGCTTAGTGCACTGATACTATAAGCTTTATTAATTAATGAGCCCATGTTTGCTGTAGTAAATTTGAGGAAACAAACCAGACTGTTCTTGCTGTTTACTATAAATGATTCACAGGACTGTGTAATATTACATTATCAGCTGAAAGCAACACTCTGCTGGGACATTTTTTCAAGTTACTAAAAAATGCAGACTATGCCGGTGTGCCGTGTAGCTTTTTGATCAAATCAGAGATTAGATAACTTTCAGGTACTGTCTTCAATATGCCATGACAGCTTCTCAGCCAATCATACAAGTTTTTCAACCTTTTATTTAGTTAAAAGGGAACACTGCCAGTGTTAAACCATTCAGATGGCACTTTCTGTTTCATTTAGGATATACACTGGCCTCAAAAACTACAACATATTGTCTTGACATCCTGAGTAACGTGCTTAGACTTGTAAGCTATGCTTTTTAAAACTGTGTGAAGTGGGACGGTTTTCCCCCTTGCTGCTAAAAAACAGGTCGGTAACCTTAGTGGCTCAGTAATATGGACAGTAACAGAATTTCTCACAAGACTTTAGATCAATTTTGAACTCTGATATTCCCTCTGGGCAAGTATTGGCACCCAAATTGCAGTTGAACAGGTGTGTAACCAGACTCCATGACAATGAACACTATCATTCAAGTTCATTCTGTTGTCTATTTAACACAGACAACAACTCAGAACAGTAACTTAGCAAAAAGACAAGAGCTGTACCATCCTTTGTTACTTTGATCCGCCCCAGTTTAATAGTAATCAGTTATTACAGTTATTACAGTTTGACTGTGGAAAGGAACATAAATACTGTAAATCATAGGAGGTTATATGTAATGAGAGATAAGACAATCCTGAGACTGTTTGACTTGTTCTGCTTGAATACTTTCTGAGGTCTATGTCCGCATACCAAACAGTAAATGACTTTAATGTTTACTAACTACCAAGGCAGGATTTGGTCTTACATAATGGTTGAAACTATTTTTTTTTTTTTAAACTCAATTTATCTTGAAAAACTGCAATTAACAGCCAGACAAATCCTGAAATTGTTCTTTGCTTTGTGCATATTACTAAGTCAAAATGTTTCCACAAAGTGGAGCTAACCTAAGCTTCTTAAACTCGTGCTCCTTTGCAGATATGTCAAACTCGCAGCACACTAATGCAACAGGGGGTGAGGAGATTCCGTTGGCCATCATAGCAGGAGCAGGTGATGAACAAAACGACGCCACTTTCACTAAAGTGAGCGGCAGAATTGGAAGGGTCGCCGCATCCTGTTACAAAAACAAGCACCAGAGGACCCTGGCCTACTGCAGCATCATCTGCGGGTGCTCCTGCATCGGAGTCAAAGCTCTCACTAATTCAGTCAAGGTATTCTACTATTCTATTTTATTATGATTATTAAACAGTTCAGGGCAGCTTTTAATGGCAACAAGCTGATGGTCTGAAAGTTTAAAAGGAAGCGTTTGCACATAGAAGGGTTGCGTTATGGTCTGTTACATCACAAGTTGGGCAGAGTTTTGGTCCTACTTCCTCTGGGTACAGCACTTCCTTTCCTGTAAACCAGGGACACACATTATTTGCTACGATCATTTCACCTGTCAATAATGGATTCAAAGCTTGAGTAAATAATGATTGAAACTCTAAGCTGCAACTACTTTCTTTCTCAGGCTGAGCTGACAAAAGATCCAGAAGCTGCTGCCAAGTTTTCCCATAAGGCGAGAAGATTCGGCATCATCTCCATCTTGACGTGGGTTATCATTCTGGTGTCAGTTCCAATACTAACCGTGCTGATCTCATATCTCGTCACATTGAAGGAGTAATGACACGAAAAAGAAAATGTCAAGTGGTGCCGCTCTTCTGCTTTTGCATCTTATGAGGAGGCGACACACGGGACAAAGCTGCAGACCAATGACTATTCATAACGAAACGAGAAGTTACAAGAAACACCAGACTGCTGGGTCTGTTTACTCTTTCCCAATCGCTCATCGTCTTACAGAAAAAAAACAAGTACTCCAGAAACCGTCTACATGTTTATCAATCGTGTAATATTTATTCAAACAATATACGAACAAATGGAAAATTACAAATCTAAATGAAAATACAAATCCAGCATTAACTGTAGTTTAAACATGACACTATAAGATACAAATGTAGTGCTTTGGGTGAGCGGGATTGTCAGCATCTTTGAAGGTTTTCCACATTTTGA
This sequence comes from Odontesthes bonariensis, assembly GCF_027942865.1. NCBI lineage: Eukaryota > Metazoa > Chordata > Actinopteri > Atheriniformes > Atherinopsidae > Odontesthes > Odontesthes bonariensis. The sequence goes on along the minus strand of NC_134526.1, from coordinate 8,153,651 downwards.
CCACACACACTAATTAAATATGTTTAAACTTATGTAAATAATATATTTGAGTTTATATTTTTTTTAAGAAAATATACGTAGACGATCCGTGTTACGACGAGATTAAAGGTGAGGAGATGTGGAAAAACCCAAAAGATGCTGAAAACTTTCCAGCTTTGCACTTTCATATGAAAAGTTAAAACAAGGATGCTCCAGTAACGGCCCAGTTCTTAGTTTAACATACTCATTGTTACTGCATACAGTTGCAAATACTACTGAACCTAATGAGCGAGTCTGAAACTACATATTTAATAACAAGGATCGGGTCTCTACTGGAAACTAAATGGCACAGCTTCACCAGGACACGGACATTTGCCTCTTGATGTGCCAACATTATTGTTATGATTGCATTGTTACTTTATTATTGTCAAATGTATACATATGCTGTACTTTTATACAAACATTTACACAAAGCATTTTATAATAAAATGAAGTTTTTTGTGCTCAGAGTTGCTCGATACGTTTGGACATGCTGTCACGCAAAGACGGAAATGATGATTACACCCATAAAAACACGTTTTTTTTTTTTTTTTTTTTTACAGTTAAGGCAACTTCATTTACATTTGGACAAAAAAAAAAAAAAAAGAAAAGCAAGCAAGTGAACAAACCACACACACAGAGGCACGAAATATTACAGCTGAAACATAATTATAAACACCAATAAACAATCCAGGGAGAACCACAAAGGAAAACATAGCAGTGGACACTTTCTTTCCTTTAGAAATCCTCCCGGGAATACCTTGTTGTCTCCACATTTTATTTTTTATAAAAACAGACCCCCAAGGTCGTGAAAATAAAAACTAAAATGATGAAACAAGCCAACAGGCCTCGCCCTGAGCAGAGGAAAATGGTGCATGCAGTCCCAAGCCGTTTGTAGACGCACTCGATAGCACATCTGTTGTGAAATTGGTTGTCGCGAATGCAAATCTCTTGCTGGCAAATTTTAAAATCCTCCTCAAACTTGAATTGAAAAGAAATAGCTGCCCTCCTGAACAACTCTACAAAGAATACTACCAAGTTAAGTTGTTTTCTTTCAGTGCAACAAATCTGATGGAATCAGCATTCTTATTTCTGAAGACAAACACTAAAGGTAACAAACGTACAAATTTATCTACACGGAGAAGGAAAAAAACTCAACGATGTGAGAATACTGTACAATCAGAGAATCTGCTTTTATCTTAGATGAAGAGGGGCCGAGGGGATAAACGGACAGCAGCTGCTGTATATGACGTACGATTATTTTCACCACCATGTTTCTGACCGATACATTTATAGTGCTATGGTGTACAGCTATTAAATTAGCAGGCTACCAAACAAAAACATAATAACTCAATTAGAGCTCATCACCACGACATTTATACCCCAACGTGAGCCAAAGCTGGCAACCTCACGTTTACATAAAAGTATCATCGGTTCATAAATTGCTGCCAAACAAGTGAAAATACAGAAGCTGGTGTCAGCTGTCTTTCTGATCATTTATCAACCACAAATTCAACTGATCGAGCTTTGTGCAGAGCAGCGAGTCCACGTCCTGAACGCTGAGGGGCGGCTCGTCTTTCGGGAAGCCTCCTCGTCTCGTCCTAGAGGAGGAATTACCTGCTTTTCCAACTCCGACAAGAGGTTTCTTTGGTTTTCTGACTTCCCCAACCTCCAAAAACTCCAGAAAACGTTTGACACGCCTCTGGCCAAACCAGGACTCGGAGCCATTTTTGCGACTGAGAGGCACCTCGAATATGGTTTCCAGCCGGCTGAAACACAAGTGATGAAGACAAATCAGCGAGTCGGGTCAGTCAGTCAGTCAGGGAAAGAGAAAATTCTCCATTCAGCATAATGAACCCTCTGGGGTCAAACTGTATATTTGCCCTAAATGCTTTAAAAAAAAAAAAAAAAACTAATTAAATCAGATCTAGGCAGGAGGAAATGGAGGAACTCATCCTCCTTTAAAGTTTCTCTGCAGAACTACATTAACAGCTGATTTCTTAACTTGCAGTCTGGAGTTTGAGATAAATTAGATAGGATTTCACCCATAAAAAGAGAAATGAGGCCTTTAAGCAAGTTTTTATGCTTCATCCAACATAGAGCTTTCTGATTGGTCACAGGTTCAGCAACATGACAAATGCATGCAGAGCAAATAAACACGAGCGTCCCTGTGTGCTCCCGGTTTTTATTTTAATCCAGCTGACCAGGCTACTTCAAACTTAGGAGGCGTTCGGTGTGGATCTGAAGAGGTGCTGAATATGGTTATAATTTTCATTTATTGGCTCCAAGTTGCTTCAAGCTTTTGAGTCAACTGACAGAAAACCAGATCAATCAGACAGGGGATCTACTCAAACTGTTCGTTGTGTTACGTAGCATTCGCCATCATGGTGTTGAGCTCAGTACAGTAATGTGTGTTACTTTTGCTTCCCAGACTTATTCTGAATATATACGTTTTCTTAAACTGTAGAAATCCATACATATACACAAATGCAATGTTGTGAATGGACACAATAAAACTGCGTCATATACTCTGTCAAATTTGAACCAAAAGAGTTAGTTTCCAACGAACAAATGTGAAGTGAACGAAGCTCTCCTGCAGCATTAAACCCTTCTTGTTCTTGTCAACAGTGAACGTATCATCATGAACTGCGCATGCTCCCGTGGAAGCCACCACACTTTATGATCACTTCTGCACCACACAAAGATGGAACTACAATAAATACAAATACAATAGGAAAGTAAAACATGTGGAGGTGCAGATGTGTAGAACTACGCATTAAACAGTCTCACAGCAGAAACGGAGGAAAAACTGGCAGTACTTGGCAAATCCAGGGTTCAGAAGACGGCTTTAAAGGATTTAGTGAGTCCTGCCAGCCGAGTCTTTGAACAGAACACCTGTAATGCAAGCTGAACTTTTGTTTTAACCTTGACTCATGCATCAAGTAGGATTTTCATTGAGTGTTGGGTTCCCTCCCACAGCCTCTGGGCCGTTTTCATTGTTTCTTTTAGAGCTATTTCACTTGTGAAGACCCCTCCACTCCACTAGTTGTCCCCATCTTTTTTGTTGTTTTTTCCCTTTAGCAGGGAGTAAGGCGGAGGGCTCATCAGGTGGATTGAGCCACACCTGGGGCTTGTGTTCTAAAAGCTCCGCTCATGTCAGTTTTCAGTGATAATAACAGTTTTAAGGGTTAAGTAGCATTTAAAGCCAACAGAATTACTGTCAGGGCTCAAATGCTCTTTGTTAAACACGATCACATAAAGTAGGTTAAAACTAAAAATATCCTTTTTTAAAAGAATTGCTCAGTTGGCCAAGATGCCTATAGCACAATAAAAATATAAGAAACTATGAACCAATCTGTGTGAACTGAATTTTGAACAAGTTCCTGTTCTGAGTGAACTTGCACAACACTGCACACATGTGGCTGAAAGAAGCCGTCAGGCTCAAAGGACACTGCAGCAGTTCTTTTTAAAGCAACTTAAAGGCTCTGGTCTGGATTTTCAGGAACGAAACACAAAGCGCGGTGTCAAAAATAAAGCCATTTTTCAGTTCCAAAGTCTAAAAAGGGAAAAGGTGGTGAAGGTGCTATTTAAGCCGTCTGGCTGTACATTCAAGCCTCACATTTGTTCAGCTTCTTTAACATTTTTATCCACGTTGTGCTTACCTCTCCGGGGGTTTGCTGAAATTCTTATTGGTGTAAATTTCTTCCAAGCTGAACTCCTTCTTCTTCAGCCTGTATTTCAACATAAACAAAGCAAACAATGCTCCAGTTTGAGTATTGATCACAAAGTGCTCAGACCACCCAAATACAGCTGGATCTGCCCTACTTTCACATTGTAACCACATATAAAGGATTAGAGAGACTTGCATATAATCTAACAGAGCTGCACAAGACTGAATCTTCTGCAAATCTGTGTACTTTTTTTCTACGATTAAATGAAGACAAATCTGAGATCATTCTGTTTGGTAGCAAAGAGAAGAGGGTCAGCGTTGGTAAATATCTTGAGACTCGGGCCCTTACAATCACTGACCAGGTTCGTAACCTCGGAGTGTTGATAGACTCAGATCTGACTTTCAGCAGCCACATCAAAGGTGTCACCAAGGCAGCTTTTTACCATCTCAGAAACATCAACAGAATTAAAGGTTTCCTCTCCCAAAAAGACCAGGAGAAACTCATCCATGCATTCATCTCCAGCAGACTCCATCACTGTAACGCTCTTTTAACTGGACTTCCCAAAAAGAGCATTAAACATCTGCAGCTCATCCAGAACGCTGCTGCTGGAGTTTTAACCCGGACTAAGAGATCTGAACACATCACAGCAGCTTTAAAATCTTTACTCTGGCTTCCAGTCAGTCACAGAATAGATTTTAAAAGCCTGCTGATGGTTTACAAATCCCAGAACGGTTTAGGCCCAAAATACATCTGTGATATGTTCAGAGAATATAAACCCAGCAGAACTCTTAGATCCAAGGACTCAGGTCAGCTGGTCCAGTCCAGAGTCCAGACTAAACATGGAGAAGCAGCATTTAGCTGTTATGCTGCCAACAAGTGGAACAAACTGCCAGTGGAGACATTTTTAAATCCAGGTTAAAGACATTTCTTTTCTCATGTGTCTATGCATGAAATATCTTTTAACTTATTTAACTTATAACTGTTGCCTGTTTTTAAATTCATTTAAATGATTTTATTTGTTTCTCTTTATATTCTTTCGTGTATTTTTAATGCTTCTTGCACTCCCTGCTGCAATGCTTTTATTTTATGTAAAGCACTTTGAACTGTTTGTACATGAAATGTGCTATATAAATAAATTTGATTTGATACTTTGCATGCGACCAAGTGTTCAGCCGCACACTCAGCCAGTTACCTTCGACCTCAAGAGTTCTTTAAAACTTGCTGCGAGTTGTAACGACATTTCTCTGACTTTCTTTATGTACTTTATCACAAATCAATTATATTTACCTTGCTTACATCAACACTAATGTACAACTACTAGTGCCAGGTATCTCCCCAACAAGCCAAGGGAAGAAAGCCAAGAAGCAAAATGTATACAATTTATGATTCTTGTATCTTTATGTCGTAAAGAGTGAGTTAAAAAAAAAAAAAAAGACCCACAGAACAGATGTGTGGGCAATAAACACTTCTGAAAATGCAGCGTAATCTGCAACCATAGAAAAACTCAAAAATGAATGTATACCCACCCGGGTTCATTTCAACATTTCTGCTCCGTCTGGTCTTTGTCTCTGATAAGAATTTATTTAAATGAGCAAATAAATATGTAAAAGTACATGTGATACCTCTATATTTACTCTGGACACTTGTTTCCGGTGCTTACCTTCTATCCTGGTGCCAAGATTCCTAATGTGTTGAACACATAGCTCAGACAAATGCCGAATACTGCTCTACTGCTTCCTCTTTGGTGTGAAACATTTTGTACTCCCACCTTAAGTCTCAGCCTCTCAGATATACTTTGGTGGTGATAACGACCTTTGTGCGGGTGGTCCTACACACATACCTGATGGGTTTGGGCAGACCCATGGGCGTCAGGTTGGTCTGAGGTTTGGGCAAGGTTTTCCGGATTCTGATAGATGACACCTTTCCTCGTTCTTCATGCTTCCGCACAACCTGTAAGAAGAACAAGGCAACAGACCATTTTCAAGACTGTAAGACGTGATCGACACATGCATCCATGTGGGATTTTAGATTTAAAAGAGTTTCAAGCAAAGACAGAGACCCTACAGAAGATGGTAAACATCCTTTTTCCACAAATAAACAGTTCACACCTACGAAAGGTACAGTTATTTAAATGAATACGTACTTTGATCTCAGAATCAGACAGAGCCTTTTCCTCTCTCAACCCAGCGTCTTCAAACTCAGGGCTGGAGGAGCTCGTGTCCTCACCATCATCCTCCTCTTCACTCTGTTGTCTCCCCTCAGTCTCACACTGCAGGGGGTTCCCACTTTAAAGAAGCAAGGCTATTATCAGCACAGAATATGACTGGCGCAGGAGAGCTGACTGGAGATTTTAAAAAGTGTGTTACCTGCTATTTGAACCCAAGGGAGCAGTAGAGTCAACAGAACCGGGAGGATGCCATGTGGAAGAGCTCAGTGGGGATGTCGAGGAGGAGGAGGAGGAGGGAGGGGTAACATGACCGGAAGCACTGGGATTGGAAGGAGCTCCTTTGCAGTCAACTTTCTTGGAAAGGAAAGCCAGAGGGCTCAAAAGAAAGCAAGAGGCCAGAGCTGATAGGTAAGTGCTGGGGGAATGTGTGTGAGCAGAGGACATCTGCTGGGCGACGGGGTCATATGGGGCAGATCTTCTGGAAGGGTAAACTTCCTTCCGAAGGCACAGAGGGGCGATCTCCCTCTCCACCTCCACACTGCAGACCGTGTGTCGGCGAGCCCGCCGCGAAGATTTCTGAGCATGAGAGACAAAAGGACTGTGGTGGTGGTGGTGGTGATGGTGCGATGTGGGAGTCTTGCTGTGATGTGGGGAATGCAAAGAAGTCCAGGGTGTGTTGGGATGGAGGGACAGGATCTCTGGGCAGGAGTAGCTGCGTAACAGGCGCCTTGAGAACTCTTTTTCCCATGAGCGCAAGTGTGATGCATCCAGATCTGCATCCTCCATGGTAACAGATTTAGGCTTTTCTTCACCTTTACATTCCCGTCTCTGCAAAACTCTGCATCTTCTCCTTTGGTTATCTGCCCTCCTTCGCTTAACATTAATTCGTCTTGTGCTCGATCTGCTGTTTGTTTTACTGATTTCAGCATCTGTGAGAGGCATCTCATCTGTCATGGAGGCAGATACCGGTTCTTTCTCATCTGTAAGCGGCTCATCTTCACTGTTTGATTGTACATTAGAGTGTAAATGAGGTTGGAAGGGTGATGGGACAGGCAGTTCAAAAGGTGTCATTTCAAAATAAACAGGGTCCACTGAGCATTTACCTTTGACATTTTTAGACTTCTTTTCTTTGGCTATCAAATGAAGGTTGTGCACACCCTGTTTTGATTCTTGAGTTTCACTGGACACTGAGGAGCCAACAGCACCTCCAAGACCATTTTTGGGTCTCTTGGTCACGAGGCTCAGTCCTTTAGTTAAGTTGTTTCTTTTTTGAACATGCTCAGCGGAACTGAAATCTGCAGCAATGAGTTCACTCGGCTTAACTGACGAGGTAGACACCAAAGTGCTGTCTGATTCAGTCAGTGAACTTGCATGATTGGGCGATTTCCTTTTTAGTAGTTTCTTATTTGCTATCCTGCACTTGCTTGTGCAGGGTAGCTGCATTATATCAGGACGGACAACAACTTCAGATAAGGGCTTCTCTTCAGCTCGTTTTGTGGAGGTGATTGCCACAGTCGTTTCAAGATCCATGCAGTCATCGTTGTTTCCATCAGGTTTGCTGATGGCTGTCGTCTTCAGTCTTTTGCAGGAACTATTGGGCTTTACTCTGCTGCCCTTTGAGTTGCCCTGTGACACACAACTGCTTTTATCAAGGGAGCAAACCAACACAGAATCAGGGGGACTTTCAGTCTGGGCGATAATCACCGCTTCATCTATTGTACCAAGAATTTCATGCGTCGTCTTTCCTTTCCTATTTGCTCTTCGTGACACAACCTCTCTTTTTTTAGTTTTGATTGTTTGTTCCTCATCCGAAATGGTATTCAACAACGCAGCTCCCCTTCTTTGTGTTCTCTGCCCCCCATTAATGTCATCGTCTGAAGCCATGTTCATTTCATTTATACATGAAAAAGCTGCCATTCTTGTTCTCTTCACAGAGTCTTGGGGATCACAGCTGAGTTTCAGCCCCCTCTTTGCTCGCACTAAACTCGAGACCAAACACATTTCAGAGGTTTGCTGGCACTCCATCTGCTGTGTGTCCAAAGTAGGTCTCAGTGAGGTTTGTTTCGCACTGTCACTTGGGCTGCTCCTGAGGCTTTGTCGAACAACGCAGACATTTTCCACACTAGCACCACCATCTTCACTGTCAGGCTGAAGACAGCCTGCATCAGACTGGGAGTAACATACTGAGGAAGATAAAGACAGCGTTTTCTTCGTGTCACTCAAATAACTGTTGTTTGATTGAACCAAAGTCATCTGAGAAGGTTGCTTGGCACTGATCTCATGGTCAGACAGCTGCTTTTTGTATTCGGAGGTCAGAGGCTTAGAGTTGACCTTTAATTCACATCCATTTCCTTTAAGTTTTATGGGCAGTGATTCCAGCTGGACACTCCACTTCTTATTCTGGTATTCCACAGCGCTGGATATCTTTGACTTGGACTTGCGCGAGGCACTTATTTTGGCAGAGGGCCGCAAGACTCTGGAGGAACTCAGAGTTGACCCAAAAGATTTAGAGACTTGCTCAGAAACAACACAGGGTGCTGGATTGTGTGGTAAAGGCACTAAATCAGGTAAGATTTTTTCCATCTGATTTATTGCGCATTCAAGAGCCCGCTCAGGCCGGTGTGTTGACAACCCTTCAAAATGCAGTTTTTTAGAATATTTCCGAACAACATTTTTTGTTCTTTTTGTTTCTTCATCGTCAGTGAGGCCCTCTTGATTCGTTTTAGGGCCCCGATTCTTGTTCTCCTCTTTTCCGTCTGGCTCTGATGATTCAATATCAATTGCTCCTTCAGCCTGTAGCTCACAGTCCCCGAGTTTTTCAAAATGATCCGTGGACAGTGGAGGGCTATTGGCTCTGAAGAGTTTAACTGGAGTCATAACTATCTCAGTAAAACTGGCCATCTTTGATTTCAATGACTGAAACAAGGGACCAATCACCCATCCCTTCGGGGCAGAAGCATTTTCACCAACGTCCCTAACAGGCAAGTCATCGCATGTATCCTTGTCAAGTTTAGCTGCATCAAGATTCTGTTTAGTCTTTTCTTCAAATAGTTCAACTACAGGGAACTCGTCAGTTTTCTTCTGCAGGCTTATTGGGCCATTTTTCCTATAATATTAATGAAAAAAAAAAAAAGACATTCAAACACAAGTGAACATAAAACATTGGAAAAACTGCTGAGACATCACAGTCTGAATAGTTTCTTTTTTGCTTAATTCAGTTGTAAAATAATGAATGAATTAAATACTTCAGTAACACTTGCCCACTGACCACTTAACTGAAAAACACCACACTTACAGATTGTGTTGCTCTGCAGTAAAACTGGCATCACATCCATCCTGCAAAATAAATCAACCATATTTTATTTTATAGTTTATACAGTAAGTGGGTGCAAAAACAGCTCCGCTCCATCTGCTGCTGAAATAGTCAAAAACACAAATCACAATCCTGCTACTTCTATTCATAAAATAAAAATGTTTTCAGAATAAATATTTCTAGCCATGTTTATTGTAGTTGCAATAACACTTAGTCACTTTGTTATTGTGTTCATTCTGAAAAACTAGCAATGGTTCACTTCTAGTTGAAATAGTCAAGTTAAAGTTTATTTCTATAGCTCATTTAAAAACAACCAATACGAACATAAACATCATTAATAAAAAAATAAAATAAAAGACAGTGCCTCTCATTCTGTAGTGTCAGCAGCTTGAGCATTTGTAGGTCACATTAAGACACACATTGTTTGTTTGTGTCAGGTGCAGCAGACCGTAAAGGAGGATTAAAGCAATTAACCCTCCCACCCTTTTGGAAGAAGCTACAGTACTACAGAGCAGCTTCTGTACACAGAGTTCAGGCAATGGTGGCTTTTAAACATGAGAAATGCTATCAAAGACATGGAAAAGCACCGTGTTTTAGCTTGCCTCTGAACATATCTCCCCAACAAAAAGGATGCAATGAAGAACGTGAAGCTTGTGGAAAGAAAACTGACCTCGATTGGCTTCTCCTGCACACTTTCAACTCTAAGCTGCTTGAACTGTGACTCCTGCACCTACAAATAAGAAAACAGATTAATGCAGACACTCAATCTCAAGTCAATCTATTACTAATCAGGTTTTGAACAAGACTGGAAAGTTAAACTTTATACCATAATTGCATTCTCCCTTTGTCTCTTTGTGAGGGACGGATTTTGTTTGGATGGTTTCTGGGCGGCTTGGCTCTCTGAGTTATCCTGCTTTTTCGGAGTCTGGGCTCTGATCCCTTGAATGCGACCACTCCTTCTGTGTCCAGATTGTCCATCATTTGCAAAGCTAAGAATAATAACAATAACAATAATGAGAGAATAAAAATGAATTGATATATTTGCCAACATTCCGCACTTTCTGTAGGAAAATGTCCCTGTTTATGAGGAACAGCCCAATCATGCTGGTATCAAAAATTGAAACAATTATGTAATAGATACCCAAGTTATACTTATTCTTTATGTAGAAATCTAAAAATTTTAATTGTGATTGTATTAACTACTAGCTAATCATTAAACCACAATTGCCATCAAATCCAATCTAATTGCTATCCAACCATTAAAATGAGCAAAGTCATTTAACTAAGTATTAACAAAAAAAAAAGCAGTCTCCAGCTTAGGTGCAAATACCAACATCTACCTGCCAGAACATCACAGATCCAACAGCTGTTGGTACTGTGAAAGCTTGGAGAAAAAAAATGTCCTCAGAGTTCTTTCACTTCAAGTGAGGTAAACTTTAGTTATATTCAAACAAGCATAGTATAGTATACCATATTCCCGAGGATAAAACTGGACATCTAAAGCCACCGGAATCAAGTAAATTCAGCAAATATATTCTATATTGTTTGTAAATTGGTCAATCTCCCTGTTTGTATATTGTTTCTAAATCCATCAATCAGTTGAAAAGCCACAAATCAAAAAGGGAAAAATATACAAACAAAAGAAACTAAAAAGGTGCAACGACAACTATACCTGGGAGTGATGGAGGAAAGGAGGAGGAGAGGTGGTGGAGGTTCAGTGTGGGGAAGTGCACTACAAACAGGGTTGGAGGGAATAGCATCGTCATCCATTGGACAAACTATCTGAGGGAGCAAGTCAGAGGGATAAGTCAACATCCCCTTGCTCTGTCATACGCTCTTTTCCTTCTTGTCTGGCCTTTTCTGTGAATAAAAACGAACGAAAAAAAAGAAAAAAAACATGCTGGGTATCACATCAGAACAAAATCAGTTGCACTTCCTTTCCCTAATTTCTGGATGGGGAGTTTACTCTGAAATAAAGAATATAAACCAGTTATTAGTCTGCGAAATTTAAGAAAATGAGATCTGGCTTCACCTAGACAACAATCAAAAACAAGAAAAAAAGTTTAATATAAACCATCTAAAAAAACTAATAGTAAATAAAAATGTAGGTACACAGTTCGCTAATAATGAAAAATAAACAACACAACCGAGAGGATAACCCATTAAAAGATCATTTCCACGATGCATGGTCAGTGTGGGTGACAGAATACTAATCACAGGATTTAAAAATAAATAAATGCATTTCAAAAAAGGCTTTACGTCCGTTTCCTAAACGTCATTGTTATTTATTTTGTAATATCAAACACATTTATTGTATTTTTGGGCGGGTGAGGGTCTGAGTTGATGGACAAAACATTTATAAACATTTTAATTTACCAAAGCTGACTTAATTTAAGACTAGTCCCGTCAAATCGCTATAACAGAAATAAGAACATTAAGGGGGAAAACAGCTCGTGGCCGTCATCACCGGTTATTTTGATTGGGACACAAATCGTTCACTCGGCTAAGGAAAAGTTGTTGTGCTTATGTCTCAAAACTTTTCCAAGATGTTGAAATTACAACTTAACCATCTCAAAATGTAAGCAACATTCAGCACAATAACAATCTCAGTGAGTACTTGTGGGTAATTGGAAGCGGCGGTTCGCTCAAAATTGTGCGTGGTCTACTTGCTGGAGGGAGCAACCTCGCTTTTCAAACTTGGATTTATGGACTGACTTGAGGTAATATTACCCAATCTCAGCATATGTTATGATCATGTAGTGAATAAAAACCCTTCAAATCGGTGGAAGCAGAGCTTTGCAACTCCGTTAATGCTGTATGATTCGGCTAACCCCTAAAACGTCATCCAGAAGGTAACAGTTACTGCGCCAGGTAATAGTCGTAGCCAGGATCTGTCATTTTTACGGAACGCTCAATATTTTCCACAGGTCATATAGATAAACCCTCGTTTTGTAGTTTGCATGCACACGGTAAAAGTAGCTTGAAAAAATTTGAGGGAAAACTTACCTGTAACGTTTAACTGGATTATTCAAGATTATTCCGAGCCCCCCGTAAGCAAGACATGCCGGACGGACGGCGCCCTACAGCGAGTCGCCGACGTATCCGTTTCTAAAAAAACCAACAAGCAGACAAGACGGATCGTCCAATCACCGTGCGAGATATTTTTCCGCCTTGTCGATACACGACCAATCAGGAGACAACATTTAGGGTCGAAAACTGAGGGCAGCCAATAGGAGCACGCCGGAAAATACCTCATAAAAGATGTTGTCTTCTTCTACGTCCCCGAATGACCCACGATGTTAAAAGACCCCGGTTTTTAAACATTGTCCTATTTAACGTGTCACCACCCTTTTAAGATACATTTCTAATAACTTTTCTTATATGAGCAAAGACATTCTTATCATTTTCATATTGTCTGATTTTATATTATTCATTGCTTTTTAGGATTTCTTTGGAATTTAGTACTGATTAATCAAGTTTAAAAAAAAAAATCTAAATTACTGTACTAAACGCGACATATTTGAACACACTATGATGTCATCAATAGTCAAAAAAACCCTAAATGTTAAATTAGCACCCATGATCTAGATGTTTTTCTTCTATGAATTGACACACTTTGTGTATTTGTTCCCCGCATTTATCACAGAATCAGACAGTTTATATTGTTGATATTGATCTTTTGGTGCTCTGATCTGACTAAATGGACTGTGTTCTATTGGAACTGATGTCCTTTTTGTATAAATTTAAAGCTGTGTGCAGGTAGTGTATATCTTAAGATTTCTATAATGCAATGAACAGAAGACACAAAAATATCAGCCACTGCTGAGGTTTAGTGGGGGTTTGATTTAGTTCTCAGGAACTAAAACCTAATACCACCACAGAAATGAGCTATTTATTTAAAAACGACGTGCAGAAAACAAAGGCAGTGTAAAGATGATCAATCTGAAACAAACACCCTGATAGTAAAGACTGAGAAAAGATTACAGGTCAAACATAGGATGCTGAATGGTGATCACGGTGGTAGTGATTCGTTCACTGCTGGATGTAATTCATGTATAGAGCTCAAAGTCTATTCTTCTGGAATTGTAGAACTGAGATCCCACCTGATCCACTCTCCTGCAGTAGACCCCGGTGTTGAAGTAGCCTTCATCCACCCAGCCCTGGAAGACAGACAGTAAGAAGATTAAAGCCCACCGGGGGAGGACAAATTCACAACTCAATTAACTCGTAAACGTAAAAGGGTTTACTGAAAACTTTGCAGAAGAATTACCTGCATCTGTTGGCTGGTGAAGGGGCCGTAGATTTCTGATTTATCCACATTTTCCCATTTGTACTCCCACATTACTTCATCACTCACTGAGAAGAAGACACAATTGGATTAAACAAAACAGATATTATGTAATATCTAAAGGTAAACACTTATAAGTGAGACTAAGTAACCTCTTTCGTCTTTTTCCTCATCATTGTCACCAATCTTTTCATCAAATTTATCAGCAAACATGTCAAGCTCTTCTTCTTCCTCTTCGTTGTCATCACTGGATTTCTTCCCCACAGCTGGCTGCTTGCTGTGCATGCTCTTCATCTTATGGGCCAGTTTTTCATAGGTTTGTTGATAGATTTCAAACATCCCAGATCCAACCAGTCTGTCAGCTAAAGCCGTGAGCTTATCAAGCTTTTCTGTATCCCTTTTGGTCTCCTCTGTGACTTCGTTCTCTACTCTCAGCTTTCCCCTCTTTCGTCCTCCAAGGCCTCCTAACCGACGGAGTGCTGCAGCAACTGTTTCTCCGGGCTGCAACAATTCAATCACAGCTTCTGTGAGTTGGTGCTGTGTGAAGGATGCCAGGGGGTCCTCTACAGGCTCCATCTCTACCTCCTCTTCCTCTTCTTCTGCCTGCTGCTCTTCTCTCCGTTTTTCCTCCTCTGCCTCATCCTCATCACCAGCTCTGCGTGTCCGTTTGGCTCCGAGACCTTTCTTCTTTCTTTTTAAAGGCTGCTCTTTAATTCTCACCTACAAGAAGAAACATATTTTTTATTACAAATTGTTTAGACGCTTTCACAAGTGAAGCTTATGTCCCTGAAAGGCAATTACCCAGTCTATGTTGTCAAGCCAGTTGTCTCTAATCTCTTTTTCCTTTTTGATGAAATAGTTCCCCTCTGAATCAAAGTGTCCTTCCTGCATTTCTTCTTCCAGGTTAAAGGGTGTAATTGGTACTCCCTCATCAAAGTCAATTGTTGCGCCTTCTTGCCCTGAAAACAAGAAAAAGTGTCATTGTATTGAAATAAGCTACAAATATTAAGCATTGATTAGTCAAAGCACTACTTTTCAAAACATATCTACTTGGAAGAAGCAGAGATGAGAGACTTCAGGCTCCTTCCAGTTAAAAGCTGGTTTCCATGTTTGAATAAATAATAAGAAAATCTGCACATTTTTGCACATCAATATGTTGTCCAAATGAAAAAACATTTGGACAAAAAGTAGATAAGACCACTTATCAACCATGCACCGCTTCATAGTTAATATCAACAAGACGTACCCTCCACATCATCACTGGCTAGGATATCATATTTGCTGGTCTTTTTTTCCTCTCCTTCATCCTCTTCATCGCTGTCGAGGGAATGTTTACCCTTGAACCTGGAACCCGGTCCACTCACAGCCTCACAGCTTTTCTTCAACAGTTAAAAAAGCAAAAAACATGACATTACTTAGGAGTAAATATGATACAAACATCCCTTTTTCTGAAAAAGATTGTTTTTCCTTGCAGTTGAAAGTCTAATATATTATCGATCATTGAAAAATTACTTTAGTTTAAAAATCAAGTTATTCTAATAGGAAGAATCATTCAATATTTTTTATATTAGTCTTATAAGACAGGTCCATTAAAAAAAGCTAAACAATAAAAGATGTGAGATTGAAAGTATCCTGAAGATAACCAAAGCTACTACATTTAATTACCAATGTGGTTACCTTGTTTCCTGAGTCAAGACAAATTACCAACTCTACTAATACAATGATTTGTAAATCACTCAAATCCTAAATCTAATTGAAAGTAGCACAAAGACAACATATCCAATGCTGAAACTGGGATCTTAAATCTTTCTCTGAAACATGCTCTTTTTTAATTTGAGCACATTTTAAAAAAAGAAGACAAAAAAGTCAGGACAGTGAAAAAGTTGCTGCAGTTATTAGAAGAAAATAAGAGCCTTTATTTATTGTATTCTCTGGTTCATAGTGTGTCAAATGTTCTCAGTGGTTAGTCTGGAAGTCAGACGGGTCATTCACTCTGAATCCTCTATCACAGAACCAAGTTGTAAAGTGTCCAGATTTCCACAACACAGTTATTGCACCCGAAATAATCTTACTTTGCGAAACACTATTTTTTCACTTACTCATGCTGCCTTAAAATTATCAAACTGTACTCATTTTTCAAAGACTCTTATTTTAAACCTTATCATGTTAATTTTTTAGCTTGAAAATATAATTAATCCACCACTTTTTAAGCTTTTTCAGTACTTTATTCCTACTTTCACAACTTTTTTGATAAACAATGGGATCCAAAAAAAAGCAAGGATCACCTGCATTAAAATATATATATATATATATATATATATATATATATGCAACAAAACAAACAAATAAGAACCATTGTGAACAGAACTATATAATACTTAGTCATATTCCTGGTGACTACTCTGTGGTGTTAGTTCAGTTTGCAATTTTTATAAATAAAATGAGTTAGAAGAATTCTGTTTGAAAAACAAAAAAAAAATTATCCCCGACTTTCTGATGGCTCCATATAATATTTTGCTCAAATGAAATGACTGAACTGACATCACAACATTCTGCTCATCCTTAATAAAAAACATAGCTGCACTACCTTTTTATTGGGGCCGTCGTCTTCCAGGTCAATCTCCCCGTTACCGTCCTCAAAGGTGACTTTTCTTTTCGACATTGCGCTAAAAAAAAGCCAAAAGACCAACTGTTTTAATCCCGTAGCACAACCGAGGCTGATCTGAAACTCGAGTTAGTAGTATTATAACACCTCCGTCACCACAAAACTCATGTTAGCTTCGTAGCTCAAATTTTCGCCAATAACAACAACGCACCGCGCATATAGCAGAAAAACTAAAGCGTTTATCAGTTCAAATTAATCATATCAAGTAGCTAAGCATAATTTTCATACACTTTCAGAAGAATATAGAATATCAAGAAAACTGTTAAACTCATAAAACGTGGTAAAAACCTGTTTGAAATAATTCAAGGAACGTTCGTTTTCGTTTCTTGTTCGTTGGTTTTCTTCTTCTGTTATTTTAAATACTTTGTCAACAGTGCACGACGCACTACCGCCGCCACTACCGCCGCCACCTGGTGAGGAGGGTATGTTGCATTATATATTTATACTACTGACGTTATTTTGATGTTTTCAAACAGTCATCTAACGAAAACATCCAGTTGGCTCTATTATTTTATTATTATCATTATAATCATTAATATTATTATTATTATTATTATTATTATCATTGGTAGAAGAAGTAGTCATATTTTTGTAAAACACATAGTTTCTTTCGTAAATTTGTACCATGAGTTGTTCCTATACTCTGCCTTAGATAAAAGTAAAAGTGAATATCTAGGTATTAAGAGGCAAGGATATTTCGTTGATTCAATCATTCCTTATTCTTTTTCTATTTTGTATTAAAATAGTTAAATAGTTCATTTGATTAAAAAAAAATAGCCCTCAAGAGTTTAAGCAACCAGTTCAAAGTTCCGAGTCATAAACATCATTATACAGTACTGAATGTAATTTTTTTCCCACGATAATAAATCATCCATATGATATCCAGAAAGAAAACAAAAAGTAAAAAAGCTGCTATTTGGGTTTTCTAGGTGTCTAAAAACTCTCTTTTCCTCAGTGGTTTTCACTGTTCAGTTAATATTTGTTTACATATGATTTAAAATTTTGCTAAATTGATAATTTGTTAGGTCTTACATAAAGGAATCTACAGGTAATATATGTTCGTCCTTAGCCTTATCATAATAGTTTATAAATGAGGGTGTTGAAGCTTGTCTTTCATCATGTGACATCATTCAATAAGTTGAACACGATTATGGTATATGATGGTAAATCTCAATGATACTTATGATTATTTGGGAGTTAATTTCCAAAAATAACTGTCTGAATTCTGAGCTCTGTAGCTGAATCATCTCCTGACATTCATTTTTGCCTATCATTAAAATAAAGATAATCTCGTTTGTATTTGTTCTTTGATATGTTTCTTTTTTAGAGAGCCTTTTAAAGGATTTTTAATGAAACCAAAACTCAAATCCAACAATACCTGAGAAAGTGTGACACTATAAGTGCAGCAGTTTTATGACTTTGTGGAGATTGTTTGTCATTAACATTAAAATCAGAGTTGTTTCATGAACACATGTAGTTTTTGCTGTGAAGTTTATATAGTGCCCATTCTAGCTGACTCCAACATGCTGCATAGGCTCTTGATGTTTAAATACTTTGGACCATTTTAAATTCAGAATTCCTTGAGTTGTGACTGTACATGAATAGTGACTATAGTGAATATACACAGTAAGCAAAGACATGTAGAAAATTTCACTGAATATCTTCACAACATCTGACTAAATCGCCATGTTTCTATCTGAAGAATCACCGCCACATACCATCAGAGACCACATAAAACTCATCTGATATGAAGAATGCAGAAGTGAGAGAGCTGAGACATTAAACCCCACCTCAACATTTAGCATCTCACTTCCAGGTAGCTCTTCTTGACAGTGAGGCTGGTTTCGACTGCTTGATTCAGCTGGGTTTAAACCATCCGCTCAAGGCAGACTCAAGAGAGACTATAATGTGTCCGTATATTGTTACCAGGAAGTGGGTCGAGTTATTTATATTTCAACACTCGTCCTTGTACCCGTAGGAGAACCAGTGATAGTAACCTGAAACTAAATATTCAAACATGATCTGATGCTGGTTGAATCAACCTGGCGGAAAACAATTGGCTTCGCATTGAGGAACCAGAAGAATCAAAAGAAAATACTTGTGAATGTAAATAATGTCAGCACTGTATGGGAATGTAAAGTGACCTCGCGTGGGATTTAAGCCCAGTAGAGGTAAGTGTGAGTCACTGTTGTCTGTTATCTCACTGCAGTCTTAGTCAGTGGCCAAAAATAAAATTTGAACTTTGACTAAGAAAATGTACTTTCCTTAACTCTATTTCTGTCATGCTCACAATAACTGTTTCACTTACATCTGTGTGTGTCGGTCTTATGAAATCTATTACATTTTCTGTGTAAATGCCCACTTTATTTGGGGTAAACAAGAAGTGTTTGTAAGTTGTAGCTAAAACTATGAGGCGGGTGTTGCTGATGTGGATGTATTTTGATCAATCTCACACGCAGTCGCTGTAGTTCCAAGTAAATGAGTCAAGCCATTTGAAAGGTTCACAGTATACATTGATTTGCAGCCCTTTTTCTAGGTTTACATGAAGCTTGAGCCTCACCTGTTCAGTTGCTCGTTAACACAAACAGATAATCACATGGCCACAACTCAATGCATTTAGAGGCTGTGGCGCAAAAAGTGGGTATGCTCTATATGCAGCGCTGCACTAGAGGGGGGGGGGATTGTATGAATTTACTTCAAATAGTCTATTCTCTCTTTTTTGTAACGTTTCTCTTGGCTGCGCAGCCTCCCGTACATGTCTGTGGATTATCATAAAGAGAGGAGGATGGATTTTGTCTATAAGTAAATAATCAGGAACTCTTGTGAGTATTATATATTTTATTTACATATAAACATTGAATTATAAATATAAATGATGAGTCGCTCTTAATACGCAAAATGCCTCTCATAATTCATTATTAGTAGGCTAATTGATGAACATCCTGCCGCTGAATATGTGTTAAAAAAAAGAAATCAGAAGGAAACCTGCAGAAGAAAGTCTTCTAACAGCTGTCTCTCTGTGTTTATTTGCATTTAGTGGGAACATTGATACATTAAGTACTAACTGTTGTTCAGATGTTGTACATTTTGCATTTAATGACAAATAAAAACAAGAATTATTCCCGAAAACATGGAAAGTGTAATGTTTACAATAAACTATTAAGTCTTTATAGGCCATACTTGATAAATAAGATTCATGGGGGGGGGGGGCGCCAGTCATGCGTTTGCATACCTCTCAGAAAGTGGATAGTTGCACCCCTGGCTGTGAAGTTTTGGGAGTATGAAACAGTCTACATCTCATTATTTAGTTTTACTGTGAGTACATTCCTAACATAACAGGACTTTCTCTTTTATAGGGGTGGGAATGAAGCTCCATGAGAAGATTCTGACCCATTACTTATCATGCACCTCTCCAGTAGATAAAGAGGGATATCTCTACAAAAAGGTTTAAGAAGACATAAAAAAAAAAAACTCATTGCAGATCAGTTTTCATTATGTTGTGATGTGCAATAATCCCTCTTTGCTCTGATTCATTTCTTGATAGAAAGAGCGAAATGCCACCTACCAGCGAAGGTGGTTTGTCCTGAAGGCAAATCTGCTTTTCTACCAAGAGCGCCCAGCTGACCGGCACCTGTTGGGTGTCATCGTGCTGGAGGGGTGTGAAGTCCGGCGCTCAGAGTCTGATGGACAGTTTGCCTTCTCCCTAGTGTTTGGGCCTGGACTCAAAACGTACAGATTTGCAGCAGGCGATCATCAAACTCAAGAGAGTTGGATGAAATCATTGCTCTCAACCAGCCACTGTTACCTCACCGCGCTAGTGAGAGACCTAGAGAGGCAATATGAAGGTTTGTAAGGAGTTCTCATTTCTGCAGATTGAGACCTTTTCCTATTTCAGGCTGTTTTTCTTTTACTATATTTAATATATGCATCCATTGCTGTTGATTTTTGGCTTTGACCAAAGATAATCTTCTGACCACCACTTCTAAAACCCACTTGAGACATTAATCTGCTTAATACTTTAAAAAGAAAAAGAAAGTTTTGGCTTTTGTTGCTTCACGCAGTTGTAAGACACCCAAGCTGAGAATATCCACAGACATAAACCCTTGTAAAACTGCATATTGTCATCTTTACAGCATATATGAAACAAGAGAGACAATCATTTTGTTGATGGAGCCAAACTTGTTGTTCCTCCTTGTTGCCAGTGATGTGCTAAAATAAGCTGACAAGCCACTGTTGTACAAAAAACATGAGAGTAAATGGGATTATCTGTCACAACATATTGTAATATATAAATATATGGTGACCTTTTCATGTCTCGTGTCTGCAGAAGCTAAACAGCAACAAGGCCCTGGTAGATCCTGCTCCTCTGTCAGTGCCCTCCGCCCGTCCACGAGCAGCTTCTTATTCTCCGCCCATGGAGCAATAGCAACAGTCAGGGAGGGGAGAAGCTTCAGCGCCAGTTCTGTTTTACCAGCACTTTCAGTACCAGCTAAAGTGGTGGCTAAAAAGTCCCCCAAACTGTGGCCTAGGAGAAATGCTTATGTCACACCACTCAATGGACCGGCACCTTTGTATGGCGAATGGCCTCTGGTGGGGTCGGATCCACTTGATGAGTTCAGCAAACTTCATGATTATTATGGCCAAGAAGTGAAGAGAGCCAGAGAGGAGTGGCTGAGAGGCCGACAAACACAAGAGGACCGCAGTGATGAAGATCTCATCGACTTAGGCTGAAACAAAAAGAGCAAAAACGATTCTTTAAGAGGAACTGAGATGACTCATGTGTGTCAAATAGGAACTGAAGCCGATGTGTTATTTCAAATCTCTCCACAGAGTGTGAGGCCCAGACAGCTGTTCATGTGCTAAAAGTTAATCCATTTCATAGTTTAAATGTTAGATTCATTTCACAGGAAGTGGAGATGAGATAAGATGGTCGTTCACCGTGAGATACACATTTCACACTGCACACATGAGAAGAAACATAGGTTCTGTGGGTGTCGGCACATTTGCATCTTTTGGATATTTTCCAGTGTGCAACGCATTTTCATTGCCTTTTAATTTTTAACAGGTTAATTACATTAACAATTCATCTGCTCTTTTTTAAGAGTTTAAGGAAACCATGACAGTGTGACGGGAAGTAATCAGAGCACGTTATCCATTTCTTGTTTTTTTTCATGCATCAAACCTGATGCTTATCCATCAAACCTACTGTTTGTGAGGGAAGCTTCACAAGCTTCCTCTGTAGCGTAAAGATTTAATGCAGTATTAAGCAAAGAGTAATATACGCAGTACTTTTCAATGCATAAAAGAATAAAACTGGTCTGTTGGAGTAATTAGTTGATTCGTGTCCTTTTTAGCTAGTTGAAATGCTGACACACAACCTTTTGAGATGCTGTTGTTTAAAATAAGAACTCAAAGACTGATTTTACACAAGATAAAGATGCTGCAGTGATAAACGAGTTAAGTGGAGTTTTAATGATTTATGTAGGAGGCTTTTTATCGTGGTGATATTTCTACCTGCCATAGTGAAAGTTTGCAAGTTTGTAACTGTGAGCCATTCTGCATTCTCAAACAGGAGAAGTTAACTAAAATCAGACATAATCTGATTAATGGAAATTAATGAATTGAAGATTTTGTATTTTGTTTGTTTTCTTTGCTTGGAAACCTATTTTGAATTGGCATTATATGAATTGGACTTATTGGATTTAAATTAATTTGGATTTTATTCAATTGTAATATCATTAAAATTAATTGGATTTTAACTGAATTGAAGTGGACTGTATCTTTCAAGTGCCTTGAGATGACCTTTGTTGGGATTTGGTGTGAACTAAATTTAATTCAATTAAATTTAGTTCATAATCTGCCATTTTACAGTTGTTTACACCATGGAAGGATGAAGAAAAAGCTGTCAGATTATTTATTTTGTACTCTGTACTCTGGAATTGTTAGCTAATCAATGTAGCGATTGACAAAACATTAACCTGCTATAATTTGGGAGTGTATCAGACAAAAAGAGACATTTCTACAAGCAGATTTTTCCTTTTTTCTGACAATAAGCCAACCAGTGATGAAGAGGAAGTTATTGATCAAGGAATCTTTTAGTCAATGAGCTTCAGAGTCGCATGGTGACAGTCAGTGGAGGATGGAGAACAGCAGAGGGAGCTGCAGCAACATTATTATGGAATGTTTTCACATCTGGAGGATTCATACAAATAGGATCCATCCATTCATCTATCTATCTATCTATCTATCTATCTATCTATCTATCTATCTATCTATCTATCTATCTATCTATCTATCTATCTATCTATCTATCTATCTATCTATCTATCTATCTATCTATCTATCCTCAGAGACAAAAATTCAGATGTATTTTTCCGACTGACCAAAAATAAAAAAGACATTAGACCTGCCCAAAAACTGAAAATTAAAGCTACTGCATGGCAATGGATGAAACACAAACAGATGGCATCAAATAGCAAAACAAGGCAACCTGAGGCTGGTGTGCAATCGAACACACAAGAACATAAAATAACAGATGAATGTCTCTTGTGCCGCATCACTTCTTTAGACATGTCTTCCCCATAGGTCAAGCTGAGAGATTCTTCACATTCCAGAGCATACATACATACATACCAATCATCGAAAAGTGATTGATGACTTCAGAGGAGTGTGCTGACATGGGTCGTTTTACTGCAGCAGCGCGCGGTACGCACACATCTGTATGGAATACTTCCTCATGACAGTAGCATGTAGGCACATTGATAAGTGAGTAAAGTCAGTGAAGTGCACCAGCTGGCCCATCCGTCAAAAGCTTTGCATGCCACAGCTTCTTCTCATAGTTTTAGGGATAGCTTGACACTCATGGTATGTGGAAAAATGAAGACTGAATCTGCGGATCTCCACCACACAAAGTTATTTCCCACTTACGACTAATTTGGAAGACAAGTTAATTAGAAATGTTTGATACAAGCCAAAAGTATAATGAATCTCAGGAATGTGACAAACTGTTGCTGGAAGGTAGACATGATATGATACAATTTATCATATTAAAATGGGTGTTTCATGAAAAAACTAAAAAAGGAAAACTTGGAAAAAGACATTTGAATGTTTTACTTTATTTTTAGAACATCTGACTCTTAATTTTCGTGGAGGTCTCACACTTTTACTGTCACATGTCAGTCGTTCAGTTGCTCTGCAGGAGTGAGCAAAGGCACGTCACTTCAAACAAGTTAAAAAGGGGCTGAAAATGTTCCTAACAACTTTGTCAGCCTTCAACAAGTCCACCTTTTCTTTACATGCAGGCTGTGTCTTCTCGTACACGATGATCTCAAACTCAATGGCTCGTTGAAATGAATGTTCTCTACTAAAGAGGTCATTCGAGCTTTATGCTTCACGCACTTTCATCTTCAATGCAGCAGATACGTATTAGATGCTGAGGAGGTCAGAAGTCTTCACACATGGAGTAGATCCATAGGAACAATCAACTTCAGTAGCCTTGGAGGTTATTTAGATTTTTTTGAGAAATTAGTGAGAAACAAAACTCCCACCCAAAGGTTTTGGGTCTTATTTTTAAGCCCTTGTTTTTTTCTGCACAAGTAATTTTTAACTTGGTTTAACTAACTGCTTACTCAGCATAAGAATGATATAGTGGCAATACAGGAGATTTTCTTTATATATTTACTAAGAAACACACTGTATAAACAAATCAACTTACTGTTATGTCAACCAATATAAAAACAGACCAAAAAAATCTCTAAAAATGCTTTCAAACGTTGTGTACATCTAATAAATGTATAAAATGAAGCCTTACTGTTCCTGTCCCTGCACAAATAAAGTGATAAAAACATCTTTTTGCCACAAAAAGATAGCAATCATCAAATGGCCCAGAGGTCAAAGGTCAGCAAGAGCAAGGAGAGGACAGGCAGCAAGTGTCTGACCCACACAAACATCTGACTGATCCAGATTACAGCAGAAAGTAGAAACAAGTAAAGATCAGATGTGACTGTCAGGGAGAAGAGATCATTGGAGTCAATAACAGGAACAAACCAAAGTGCAAAAATAAATTGATCTAATGTATCAGATTAACAAATTTGTTAATTTAATTAGATCAGATCATCTCTGAGGTAAATTTGGATGTAAAACCTTAAAGATAACAAACGAAAGAAAGCAAGTTGCCCACAGGGGCCGAGAGGTGGCAGACCATCAAGTTTATTTAGCTATTTTGGTCTCTCTCAGCTGTCCTTTTTATGTTCCCTTCTGAATGTCTGCTGCTATCACCCTGCCAAGTAATCCCCTTATATTTAAAGGGGGGCGTGAGGGCTAGAGGGTGGGAGAGGGGGGCCAACAGGTGGGAAATTCTTCATAACAGTACCCACTCACCAAACACACCTTTATTATGATGGGACAGGTGCTTTCACTTGTCTGGCACATTGTCGTATATCTAAAGTTGGCTACACAGTGAAACAAACAGAAAAAAAGAGAAGAAGTAGTCAAAATTGTGATGAAACCACATAATATGGTTTCAAACATAAAGGTAATCTATCTATTGTAGGATATTTATATGCGTTTTGCTACTATGAAAAATGTTCTGATCCATTTGAATGCAGGGTTTTTACTTTTGGTAGTCTTGTACATTATGATATTATATTAATAGGAGTGTTTCATCTGCTGCAGCCATGTTTCATAGCATATATTAAACTTACATTATTGATTTGAAACATATTTTGATTTTTTTCATTACTTACGTGCCTTTTGCCTTCCACATACTTCTTGTTTTAGGTTACCTTATGTTTCACAATCAATGATTGAAATCTTAATGATGACTATTCCAAAGATATTAACCGAATTGATGATAAAGCATCAGAAATAATCACACCAATGTTTGAATTGTTTTTAATAACTACGTATGCTCAGAAAGTGAGATAATCAGATCAAATTAAAAGCATCAATAATCATTTTTGCTTTCTCAACTTTAGTGTCTGGTTCTAAAACCCATTTCATCAGGACAGAGTTACTAGAAAGCTTAAAAAGAATAAAAGACTAAACAGAAAGTACATAAAAAAAACATTTCTTAGTTAAGGCTCTGCATGTGTTTACATCAATGCTGCAAGAAAGACAGCATCTATACAGACTGAGAGATAAATAATAGTCTGTGAGCATTTATATATTCAAAGATACTCTAGGGCCTTATTTGTGATTTCCACAATTATGGATACAACTAAATATTTATCCTCCAACACTTTATTCTGTGTGTGAAGGAATATTTTTATTCATCTTCATGAACAATCACACATGTTCATGCATGTGTGCATCACTTCAGTTGGAAAAGCTCATATGTGACATTTGCAACGTTACAGTTTAAAAAAAGGCAGCAGAGCTGTGTGCGCATGCAGGGAAAAAGCTGCATCAGTATAGCTGCGGACATAAAATATAACATCGCAATGGACATCACAAACCAAAAATAAAGTCGGAGACTGGTCACAGAGCCTTTCTATAAGCAGATGGACATGAGGGTGGAGGGACAGTGTCCAGTGGTCCTACTAAGCATCTATGCCCTGAATGTCCTTATTAGTCCACGTGGGACTGCAAACCTGCAGTATGGTCCCCCAGCTATCAGGTTTACTTAATTCCAAGACTCCTGCATCTATTTTTGATCTCCTGTAAGGTGATACGCTATCCCGCCATTCTGTCTCCTTTACTTTTACCATCAGTTCATCACTGACCATCCTCTCTCACACCCTCTCTCTTTTTTATCCCCATCCAAACTTGAAGCTGTGGCTAAAGATAGACAGGCCTGCAGAGAGGTATATAAGCCCCCCAGGATATACGTAGGCCGCGGGTTCACACAGTCTTCTCTTCCTTGATCATTCAAGCCTGACTCGTAGCTTCTCAAGATGGTGAGTACCAGAGTACCTGCACTCTGCTGATGGAAATATCAACAGGGGAATCAAACCAAACCTATGGATTTACTCTTCTTTTGTGTATCACAGCATGAATTAGAGATTCCAGTAGATCAAACAGTATGTTTCGGACATTTTTATGGATATTTTTGAGATAACCGCAGTTCGTGGTGACGCTGATATCAGGTGCTTGGTAATGATCGGTTACTAGAATTGTAAATTCTAGAATTGTAATCTAGAATTGTAAATTCTAGTTTTATTCAGAAATGTCAAATCCAAAGTTGTGCAGAACGAGAGAACAGGAGAAGATTTTTACGATGAAATATTTAAGGATTTAAGGATTACTCTTGAACTTGTCAAAGAGAAATTTCCGACTTAAGGACCGGGACCTATAGAAAAGTACATAAGACTGTTCGGAAGTATAAGAAATCAATGTATTTACTATTCTGCTATGCTAAATTGATCATTTGTGTCACAGCTTTGATAAGTTAAATAAATAAATGTTTGATTAAACAATGAAATTTGGAGACTGTTTACTTGAGAAAATAAATTTTAGGTAGATAAATGCAGAGTAACACTGCTTTCTATTAAGGGAATCTCAGCATAGCTGTCGATTAGCATTCAAATTAATTTCAAGACTTAACCAATGTGTTTATCCCCCAGTCACCAAAGAAGGCAAAGAGGAGGGCAGGAGGCGGAGACAGCGGCTCCTCCAATGTGTTCTCCATGTTTGAGCAGAGCCAGATTCAGGAGTACAAAGAGGTGAGGTTTGTTTTAAAATGCAGTGACACATCAACCCAACAGCAGGCGGCTTTTTCTACTCCATGAGCATCATTCATGTCGGAATAAGGCGAAGCCCGGGGAGGCTTAATGCTTGCGTGTTAATATGGGTTAGTGGTCAGAACCAATTCCAGAGTACCAGAGTTTGCTTTGTGGCTCTTAGATCTATTTTCTCATCAGTTGTTCTTTCGCATGCCTCCATCTCTCCCCTGACAATTCAATAAGTATGAGAATGTTATTAGATGGAGCGCTGAAATTTTGACGCCATCTGAAGCTCTCCATATTTTGCTCACCTTTGACCTCCCACTCAGCTGTCACTCTGACATCTCTTCAAGGCTCCTTTTGAACAAGCAGAACAACCGGAGCTCTGCGTTTCAACGCAAATAGAACGTGTTACATATATTTGGACTTTATACAAATGCAAACGGCACGGGGTGCGTGTAACTGCCATGTGTGGAGTCCATTAAGGTCAAGGAGATGGGGTTTTACACGGGAATGTTGTCAAGAGATTGCATGATGATGGTGTCTGGATTTTTTGTGTTGCCAAGGGATACGTGCCCAAAACAGAGGAAGCATTCCTGCTGCGATAGGTGATACAGGCTTCTTAAGTGCCACTTGGGGAAGTATGACATGATGATTAGGACGATCTTAGCACTTTGCACAGATGGAAAGATACCAGCCAGAGGGATGTATTTGTAGCCATCAGAGTATGTGTGAGACAAGGTAAGAAATAGGATGGCAAGATGAGAGTGTGGGAAGAAGAAAGGTCAGTGACTAAGTTCAAGTTCAAGTTCAAGTCCAAGAGGTTATCTTAAGTTTCACAGACGTATCGCAGAGCAGATCAGACAGCTGTTCCCTGATGATACTTTCCCAAATTAACATGTAAGAAAAGCCCAGCAGGCACATTAAGCAACCCCACCAGCCCCTCCTGCCCAGCTTAAGGCCACCCGGGCTCAGTCTGACTTTTTGGGTGCAGCTTTTTTCTTGCACAATATCCACTAACGACATTTGCACATAACTGTGACAAAGATACTTTCCAGCTGCCATTTAAATGAGCAAACTGTTGACAGAGAGGTCTGAAAAAGCATGGAGCTAGTTCTCCCCCCTGGCCGTCAACACGTGTTAAATCTGTCCCAAGTGTTTCCTTCCAGCAATAAACCCAGTCTCTGCTTCCCAGGCCTTCACAATCATTGACCAGAACAGAGATGGCATCATCAGCAAAGATGACCTTAGAGACGTTCTGGCCTCAATGGGTGAGTCCTGATCGAACAAATCTACTCCAGGAAAGCATGTGGCGTTATATTATCCTGACTCAAATTTCTGCACTGCCCAGGCCAACTGAACGTGAAGAATGAGGAGCTGGAAGCAATGATCAAGGAGGCCAGCGGCCCCATCAACTTCACCGTCTTCCTCACCATGTTTGGAGAGAAGCTGAAGGGTGAACACTACATTTTTTTCATTTAGATTGCGTATTTGTATTAAAAACTATGTACAACATTTCATTAAAGTGATTTTGGGACTGTAGAAATAATGAAAACTAGTACTTTGGTACATAAGATCCATCTGTTCCTCCCTTTTTTGCCAGGCGCTGACCCCGAGGACGTCATTGTTACCGCCTTCAAAGTCCTGGACCCCGAGGGTACTGGAGCCATCAAGAAGGAATTGTGAGGACTTTTTAAGAATTATTTTACCGTCCACCATGTATGTCCAAATAAGAGGGATGGATTATTGACTCCCAAACTATTTTGCTTTGCCTATTTCAGCCTCCAGGAGCTCCTGACTACTCAGTGCGACAGGTTCACCCCTGAAGAGGTAAAATCCCCAAACTCTTCATCTTGCATGCTATACACAGTGGTCTTGAGGTAATAGAAAGGAGCAAAACAACTACAAATAAAGTACGGAATACAAGCAGTTGTTCTTCAAGCCTACATTGCGCGTGGATTTGTCCAGAGCCAAAATGAGTCACATCCTCGTTTTTTACAGTGAAGATCATCCATTTGTTTTTGGGATTAGTCTTCTCTTTAGCTACTTACTTACAGGTAATTTGCTGTTATGACATGAGGAACTTTCTTTGTTAGTAAAGGGGATAGTTTGACAACACAACTAAATGTCTTGAGAAAATGGTGTCTTTCTTAGATTGATAGATAGACTGATTGTTGTGGATTTTCTTTTTGATCACCCTGGTTTCCTCTCTCGCAGATGAAGAACATGTGGGCCGCCTTCCCCCCAGATGTGGCTGGCAACGTAGACTACAAAAACATCTGCTACGTCATCACACACGGAGAGGAGAAAGAGGAGTAAAGAAAAAGCGAGAAGACAGTTATCCCTTTGCTTTCTGCCTTCCCCTACATTTTCTTTCCTCCTCGTTCTTCCCTCTCCCTCTCCTTCCGTGTAAACCCATGTGCTCAGCCACTCACGTTCAAACCAAAGACTTGTCACACTGACATGTGAGATGGTTGATGTCTATGGGATGTCTATGTTTGCTTATGGGAATAGGGACGATTTTCAATAAAAATTATCCTGTAACATCATTTCCAACCTCAAGCTTTACTCAAACGACCTCACTTTCCTACTTCTTTACCTCTCTCTGCCCTATCACTTCACCCTCTGAAGTGTTTGTGTGAATGAAACA
The DNA here is from genome assembly GCF_027942865.1 of Odontesthes bonariensis. Taxonomy (NCBI): domain Eukaryota; kingdom Metazoa; phylum Chordata; class Actinopteri; order Atheriniformes; family Atherinopsidae; genus Odontesthes; species Odontesthes bonariensis. The sequence continues at coordinate 8,124,218 of NC_134526.1, read as the reverse complement.
CGTCCCTCCGCCTCCCTCGGCATCTGAGAGGGAAACAAGGTTTATTTGGAGGGCCTCACCAAACACGAGGACCTCATTCCAAATTCTGAAGATGTCCTCTTGGGTAGAAACAGTGAGATGTTGGAGAGTATCCACACAGGGAAAAAGCTGCATCCTTAAAGTGATGACAGCTTTCTTTCCTCGAAACATGTGAGAGTCTGAAGGAGAGGAGAGAAAGGGACGAAAGAAAACATACAAGTCTTCGATTTCTTTCCCTTCACTCCTTCTAAGTAAATCGCCTTTTTTTCCATAAGCTGTGTCAAATCCAGCAACGAAACTTTTCCTCGTCTTTCCTCTGTGATGAATAAAAGGGACAAAATGTGAATAAAATCACCTTGCTTTTGTACAATGGTGTGTCTGTTCAGTGGCTCTGTGGGGTTTGTGGAACTCAACAGTGAAAAAACTATTACTGACACCTGGTGGAGCACTTTGCATATGTGTGTTCACACTTCAGCCTGAAAGCACAGTACAAATAATTATCACGATCATATCACATCCTGTCTAATACAGCAAGTGTACTTCTCCTGCTTGAAAATAACCAAGGGCTATCTAAATCAAGCCACAAGTTCATAATATGCCTAAAACATGATGAAAAGTCTTATGATCAAGTCACATCAGCGTAAAGAAAACCTAAAGACTGAATTCTTTATCATGTCTGTTAAATCATTAGAGCAGTCATGTGCAAACAGAAACACACCGAGACAGAAACACACCATGATGATTTAATATATTATGGTTTATTACTCATCACAAATGTCATTACTTATAAATACAAGTTGTTGATCTGAAGGAATGAATTAATTTAGCTATGATTTTATTTCACTTTCGCCAGAGAGAGTGACATGTAAACTTAAAGACACAAAAGACATAACGGCATGGCATGAACAACAGCTAACACACTTTTTTTAAGTACTTGCATCAGTGGAGTCATTCCCAATGAAGTGTAGTAAAGGACAACTTCAGCATTAATGTGGAAATGCACGAAGGACAAGAGGACAGAAATGGATCTTCTTAATTCATCCTCAATATTGCAGAGCAAAGTGCTGAGTCTACAGCGAGCATCAGATTCACTTGATCGTCACGTCTCCGGCTGTCGTAACAAAGATAACTGACGTTATCATCCCGACGTGAGATGTGAGGAGGTATTGCTCTTAAAAAAAAATCAGTCCACATGCCTGAAAGTGTGCTGAAAAAAAAACCAAACAAAAAAACAAACAAACGAACAAAAAACACCCACTGAAGCACAAAATGAGATTTTCCATGGGACCGCTCTGATTAAGTCAGTGCTGCTGTCACCACACACACCGACAGTCACGATGGAAGAAGGTTTGCATAGATGCGTTTGGGTTACCCATGCGAAAACGACTCAATCTGTGCCAACAGTGGTGTGAAAACAGAGGATTAAGTGAGACATTTACACATCTAAATGACAACCATGAAAAGACCTGAAACAAGTGGAGAAACGGTGAATATGGAGGATATGTTGGCTACAATTACGCGAAAGTCCCGCTAATTATTAACTACGAAAACAGTACAGTTAAAGAGCATCAATGTTTTGTTTTTTTTGATGGTTTTCACACTAACTACCCGACACTATTCATTGTATACTGATGGGGTTCAGTGCCATTTAATGTATGCATAAATATGTTACAGTACAGAACACTGAGTGTAAATAGATTAGGAAGTTAGTTCTTAAGTCATTATGAATGTTAGAACAAAAACTGGTGAGACGAACATACTGAAGATCTTCAATTAAAGAGCTGTACAAAGCTCATAAATCACCTCCCTGTTTATCATACAGTACAAAGACTTTTTCTTCCCATATATTCTGGCTGGATCAACCGTCTCAAAGTTTGTTCTATCGGAGGCCCATTTTTTTTCACTCAAGTCTGCTTAATACTGCACTTCCATGAACTCGAGACTCGTGAACCAAACTGACCGAACTAACGATGACAGTAAAATTAAATAATAGAAAAGACATGCATCAAGTTTGTTGTGTAAAAGCAGAGGACTTGACGTGCAAAGGAAAAAAAAAACCAAAAAAGATCCTCCTGCAACTACGTTGTGTAATCTGCCATCATTCCAGTCCATCAGGTATCGCTTACTCACTTAGAAAAATAGTAAGAATGAAAATAATAATTCATAATATACTATATTTGATTAAATTAACCACTTTGTACATAAATACAGTCGCCCACAGGTCAAAGATCAGAGGTTAATGCTACATTGGCACACCCGGCACCTCTCGTCAAGTGGCTTCCTATAGATCCTCAAAGTAGAGATTTCAAACTACCAAGACTCAATTTCTATGTCAACTTCAGTGGTGCTTTGTGACAGAAACTCACAAGTGCAAATCAAATCCTTCATTCTTTTAAGATGCTTGAAATCACATTCTAATGGATAACGCACAGAAGCTCTTACCCATTCTGAAATTTTGGCGAAATAAAACGCATACACCATTTGGATCTAATCAATATCAACGTTAATTTTACAGAAGGACATTTGGTCTGCGTGACGCTCTTTCACACAAACAGTTTATTAACAACGCTGTGAATCTAAGATAACTTAAAATAAAAACTACGCATGCTCCCCTTTTGTTAGTTTGTCCAGACTAAAAGCGTCCGGTTGTACTTCTCCCTCTTTTCATCTGCTGTCCATCAGATCTACTCCAATGACAGAACGAAAGTAGTTTCTATGGGACCAACCATAGAAAGGAATAAATGGTGCTTTGACGTTAGCTTTGAAATAAAAAAATAACAGCATCGGGAGACCGTACACAGAACAACACATTTCACTATACTACTAAGGCACACACTCACTAACAACATTTAACAAGACAATAAATACAACCTGAACACGACTAGCATTTCTGTCTTCAGTGCCTGCATTTGAGATGACTTCATTTATTTATTTTTTAGTCTTTTTATTATTTTTTTTTACCCAGATATTCATATTACCTGCCAACGAGGAAGTCTCGACAGGATAGATGGAGTGTTAACTGGATCCTATGTACTGTAGCTACACTTCTAATTTACATAATCTATGGCACTATTTCTGAAAATATTCAGTCCAACACTCCCCAGCTCTGATGTCTCTCTAACAACTGCCATCAATCTGTTAAAAATGAAAACAAAAATAAAAAAAAACTAAAACAGATAATGACTGTAAATCCTGAAGAGATATTCAGATTCACAGCCTGTGCTCCAGTTGAAAAAAGGATATTTGTCCCACGTCAATAAAACTCAGTGAAAAAGAAAGCATTAAGCAAAAGGCCAAATGCCCCTCGAGGTGCTATTAAAACCATGATCCAGTCTTCTCCATCACAGTCCTTGAACTTGTTTAAGTCTTAGAAACAACGTGTTACACGGGAAGTCATCCCCATCTTTTATATTAATTCCTCTTTCTGTTTCTGGAGGGCTTTTGTTCCTCTGTCCTCTTTTATGTTTAGCCTCCCTTTTCATTATCCCAGAACGACGGGGTGAAAACTAGGCCGAATCTCCCGCCGCTGTCGCTCCGTTTTTGTCCTCCACCTCTCCTCCCCCTTTGTCTTTTTTCTTCCCTCCTTTCTTCTTCTCTTTTTCTAGCCTCTCTTTCTCTTTCTTCTGCCTCTCCTTTTCAGCTTTTTCCTTTTCCTTCTTTTCTTTTAGTTTTTTCTTCTCGTCTTCTTTTTCCTTCCTCTTGTCCTCTTTGCTTTTCTTCTTCTTCTTTCCTTCTTCCTCTCCAGCCGCAGCGTCAGCTGATGGTGTCGCTTCTTTTTGTGGATCCAGACATGGCAGCAGAGGGGCATTGTTTGCAGTAGGAGAGGGGATAGTTTGAGTAATTTGCTCCGAGACAATCTTAGGGGATGGGGACAGAGTGTTAGGTGGGGGTGTGCTTTGCATGGCAGCAGGCTGGATCTGTGCTGATGAGCTCTCTGCAGCTTGAGCCGATCCACGGGATGAGCCAGTTTCCCCCCCGACTAAGGGACTTTGGGCACGGAATACCGGTGGTTTCTGACCTGCCCCTGGGGGAATAGGTGGTTTATGGCTGGGGCCTCGGCTTGGGCTTGATGACAGTGCAGATGAAGAGTGAGCTGGCGTAGGCTCCATTCCTGACGGCCCTGAGAAGGAGCCCGTCTTAGTTTGGGAACGGAAAGGAGCCTTAGACCTTCGGAAGCCAGGGAGTGAGAGGAGGCTGGAGGAAGCCCTGAGGGGTCCTGGCGGTGGGACTGGGCTTCCAAGGAATGAGAAGCTACCACCAGAGCTGATGGAGGCAGCGCGGCGTTTGAACTCATAGATGGCTCTGGTACCATGGAGTCTGCGCCCTGGCTGGTGTGTCAGCTCCCCTCTCGACTCCCTCCATTTCCTCACCTGAACGCTGCACTCCCTTTCAATGAGAGCCTCAGTCACTGGAAGCATAATGACCTGGACATCAACACATCAGACAGCGACGAGACAGAGAGAGGAAGTGAAGAGCATTGGACTGGGCATGACATGACAAAATGACTCATTACTCGTGTCTCCGAGTGAGAAACAGAAGCAAGATCAGTTCATGAGAACGCTCCGCAAAAAACTCAGAGACAGAAAGACTCACCTCCTGTACCAATATGTCTTCTCGGATAGTGTCGGGTGAGATGTTTCTTAGACGCTCCATGGTCTCATACATGCCCTGTAGTTCCCGCAGTTTATCCACAGAGCCAAGCATCTGTTTCAGTAACACCAAGCCCACACGAAATACGATCTTTACACCTACAACCAGAGAATTCAATTAGGTTTCTGACAAACCACAGAAGAAGAACAAAACTACACAAAACATATCAGTGAAATGATCCAGTTATCACCATTCTGATACAAGAAAAAGTTCAATATGCATCCAATCAATCTCACATAATTCACCACCAGTCAGAGCTGGTTGCGAGCTGTGAAGATATGAGTTATACCTTCACAGAAAAACATGTCCCATACACGCAGGACACAGGACCATGGTAATGTGCGTGAGAAGATACACATGAACCACTCGGTCATGTAGAGAATGGGATCAATCTTGAACTTCTTAAGATGCCGGTATGCCATTGGACATGTACGCCGCAACAGATAGAAGAATATCTCGCCATCCAGCTGGATCGCCTCCTAAAAAACAGAGACTTGAGAGGTCAACAAAAGGTGATAAATTGACAGAAAAGGACGGAGAGGGTGTTGATTCACTCACCAGCCCTGCACTGTAGTAGCCAGGAAGATACTTCTCACATATCTGGACGAGGCACCAAAAAGCTTGCTGTAAAACGAAACCAATTTACAAGGTTACGGTCGTTAAAACACACCACACATGCTGCTCAAATGTTATCAATGTTACATAGCGTCCTTAACCATCCACATTCCTATTTTTATTTTAGGCTTTAAATTGTATCTGCATATTATTTATGAATTTGATCACTCTGCTGCTCCTTTTTGCAACTGTGATGTGCAACTTTGAGGCAAAAAAGCTTTCAAATTCTCATAGTCGCATACAGCACTACCTATTTATTTATGGAACTGAGCAAACTACGGTTTCAGGTGGTCAGAGTATAGATTTGGAAACTGTGTGGTCTCTATTGTGGTGTGTCGTATGACTTTTCTATATGCATGTATTTTTTTCCCCCATGGTTTTGTCCTTCTAAGTGTTGCTTCTGCTCTGTTTAACACTGTAGCTAGGACTTGAGTTGTAAAAGTGCTATTAGAAACATTCTTGGGAAAGCAGCCACTTAACACATCAGGGCTTTTCGGTTGACATTGCAATACCATAAGCATTTATTTCCTATACAACGTCACCTCAGCAGGCATATGCATGAGCAGCACTGCAGCCACTGGAGCCTGGGCCTGGCAGTAGCCCTCATCAGGCCGGTAGATGGTGTAGGCCTTAAGGATTCGGTACAAGTCCTGTTGTCTGTGGGAACAAGCATGAAAATTACTGAGTAGCCAACAAGTTGAACCCCAGTATTAACAGTATTCCTTAGCTGCATCAGTATCTGATATGGTTACCTTTTCTTTAAATTCAGATACAAAACATTGTCTAATAGTGATCATCTAAAATGTGTTCCTTGTATTCAGGTGCAGCGTATTCAACAGATTGAACTTGTGGATGTCTTTAAAATGAAGGACACAGCAATAGGAATGCAGATTTTACTATTTTTGGACAACAAGAAAAAAAGAAGAAGAAAATCACAAGATAAATATATGAGTGAGTTATGAATAGATCTGGCAGCCATTTATATAACTTGTCTGCCCAAGTTTTAACACTGCGTTGGAAACCCTGAGGTATGTTTAACTATGGTGCAAAATAAAGTGCAGGTGACTTTACCCGTGACCACCACGAGCAGCAAACATCTCATGAAAGGGGAACTGCCGGTGGAGATCCTTCTCTATAATGTCCAGCCATTTAGCCTCACCTGGCTCTCTTTCCAGCTCCTGTGGTGAACAATGTGGAAAAGAAACAATCTTTGTAATCAATTTTTGATTCCATAAATTAGCCATTAAAGTAGGTTACACTACAAAACCCTCTATAAAAATTAAATAAAGTGGAAGAGGATTTCTTCTGCATATGAAAGGAACATGGGTACGTAATCTCTTGGGTCGCAGGTCAAGCCAAGGCCAGACCCCCAACTTGGATAAAGAGGCAGGGCCAGAGCAGGCAGGATTACTGGTCAAGATAAGAAGCTTACAGCTTGCTTGATCCGTGCCAGCGCCCCTTTAGCACCCCTGGAGCTTAAATTGCCCTACTCAGCTACTCTTTACAGTGGTCCCCACCTCAGTTACTCAGTCAAAACACCATGACTCATTCACTGATCTTACCCTTCTCAAGAACTACAATCGATCGTTTGAAGGATTATAAACAAATTAATAAATAAGAAAACCATGAAAGTCTAGTTAAAAAAAAAAGAAAAAGAAGAGGACACGTTACATCAAATTTCCCAGGGTTAGCATTCAGAAGGTCTTGGCTGTTGGACAGTAACTGCCAGGCTTTGGACCTGAGAGAAGATGGAATCCCCTTCCTACAGCGCAGCTTCACCTGTAATGCACCGACACACCGAGTATTAGCCGACACGTCAAATATAACACTTCCATTCACTCACAGTTCTCGTTTTTAGCCACACATAAATCCAACAGAAATGTGGCTGCGCATACCTTCTGGAAACGATGTTTGACCCACTTATCCCAGTGGCAGAACATATCCAGCCATTTCATCTCCCTCTGCCGGGCAACTTCAACTCGAACGTCCTTTTCGCTGGAAACATGAACAATAAAAAAATTACTCAATAACTGGCAGAACTGGGAAGTTGTTTTTTCCACTTCTCATAATCCTAAATATTGCATATCTCTTAGTCCACAGACAGAAAAGCACTAACTCACTTTTTTACTGTTATTTGCACATTATTATGCTGAATAACACAGTTACAGAAAATCATTAACAGCCACCAGAACGCACTGCTGATGGAAGATCAATAAGATCTTAATTATTTATCAGTCGAAGTGCAATTAGCCCGTCAGAAAAACAGAAGCTAATCTGACCAAAAGAGTGAGGAAGAGAGCTGATGGGTGTGAGGGGGTGATGCCACAGAGACACAGAGTCAGTACATACTGACTCACTAAAGCGCTCTCAGCATTATCTGAGTCAGACCAAGGGGAGATAAAGGACAGACAGTTATGTTTAGTGCAGCAGAGAAGAAAAAGACTACAGAAAAAAGAGGTTGAGACTGAAAACAAAGGTCAGATAGAGCAGAGTGGCTAATTGAAAGGAACACAGTTGAGCTAGATGTACATTTGTCCGTGAAAGCCATTTCTGTTGCCCTAATAGTGTTTCATATTGGAAAAAAAAGAGACCTCATGCTCTAGATAAAGCATGATGGTAAAAACTAGATGACTTTTTACCTCCCTCACAAAACCACATTTAATAAGTGTTTAAAAATATCTTAAACCAAGCTATTCAACATGATAAAAATGAGCAAACACGATAAGCATTTTTCTCAGTAACAGGGAGTGTGAGTGATTATGACTTTATGTCCTATGACCTACCCTGCTTCACTGAACTGGTTTCCACCCAGGAAGCCATATTTATCAGTGCGTCTGACAGTCAGGCCATTGATCTCTGAGTCTGAACCCAGAGAGCTCCCATCCTCTCCCAATCCAGACAAGGACTCCAACGTTCCTGACATCAGACTGGCTGATTCTAGATAGCTGAGGTTGTCGAGGGCTGGCCGCTGGTTGGGGTTTGGTAGTGGGATGAATGGTTCGTGGATCAGTGGAACAGTGGGGCTGGGGTGTCCACTGGCCCCACTTCTGGTGGGGGAAGTGGGCAGGTCTCCCTTCCTGGCTTCACTGGAAGGGTCATGCATTGGGGACAGAGGAGGAGGCACACTTTGAGGATTTTGTGCTTCTTGGAGTGGCTGAGGTTTCTCCTCATCAGCTGTTGATGCTGCCAAAGGAGCAGGTGTGGCATTAAAATCCACACTCATTTGGGGTAGACCCACTGTAAGCTGCTCATCATCCATGACAGGGTCTGGGTTACAGGTGACATGCACATTAGGGTACAGATTAGGACTGGGATTTTGATAAGGAGAGGGTGATGCCTGAAGCACATTTCTCTGAGATGAAGGCTCACTTGCCAGTTCTAAAGTCTCAGTTTCAGTATTTAAGAGCTCCGCAGGTGGGTTACTGGTCACTGTCTCCAGCTTATCAATATGAGCTCCAGTTTCTGTATCATTCCCCACTGATTCCTCTCTTTGTGGAGCAGCCTCGTGTACCAATGTTGGAAGGGAGGTCTCAGCAGGGAGTGTTGTGGGATTTGTAGGTAGGTGGGGAGTCAAAGGTGAACCCCTTAACAGTGCTGTGGGAGTGCTTCCGGTCAAAGCTCCATCAGTGTAAAGGGAAGACTTGGGTACAGGCATCTCCTTAAAAGACTCGGAAACAGGTTTGTTGGAAGCAGGGAGCACTGACGAAGACGGTGCGATGGATGGAGTCGCATGAGGATCACCAAGTGCAGGAGGTGATGGGGATAAGGTGGAGAGCTCAGCCATGGTTCCACTCTGATCTCTCCTTCATAAATAAATAGAAAACAAAAGTGAGTTATCTTTATCCATAGTGAGGGTGTTTATTCAGTTCAAACTATAATAATGAATGAACACCTTCAACGCTTTACTCAATCTTTTAAATAATGAAAAGTCAGAGGAGATATATTCCAATACAAAGGGTAAATATACAAACTTCCTTTACAAGCCATTGCTTTCAGTGACTTTAAAGAGCAATTTTTCACAGAATATGAGTTGAATGCGTTTGATAACCAAGAGCTCTATTAAGCATAAAAAAAAGCATATTCAAAATCATGGCAAATTCCTGGACACTGCTGACATATACAACTTGGAAGAGGATTTATAATACAGTTATAATGAATCCACTTCAAGCAAAGTGTGATACTGTCGTAGTTTGAACTGAACTGAGTAAGGCAAGGCAATTTTATGTGTAGAGCACAATTCGTACACAAGGCAATTCAAAGGGCTTATCTTTGAATTGTATCAAATTGTAACTTTGAAAAGTATAACTTTATTAATACTCAAATGGAAACTGCATACATTTCTGAAAAAAAATCTAATTACAGACAGCAACAGATGCCTCAAGCTATATTTCCTCTTTTGCTACAGAAGCATTTCACAGTTAAATGATAATGGCATGGTTTTATAATTCAGGAAGTTGTTAATGGATGATACATTGAAGACATTAGCGAAGATGACGCCAAAAAAAATCAAATAGGCTACTATCAATGTAATATTCAATTTCCCACAGCTTCACAAAAGCGGTGAGCAGAGTGTCAAATACGTCGCTCACAGAGATTTAATAACTTTTTTATCATGTACCATGGCATATGCATTGAGATGTAACACTGTCAACAAAGCGCCTGGAAACCCATGGTGAACCAGTATTTTGCTGATAAAGCAGGTCCCTAACTGTGATGGTTGTCCCACACAGACATCGGTTACATGCTGCTGTAGCAGCGAATAGCACCACTCTCTTTGTTGTCAATCTCACTAGAGGCCGATGCAACTCAACTTCCCGATTCAGGGGCAACGGTATACTAATAGCTGACAGTTAACACCCTCATTGCCTACCGAGGCCCTGGCCGAGCAGAGCCCACGGCCTTGTCCTGCCAAGTGCCCCGATCAACAACAACTTCATCTCCGCTTTAACTCACCTACGACCGGCGTGTCACACTGATCCGTCCGCCTGGATAGCCAGGGGGTTCCTGTAGGCACGTCCCCCCGCCACAGTTTCGGTTCCGTAATCTCCGTTTGATGAAAACACGAAAGAGCAAGACCAGTGTAGGAGCCGCTGAACAGCGAGAGCAACTGGAAGAGCAAACGTCCTGCAATCTGCAAGCTAGCTAGCTAAGTTACAAGCTAGCTAAGTTAGCTAATTTTAGCCTACTGTTACTATTAGCATTAGCGTTGTTAGTGTTCTGTTTCTGTTAGCCTTGCTAGTTAGCAGAAGGTCTCCGTTACCTCGGTTAGATATGCGACCTTACTGTAGCCAGTCTTATCAAATGTAAGCAACCCTCTTAGTAATACTTTATATGATGAATCAAAAGAACATTGTGTGATTAATTTATCCAAGCATAGCGGGAGGGTTGCATCCAACACGAACAGCTTGCATTTCCTACTGACAGCTACGTGCGTGTTCTCGTCAATGTCGTCGGGCACGCACACGTACAGGAGCCTCCCTTCCACAAAGCAGAAATTGATATTGTACTTCTTTCAGCTCAGTTACTTTTCAACAGTATTTTCTTTAGGTTTTGACGTAATTTTATATCAGTCACGCAAATTATTTATTCGTTAAACTATGTTTATGTTTGAAGTTACCTAAAAAAAACATTCGAAGATACTTCTTAAGTGAAGCAATGGATGGAAGGTTAGTCATATATTTCTTAATAAAAGCACTAGATGGCAACACCGTCCATAATACTGATAAGCTTTTCACCTCTCCATGGAGATTCAGGGTTGTGATACCAAAACACACTCAGACTCACATGTCTGGTTTATATTGCCCGTGGGCACTCTCCATTGACACAATGTGTTCCCTGATGCCTAACCCAAACCTTTACCCTAAAACCAAGTCTTAACCCTAAAAAAAAATCACTTGTACAGACCAAGTTTCTGTCACAGGAAGACCCCAACAGTTAGTGTGCAGTCAGATTTTTGTCCCTATCATGTTGGAAAAACAAATACACGTGTGCAGTCACAAAGAGTGTTGTTTTCATGACTTCAGGCAACACTGCATTGACTTTTACCCATTCGACATGCACCAATCGAAACCTTAACTAGCTGTCTTACCCTTGCCTGAGCCTACATTAATCTAACCTTAAGACAGGTCGTCATCTTAAACCTTTATTTTCATTACGGGGACTTGATTGTCCCCATAAGGACAGCACATTAGACCTGTTATTTTAAAGCAAATTGAAATGATTCCCATTCTCCATGCTGTGGAATGACCAGATATAAAATTATTTTGATTTTGGACCATGGGAAGGCCTGCCTCATGAGCCATAAAGTTTTAATGTTTATTTTTGCAAAAAACGCCTGACATTTTGCCTCATTTTGCCTCATAACCTCCATATAATTAATCATAGAGCATTATGAGAGGTACCATATGAAAGCTGGTAAAATGTACTTTCAGGTGATACCAAATATATTCATGAACTAGACAGTCATGGTAGTTTTTAAAGCAAAAATGTGCTAAATTTTAGGCGATTTTGGAGGTTTCAGATCAGACATCACATCATTGTACTTGTAACATGTACTGAATAAACAAATATAATGGCAGATTGAACTTTGAAATGAAATATATTTACAGTAATAGCCTTGCACATCCTCATAATATGATTTTGTAAGATTTTAGTGTCCACTATTTACCAACAAACTCATACTGAGGCATGCTTTCTGTCAGATATATGAAAATTGGACACATATCCATGAAAATATGTACTATTCATCAAGATTATTCTGTAGGACAACGACAACAAGCTTTGAAATAATTATCTGAATATCGAGGGGACAAAAAAGAACCAGCAATTGTGTGCAGGGATTATGAGTAATTTCTCTTCCCTTGGACATGTCAGTGTTGTGGTGTGGTTTTATCACTATGAATATAAATAAAGTTGAGTTGATTGCTACGAAAACCCTTTGAATGAAATGGGAGACATCCAAACATAGTGTGACGTCATACTATTTAACAGAGAAACTGAGTTAAACTTCGGAAGACAAGGAAACACCATTCAGCTGGCTCGAACAAGTTTCTACAAGAATGTAGAGGCTCAACCCTTTGTACTGTTGGAAAGCAAACGGTTTCCATAGTAACTAAAAACAATTACCAAGTGGAAATGTTAAGACAGCAGCGACTTCTGATCATTTGTTGTGTTTCTAGGTGGTGCACACTTTAATGATGACATTCACCGTGTTCCATAACATGATGCGCTGTAAGTGACATCAGTTATGGAAACATAAACATTGGAATGTGGACCTTCCCTGTAATGTAAAACACATGCAAGGATACAACAAGAAAGGCTATGAAGATTGTATTAAATAGACTTTATTTAGAATTACAAAAAGAAAATTAACAAAATAAACATATTAGTATAAGTATTGAAAAAAAAAAAACGTTTATATCCATATTATATATTAAACAATGTGGATGTAAAAGCTTGTAAATCATGTTTACATCAATCAACTTACAGGTAGGGTAAGGGGGTCTTGCCTAAGGACCCTTACTGGAGGTAGTACCTTTCATGCAGAGGATTTGAACCCAGGTCACCAACATGAAAGGTAGCTATCTTACCACTACACTCCAGTCCGAGTGAAGTAAATCATCTTTACTTTTGTCATAATTTACATAACTTATGAGCTCTGATGTGAGAGTTTATATTTAAACACTGGCACAACATGTCGGCAGATGTGCCAGCAAAAAAAAAACTGAACTAAAAATATATTTATTGTATATTTTTTTTTTAAATATTACACATTCTTTAATATTGTATTACATAAACAAAACAAATGCGGTAAAAGTGTTTCTGGACAAACTTCTGACTTTTGTGTATAGCACCAAACAGCTTTAAAATGAAGCTTGTAGACAAACAAATAGCATATTTATTGTGTAATGCTTTTAAAACCAACGATTAAAAGCATCTTTTCAGAACTAACTATTAGATTTAATATTGCTTTCTCCCTTCTTTTCACAACACACACTTCGTGCCCTTTCTCTTTTGAAACTGATGTTTGGAAAAGAACTTGGAAGCTGAGTTTATCAAAGAGAGCTGAGCACACATGGACCATCTTAATACATCAAGAAAAAAGTGCTTAATTATTTTGTGAATATTCTTCAGTTTGTGGTACAAGATATACTTTTGGAGAGTTTTCAAGCAAAAGTGACTATAGTTCCCTCTTGGATATTGTGTCATATTCCATGACAAAATCACAGTAATAACTTGTTTAATCACACATTTGATTTGAGTCTGCATGGATGTTTATACCATTTTAATACTATTGCTTTCTTGTAAAGACCACTTGCCCCCACTGAACAGCAGGCCACTCCTTCCCACATTAGTATCTGGGATCCTGCTCGTCTACATAGCAGCATCACAACACACAACAGTGTGTTGCGGTGGATGAGTTTACATCAAGAACTTTTGATTTTCTCTGAAGGAAACGTGTTGACCCATTTCTGTGTACGGGCCAGACATTGATTCCAGTCAAAGAGGGGGCGATAGTGGAAATATCTCTCAGCTTTGTCTGTGCGCACTGTGAACGTGGTACTGGCCACAGCCAAGGTGTAACGATTCAGCAACGGTGTGTAGTTGCACAGTGGACTCAGTAACCACCGGAGGAGGTCATTAAACATGGCCAAGAACCAGAGCACCACAGCAGGCATGCGGGCCTTTCTGAAGTTGAATGCAGAAAGCAATGTTGTATTGAAATCCTCATAACTCTTGTAGGGTGAGTCATCGTAGCAGAAGAAAGCTTCACCTCCAACTTTCTGGGGATTTTCCTTCAGGGCTCTGGCAGCGAGCACATGCATCCAAGCCACGTTGCCTAGCAACACAAACAAGTGGGTGAATATTAAAATGAGTGAAAGAGGAGTTTCTTCAAATTTTATGCATGTATAAATAGTTTTTGCGCCCCATTAGAGATTTTTCCTTTTTAAAAAGTTTAAACAATATAATCATATTTGTTTTACAATGTACTGAATGAGCCAGAGAGATAGATTTAGGATACAAGTTTGATTAAGTTGGACAAAAAGTATTCAGTTTCTCATCACTTAAAAACAATCATGAACCTGGTTGGTATTCCTCAAATTTAAGGATTTACACGACTGATAGATGAACATGAACCAGACATTTGCACGATTGAAAAGATTTAAAAGAAACACGTCAACACAAGCTTTAGTTACATGTTGAGTACCTTTTTCAAATATTGTCTAATTGTGTCATCAATCAAAATGAAGATGTTTTTTTTCCACGCAGAGTTAATTCTTTGTAGAAAATAATGTGTATCCAATAACAATGTTTTATAACCACATGCTGCTGAATATGAATATATGAAATAAGAGACAATATCAGTTTTAAAAATGAGAGTTAATATATTAAGCACCGGCGTTTTGACATTGTGTTAAAGAACTCTAAAGCCTAAGTGATGTGTGGTGTAATTTCACAACTCTGACCATGCTGAACTGACATCATGGAAGTTCAGCTGATATGAAAGCTGCACTGACTGACAAAATATTTACAGTGCCTGATCATAATGGCATCCAAAGGTCATCAAGTTTTGAGCCAACTTGTACAATTCCACATACAACCAATGTGTAACGTAAACATCTGGCCTGGCTGTTGGAAATTAATTAAAACCCTTTATTATATTATGATGTAAGATTGTTATCTATTTGTTAACAGGCAACAGCTTAAGCCATGACTAAACATAAAGCAAAAACAATATGTTGAGGCTGAATTTAGGAGAGTTTTTCCTTTATACATATGTCATATGTCCAAGTGCTGTTGTCATAACAACAAACCATGTGATATACATCTAATCTGCATTTTCTATTTCTTAATGTTACAGTGCATTCATCCCTAACCTGCCACTCTTTTAAGAGTCAGCAACAGAGCATCATGATTTTTTTTTCAAATCATACTCTGAAGTGTAACAATGAACAATATCGGGTGCAGAAATATTCAAACGTTTCTCTGAAATACAAAAGAAATGCAAATGAATGTGTTTCTGCTTTTAGTTCAGGGCAGAACTTAAGTTACTGTGCTTGACTTGAACATGGTTCCCCATTTGCAGCTAACTCTTTATTGCTTTTCTTTTGAGATAAAAGTGGAACTGAGGTTGTATTATTAGGCCACAGATTCTTCAGAACAGTAGTTTTTACCTGCATAGACTCGCCCATGCTCAATGTGGTCTGGGATGCCCCCAATAATCAAGCCTCCCCTTTGAACAGCCATTGTGTAGAAGTCCTTAATTAGCTCATGTCCCTCACCGTAGATCCCCGTCGGTCTCAGTGAGCAGGTGTTTAAACACTTCCCACCCTTCACCTGGACAAGAAATCAAAAAACAACAATGACTGTGTTAGAACATTAAGGAGTGTGAGGATGCCAAGAAACGAATGGGTCAAAGGGAACAACAGCAATCAGCCCACAGCAAGATAACAAGGGAGATGGTCTGAATTTCTGTGGCAAAGTTGCACAAGCAACAACACCACAAAAATGCTGTCCAAGCGGGAGTCAAACCAGCTCTCAACAGCTCAAATAAATCAAAACTTTCATGTTGCTCCCCAGTCTTCAGGCTTCAAGAAACAAATATTCTGTGTTGTACGCACAATAATGAGAAATAGGAGTACAAATGATGGGATAAAATAAATGTTTTCTCTTCCACTTCTTTGGCTTTAGTTGTTTTGGTATTAACATGATGTAAACAGGTTTTTATTAGCTTTCTCACTGCGTCTGTATCAAGTACTCTACTGTTCAAATGCGCTTTTCAAACACTCCTGACTTGAACTTCAAAATGTGAATACTCTTTAAGACCGTAAAGTTGCAGAATGTGCACAACAAGAAAAAGAAGAAAGACAATGACTTCTTTATTGTGAGATGAATATTGTGAAATGAGTTGTACCTTGGTGCCATTAGCTTCAAGCACAATCTTCTCTGCCTTTGCTTTACTCTTGGGATAGGCCATCGTGTGATTCACTTTGTAAGGTGTGTCTTCATCACCCCTGTAGAAAAACAAAATACACTTTCAGAGAAGCACTCAGGAGAAAGCCAGCATTTTCTTGAGCTTGCATTTGTGCGAGTAGAGTGTGCTTGATAAAGCCAATTGATGAACAGCTATTGTGATCATAAAAGGAGAAAGAAGGAGAAACAGAATCAAACTTATATCAGTTCTGTCTTTCTTTGAATACTATTCTAAGCTTTCATCTTGTTGGTTTTCCTTATCCTGATCAGAACAAAACTCTTTATCAAGAGCAGGCAGAATGACTTAATGTTATGGCATCAGGCAGAAATTCCAAAAAATGCTGTGAGGTGCAGCTGTAGCAAACACACACACACACACACACACACACACAAAATCTGGAACAGCGTTGGCGATTCCTGCTGGCAGATTGGTGCAGGAGCCTTGCAACTACAAGTTCTCACTAGTTCATAGAGGGATTACATCAGTTTGTTTAAATATTTGAACCAGTTGAGCTGTCACAGTCAACGAACCGCAGTGTTCAGTGGAAAATAAGTCAGCCTTTTCAAATCAGCCGCCACTGATGAAATTAGAAATAAATGCAGAAGGGATTTTTGCTCACTTTATTGGATTATAGCAAGTCACAGGTCTGCAGCCTGATTTTCATACATAAAAAAAATAAAAATAAAATAAAAATGGAAACCAATGTCTGCACTGAAGTAGGGGAGTAGTGAGCACTCACAGAGTGAACTAAGATCATTTCTTATCAGCATCTGAGTCTAGGTCTGCAACAAAGTGCACACACACGTCCTTTGGATTTCATTCTTATTTTCCATTTTAAATGTTCAGATTCTTATCCTTCACGAGAGAGTCTGATGTCAAAGAGACCTGTGTGTTTACAGATCAAGCTAATCTCTTCTAGGCATTACTTTTCAAAGCATCCTTACATTTCTTTCTGTGCCTTAAACTTAGCTCTGATGTATATGCCAACAGACAATTGTGATTTATGTTTTGTATTATTATGCTGTCAAGTTCAGAAAACCATGATTGATTAGTAAAATACATATTTACATATTTCACACCGTCTCCACCTAGATTCCTACGTTTTTGCTGGAATGTAAACCAGCTGGGCGTGACAAACTGGGCGTGACTCCTTTGTAACAGACATAACTTTAATCTCTAACTTTGTGTTGTTTTAATGAAAGCAAAGTCTTGGATGAACTTCTACCCAAACAGTAGTTAGTCTCATGATGCAGTTATTCCAAACTAAACAACATGAGAATGTGAAATATTAACCTGGGTCATGAGTCACTTCTGCAATCATCTTTGCAAATTCTTTTCCTTTTTCGGTGCCTGGTCTTTGTGCATCCTTGCACCAAAAGACTCAATATTAATCAAGGAGTCAAATTTCCTTGTATAGAATGACACAAACGTCCAGAGAGGCAGTCAATATTTGAAAAAACACTGCATCTGTGGGCTGCTGATGCCACAGTTACTGTCATTTACAAGATTCAAGATGTCACATTGAGTGCAATACAGAGAAACATAACTGCTTTTAAATGATCTCATGACAGGTAATAAAACCCATTTCACCTTCAAGCTACAAACATGTCATGGCTGCTACAACATTACACAACGCATCTGTCATACCACAGTCTCATGCAACACATTACCCAGGGAGCATGTCGCTTTCCAGTTCTGTAACACTAAAACTCCAGTTTACTATGTTTTTCCTTCCAGAGGGAATTCAAAACCCCTTTGAAAGTCTATGAGGGTACAGGATACTGTATTTATGAAGACTGTGTGTGACCATGACTCCACCCAAACAAAAATGTTTTTCTGTACAGGCCTCATGTTTTCCATGATGGTACATTAAAGAGACGGATGAATAAAGGACTGGTCTCTCTGGAAAAAAAAACAAGGGAGATAAAGAGATTCTAAATTGCTAACATGTGGGCTCTGTAAGGAAGGCCACTTAGGCTGCACTACCAGTTTATCAAAGTGTATCAAGTGTACAGATTAGTATTATTTTTAGATTTACCTCTTAAAGTGGTCTCCATTGATGTTAGGACCAATAACCTCCATGCTGCTGGTATAAACCAGACACTCAACCCCACACTCCACACAGGCCTTGATCACGTTCTCAGTTCCTGAGAGGAGAGAGAAAAACAAGAATCAGTAGTTAATATAACTGTGTTCAGTTTGGATAGATCTGAATTTATTTTGTTAGGACACACACAAGATTTTCCTCCAATCCCACATGTTTTGTAGAGTTGGATTTCTTCTGGCTTCGGGTTTCAGTGACTTGAAACCACAAGTTTAAAGTTATATATCAATCTGGATTTAAGAGTAAAAGATTTAAATGCATACACTGTAACATAACGAAAAGGATGGTTGACTTAGGATTACTATTGAGTCCACGAGGAAGGAATAAACATGTAATTAACTTAAAAGGGGGCATTGCAACATGTGTTTGGATTTGTTGACAGGAAACTTTTTTTCCCCCCCACAAAAGTCTGGCCTCTATTATCAACAGCTGACGTACACTGCAAAAAATAAATAGTTATTTTCAAACCCAAAGTCTTTCCAATTTGACTTATTTGGCCTGTTTTTTTTTTTACATTAAGCTTGAAGTTAAACTTAATGAATCATAACAGGGACATAGTTCACAGGCAGCACTGTTACATTTGGCCTTCTTTGGCATGAAATGAAGTTATGTGTGTCTTGAAATCCAATACAAGAATGCCAATTCACTTTTTAACGCATTTTGGCCAAAAAAAAAAAAAGTAAAAATTGACAAACTAGATTATGTCACAGTGGTGGCTTTAAGGTGAAACATTCAGGAAATACTCGGAATAACTCCATTAGGAAGAGTGAGATTTTGCCTCCAGGACTGAAGAAGGGAGACTTCACAGCTATTTGAAAAAAATGTGGTGCAGACAAGGAGCCCTTGAGATCAGAGCAGAAGGAAAAATGATCAAATTCTTAAAATATTTGTCATTCTTTCAGCATAACTGAAGCATTAGGTACAGCACTTCAGAATCAAATCTTTCCGTACTTCTCGACCCAGGTGGAGAAATACGTTTGGGCATTTTTTAAATGGAAAACATATAAAAAAAATCAACTAATCACTCTTGTGGTATTTTTGAGGTCTTCTTTGCTGCTTTCGGGAAATGATAAACCAACAGCTGAGTCAGCTTCCAGATGACAAAAGCATCTTTTGTGTGCTGAATCAGTGAAGACAATTGATTACCAGAGTCAAGGCAAAAACAATTCAGTTTAGCCCAAAAGTAAAAACGCGTTCAGTTGCAATGTGACCATTGCTCTCTATCTGAATTTAGATCAGAACAGATTCCCATAAATCTAAAAAATGATTTAGTTTCATAAGAAAAACATCTGACCGGCTGTTGTCAATAGATTTGTCTCCTTAGTCACTTGTGCTTCAAGGCCAGAGACAATGAGCTGCAGTATTTCCTGAACACATGTGTGCATCGATAAGGCTTCAAGTAATACGAAGCATTGCCTGCTCATATCCAAAGCTGGATACAGCTTATTCCTCTGTGCCACAGAGCTCTATTGTTGTCAAACACCATTCAAACACCCGCCCTTCATTATACTGAGCAGTGGTCTGTAGTTTATTTTGAATCTAAAACACATTGACCAAACGGCTGCTGTAAACACTTTCAGGGAAGAAAAATCTTAAAACATCGGTGGCTGCATCAGCATAAACTTGTGGCGTGTTAATGTGTCAGGAGTAAAGAGGTTAAGGTGAGAGCTTGCAGCACAAACCACGGTGATTGAAAAGCTCATCTATCCTCTGATTACATGGATTTACCCTGCACAAACACTACCTGCACACTAAATATGGACTTTTGCTCTACTTTTATACTCACTGATCATTTCTGAGGCTGGAATTGGTGCCGTGTTTCACTGTTTATGCTGTTTAGTTAAAAAATATAGAATTTGCATGCGACACAAACATTGAGTCACTCCATATGACAGCAGCCAGAAACGCACATAATCACATTCAAACACGCCATCTCTGTGTTTGTCTCACTTAATCAGCAAGACCTAAGGACTGTACATGTTTAAACATGCTTTAACAGCATTTATTGTTATGAGCACAACACATTAAACAGGGGCACTATCAGGTTTCTATAAGAAGAGTCTACAACACGTCTATAAGGAGACTTCTGACTCACTGCCTTGAGCTTTTAACAGTAAAATGAGAGCATTTTGAGTGTCAATCAGAGCTTCTCTGATTGGAGACATCGTGCACAGCATTACGGGACACTTGGACTCGCACCAGTTTCAACATTAACAGCAGTTAGAGCCTCAAGGAAAATGAATCAGTGAAATGTCAGACCATAAATCAACCAAAAATTAATCAATTGCACAACCTTTGAACACAATGTCACCATTATCTTAAGTTTAAGTGAAGTGACATAACGTCTTTGTCTTCATGGGTACCGTTTTTTAAACTGAAAAGGAAGGAGCGCCCCGGGTAACCATCCGGGGAGATTTCCTCTGCATTTCTCGATTCTCAAGAAAAATTCATAAACCTTTTCCACCCATTGATGTTTCCGGTTAAAGCTTGTTCCTTGTTATCATTCAAAATCATCCCTTCCCTTAGTCACACCTGTTACGTTGACAGAGTAGATGAGTTTCTCTGGGACTTTGTGCCAAACATCCACCAAGCTGGCCGTGTGGATGACAACATCTACCCCGCGGGTGGCCTCCAACACACTGCTGCAGTCTGTGATGTCTCCTTGAGTGACAGTCACCTTTATCCGCTCTGCACGAGAAACAGGAAGACACAAAGAAAAACATTTAATGCCATGTGTGGTGAAAGATAAGGGTGAGTGTGAACATGCAAGAAAAAGAAAACCTTCTTAAATCAGTTTATACTTAGATTAGAAAGCATCCAAGCGAAAAATGCCTTGGTTTTATATCAGCTGTATCATGGTGGCATGAAACCTGGATGAGATTTCCTAATCCAGACAAGTAGAATTTTGTACATTGCCCTAATATAGCCTGCACAGTTAATGAAAAACCCAACAACTTAAACTGCATTAACCTGTTCAGGTTAATGAGTGTTTCTCTGCAATTACAACCGGCTCTGTGTAACAAAATTAAGCTAACACCTGTGAGACTTCCTCAGAGCTGGATCAAACTGGTGGTTCCCCCTCCCGCCCCCACCACCGGGGGCTCCAGAGTTAAAGAGGTTGTGCAAAATGTAGTCCCGTTCAATGAATTGCATCATTGCCCAGAATGTGTTCAAACAAGAACCTTTTGTAGAAACAATGCATAATGATCGATTGCAGAAATGATACATTTCAATAATCTAATGGTGTATATAGCCATTCCACACAGTTCCCTCTCACACGAGACCTGCCGTGGAGCATTACCATTGAGTCTTGTTATCATTCTGAAGGTCTTGAACCCTTGGTTTATCTTTGCTCTCATGCCATGGCCTTGAAATGCTGATAGAGTGCTGCAGCTGACACAGAAGGGGAAGAGGAATGGACTTTTGAACGTCGCCTCAGATAGTCTGATGCAATTCTGACTAAAAATGTTACATCCTCTCATTTAACATTAAACCCATTTCAAGTCATTCCAACTGACAAAGGAGGATGCCATGCTCAGTTATTCATTCATTTCTTTCTGCTGTGTGGAATTAACTAGGCGTCTGCGAGAGAGCTATCCTGTTTCTGTAAGCCAGTCTGTCTGAAGGAACAGATCATGGGACAGATGTGTCATTTGGGGGTTTGGAGGCTTCTTCTAACTGAATGAAAGGTCTTTTGTATTTTTTGTTTAAAGTGATTTACAGCATTTCATGTTGCAAACTGCAAAACCCTCAACCCAAAAACAAAAACCACAGACTAGCTTATACTTGATTTAATTGCTATTTTTGTTTTACCAGGAAGTAAAGCCTTATTCTGATAGATACAGAGCCACCACCTGTTTTCACTGTCTGTTCCACAGAAGAGGCCGCGGACCTTTCATTAATCACACAGAAGTGATGACATCTTTTTCGTGGTATAGGAAAATAAGGGGAGTTGACCATCCTGATATCAGGATATTTGTCCAGCCTGCAGGTTGACCCTTTGACCACAAACCATGTGATGGAAATCATTGTTTAAAGTTTTTAAAGCATTTTTGTTCCCTTTTGGTGAGGCAGATTAGAGCTGTACTTAAGTCATGACTCTCAAAGTTACTCCTTTGATGTTCAACTCAAATATTAAGTGATTAAGATTCAATAAACACATCTAAATTCATTAGGATTTTAGGATCAAGTACAGAAATCCATGTGAAAACTACACATTTTTACCAGAAGGGTCATAAGAATCATAAGTAAAATGCACTTGAAATCAAATATAATGCAAGATTTCACTCATCACTTGATTGTTAGGAAGCTTTTGCTGCTTTTCCATAAAGGTGATAAGTGACAGTTTTCATAAGAAATCCTTGTCAGTCAGAAATACGCAGAGCAGGTTATGAACGGAAAAAAAAACATGCCATCCCCACAGAAAACATATGATTAAAACAAGATTGTAAACATACACAGCGTAACTAAAGAACATCTTATCAGCTCTTACCTGTGCTGAGTCCCTTTAAGCTGGGATCTATGTGTTTGTCAAACACCCGGATCTCCACCAGCTTGTCCTCCTTCTCCAACAAAAGCGTCAGCAGATGCTTACCGAGAAATCCGCATCCGCCGGTGATCAAATAAACGCGCTCTCGTTCGTTTTCAGACATGTTGAGACTCTGCTGCAGTGACAGCTGCATCCGCTGCTTTAAACCCCAGAAACAAGCTCGATCGAGCTTATAGTCTCCGATGCGCGCGCAAACAGGGGAGGTGCCGTTGCTCTCTATATACAACTCAGAGCTATGACAACGGGCACGCGACATAGTGACGCGTGTGCTCATTGAGCAATATAAAATAACATTTTCACTATTTTGGAAACACACAAGCAAAGGAAAAAATCTTGGTTAAAACGATTTTCCACAAGTCGATATTCCAAAGGGGCTATTTTGTAGCATTTTATGATCGATTTACCTCGTTACTGAGTCAACAGAGTTTCTAAGCAACATGTGTTAACTGCCATATATTACTGTGGGGAAAACAAGGAGATTTAGTGTGAAATAAAAGTGCCACAAAAAGGGGGGAAGAATGAATGTGGAAATTAAAAAAAAGTATTGTAACGTCCAGACGCAAGTGTTGAAAGGATGAAAGGAGATCAGCGAACAGCTGCTTTATTGAACAGAGCTGGTTACTGTCCAAAGAAAAGAGAAACCGTAAATTAAGAGTCTCAGTGCGTCTCAGTGCGTCTGGGGGTGTTGTCTGGATGCACGGAAACAATGAAAAAATTCAAATTTTCTCATTTGATTTCTTCTTCTTAAACATATTAATGCCTTGTGTCGCACTCCTAAATGCTTACCATCTTTATTTTTGTTGTGTGCACTTGTTTTAAATAATAGAATAAAATTAAAAATATAGCTGCAAGCAGCAATGTGGGGGTCCTAGCAGAATGGCCCAATAGGCAAGGCTTGGGCTGCTCAGGAAGGCGTCTTGAGTCCATGCAACAAGTTTGGCATCGATACATCAATGCATCGCAGAGATACGGCCAAATGTCCCGTTTACGCATCGGCGTAGAGTTTGATTGGCTGTCGCGGTTACACGGAAGTGAAGTAAAAAAATCCACATGATAACTTATGTGCGGCTTGGTCTGAAGATTGTATTTGCCAAGTTCCGTCGAGATTGGACAATCTCAGTGGCCTGAAATGCTTTTTGAAGGTTTTCGATTAAATTCAAAATGGCGGACAATCCAAGATGGCGCTCATGACGTCATGACGTGCATTGACCTCGGCTGCATCCAGGGATTCCATTGGTACCTCATTTGTGACATTTGGACCAAGGGGTCCAAAGTTATGAGCAAAAATGCATTTTGGCTACATATAGCGCCACCTATAGGCCGAACGTCACCAAACTTCTTGGGCCTCTTACCATCTTGGTCGTAAGTCTGTGTTATAAGTTTGACATCATAACATCAAATGGTTACCAAGATATGGCCTCACTTCCGGTTTGGGGGCGTCAACGTCGAATTTGATTGGCTTTTATGGAAAAATGGAAGCCTAATTAAAAATTCCCTTGGATAACTTTTGTGCGGCTTGGTCTTAAGAGTCTATGTGCCAAGTTTCGTGTAAATTGGACAATCTCTGTGACCTGAAATGCTTTTTTAAGCTTTTTGATAAAATTCAAAATGGCGGAAAATCTAGGCATACGCAAATTGACGTCGTAGGGTGCGTTGGACTCGTCATGATCCAAGGATTCCAACGATGCCTCATTTGTGAAATTTGGACCAAGTAGTCCAAAGTTATTAGGCTGAATGCACTTTGAACTTTGACGTGTTGGTGGCGCTAGAGAGTAAGCTCTTGGGGCATGAAAATTCTTGACTTTGGTTTTGGCACTTGGCTGATTAGGTGTGCCAAATTTCACAACTTTTTACCATAGCGTTCATGGGGCTGCCATAGACTTCAATTGCAGCGGAAACGGATTAATAATAATAATAATAATAATAATAATAGGAAAAGCTACTAACTCAATGGGTTCCTGCAGCTTCGCTGCTAGGACCCCCAATAACATCCCAATGAGATTCCTCCACTGCGAAAAGCCAGCTTTCAAAAATAAGAAAAAAAAAGTACAAAAATTAGGTGTATTTTGCTTTAAAAAAAGCAAAATTATCTGCCAATGGAACAAGAAAATGTGGCTTGTGAAGATTTTTCAAAACAAGTACAAATATCTAATCTCAATTAACCCACAAATACCTTAGAATTAGTGTATTTTAACTAATAACAAGTACATTTTTCTTGATTCTAATTAAATACATGTGGCCTATTTTCTCAATATATTGAAAAATATTCTTGAATTAAGTAAATGCTAGAGCCATTATCTTGACATAGTGGTATGCACTAGGCCTTATAATTCTTGAAACCAGCTTGGAAACTGTTGATATTCTAGCTTCAAGCATGTACTTACTCAAAACAGGTCATAAAATCTCAGTAACAAGCTGTAATATCTTATTTAGATAATTAAGGACAGAAACACTTAAAACAAGTGAAACAGTCTAACATAAAAACTGCTTACTAAGAAGAACTATCTTATCAGACAAAAAATAAGCATATATCCCTTTGATCTAAGATATTTATTTTTTACTTAGAATTCACTTTTTGCAGTGTCGTTTGATTTGGTTTTATATTTTGGGGAAGTAATTGCAGATCATTAACTTCTGGTCCTTGAACTTCAGCCAAAGTTACTCTCGGGACCATTAAACACGTCACACAATGTTAGGAGGATACTTGGAGGAAGGAAGAACTGGTCAGAGTTCTCTTTGCATGCATGGTGTCATCAAAAAAGGAATTAGGACATGACGATTAAAGGTGTCAGGAAGGCAATTAGAACAAATTCCGGTATTTCTATGACTTAGAATTTTAGAGTCACAAAAACTTCCAGATGTTTAAGGGTTTGACTATGACCTGAACTTCTTTATCCAATTCATACAAATTACAAAAGTGTGGCAGAGCTGAAACAGTCTTCCAACCACAGTGCAACTCAGACCGCAGGCTTTTTATATTCCTGCTCATCACTCTGCATTCAATCTGAAAGCCTCTGTTGGAACAATCATGGAAAACAGGTCAGACTTGTTTTTGTTTCAGTTTCAGAACTTCTGACTCAAGCTTTTCTAAACACCTTCTAAAATGTGGAATTCTGCAGTCTAAACCACAGCCTGCAGGTTAAAAACAAAAAAACAAAAACAGAATGACTCATAGGAAACTACTGAGGTACCTTTTCCCCTAAACAATCACTTCCAGGTCCTGGATGCACTTCTGGTAAGTTAACTAGGTGTTACCCGTTATTCAGAGCAGACCACATGTAGTTTTAACCAGAGGCTAACATCTGCTCTGTGAGATTTACTCCCTTGCTCTCTCTTCTTGTCGTCACCTGATTAAAAAAAAAAAAATTTTTTACTATTTCTAGATCCAAACTGAGTTTCTCACATCTGAACGGGAAATGCTGCAGATGTGTTAACTTCCACTTCCTGCTAAATCTACTCTGCTAGCTATCTCTAAAGGCACGTAAAAGCCTTCAAAAAGCAGTAGTCACAACCCCTCAGACAGCATTTGCTGCCTTTCTAACAGTGGGGCAGCGTTGTTAAGGCAAAACAGGAGAATTACTTTATTTAAAAAATATTTTAATGCACCATTAATAAAGGGTCCAACGCATTAATACAAGAGAAATATTGCAAATAATATTAAAATCATCAAATTAAAAGGAAAAACAATAAAAAATAAATGAATGGAAGGTATGTACAGGTTTCCTCCTCATGGAGAGAGGAAAAGGAACAACATATTTACAGCTTGGAATCAGTGTGTTTCTACGAGAAACAAACACCTCTACAATATTTACACGGACTTCTTCGATTTTTTTTTTCCTTTTTATCTTGTAGTAAAGAGGGTATGTTTGTATGGAAAGGCTTTCATTGCAACAAGTTATATCTTACACAAGTTCCTGTTTGGGAGGGAGCAAAAAAAAAAAAAAAGAAAAAAAGAAAAAGGTCGAGTTAAAAGTTCAACATTAAAGGTAAACTTTGGACGGCCATAGCCTTTTGGGGAAAAAAAGGGGGTAACACGAGGGTCATAGACATCCTCCGTCTGCCGTGCGCCGCAAACCTGCTGAGGTCTGTAAATCTAGCAGGCACACAGTCAGTCACGCACCTTTCACCCATCCGCACCGCAAACAGATCGGAAACTAGACATCTGCCCATGAAGCAATCGTCAGGGAGGGATGTTTTGTAAGGGACAAACGGTAAAACATTCCCAGATAAAATAAATATTAATGCATTCTGTGAAAGCCAGAAAAGCAAAAGTGGGAAGGGGTGGGGACCTTACAAAACCAAACCTTTTAAGAGACATGACCTTATAAAGCAAATGTGCCTTTTAAAAAGACATCTGCAGCACAGAATAAGTTTAACACTGACCACACAGTTTCACAAGGACCTGCAGGAGCTTTGTGGTGACACGCTTTTGATAATTAAAGGAACAGGAAGCTGGCA
The DNA here is from genome assembly GCF_027942865.1 of Odontesthes bonariensis. NCBI lineage: Eukaryota > Metazoa > Chordata > Actinopteri > Atheriniformes > Atherinopsidae > Odontesthes > Odontesthes bonariensis. The sequence goes on along the minus strand of NC_134526.1, from coordinate 8,096,849 downwards.
CATAAGGGCACGTTGTCAGGAGCCAGTACACAAACTAACATCCTTCCAAACACCCTTTGTTACCTAATATTGTTGATATACGTGTTTTTTAACCAACATTTACACAACCACGGTGACGCCAACATCATTATTCAGGCTTGCTTTTGAAATTTGAGCGTCTGGATGACGTCTGGAGAAGATTATCCAGGAAAGGGGCAGGTTAGGACTCATCCTTGACAGAAACCAGGATTTAGAGCCTCAGAAAGTGGAAAAACTTAGTCAAGGTGACTCAACAGAAGGTCAGAGTACAGTTGCTGTTGGGATTATTAAATATCAATGAGAAATATGCAAATGGGGGAAAAGCTGCATGACTTTCTCCTCCAGAACAGCACCACTGTTGTGGGGATGAAAACAACTGCTGACATCACCTTCTGATGCAGCCCCCACTGATGCTGTGCTGAATGCATTAAACAGCTAATTTCTTAGGTTGTACACAGCCAACATTCGTAGGGAATGCAGGACGCACACAGAAGCTGCAAAGAGCAAACAAATGAGTCGTCAAAAGCATGTGCAATGTTGGTCAAAACCTGTGGGGGGGGGGGGGGTCAATTTTATGTTGTGCTGATCCTGCAGGTAACAATTCAGCGGCAATGTTACGGAAATAAACACACTTGGCTGACAGGAGGTCGCAGCAACTCAGGAGCAGAGAGAGGACAGGTGAATCACAAAGCCACTGAGGACAGTGGATGGGTGCACTGAAGCTCTTTTAACTGTAAGATACTTACAGCTAATGCAACTAAGTAACATTACTATCAATAACAGCAAGAGTAATATTCTAATAATACAAGGAAATTAAATTAAAATAAGCTCCAAAACAACCTTCACACTTGGGAATCTTGCATAACTGAAGACCAAATTGACTGACGTTTGTCATCCTAAAAGTGTGCACTTCACTGGCGTTTTTAAAAACCCTGAATTTGTCTGGTATGATATTCGTGTGCGTTTGTGCGCGGATGTCTACGGGTGAGTGGGTGCAGGAGAGATTTGACACTGGAGGGATAATCCCGGGCTATAGACTATGTGAGCCGACGCGGACATAAAACAACTGTGCGTTATCGCTGGCCTCTATAAAACGGATGATGGCAAGGGGACAGAAAAACCTTTCATGCCTGGGTTCAAGGAACAATTACCTCGGAAAACATTAGACATTCCATTCCATCAGTCCAGCAATACTTCCACGAACAGAACCAATGCTGAGGGGAGTCTCCAGTGTTCTCATGCCAGATTATGAGAAAAAAAGAGAAAAACATCACACACTGGCACATGGAACTGCCTAGGCAATGAAAAGAGTGCGTGAAAAGTGCATGGCTGTGCGTCACTGTTTTCCAACTTATTGTGAGGACCCATGAGGCCATCCGGGGAACACTGGAGATAGCGGGGTGGCTTTGTTTCGAGTCGCAATCTGAGAATGGTGAATTACGGAGGTTTCCGGGTCTGGCCGGCCATTGTCAAGTGAGGGAAAGAAGTGCTTTTACTAGTTAAGTGTTCCACGACAGTTCTCTGTTCCACACAGACAGGGGATCTTGTTCTCCTCCAGAGGGAATTTGTAGTCATAGGTAATCTCCTCATTGACGGCGATAGCCTGCTTTGAGTAGATCACAATCTTTTTCTGTGATTCTATGGTGATAACCTTGGCGTAGCAGTTTGGCTAGAAGAAGAAAAATGAGCAGCAGTGGGATTAGTCTCAAATAAAACACGTCAGATTCGGACTAATGTATGCAGAGGGTGTTCAGACTCACAGTGCAGCAGTGGTTGATGAATCGTGCCAGATTACCACACTTGGTGGCATCTATAATTGTGTCGTGGTCCACTCTGAACAAGTAGCTGCTCCCGATGCCCTGCTGTGTGTACCGCTTCTCTCGATGGTCAGCCACCATCTGGACATACAAGACAACAGATAATACGGTTATTGACACTGTGTGCAAGTCAATTCCCTTTACGATCCTACTCAAATAGCAATGCTCCTTTAATGACTGTTCATCATTGTACTTGGAGGCAGGCTGTAGCTGGAACGTTTTAAGATATTCACTATGTTTAACTCAGATACGGAAGCAGTACCTGTCTGATGTTTTGGCCAACATACTCAATGACCATCTCATCAGCAGCAATGGGCTCCATGGCGAACAGGCCCCATTCGTGGATCCTGCTGCGTCCAAAACGAAGCTTTTTCTTGCGGAACTGTGTAAGGAGAAACAGGCAGTTTTAATTACTTCCATGGTAAGATTTTTTTTGACTAATTAAATCATCTTACAGATAACACTGAAAGCATATGGAAGCAGAAAAACCCAGCCCTACGTATTACTAACATTCACTGCTCCAGCTGCACTTTTGTTTTACAGCTCCAGTGAAAAATGGTGCCCACCCAAAGACCGAGCCACTGCCCTCTGTTAGGACGTTGGTGATGAGGGAAAATACCAAGTTTAACTATCTGTCTGAGACTGTAGCCCAACCATCAGTGATTGTGCCTCAAGTTTTGTTTAACTTTTCATTTATATCTCAACTACTCTCACAACAAGGCACTTTATAGGTAAAGGCATCTTGCCAAGACTCTAGGACTGTGATAAAAACACTCTGGTGTCTGGTGCACCGTGCATGTACCAGAGTTGACACACTATACCACGGCTGTTGTAATAAAACACCATGTCTGGCTGTACCTTAAGCTGGTTGAGTTTCAGCAGGTCAGAGTCCATGACAGCTGTGGTTCCGATGACAGTGAGGAGGCGGCGCTGCTCTGAACGCCTTTCTGAAAGCACTCGGTTAGCTCCCTGGCAGGAAAACAGACATGAAAGAAGTTTATAAAGTGCATCTTGAACAAGATTACTTTATCACATGGCCTTGAGTTGCTGGAAACTGATCGAGATATGCACCTTGACCTTGATTCGCAATAGTGTGAGTGAAGTTCAATTATTCAAATTGATAACTACTTCTGGGAAAAAAAAAAAAAAAAAGAAGAAGAAGCTGTGTGTGCGATGTTAGAGGCAAGTTTCCATTTTATTTCCACCACAAAAACTGAACTTAACCTTGTGGCATGTATTTTGTAACTGCTTCAATGCCACTGTGAAGGAACAAACAGCTATAACTTCATTTAAATAGTGTCCGAAAAACAATTAAATACCTCATAAGATGCAAAAGTCAAAGGGGAATCCAAGTGGAAGGAGATATTTATTAACAGAGTAACCTTTAAAAACCCTCATCTTATCAGCTTCTCAAGGACACTGCTTTACATTTTCAGGTCAATGTAGCCATTTTACTTTATTTATGAAATCTTTTTTATTAGATTCATTTTATTTTATATTATTTTAACAAATAAACCCTTACTTAGCAGCCATTACACGACAAGCCATCAGCTAAGATAAATATGGCCATTGCATAGGTTACTTAATAAAATATTAAATGTATGGATTAAACAATACCTGAACAGTGTGTTAAATAAGAACAATTTCAGGGACTGTGAAGAGATGCAAACAGCTTTAAAACAGTTAAAGATAGTTAAAGATGTGTTTCGGGTGTATTACATTCAGTGCCAGAAAGGGAAACGTTTCCCAGTTCATGAGAGTTAATGATTCTATAATTGTTATTATGTGTATAGAACACCTCGAACCTCTCTAAGGAAATACCATCAACCTTTTGGTCTTTTAAAAAAACACCAGGGTGACCACACCGCATGTCTGTGTACCTGTGGTGAATGCAGACTGTACACAGAGCAGTAATGATAAAGCTTCTGGTCGACTTTGATCAGGACATCAAAGAGTCTGACTGAGATGGTGTTCAATTATATCTCCGTTTACATCCTAAAACAATTCAAATAGAATTTTAAAAAAAGGGAAAAAAAGTATAAAAGGAAAAAAATATGTGTCTCCCAAACCATCAGACATCCAATGATTTGGAAAATCTGACTCATATCTTTGGTCTGTATGAAGAAACACGTTTTTCTCTATGGTGACAGCGAAGTCATCCGGAGAAAGGCAGCATGGAAAACACATCACTGGCAAATTCAGACTTTGCATTGCAACCCAACTAAGCTGATTTCCTGCTCAACCGATAGTCAAATCAAATGTGACGTAATGCTTGCAGATTATCCGACTGTCTGTATAAGCAGATACCTTCCCAAACAACAAACAAGCTGCATCTTTGAGGAGTAACTCAACTCCACACAGGTCGAGGTGAAATGGTGGCGCATCATATGGAACCAACTGCCAGGAAGCAGACACCCTTTCCACTTCTAAGACCAGGCTTAAAACTTTCCTTTCTGATAAAGCTTATAGTTAGAGATGGCTCAGGTGACCCTGAAACATCCCATAGTTAAGCTGCTATAGGCCCAGACTGTTGGGGGGCCTCATCTGTCACCTTTCCTCACTTTACTCTCCGTTTCCCCCGTTTAATTTCTCAAATGATATCATGTACATTTGGCATTATTGTGGTCATTAACTGGTGTTTCCCTGTTCCAACAGATATCCTTTGAATGGTGTTACAGTGTTTTTTTCCCCTCTTTTCTGTCCTCTCAAACCCCAGCTGGTGGAGGCAGATGGCCACCCTTCCTGAATCTGGTTCTGATGGAGGTTTCTTCCTGTTAAAAGGGAGTCGTTTCTCTCCAGTCGCCTCAGGCACGCTCAGGACGGGAGATAGGACTGAAGACAAGTTTCAGTGCAATCTGTTGGTTTCTTTAGCTCGGAAATTGTTTTTGAAAAGGCTCTGTATGAATGAATTGGATTAATTTGGAATTGAATTCATTGGCTTTGATTGGATTATGATTACAATGAATTGAACTCCAATTGGCTTGAACTGGACGATATTATTGAAGTGCCTTGAGATGACATTTCTTGTAATTTGGCGCTATATAAATAAAACCGAATTGAAACTGAATCATGAACATTGACACTTTCGATGTGACTCGAACCCTATTTGCTGGTATGAAACAAGGGAGACGTACTCATCAGCAGGCACTGAAATGATGAAAATGTCAAATGACAAAAACGACTCAATTAGGAAAGGCTGACAAGATTAATTTGTGTGTTTGTGAGAGAAAGAATTCAGGAACATCTGGGTCCTGAAACCAAAAACGTCAAGGATAATTGAGACAATGTACGTCATCAATTACTAACCTCAAAAACAAAAAATATATATATATATATATTTTTTTTTAAATCAGTAGAATAAAATAATATATCCCATGATAATAGTCATGAGCATATTTAAACAGCAAGTGACTGGTTCTCCTTTAAAAGATTGGGATTTAAAGTCTGGTGTTCTGATCTGCAGCAACGAGTTTGATATCTTCGTGTCAAGTTTAAAGGAAGAACAAAAACCCCAAAGCATGCCTAAGTATAGCTGTAAACCCCAAATATGTCATCACTGGAACCACAAGGACTCGTCTACAATCAGAAAAGCATTCAAAAAATTTCAGGAGAAGGCCCGAGCTTCAGTTTGCCAATGAGCACAAAGGCAGAGAACAGGTCTTATGGAAAAACGTGCTCTGAACAGATAAACTAAAGATCTTTTTTTTTTTTTTTTGAGGCAACAGTAACGGCAGACATGTCGGATTCTGAGAACAGAACTTCGATTCGTGATAGTTGAAATTTTATGGTTAGTTTGCTTAACCCATTCAAACCTGAAGCAACACTGGAGTGTTTCTGCCTTTCATAACTGAAGGTATGTTTGCATGCCGTTACCTTATAAGTCTAATGTGACGGAAACTGAGCATCAATTTCAAGACATACAGCCACTACTTATATTCAAAATATCAATAAACATGGACACAAACTCAACAACTACCAAAAAAAGTTGAAGTTTTAACCTATAAGTCTTATTTTAGTGACGTTAGAATAATTCAAACACTCGTCTGGTGTCTGTTTTACAGCACAGTTACACACCACCTTAATAACTGGAAAGATAATATTGCATCTACTGGCAAACCTTGTGAAAAGTACATAGATTATGTTTTTATGGCTTTTGTACAATATGAACCATATAAAGGACAAAAATCTTTCATCAAAAATATACAATGTGAATTGATCTACAACCTTTTAAAATAGTCAGGTTGCAGATGCACAGAGAATAAGGGGTTGCATCTCAGTAAGTTGCTCATAAGCCATTTGTGGAAACTAGTTCAACAATAAGTAGCTGTGTCATTCGATGGTAAAAAGGCTTCCGACTTTCACAAACAGAGGCCAAGTTATGAAACTTTGTGCCGATAATGAAATGGCTGTGGGCAACCTTCACATCAGACCCTGCCAGGAAAACTCCTAAGGGGTCTTAGAAGAGTCCTATTCCCTTTTCATAATAACCATACTCAGCAAAGATTACACCCCACAAAGTCTGCATGTGAGCCAGGTTTGGCCTGAACAACATGGATCATTTTCCCCGATGAAATCATCTGGAACCACGCTAAGATTGTTTTCACACTTTGCTTGAACTTTACAAAGTTTTTACATTTAGCGGTCTCTAGAACACAGAGTTCTCCAGCTTCATCTCATCTGCACCTCCAGCATTTTATCCTGTTCTCTCAACAAGACATCTGATAACAGCAACAATGGAGCAACCACTCACGGTACTTAAATCTCATTATGTTGAAGAGAGAACATCTAAACGAGCTGCTCAAATACATCATATGTCCCTAATTTAGGACATGTTTGAGACATAAACGAGAGAGAAAGAGGTTCCACCAGAGAGAATTGTGCACCTAAAGACAGACTTAGACAGCAGAGATTAAATGAAACCACCAGTCCACCTACCGAGCTGTCGACATTCTCGACCTCCCGTATGACCTGCTCAGGCAGGTCCAGGTCTAAGTAGACATCCTTCTCCTTGCGACTGATGGCATAGTAGCCCTCACTCCTGGCACAACCAGTCACATGCTCTCGGAGCTGTCCATCTGCGTTCTTCTTTTTACGGCGGGGGTTCGGCAAATTGGTTAGTGCAGCACAACGGTCAAGGACAACGACACATCAATGTGTAATTACCAATAGTAGAGAAAAGTGCCAATTCACACAAGCTATGTAGTGATTGAAAAGTCACATATTGTTTGGAAATGACCCAAACTATCATTGTCGTTATAAAGGATATTCGTATGGCTGACCCAGTGAGTGTCATTGAGCCAGTCGGAGCTGTGGTTGTCCTGTAGCAGCTTCTCGTAGGTTTTCTTCAGCAACATCAAGTCTTCACCATCCAGTCCAGAGTTCCAAATGTCATACAGGATGGTCATTTGTTCAAACTCACTGCGGTTATCATACTTTACTGCTAGTGGCTCAGGAGCTGGGGTGGGTTTGGACCACCGACGGGCTGATGTCACCCCTGCCTCCTGCAGAAAGAGGCGCTCACTCTTCCTTACTTCTTCAACCAGGTCATCCTCAGTATCCGAGCTGGACAGCTCTCCAGACTCGAGCTCCTCCACATCCACATCCTCCTCTAAGTCGGAAACCTGGAAAATAAATCATTTTAGGGGAAATTAAAAACTAAGATCCAATGTTACTAGTTTTAGGTGAAGTTCTAGTAAGGGTTCACACTAATGTATTGTCCAAAATACACCAGACTAAAAGGCACGGTTAGTCAAATAAGATGCAACATATGTTATGGGTGGTTTTATTTCTGTGGTGATTAATGACTTATGATAACATAACCTGTTTTGGGAAAGAATCACAGCTGCTGTCTTAAAGAGTGAAGTTCAAACATTTAACTACTAACAATAAGAGAGATGCCACAGGATCCATCTGACTCAGTCAAGGAGATGACAAAGACCCTTTATCATGGGTCTGCATTGTCATTTTAAATTTCTTAAAGCACGTTTCACAACAGAAAATGGTGTTACCAAACCTAAGCGGAAAAAAGAAAATATATGAATAAGCACTCTCTGTGCGGCCTGTTGCAAAGCAAGTAGCTGGAGCTGGAAGTGAATACCAGTGGGTCTGTGTTGACTACATCAGTCTGGTTACTGTGGAGAGCTTCTAAAGGCCACATTTATCTCTTCCTCCCTGTCAGCTTCTGTTTGTGATATACTATATTAAGATGCATTATAAATAAGGCCTGTCATTTTCTTTATCTGGGGTGTTTCATGTGACATTTCTAAAAATGTCACCAGCACGGAAAGCTAAATATGGGCACAGAGATGAGTCGCGCTTCTATGGTCTGACAGCATTGGTAAAGATTTCCGAATCTGTTGCATGGTTCATGATGATGACATCCACCAACATCTACAGGAAACCACGTATCACGCACCTCGAGTTTCCGCTTCCTCTGTTTCTTGCCAGGTTGCTCCTTCTGTTTTTTTGTGTGATGAAGCTCAATATTTTCTTTGTCCTTTCTCCTCCTCTTCTTGCTCTTGTCCTGTTCAAGTTCTAAACTCTTGCCAGCATGATACTTCTTCTTTGATGATGGAGACACAGCTGCCACTGGGCTCATATCAGAGTCACACAGCTCTCCCACTGAAGACAAGTATTCTCCTGTATCCACCCTGGATGGCAGTGCCTCTCCAATGACCTCCTCTGGTGCTTCAAGGACCCCTGAAATGGAGTTGAGATCTGCTGGCAGTAAAACTGAAGAATCCTGTCTGGAGGAAGTCTTTTTGGTAGAGGACGGTGCTGCGAGCAGAGGAGGTTTGCAGTAGTTGTGCTCCATAATGACAATAACACCCCCTGGGCCCATGACCAAGGCCAGTGACTCTGGGGAGAAGAGATCTTTTTCCATCTTCTGCTCCTCTGCTTCATCGGATGTCTCCGTCTCCTCAGAGTCCCCAGCGTCAGGGTCCATTTTTAAGGCGACGTCAGCCAACACAGACAGGTCAGTTGTCGAGGAAGAGGCCAGCTGCAGCAGGGTGGAAGCTCCTAACTGCTCTCTGAGTCTCAATCTCTGCTCAATGTCTTCCTCACCCTCATCTTCCTCCCGGAGAGAAGCGGAAATGCTGGTTGTCCGAGGTTTGCCTCTGAACCGTTTGCTGACAGAAGGTGGAGGTGGGGCCTCCTCGAAGGCCATCCTACACATAGAGGCATGGTCCAAAGGCAGGTTCTGGACAGTGCGGCATACCATAACTGGTGGGGCAGTAGATTTGGGAGAGTCTTTGCCTGCGCCCCGTTTGCCAGGGGATTTGATAGGAGTGGTCTGTGGAGAAACAAGAGGTCCTTTTTTGGACTCCTCAGAGTCTGGGGTCCTCTCAGACGGCGGAACAATGAGAGCATTGCCTTCACCTGGTTTTGAGGCAAAGGGGAGAAGCTGGATTCCTTGACTGGGACGACTTGTAGAGGATAGTGCAGCAGTGATGGGAGAGTCTGGAGGCCTGCCAGAGATGAGGGGAGATTCCCCAGCCACTTGAGATGGAGATGAAGACAGCAGCGCAGCTGGCAGTTGCGTTTTGCCATCATTCTCATCTGTGGAAAATGAGACCGTCTTCCTGCGTTTTTTAAGAGGGGGTACAAGAACAATAGGAGACGAAGGCCGTAGGCATGGTGGAGATGAAGGGTGCTTGGTAGATGCTGCCGTTGCATCCGCCTTGTTGTCCTTCGTGACGCCTGAGAAAAGTTTTGAGAGACAAGTTCAAAGTAAACACAGTGAACCTTATTCACCCTAATGAATGTGTGTGAGGCTAATCACAGAATGTCAACTTCCTTCATTTGAATTTACTTGTGAGTGTTTGTTAATGACACAAAACAAGGACTGACCTTTTTTGATGTCTGCCTTTGAAAGGGCAGCAGTATTATGTTCCCTATGAAAAACAAAACAGGAATTTGGAGAACAAAAGCAGAACAATTATGATCAAAAGCTTCCAAACGTTAAATTATGCAAAACTGACAACCCCCCCCAATTCCGAGGACAGCTACTGATCAAAGGATTTATATGTTTTATACCCATTATCCTCTTTCTCAGTTGTGCTGTCCATGGTTGAGTCATCCAAAGAGTCTGGCCCTTCACTCTCAACCTGCTCTCCTTCCTCTTCGTCCTCAGAGGAGGATGAAGAAGATGATGCTGAGGAGGAAGAGCCCTCAGAGGATGAAGAGAGGCTCTCGTCATCGCTATCAGCACTGAGGGCATCATCTACAAAAAAAACCAAAAAACATTAGCATTAACTGAAAGCTAACAGACAAAAAAAACATTGTAAAGATATAAATGGTTGTGCTTTACCATCAGATTCCTTTTCACTCTCCACTTCCTCATCCTCCTATACATGAGAAAGAATTGTTATTGCTGCACTCACATGAATCACAGTGAAACACTGCCATCTAGCTAACAACAAGGACAATCTGATTTCTATCAAACTTGGAAATTGAACATAAAACTAATTCAAAAAAATTTATCGTCTCACATTTCATATGAAACAAAAACTTGTTTATGAAATAAATCGTCATTGACGCATTACACAACAAACTGGTTTGAAAGCTGTGTTCTGTCATTTGTTTTGAAAGAAAGAAAATAGAAACTATGAATAACTTTGCCTTTTCAGTTGAAGAGCCATCAGACGTTTCCTCTCCCTCGCTGTCAAGCTCCCAAGGCTTACGAGTTCTTGGCTTCTTTTTCCTCCTCTTGTTGTCCCTTTCAGCTCCGTGCCGGTCTGTTTGTGGCAATCTTCCATCTGCAGCTGGAGACCAGACAATGTTCAGATAGTTATTTGCAGCAGATGCAATCCGTCTTTTAAAGATGATTAACATTTAAATGAAACAAACCTTCGTCGTCTTCATCTGGTGGAGTTGAGGGTCGTGGTCTCTTCATGTCTCCCTCTTCAAGCTCCTGAGGTTCTTTTCTTTTTACCTGCACAATTGGACCCGCACATTTATTTATTCTTTTTAAATCAATGAAACATAGCCAAGAACGTACTGCAAATTTTCTGGCTATTTTTCACAGCTTGCATGAGCCAATACCACAAACTCTAACAATAACAAACTGTACTCGTCAGCCGTATACATATCAAAATCAAACATGTTTATATAACACTAATTGCATGAGGATCATTATAATGATGATGATTGAGAGTCTAATCCAGGAAAAGCACGAACTTCTCTCAATATGCAAAGTTTAAAAATACCTCTACATTACCTACTGTAATAAGAGGTGAAGATCACGTTTCAATATTTACTGTGAGCTGTAATGTATAGAGAAAGAGATGGAAAATTTGCAGACATCTTGTGCTTTTACCTTGAAGGAAGGTAATCGCAGCGCTCCACGGAGAGACAAGCCTTCCACACCACCACTCTTTGCCCAATCCACAAGAGACATGAGAGGCTCCCGTGGACGGTTGACCTTTTCCTCCTTTTTGTCATCATCCCGTAGGGCAGACACCCCTCTTACCATTGTCTGGAAAGGCTGGAAAAAGAAAAGATTTACTTGTTGAAAAGATTGTTCATAGGCTCCCGATCTTTGTTCTAGCCTTTCAGATTAACAGCTTCACAACAGTTAGCCTTTATCACAGTTAATTGCTGCATGGCCTCTGACTACTGAGAATTACCAAACCAGCTAAAAATAAAAACGATAACAGAGGAAACATCTTCCATATAAAAATAACCCGTTGCTAGAAATAAAAATGTGAGATGTACTACAGATCTCTACAGACCGTCAACAAACTACAATAAAAAAATGATAGCAACAATCTCACGTTTCTATATCATTACAGGGAATAAATAAAGTATCAAATCTCACTTTTTCATAAAAACAAACAAAACAGCAAGCTTAAATCTGACAGTCCCCTCACTGTTGTGAAACGTCTCCTTACCTTAGCCTTGGTCTCCTTCCTCTCCCACCACTCGTCAAAAGTGGCAAATGCAACATTTTCCACCATCTTGCGGTTTAAGTCCCTCTGCATGATGTTCTTCATTTCTTGGATCAAAGTGGCCAAGACCATCTGCACTGTTGCCTCATGCGGACTATCAGCCAACATGGACATCTCCTCTCCAGGAGCCCTGTACTCATCTCCCTCCCCAGGCAGCATGGTGCCATAGCCAGGTGGGGGCATGTAAGACGGGTAGTGTGGAGGCAAGACGTGTGGTGGCCAGCCAGCGTGGTGAGGGGGTATGCTGTGGTGTGGGTGCGGTGGTATTTGGGTGCTGTGGGGGTCGGGGTAGGGATAAGACATATGGGGAGGCATGTACCGGTGGTCTTGGTCATAATGACCGCCTGCCCCACTGCCCTCTTGGTCCATGTAGGGGTGATGGGAATGGGGTGGTGGCATAGAGTGGAGATGGTAGGAAGAGTAGTCTGCAGTAGCAGCCTCACCTGGGCCTGAGGTGCCATTGGATGAAGACATGCGCAGCTGGTGTAGGCGACTCAGCATGTGGGTCTGCATTTGGAAGGACATAGGAGTTCCACCACTGTACTGGTTCATCAGCTCCATGGAAGTTGCGTAGTCATACATGTGGTGGGGCATTGGAGGAGGATACTCGGGGTGCAGCTCCATATGGGGGAGGGGAGGAATCCCTGGTGGTGGTGGGGGCTGGAGAGAGTAACCAGGGGGAGGAGGAGGAGGTAAATGAGGAGGGTAGGAGGGTATGGGTGGGTGCATGGAATTGCCAAAGTGCTGTGTAGAGTCAGAGATGGGTGGGGGTGAAGACGAGGGGTCTGCTGTTTGTGACAGCACAGCTTGAGATGTAGACGGTGAGGATCCCGAGGTGACCGATGGCTGATGGGTGGTCACCGTTGTTATGGCAGTTGTTTCCTCTTCCTCCTCATCTGAGATCTCCATGTCTTCCCCAGAAGAATGAGGGGAAGCCTGACATAAAAACAGAGTGATTACTGTTTAAACTCGGAAAAACGCCCAAGTGTTTAATTAAACGCACTCCACAGCGATAACCAAATCTAGAAGAAAGAATATCCGTTGCACTTAAGATTGCAACAAAGCTGTAAATAACCTTTGTGTGCGTTCTATAAGGGCCAAGCAGGCGAGAAATCATGAACTAATATAGCTCCTATAAAAACACTAAAGTCCACATCATTCATGTGTCTATATTTGACCATCATGTCCACAAGAGACCATAATGCTGAGAAATGTTATGAGAGCCATAACTGCTTGTATCAGTATACTTATCTTACGCATAAGCATGTCTGTTAAAATATCTTCCAAAGGTCATCTGATCACGCCATCTTCATTTTGGATGCATAATGCAAAATGTGCCATAAGAGTTGCTCAGTGTGCAGAGATCAAGCTCCAAACATTTTAGCTGCATTTCGGGGATTCTTTGGAAACTGTGACTTTGGAAATATGCTCTTGTTTATCTTATTGTCATCTAACATATAATAAAACGCCAGTAGTGAGTAAGAATTGGTGTGTGTGTTTTCTGTGAGTGAAAAAGGATGGAGAATTAATGTGAGCCTTATGTGGTCATCATCATAACAACATGGGGTGGAAACAGAGGTGCACAGACTGTCGTCTGCCTGTGTAGACTCAGCAAGCAGACTATTGCTCCTGTTTCGCTCAGGCCTTTAAACAGTCTGTTCATTTTGATGAGAATAAGATGTTCAATCAACAGATAATCATTCATTCTGACATTAAACACGTAAAGATATTTCAGAGAAAAGACTGTCATGCATTTCTTGGCCAAACATTTGCCAGAAAACTAGTTTAACAGCTTTAAACTTGGAACTGCAACCTGTCTGCCAGCAATATTTACTCTACAGAAGAGACTAAAAGTTCAATCAACTTTAGTACATCCAATCACACCGTAAAGAAAGAGCTGTCTTTCACTACATTTATGGGTCAGTTACTCTGTGCAGTTCATTGGCAACTTAATACAATATTTATTCCACCAAATAATGTTTATCAGTGCTTTGCTTTGGTTATAATTTATCCTTTTAGTGCTCAGTTTACAGTAATGGGTTAATATAATTAAATTAAGTTAGTTACTTACAGATTTCCTATCCACATACAGCAACATTTGCTTTAATATAGTTTTGGAATTTATTGCCAATTCAATTTATTTCTTGCGTCAGTTATCAAGTGATGCATTCAAGCGAGTGTCGAGTTAAAATTGATATAAATTGAGTTCCTAAATTTTGTGCTGTTCCTCCAAAATGTTTCATTATTGGAGCCTTGCTGCAGTTTATCTTGAGGTTTCACAATTTATCTACAAACGGGGCCTTTTTGGTTGCCGAGTTGGGTAGTAAAGACGTCTTTTGTACAGTGCATTCAGCAGAGACCCAAACCCGGGCAAGACATTACAAAGAAGAAAGTTGCTGTCAACATCAATCACATTTTGAGTCTACATTGGCAACTCTTGGGCCTCCAGAAGATCCCCCATGTATTTTTGTGTTTGTACCAAAGATGCATCATTTAGAAACGTCCTCATCATACCTGACTCTGCCCATTAAAAGGCGGTGTGTGCGCCCCTGTCCTGCTCCCTGCATTTGCAGAACCAGCCTGAGAAGACTCTTCCTGCAGAGCTCCAGTCACAGCGAGGCTGACCTGGGGTTGGGATTCTTCTGGAGGTAGGATGTGGGGCGAGTAGGTGGAAGACGGTAGTGTGGCTGCTTTAAGCACAGTCGGACTTTTCCTACTGTCTCCTTTTCCCCGTTTCCTTCCTCTGTGGCCATCTCTGTCTCTTTCCCCTTTCTTCCTATGGTCCTTCTCCCCCCTTTCTCCCATGTGTTCCTGCTCCCCTCTTGCATCACCTGACCGACCTCTCCGTTCCGCTCCATCCCCACCTCTGCCCCTCTGCTTCTCCTCTTTCCCATCGTCCTCATCTTCCTCATCAGAAGCAAGAAAAGAAAACTTAGCCTTTTGCTCTTTTAAGAGCATCTCAATACGAGAGTCCAGACTGCTGCTGTGGTAGACAAATGGTACGCTTTCATTCGTAGAATCTGGCTCCGGGGAGGAGGAGTCCCGATGAGGGGGAGGTGGCGAGCTGGAGGAAGAGGAAAGATGGTGAGGAAGGGAGGTTGATGAGGGGGAGTTTGAGGAGGAAGCAACAGAGGGGTGGGCAGGAGAAGACGGTGGGGGTGTCTTGGGTGGGGCAGGTGGAGTGCTGGGACGGCGTTTGGGCTTCCATTGGTCTTCGCAGACAGGACTGTCGTGGTTAAAGTCCAGAGTCCCGAGTGTCTCGGCTACAGCTGCTGCAATTACAGAGGCTGGTGGGAGTGGAGGTGGTGGTGGGGGAGGTGGGGGCAGAGTACTGTGATGGGCAGTATGGTAATCTTTGTCAGCACCTACGGAGGGCAGAGGACCCCTCTCTGCAAGGCTTGTGCTCCCTGGACGGTTGGAAACATCCAGTCCCTGAGGAGGGGCAGGGGCAGGCTCTTTGGAGGAGTATGCAGAGTAAGATGACGGGGGAGGAGACATGCTGTTAGAGGACGAGCGGTAGGAGTTGGAATTGTATCTGGGGTCAGAGCTATTGGAGTAGTCACTGTCTCTGTCCCTATCTCGGTCTCTATCTCTGTCTCGGTCCCTGTCGTGGCTGCTTCTTCTGCGACTGCTGCTGCCATGGTGGTTGTGAGAATGGTGGTGGTTGCGGTGTCTCTGGTGGCTGTGGTCACCTGACCGGGAGCCCAGGCTGTCTCGCCGGTACCCCCTTTCATCCCTGCGATCCGAATGGTGGTGGGAATGGTACTTTGAGGAAGAGTTTGTGTCCTGCTGGTGATGGTAAGATGACCTTCTGGAACTGACCCCCCCTGCTCCATATCTACCTCCCGAGTCTCTTTCCCGGTCCCTCTCCCTTTCTAACATTGGAGGCTGATCATACTGATTTGAAATGGGTGGTGGAGGCATTGAGGAGTGATGCGCCATGTGTAACCCAGGTCCTCCAACACTGGGGTAGGGGGGGTAGCACGGCGGCTCATTGGGACGGTATGGTGCGGCTGGAGGGTACACAGGGCGACCTCTGTGGTACACTGATGGTTCCTGTGCATCGTCAGGGTAGCGAGATACTTTGTAGCCTCCAACAGTAGATGAGACTGCAGAAGATGAAGATGAAGAAGGTAACATGTCCTGGGGAGGATAGCCGCTGCCCAAAGTGCCTGTATTATAGCCAGTATGCCTGCAACACAGATTAGGCAGAACAAATGATAATTTAGTAGACTCACATTCAAAACCACTTGACCATGGCTTCAAGAGTTACTGCCTCTTCTGTTAAAGAAAGCAAAGCTAAAACAGTGAGATTTAAGATTCCAGTTACATCAACTCCTTTAATCTCCATCCAAAACACACTAACACTAAAATATCTTAATTAAAATCTACCCAGCCACCCAATCAATGCCACATAACTGCAGCAAAGAATCTGTCAGAAATTCCCTTTTGTGTGTAAGCTAAAATTGAACTGAAACAAAAAGAAAATGAATTATGAAAGCTTTGCTAACCTGCTGCTGGTGTAGCCTGAGTCTTGAGAGAAAGGAGTTCCAGATCTGGATGTGTAAGGTGTTCCTCCACCCCCCTGAGATGAAGCAGAGGAGCTTGGGGTGAATGGGCCCGTCAAGGAGGATGGGGGTGTGTCTAAACGCTGATCGCTGTAGCTGGTATCTACAGAACATGGTGTGACGTTTCCTGATGTGAGGGCCTGGACCCCTGCTGCCAAAACCGCAAGGTCAGTGGAAATCCTCCGCCTCATTTCAGTTGGCTGTAAAGAAAGGCAGATTATTTTTTTTAAATTTGGAAAACCAAAGAAGTGTAAGTTGTTTACTCTATAACTACAGTACACATTGTTTGATCTTATATGCCATTTTACCATTAACACTCAAATGTTACTCTATTTCTGTCTTAACACCTGATGAGCTCACAAATTCTCAGCACTGTTGCCAAGCTGGTAACTGGGCTGTAGAATTTTCACAAAAACCTATATAGTGTAGGACAAACTATAGCCCAGCAAGTGCAATGACTTGCTGACATTGGCTGATGAAGCCACAGAGTAATTTTTATAATCAGTCAAACCTATCCCATCATATTCATAGAGAATACTGAGATATGTATTGTGTATTTCAATTTTAATCTTTAAAGACACAGATGTAATTTTCTAGCTGCTCTCGCCATTGATAGTTTAGAGTTTAACTTCCTCGTTCTGAACCAAAATGAAAACAGGCAGTTTGATTCCTCTACAGACCTGAATGTTTGTCTCATTTCCCTGCCACTAATTGTTTTTAATACATCTTGTATGCATTTAAAATTACTGATCGAAACAGCAGTTGGAACTTTTTTATACAAAAAGTGCAAAAGGGCTTCATAGAAAGCAGCTAGAAATATTAATGAAAGAAAATTCTGTTGCTAACACTGATCTAAGGAATACATGTAAACGCATTAAATAGAAGCAAAAAGAATTAATGACATCGTAATTTTACACTTCTGCTTTGCATTCACATTCATGTTGAGGCTTTATTTCTATTTGTCCTCCTTTGAAGTAGGTAGACAAGAAGCTAATATAACTGGCTGCTTATATGTTTTTCTTTTCTCTTTGTTAATTACACCATTTACAAAACTGTAGTTGGTCTTTTTGGTCACAATAACCCCATCCGCTAACCAGCCAGTTCTTTGGCAGTCGGAACTTTATGAATGGCTTCAAGATTAAGTACCCCCACTGAAACAGGACTGGGAACGCCTCGATTGAACAAGAGTAAGAGAGCAAATTACGAACAATACTGACGAAAACCTAAATGCATCTCAACACGTATTAATTAACACTTTAAATCATAAAATAGTTGATGAGGCAATTACGCTGCAACAATACCGTGTCGGGTTGTGACTGTGTTGGGGCCTGAGGCTGAACCCTGTCCGTTAAAGCCTTGCCACCCAGGGGCACCGTCTGAGGAGTGTAGGACCCATTAACTATCAGGTCATAGTACTTCTGCCTTTGTTGACCTGCATAAAAAACACAAGTCACAGAAAGATAAATATAGGTGGTGAAATTTGTTCATTGATAATAAATCGTATCAACTTATGAGGTTTTCCCAAATCAAATCAAATCAAATTTATTTGTATAGCACATTTCATGTACAAACAGTTCAAAGTGCTTTACATAAAATAAAAGCATTGCAGCAGTGAGTGCAAGAAGCATTAAAAATACATAAAAGAATATAAAGAGAAACAAATAAAATCATTTAAATGAATTTAAAAACAGGCAACAGTCTTG
Source organism: Odontesthes bonariensis (assembly GCF_027942865.1). Lineage (NCBI taxonomy): Eukaryota > Metazoa > Chordata > Actinopteri > Atheriniformes > Atherinopsidae > Odontesthes > Odontesthes bonariensis. The sequence continues at coordinate 8,078,793 of NC_134526.1, read as the reverse complement.
ATAAGTTAAAAGATATTTCATGCATAGACACATGAGAAAAGAAATGTCTTTAACCTGGATTTAAAAATGTCTACATTTGATGAAAGTTTAATCTCCACTGGCAGTTTGATCCACTTGTTTGCAGCATAACAGCTAAATGCTGCTTCTCCATGTTTAGTCTGGACTCTGAACTGGACCAGCTGGCCTGAGTCCTTGGATCTAAGAGCTCTGCTGGGTTTATATTCTCTGAACATATCACAGATGTATTTTGGGCCTAAACCGTTCTGGGATTTGTAAACCATCAGCAGGCTTTTAAAATCTATTCTGTGACTGACTGGAAGCCAGTGTAAAGAAACCACAACAGATATAACTGCTTACAATGAGGTACAGCTTAGGTCTTTTGCAGTCTTATGTGCTTGTTAAAGTATTTTAAAAAATTAGTTAACATATTACAGTTTAAATTTAAGAGTAGATGAAGCAAAGAATAAGTTAATTACTTCTGAAATGTATTTGTATCAGTGCAAATGACAAAACTGCAAGCTAAAACTTTCAGCAGTTCCTCATAAACTCGAGCTGGACATGGTACATATATGACCGCACGTCATCGCATGTTTACAGATCAAGGCAAAGAGTAAAACTTTCCAGATCAAAAAAGTTTCAGGTAATTCCCTGAATAGTTTGTATTTAAATGTGCTTTGACGGGCACAATGTTTCAGACTGAAGGCTTAACTTTATTACATGTATACAAGTTAATCATTTGTCATATGAATTTGTAATGACAACAACAAAAACAAACCAACCTGATGTATCCCTTTAATAACTTGTAACAACCACCTCAAAGATTTAAGATGCCCCAGAGGAGGTGTTTTAGTTTACCTTTTATATCCAGCTGAGCATGGATGATGTTTCCCATGACAGAGGTGTTATGCAGTTGTTTGACTGTGTCCTTGGCTCCTCTGGTGCTGGTGAACAACACCCTGGCCAGCCCCAAGTGCTTCCTGGTCTTGGGGTGAAACAGGATCTCCATCTCCTCCACCTCACCAAACTTGGCACACATTTCTGCCAAGAAGGGCTCCTTGATGTTGTCATTGAGTCTAGCAAAGGTCACCTCCTTGAGCGGTATGGGACCCACATAGAACTCATCAAGCTGCGGTCACAAAAAACCAACAAACAGACAAAAAGATCAGGGGAAAGTGTTAGTGATCCCGACAGCAGAAGCTATAGACTTATTATATGCAGGTTGACTAACTCCATCCTGACATTTATCAACGATGGGGATCTGTCAAATTTGAGACTATTAATGCCTGATGACTGTGCCATCTTCACCATTCCTACAACGCCACAGTCGTCATCCAAACAGATAGACATGGCAACGTGAGTAAAGTATTACCGGTACAATAAATAAATCATGTGTATGTGTTTCTTTTCATGCCACAAGCAGAAGCATTTCCCTTAACTTCTCTTGGCCTTCATATCTATGGACAGCTGACTGCGTGACATTTTCCGACTTTTCACATACTTTAAAGATGTTCACATCGTCTCCCTCTCGATCATAGCAACTGGCATGAGATTTTCACTCAAATAAGTTTGCTATACATACTCCACCTGCATCTTCCTTTAGCCGGCAAAATTTAAAGATCAGTTTTAGTTTGAATTATTTACATTTAAATGAAGGTATATTTGTATAAAATGTCTATTTGTAGAAAGTAATTATGGAGTTATTGTGTCAGACTAAAGACAACTGCCACTCTGCCAAAATCTCTTTTCAAGTTTAGTCAACGATTTCTCTTCATTTCTCACATTATTATGGAGGTAGGAGTGGGCATTAGTCAATTAATCGTCTAAACTTTTGTTATTATGTCAAACTTTCAATATCCACTCTTGCCAAACTATGAAATAGATGTTGACCATCTGTGCTCACCTTAAACTTCGGCACCGGTAGGGACAGTTCTGTATATCTGGACCATAGTCTTCGGGGTCTAGGATCCCGCAGATCTCCCACAGGAGGAAATCCAGAATCCTAGAAATTAATAAATAAGTTGGAAATGAAAGATGCAACAACGGGAAGATGCACAATATTAAGACAAGCTCGTCACTCAAATTGAACTCACTGGCACACTGAAATGCACTCCATCATATCTGTAGATCTTCTGCGTGACCCGCCTAATGGCTGGGTCCTGGACGAGTTTGTAGCTTTTCCACTGCAAACTGACAGCTTTTTGTGATTCTGTCCCACCGTCTGGATCCATCCTACAACTGAGCAGCAAAAGAGAAACCATAACTATGGACAACTCAGGAGGTCATGAAGTTATTTTTAGGAACAAAATCACAACAACAACTACACAACGTGGAAGGAAGCTTTCACTAATTAGCATTACAGTTAAAGCAAGACAGCAATAAATTGATGCAGTAACAACAAATTAAGCAACCTCAACTGCTGGCGGTAGGCAAACTGAATGGAAACGTAACGGAACGATAAGCTGCGTCACATCAGTAAGCCAAAGGTTAACTTTTGAGACTACCCCGAAGTACTGCTGAATTTCAAGATAGAGGGGAGTAACTAATTCGTTTTAGCATGACTATAAGGATGTTGTTGGCCTCGGTTAAGCTAATGCGTGCTGTCAAAACAATGACTAGCGTTACGTCACTGACAAGATAGTTCAGCTAGCAACCGACTGTTAGCAAAGGCTAACGTGCACCGACAAAATGCATAGAAACTGTGCTAGCAGGCGGCAACACAAATCTCGCGTTAAATGCGCTTAATACGTGTTCCGGAGTATTTCTTAGGAACAGCATTATTAGTTGCTCCCAAATCAGACAACGTTAATCGAAGTTATATTAGTTATACCTTCTCGCTTTAGCTAGGGCAAACTGATGCTACATTGGCTAATGCTAACTAGCAAGATCAAGTTAGTAGTTAAAACTGCACTTAATGACCCTCAAACTCAATGCATCATATTTTGCCATTGACATTCGTGTTGTGTGCCTCTTTACGAGGCTCAAGTGGGTTGCTTTGCCCTTGCTATGCCTAAATTCAGATAGCACCTCTTGGAGACCCACTGCCCGCTCACCCGAAAGTAGCAAACCGCCGCTATAGTCAGGCCCTATACGAACAAGAAAAACACTGGTCCCTAACCGAAACGATACATCTCCAACCCGGCACTAAAGCAAATCTGACGGGCTAAAATGATACTACTACCATTCCGATAGTCAGTCAAGACATCGACACGCTTGTTCGAGCGACAAAGCCATTGTTATGCCTTTAAAATCCAGATATTGTTGAGAGAGCGGCCATCGCGTAACAAACCTGAAAGCCTCGCCTGTTCTCCATCTGTGTATGCTAATGCAGCCTACGGTTACGGACTGGCACTTTCTTCCATACGGACACTCTGGAAAATTAAAAGAAGACATAAAATCAAGTTACAGCCCCGTACATACAATAAAAACACATTAAATAAAGAAATATAATTGCCATAATTTATTTTCAGCCAAATTCCTATTAGTTATAAATATGTTTGAATCTGCTGGTAACATACCAAGTCTGAAAAAAATACCAAAGTGCCCCCTACAGGCTGATCAGTGGCAACAACCGTGGGCGACTGCTCCGTTAACCCAAAGTAATAAGACAGTAATTCACATAACTTGACCAAAATTTAATGTGAAGCTAAATGTGTTTTTGTTTTTTTTATGACACGAGAGACACTCGTGAAATTAGTCGAAATTGCCAAACATGATATAATACTCTATATTGGAGTGTTGGTGGAGAGGATTCATATAAGTTTGTGGCTAAATGAGTAAATAAAAGTTAATCTGAATAGTGGATACAGTGGACACGTAAGTGGGTGCAAATATACACAGATACATCTTCCTATTATGAAGGTTATAATGTTCAGTTCTTTTAGGTTTTTGTTTGTGGTCAGTTGTATTCTCACTTTATCCATCCCTATCAGATCGATTAAAGTAGGTTAAACAGAAATACACCTCTATTTTTCCTGCTGTGTGCAGCTTCATTGTGGGGTTCATTCAGGTTTTATCCCACATTAGTCTAGACAAAAGGAAATCCTCATACGTTTTACTGCACACTTTAAAAGCCTCAACAGTAACTGAAGATAATGCAGCTCATGAAACTAGGATTTATTGTCTGACTGCATTAGTTATATACAGGTGTTTGGAGCAAAGTGGTTCCCGAATGCATTTCTGGATTGATTGTAAAAGGTTATTGCAACGGGCAGGAATGACTGAAGATGTCTCTGACTGAAATTACATTATCATTACATTGTGAAGAGGGTGGTGTGAAACATGTGAAACATTCTTCTTTCCACAGTTCTTTTTCCATCAGATGACTACAAATAAAATTGCCTTCTCCTACAAGCAACTATTGCAGATATGCTACAAACATTGTGGAACCTAATTTTCCCCAAAAAGTTAAAGACTACTCTGTCCTTTTTTGTAGACATCCTCAGTAATACATATATAAGGGAGTGGGGTAAGATGAGCCATTTTCACTGAGGTTGTCCCATGATAAGGGGAAGTAAGACAGAAGGACAAAAAAAAAATAAACTTACAAAATTTCTGGAAATGATTTTAAAAGCATCCCTGACAAAGAGTTAAAAATATGGCCTCTTTAAGAAATGATATGCCTCAGATTCAGCAGAAGTTGCACTGTATGGGGTTAAACTGAAAATCTGATGAAATATGAAACTGAACACATGAATCAAAAGTGAGATTTTAAAGACAATTTTACCTCTAATTCACTAACGATTTAATAATCAATTTTCCTTCCACAAATACTCTCTTTTTTAAATAAAGCTATGTAAAGTACATAAAAATGACCGAATTAAGTTTGAATCTCAGTACCTTTAATTATTTGCACTTTTTAAAATAATTTAATGGATATAAAACATGTAACTTTCCTAAAAATGGACTAAAAAAGTGTGTTGAATGAAACTAATTTAAAATGTCTCTGATACAAGTAAACATGCAAGACAAAACATTAAGTCTGAAACCCAAATGTTATATGCAAATCCAGTCCTTCTTTCACTTCTGAATTTGCAAAGAAACCAACAGCTGCAGCTTAAAGACCAGTTTAAATGACAAATCAACTTTCTGTTCATCCAAGATGGCGGTATAATATTAATTGTGGCTCCCTCTTTGGAGTTCCCCCAACCTGGCCCCGCATTTGGCTCAGTATGTGCCATAGCTGGTGTTTTGGAAAAAACTATGCAGCTTACTAATTCAGGCCAATGTAAGGCTAAATGTTTTGCGTAGTTTTATACGCCGATAGATTAGCAACATGAATCATGAAAGATCTGGATAAAATGGGAACTGCTGTAACAGCTATTAAATTGTTACTGGAGCAACAAAAGCAAAGAAAACTGGTTCTCATCCTGCCTCCCATGTGCAGCTTCTTTTTACAGTTTGGCAGAAATGACGAGCTCTTCCCAAATAAATGGTTGCGAAGACAAAAGTCAGCTTAACCACTGGCTCATCTTACCACACTCCATTTATCCATTCCTATTCTTCTCTAGGGGAATGATTTCAAGTTTTAAAATGACCAGATTTGCAATGTAAAAAGTTTACTGGCGAGCGGGGCCTATTTTATGACTCAGTGTGATCAGAGACAGCCACACCCATGTAACCAAATCTAGCTCAGACACTGCTGACACGATTCAAAAGTTAAATTTAGCATTACGTCTCACCCTTTTGGGTGCCGTTTATAAACTCTCACTCTCTCCACCTCTAACATCAGAAGGTCTGTGTGGCTTCCCATGTCATACGGGCTACATTTCTAATAGTCCTCAACTATTGCTTAGAAATTAATTCAAAATTTACCATTAAAACCAAATGACAGAGACACTTTTCCAACAGACTCCAGTGCATTTTATTGTTCAATCACATCATCATTAGAAACAGCCTGCGAAAGACAGATTTCATAGCATATATAAATTAAAATTTCCTTGACATTATAATCTGGATTATATTAATGCTCATAAATTTCTAATGAAATGAAAATGGTTTCTGTCCTTTAAAAAAATGTGATGCAGTACCACCATGTGGTGCACTCCCTCCCTTCCAATCGTGTTTAAAAAGCCCATCGAGCTACGCAACTTTCTGACTTTTAATTAATATCAAAGAAAACTCCAGGTGTGAATCGGAGTGACAGGTTTGAAGGTGAAAAGATCCTCTAGACTGAGACAGGCAGTTCACTCACAGTCATTAAGATTTAGCCTCATCAAATGGAGCAGGTAGTGATACAAACAGCTAAGCTGGACAGACTCGGAGACGCAGGATGTTTATTTGGAGCCGTACGATGACTGCGAACAAGAGCTGTGGACTGTCGTGAGCTTCGTGTTTATGTGTGCTTGTATGCATTTCTCCACGGTGATCTTTCACATGGCTTTCACTTTGATCTGCTTCATCTTCATCTGCTTTTTCTCAATTTTCTTCTGCTCACGCCGCTGCGCTGCTTCCTATAAAAAACATTTTTAAAGAAAGAGCGAGGTGAGACAAAGTGAGCTGTACCTCAACAGAATAATTTCAACTTTTCAGGAGACCAGATAAAAAATGGGATATTGTTTTATTCAAGACCTCCAAACGGCGTTGTCTCTCAGGGTCCTCCTCATTCATGATCCTCTCCTTCTCGGCTCTCTTCTTCTCTTCCCGCCGTGTCTGCGCTGCCTCCTGACGCTGAGCGTGAGTCTGCTTCAGAAAGTTCTCTTCCACACGGGCCCGGTTTCTATCAGCTTTCTGTTTGCCCTAAATATGCAAGATTCAAGGATTTAGAAACACAAATCTCAAGTTCTGGAAATTCTGGAAATTCTGGAATGACAGAGCAAATACCTCTCTGTTAAGACGGAGCTTCTTGACTTTATCAAGGCTGTAGATCACCATGTTCATGAGAGGAAGCAGAGCGTCCATGTCTTTGGGAGATGTGTTGCCCATGCCAGACACTACAAACAAAAACATTTAGCACAGATACATCATCAGTGAGATGAAATTATCTCGATTTATAGGATGGTAGGAGCCAAATACTGTAAGCTCACCATTAAATGTAAACAGCAGTGTCTTCTTGGTCTCAGGCAGCTTTAGAGGCTGACCCTCCCTGAAAAACACAGGAATCATAAGCATCGTGTAGATAACACTAACGGCTGTAAAAGACAGAAAGATTTAGGAGATACTTACTCTTGCATAACTTTTGGACCAGAAAATTGGTCCGAGAAATGGATGGACTCAATCTTGTCAGCATGGTTTGTGATATAATGCACCATCTAAAAACACAACAAATATGTCGAAAAGCGAAGTTGAACTGAAGAGCTGCATTTAAAGAGAAGCTATTTTACCATGCCTTTTAAAAATAATGCCGATTGTGATAAGACAATTAAAACAGCACCTTGTTGTCCATCACACCATCCGTGACTTCACCCATCTCACTAAGAATTGACAGGGAGTCTGGGAGGCCATACTTTGCCCCAGACTTTGGCTTGTCGCCGCAGAACTCACTCTGAATGAATGAAGAACCAGGAAAAGAAAAAGAGAAAGATCGAAGATCAGACCTTTGTTTTGGCGTCAACTACCGGCAGTGGAAGAGTGAAAAATGGCAAAAGTAAACGCTATAAACAGGAATTTAAAAAGAATACTCTAATTACAAGCAACAAAAGCATTTAAGAAACAATTAGGTTTTAAAAAGTTTGTCGAGGATATTCACCAAGTCCTGCATCTCCTTCTGCATCCGAGCCATGGCCTTCTTGGTACCCACAGCAAACACAAAAGTATCCATGTCCTCATCATTAAGAGTCACTTTGATTTGCTGCAAGCAAGCATACAGAGGCCGTGGGTAAGACAACATATCTGAAACACTTTTCAGAGATGTGTAGATCTCCCTTTAAATTCCAACAAGATTCATCTGTACCACTTGGTCACACGCGGGCCTCATCATCCTGGCCAGAACGTTGAGCAGGTCTTGCCTCTTAAGAAACTGCAACAGCCAACAAATACATTGGATGAGTACATATTTAGAAAAACTCTTTGAGATGCGTGTAAATATAACAACACATTATCAGTACCTTGAGTTGAATTAGCATGCCCTCACAGCACACACGTCCAGAGCACCACAAGTTGTAGATGTGCTCATTTTCCTGGTTCAGCTTCCCAGTGCTCACTGCTTCTTTACTGGTGCCATCATCACCTGGTCGTGCAATTTAAAGACAATTACAAACCCTAACTAAATTACGCAGAGAGATATCATTCGATATTGAGACAACAAAAACATCCAGTCATCATCCACACACTGCAATTATGTAACAGATCAAAGACAGATGGAGGAACTCACCCACGAGTGCAAAGTTGCTCTCTAGCAGCTCTCTGTGAGAGTTAAACCAGGTCTGAGCCAGGCGACTGTTTTTGTTCTTGCCTATGATATAGTTCATGATATAGGCCAACAGGCCAGTCACCATCAGGATCTCCATGTAGTAACTTTCCCAGCTGTTTTGAAGATGTGCAGGAACCTGCAGAGAATCATACTGCAACTCAGGTACAAACTCAATTGACTTGCCACCATGTTTGACTAAATGTCAACGTTTAATATTTGGTCCAGAACTGTGACAGTGACGAATCAACCTTTCAGTGCTGCAGTAGTGCAATGACAGCAATACACTGAAATGACATCAAGCATGGTTTGAAATCTCTGCATTGCAGTTAGTTATGCGTCAGCTGGCATACGCCAACATCGATAAATCTGCAAAAGCTAATGGCCCTCCATGCATCAGACCGCCTATTTCTTAAATAAAACTCTAATCTGTTATCAATGCTGCTGAAGCTAAAGTAGTTCAAAGGAAATCCGTGTCAAAGGCTGCACTTTTAATGATGACACTGTTCAGGTTCATTTACAAAAATGCATGTTAATTGACTGAAGCCTCTTTAGAAGCTAAATCCAACAGTAACAACACAGCGGAGGAGTAATCACATGATCAAATATGACTTTTGGTGCAGAACAACCTAAACGAAAATAGCTTATGGAGCTAACATAAATTATGAGCACAGTCAGGTTGCAGTCAGCAGGATCGAATATGTAGGGAACTAATTCTGAGCCGATTTTAGCAATAAGCCTGGCTTACCGTATGGATTATAAGGGGGTCCTTCATTGAGTGGGTTGGCCTGTCCATGTCTCCAAACCCCTCAAACTCATCCTCATCCAACTTGCTTTGTATGTCTTGATCCTTGTAAAATAATATTGAATGTCTTCTGAATAAAATCTTCTAAATGAATTCATATGATGGAAAATGTGCTGAAATATTGAGCTAAAGACAGTAATAAGAAGGTAATGTACTTGTGTCTCTGGGTCCTCAAAACCGTCCTGTCCATCCTCAAGCTCCACAGTGGCTTCATCTTCATCTTCATCCTCTTCAGGCCGTGAAGACGGGGACACACGTGGGGGAGGGGCAGTTTCTGCCTCCGCTGTTAAATCGTCATTCGTGTCCTCAAACTCAGCAAAGTCATTGTCATCAAAGTCTGCTATGTCCTCCCCATCATCAAAATCGTCATTGTAACGTCCCTTGGACACAGGAAGGGCCAGGAGGAGCAGCAGCACAGGTATTAGCAGGAGACGCACACTTCTCATGGTGGCACCTGCATCAGAGCACAGAGATAAAAATAAGGGTGAACAAAGCGTTTATAGGAACACAATACATCAGCTGCATGGGAAAATCTTACACATTCTTACAAAACAAAGGTTCAAATCTGTTCAGTAATGTGTCGACAAGTACATGTTGCAACAGGAAGGTAGTTTTGTATTAACTGTCAAATAAAACTGACAAGTTATCTGAAGGCATATCAAGCACCACGCTGAATAAATTCATTATATGAAGTGACAGTAATTCTGCTTAAATCCTTCCTGCAAGCTGAGACTGAAAACACACTCTGTGAAGTAGTAATTATTAACCGTGACAGTTGGCTTACCTGCAATAAACTTTAACGTAGCCAGTAAACATTTACCTGCTCAATCAGTGGGTGTTCGTATAATAAATTCCCAAAGTGTTACAGATCCCACCGGACCGACGCTTAACGACGAAACGACTGATCGCGGAAGGAAAGCAACTCTCGTGCTAGATATTGGGAAAGGCTTGATAAGGTCACTCATTTTTAAGCAGTGGGTCTTTCTCTATGCGAGTAAAACGCATAGAATAGTAAAAAAGTGAATTATAGAACTTTATTCTAATGTTACATACATGCCACGATAGGCTAATCTAAATGTTTCAATAGAGAGCTGTACTTCTGGTGGCCGAAGCGCGTGCTAACAAGCTAAAATAACTCACAATGTTTGACTCAATGAGTTTATAAATGGATATTTTAAAAGGCGACAAAACTGCAATTAATTATTGACTATTGGATTAAACCACAAGCACTAATAGACCCCACCCATCCCCCCACCGTTTGAACACTAAATCTGCGTTAGCAAATTTGGCATTAGCATGCAGCTTACTAGCATGGCACCGTGTTGCTGCCGAACTACGTATCATCTGAGAAGATAAGAAGTATATTTACTCTTTAATACGAATGCTCAAAACGAGTCTAACTGAATAAAACGGGCGAATATGCTACTTACCTGGTGACAAATTATGAAAATAGACCTACAGCTCTTGAGAACAAGAAATCGGAACTGTCCTTGAAGTAATGTTGTGCCTAAAACAGGAAGTGAGCATGAAATCGTATCGACCTTTCAAAACAAAGGTGTCCCTGTAGAAAACTTTTTTTTAAATTTCTTAAAGCATTTTTTTTTAAATGTTGTGCTAACTGAAATTAAATAGTTAAATTCAACAGAACTATCACTGACTGAAAGGGGGGGGGGGGGGGGGTGACACAATAATACAATATTAGACGTTTATGAAAGCATGTTTTTACTAGGAGTAAGACCAAGACCATTTAAAGAAAGTGGTGTTTTTCTTCATGTGAATAAAAGGGGGAATGTAATGAGTGGATATTCCAAATTGTATTAATAATTTATTTATTATTTATGTTTGAGATTTGAAAATAGAAATTTACTTTTTGTTGAACTCATCATTTTGAAAGACGTGTGATGTGTAGCCTTCAAGCTACTGAGTAAAGGTACACAAAATATGTCATTGTATACTGATGATTTGTCTTACATTTGTTCATTTAGAACATTAAAATGTTCTTTTCACTTTTAACTTTCAAACGTATAATAATTAATTTGAAAGAATAAACAGGAAACATAATGTGGTAGCAGTTAGCTTGATTGTGCTGCAATTACTCATTGTCGCCACCAGGGGGCGAATATGCGTCACACACAATACTCCAGCCAACGTATTGTAGCATACAAGGCTACCACACATCTAATAAAGGTGGTTGGTTTGCTTATCTTTACAGCGCCTATTTGTAAATATTACAAAAATACAAAGAAAATAAATCAGTTTGTAAATACTAACATACTAATACTAGTACTGCAAGTACTAAATACGGTACTTGCAGTAATCAGTACACACTCAAAAAATAAGCCAGACATACCAGCAGAGCTATAAAAACGTTACATCTGCTGTCTTGCCGACTTACTCATGCTTTTACTAACTGTTAACCCAACATAATTACATTAGTAGGAATGCAGGTAAACAGACATGAAACAGTCAAGTTTAAAAACTTATTCAGAAGATACCGGATACAAACACCTATACAAACTTAGATTGTAGTTTTACTTTTTTCAAGACATTTACTTTTTTAACGTTGGCTCATATTCGATCATCAAAGTAGTAATACAATTACGAGGCAGGAGATGAAGAAGTATTGCTCGAGAAATTTTGATATAAACAATAAAGAAAACATGAATGTTCATGCAGACGAATTATACGACTGCCAAAATAATCCCTTTAGGATTTTTATAAACCATGAACAGATAATCATGACTAAAGGTATGGAAATAAAGAGAAAGTTTTGGATTTTTTGTATCAGAAACAAAAAGCATTTGGTTTAGTGGTAAAAATAAAATGTGATATATTGATGAAAACATTTCTTTTTAAAGGAATAGTACTTTTATGTTGAAAATATGTACCGGAACTTGGCTGCATACTGCTCCACTTGACCGTCTCTAAGGTCGTAACGAGCAATGCCACTCTTTGTTAAGTAAAGTGGTGGAAAATCTTGGTCTGAAACAAGCATTGCTTAATTAAACAGTCTATATCAGTAGTTCTCCAGACACTTGCCCTCGCAAGAGAAAGCGGCTTGTCAGAGTGCGCTTGCGGGGTTTTGTTTTTTCGTAGTTCGCTAACGCTAGTTAGCTAGCGTTTTAGCTGCTCAGACAACAGCCGCAGCTCGCCAGGATGTCGCTTCACGGCAAAAGAAAAGAAATCTACAAATACGAGGCGCCATGGACAGTTTACGCGATGAACTGGAGCGTGCGCCCAGACAAACGCTTTCGACTGGCACTTGGGAGCTTTGTGGAGGAATATAACAACAAGGTACGCAGATTTATTATTCAACGGCTACATTAAAAAAAACAAAAAAAAAACGGCAATGCTAGCTTATGATGCTAATGCTAACTGTCGTCCTCATCGAGGCTTCAAAACACCAGTGCCTGATTTGTTATTATTTTCTGCAGCTCATAAGTTTTAAGCTTTTTGTTTCTTTATTGAGATTTGACATGAATTTTGCACGTTCGTCACCTCTGTTATTTTTCTCCCAGCGTCAACAATTTTTATTTGGAGCCAGAAATTGACGCTGGCTCCTTTGTAAACAGATATTTAGCTAACACGTTTGCTCTCACTCAGGTTCAGCTGGTAGGTCTGGAGGAGGAGAGCTCGGAGTTTGTCTGCAGGAACACCTTTGATCACCCTTACCCCACCACCAAGATCATGTGGATCCCGGACACCAAGGGGGTCTACCCGGACTTGCTGGCCACCAGCGGGGACTACTTGCGCATCTGGAGGGTAGGATAATAGATATCAAGTGGAAACCCGGTCATTTTGTATTTGTTTTTATCCGAAAATCAAATTAAATCGGAAGGTCAAAATCAAAACATCTTAATAAACGTTTCCTTTATGTCCAAATGTAGGAAATATGTTACTTGTCCTAGCTTCCTTCTTGTTCACATATGACTGAGTTGAGATATTTGTTGTTAGTTTGGGTCCACTTGTTTCCCAGGAGTAAGGGGTCGCTGCAAATTAAAGACAAGTTGTCACCTGTAGTGAAACTATTAATCATCACAGAAGCATTTTCCTCTACTATGACTATGCCCCATGTTCAGGGTGACTGAATAGTCTCCGTCCTCTTGTCTTAACCCATCTCTAAACATCTTTATTGTCAGTATACTGACTTATAAGACGTTATAAGAGTCTTTTTGGTACTATAATTTCTGAATTAGCCAAAAATGTTTTTGTTTTTTTTTTGCAAGAGATTTGATTTTCAGCACAATACAAGCTTTGTAATTTGCCTTTTTACTTTACAATGTCTTATCTTCTAAATTAGAATAGAAACAAATAAAATCTAACCAGGCAGTGGTCTTAAACGGAAGGAGCGTTTCTCACAAGATGGCGCTAACGTCCCAGCATACAACACGCCTTGATGTATCTACACCTTTTCTGTAGACATGCAGTAAATTTTCACCCATGGCACAGATAATAAGCGCATAACAGTTGCTTAAACTTGCAAAGTCCTCTTCTGTATCAACTCTGAACAATAAGAAACACCTGTAAAAATAACACATCAAATCATCATTTTCCTCATTCTTAAAAGTCAAAGGTTAACAGGTTAACTGGTGATTTTGTATATTTAGTTTTTTTTATTTGTTTTAATGAATGTTGAATTCACTGGAAAGGTCAGAACCAACTCGTGTGCATGCACACAAACATGTGGGGATACATCTTCAAGTGCAGCCACACTTGAGGTGGTTTAGCTGTTTTTCTCAGTTGCATTTCTAAAAACAAAGATGGAAACACCTGAAGCGAATCTGTTCAGGTGTCGTGAACATTTTACTTGCAAAAAGCCACGAGAACAATCGGGTGCTTTTACTGTCAAGAGAATAAACCTTATTGGGTGAAAACCTCAGTGTCCAGACGCATAAAATCAACACTCCTCTGGGAGAAGAAATTGAATTTGGAATTGATAAATATCAGGTTTGTTGATAGAAACCTGAAAATAAAGCTGAATAGAAATGTATTTAAGTTTTCATGTCACACTGAGTTGTAGCGCTAAAGCTCTGTTGTGGCAGATAAAGTTGGTGTGTTTACTCCTTCATCTTGGTCAACTGGCAGCTGTGAAATTGTCTCATTTGCTGGTAAAAAGAACTCATTGTGCGACATCGGCTCAGTGACATATTTCTTTGCATTTGTCTCACAGGTCAGTGACACAGAAACGCGTCTCGAGTGTTTGCTGAATAACAACAAGAACTCTGACTTTTGTGCTCCCCTCACCTCCTTTGACTGGAACGAAGTTGATCCCAATCTGCTGGGTAAGAAATCCAACAACTTCAATGATAATAAAAACACGGCAAATGTTAATATGATTTTCTAGTTTTTGCTTTGTTTTGCAACGTCTGTATTTGTGACGTTTTATCTTTCTTTCTGCTCCGCAGGAACATCCAGCATCGACACCACCTGCACCATCTGGGGGTTGGAGACTGGTCAGGTGTTAGGACGAGTTAACCTGGTGTCTGGACATGTGAAGACCCAGCTGATTGCTCATGACAAAGAGGTCTGTGGGTGTCTGCACCAAAGAAAAACGAGGTGCTCTACGTGCTCGTGTATGATGAGGAATAATCAGTGCGTCTGTGCAGGTGTATGACATCGCCTTCAGCCGTGCAGGAGGGGGCAGGGATATGTTTGCCTCTGTGGGAGCTGATGGATCGGTGCGCATGTTCGACCTCCGACATCTGGAGCACAGCACCATCATCTATGAAGACCCCCAGCACCACCCGCTGCTCCGCCTCTGCTGGAACAAACAGGACCCGAACTACCTGGCCACGATGGCCATGGACGGCATGGAGGTCAGTTTGCTGTGTTCAGCCCAACTTTTGAGTCTTTATTTATGTCAATAAACTTTTCTTTTTGTGTTATTATGCAGCACAGAAGGGCTGAACTGTGGGATATTGAGAAACAGTTTGGACTTTATGCATCTCCAAAGCTGGAGTTGTGTATGCATAATGACAATAAAGAATTCTTGAGGAATTGTTGTTGACCTCTTGGACAAGTCAGATTTCTACAATTCTACAATATCCTGTAGAACTTTGCCTGTTTGAGGAGGATTGTGTGGTGTAACCGAAAGCTACAGCTACTCAACGGACCAGTCATTAATATTTCTGTTTGGCAGGTGGTCATCTTGGATGTTCGTGTGCCGTGCACTCCTGTGGCTCGGCTTAACAACCACCGCGCCTGCGTCAATGGCATCGCCTGGGCTCCGCACTCCTCGTGTCACATCTGCACTGCAGGTGAGTGGTTTTTTTTTTAATCTAAAAAGGGGCCTAATTGAATCGTTTTTGTGTGTTTTGACAGTTTGATCCAGACTTTTCTATTTTTGTAGAGGCATTTCATGTTCGTAATTGACACGATGTGCTTGGACATAATATAAATAGAAAGATTGGCCTTATTCAGCTCAATGAGATCTTATTTTAGTTTCATTTCCATCTTTACATGCCCTGATGGTCCTGTCTCTGTGTGCCTCTCGTCTTCCCTCAGCCGATGACCACCAGGCCCTGATCTGGGACATCCAGCAGATGCCGCGCGCCATTGAGGATCCCATCCTGGCCTACACCGCAGAAGGGGAGATCAACAACGTGCAGTGGGCCTCAACACAACCAGACTGGATTGCTATCTGCTACAACAACTGCCTGGAGATCCTGCGTGTCTAAAGCTACGGAAAAGGAGCGCAGTTTCACATTTGGACTTTTGTGGTCCTCACCCCTCTGCTTTCAAGAAAAGGATCAGGCCACGAGTGGACTCCCTGAACGTGTCTGGAGTATCACATGCATACTCCACAATAACCTGGTTTACATTTATTTTACACGTTTTTTTCTCCACTGCTCTTCTATTAAACACGTAAAACTCTTATTTATTTTGCTCGGCAGGTAAGTGTTCAGCAGCTGTAACACACATCAGTGCTTTGAACTCTTAAGCTGTTTATGGAAGTCAGATTTTTATACTTCTTGATGTGATTTCAGCCAGCTGTGAGATTATCATGAAGGATTTTGATGTTTTGCATTTCATCTGTTTAATTTGTCGAGGTTGATACAAGCTGCTGTAGGTGGCAGAAGATGACCTCCCTAAGAAGTAGGGTTATGTTGTAGCCTTCTTGTGGAGTCATGGATCAACATATTATAGTCTTGTTTACCTATGTGGCAGGCAGTTAAATCGCCTCCTTTGTGGACGATTTTGTCTTGTCTGGAGCTCGTTATCTGTGCGACTTACTGTAAATAACCTGAGAGGGATTCACGTCGTCGGCTACCCATAGTTTGGCTGATGCTGTGAGGCGGCTCCTACAGCAGCACCCAGAACCTACCAGAGCAATTCTGTTCAGCCTTCGAGCTCCCTAATTATTCTCTTCTTCATCTTTTTATTTGTAGAAGATCGTGCTTTGAAAGCTGCTTTTTTCTTTGTTAGAGTGAGGTGTGAAATGGGTGGAAAAAAAACTTTCTGATTGTGTCTTTCCCTTTTTTTTTCTCTTTTTTTTTCTTTTTTCTGTGTGTTTAATAATCAAAGGGTCATGTCCTTGTAGCATGCCATTACAAGGCACGGTGTACATACATATAAATATATCAACTTCAGATGTTGGTAAGCCAAGTGTTCATGTTGTAGCTTTTTTCATAAAGTTTATTATTGAATTTGCTCTAATAAATTGTATTCGTCCATGTCTTAGAAACCGAACGCCTATTGTGTTGCTTTATTATCTGACCGATTACGATTTTATCTTTAGTTGCTTTAACAATAACATGTATTCAGGTTAGGATTTCGGGTATGTAATAAAGATAACGATTCCTTTATTGTCGCTATACATAGGCATTGTACAGTGAAGTTGGTGGATAATGAGTAACATGGTGCTCCCAGCCAGTACAAAGGATTTCATTCTTAAATCTATTTTCCCAGAAACAGAAATTGAGATAAAAATTAAAGGACCCTAGCTGGTGCATTCCTATTTATTTCACCCTCTATCAGTGCTTATTATAATCTATAAGTATTTACACCTTTTACTGAAGGATGACTGGAACATTTCTCCAGACTTGGAACTTCTGTCTAAAATCTGCTCCCGTGACAGACATCTTATGCATTGATTAGAAAATTTTCTGTGCTGTCAGGAGATTAAGTTTAGGTCGGGTGTCCTTCACGTGGTAACAAGAAGTGGGTAAGTGATAGTTTACCTCATTATACTGAATTATTGCAGTTCTCTCAGCCAGTCGGAGCTGAATGTTTCACAAAAATATATTCTTTTCTTTCTCTGTGGGAAGTTACGATAAATAGGAAACCATATTAAAAGCTAATCCAGCTTGGGTCTTGCATTTTTAGTGAGGTAAACGAGTCAAGGCTAGATAAGGCAAATTAATTTGGCTCAGCACTGCAACGCCAAGTCTCCATGAACATCAAAACCAAAAAATCCACTTCGACCGTATCTAGCTAATAAAGGAGTTTTGAATGTTTTGATTTGTGCCTTAAAGCACAACATCTATGAAACGACAACAAACAATAACTTTCTTGCCACATTCTAAACTCATCTCCTCGTCAGGTTTGGAGCTGCCAAAATAAATGTCTGAGTTTTAATGTTTAAAAACAGTGACAGCTGTTCCTGGGGTCCAACTCAGAGTGAGCAGATTGTTTGATGTATTGTGGATATTAAACCTGAGATGACTGAGACAGAAAGGTATGGAAAAAACACAAATATACTCAAACAATCAGACATATTCACTGCAAGTCCCTCCTCAAAGGTTCAGAGTGGTCTCAAAAGTACAACCTAACAACTTGGGCCTTTTCTTTAGTTCTGGGTCCTCCAGTCGAAGGCCAGGAAAAGACCACCAAAGACTGGTTCCTGGAAAGGTTCATGAGGTGAAAATGCAGCAAAAGATTCATCTATCTGCGCCCTCCACACCAGGGAGGAAGCTCATAAAACGTGTTCTTTGCCCAGTCTCAATGCTCCATCTTGTGAGTCTTTGATGGTTGCAGCATTCTGTATCTCGGCTCTGATACCTTCTACCTCTGGACTCTCAAGCAGGGTTGCAGTTCTGACACACGTTGACACGGGCAGATTCTTGGTTCAATTTCGTCCTTCGAATGTTTTTTGGCAACACCGTTAGCTATACCCAACAAAACGTTTATTACAATGAACAATCAGTTTTCCTTTAAAGTCTGTTTTACCACGGCGATGGAGTTGATTAATAATTATATTATACACACAATAGGTGTTAATCTCTTTATGCTAAACCCATCAGTGTAAGATTGACAGTTGGCGAATGTGCTTAGAAATGATGATAAGGCGTGGAACCCAGCAGAACTAATGCAGTGGGTTAAAACTACAATATTAACAATGAAGAAAGATCATTGGGAATGTGCACTTGAAAGAGTTAATTCTTCATCATCCTGTGCACGTCTATCTCTTATTCAGTTTAAAGTCCTTCACAGGGTACATTATAGTAAAGCCAGACTGGCTGAAATATACCCAGGAGCAGACGCAAGCTGTAGCAGGTGTTCATTTTCTCCTGCTAATCTCACACATAGTTTTTGGTCCTGTCCCTCCCTTGAATAATATTGGTCTGGAGTGTTTAAAACCCTGTCTGATGCATTGGACATACCCATCGAACCAAACCCAATTACTGCAATTTTTGGTATACCTTTAGATCTAGACACAGTTACAAAAACCCAGTCTGATGTTATTGCTTTTACTTCACTGCTTGCACGGCGCAGGATTCTCTTAGGATGGAAATCTTCCACACCTCCTTCCCTAGGCCGATGGTTGGAGGATATCATGCTCTTTCTTAAATTAGAAAAGATAAAATTCACCCTAAGAGGATCAATGAAAAAGTTTAATTTGAGATGGCAACCTATTATCACTCACTTTGATAATATGAAAGAACTGGAGGCTAACCCCACATAGCTTAAATTCAGATTTCAATAGTCTTTTCTTGTAGTATACTGTAGGTGTCCTTATTGTGCTTTATTAGCCCCCCCCCCCATATTGTTTTGTTGATGTTTATTATTATTTATTATTGTTGTTGTTGTTGTTTATTTAGATATATGATTTGTGTTATTATATGATTTATGTTATTCTTTGTCTATTATGTGTTGTTTTGGTTTTCAATAGTGTTGTCAAGGTTCTATGTTTAAAAAAAAAAAAGAAAAAAAAAAGTGGAAACTTTCTACTATAATTGTGAGATGTCTTCTCCAATGAAACAATGAAGAAGAAGAAGCACAAAATGGAAATAAGATTTAGTCTAAGAATTGATTCCTCTTCCCAAAATGGTGTTTGTTAACAGCCTGTAATTTATGCGTAAATGACTCATGGTAGTAATATCTACTACGCTCATTCTGCAATGCATGCGACTGCACATTTAGGATCGAAGCTGCCATCCCAGCGTTATGTTGAGTAATTTGCAAATGAAAATTATATGGGGCTCCAACTGTAACCCTGTGTTGAATCTTTAATATGAAAAGAGAGATACATAACGGGAATTTGTTCTTCATGAAACACTGTATAGAGCTGTAAATGCTTGAATATCATTACATTCACCTTGTAGTTGCAACTGTGAAGTAGTTTTAACAAATGACACGTTTAGACGTCGTCTTTGTGATTGACTGTCACCATCCACGTGTCTCTCAGACCTTCTGCACGTTTTCTCTCTCTCTGTGTGTGTACAGGTTAGGTGTCGCGGTCCGTCCGCTGTGACAGAACAAGCCCTCCATGTTTGGCATTTTCAGATAAACAGGTAGACTTTGTAATAAACCATGTGACACAGGTCTGGAGATAAAGAAACACAGAAACAAGAGGAAACTAGCTGTCATAATCAAAGCAAGATCTTCAAGTAAACGTAACAGGAACTATGACTGTGTGTCTTGTAATACTTTCTCATGATCAAAGAACACGCTTTGCTGATTTATGTCAGAATGTTACAAGAAATATGAGATGAAAATGACATTTTCCCAGCTGTACCTTGAACCTTTGTCTCTCACAGTGTGTCTTAAAGTTATTATCATATTTTTTAAATTCAACACACCACAGTAACACTGGACCAAAAAAACACTCATAGTTGTTACATTTACTAGATGCGTAACCATCATCTCTTTTATATTACGAAAACGATTTCAGTTTCAAGTGATTACGTTCTTCTATGCTAAAGCTTAAATGTGCAATTCTCGGACAAAGTGAACGCAAATCATTTTTCAAACATGAACTGTATTAGTTTCCCTTGTCATTGCCCCTCTCTTTATGAAAACCTGAGTCTGCGATGCAGTTTGTGTGGCTTTCAGATCCAGTGGTTGCTTATATGTCAGTGTGCTTACTGTCAGTTTAGGTTTAACAACTTTTCCACCCGTCGGGCCAGGAATAATCTCTTCTTTACGCAAGCCCCGAAGGGATGCTGAACTTCAGCAGCCTTTGAGGGGCATAAGCAGGAGGCACTCTGAACTCTCTGTGTCGCAGAAAGCAAGGCACCCCTCGCTCGACAGCAGCAACTGAGCAGGAGATTGGGTTTGAGGGGGTTGAACGAATCAGTGTGGGGAACATATGGCTGTCCTGTACAAAGGACCATTCTGTTCTAGCTGCCAGGTAAGACGGGGTCAGAGACGTGCCTTTGGATCTCCTGCATTTCTGTGGAGTTCTCGAGGTGCTCAGGGAGGGAGGGGAAGCGCTGGCTTCCACATAACAGTCCAGGAGGTTCTTGAGCATTGGAGCACAACACTTGAGGAGGGGTGAGGTCCACCACAGGCAGATGTGGAGGGTCAGCTACTGGTGACATGGACATAGTGTCATCTGATGCCACTGTGAGATGGATACCGCTGGATAGGGAGTCTTTGGATTTGTGTCCGAAGTCGGAGTCTGGACTCTAGAAAGACAAAGAAGCACCAATTCAGATAGCATTAGGTATATGTGGCATTATTCCATGACGGCTATATTGTGCAATCAACATTCATTTTATATGTTAAAGAAAAAAAAATTAAAACTACACATATTCTTGGAAAATTGAAAGATGTTAGAGCATCTTCTTCATCTGTATATTTTTCCACGTTTTGCTGAATTAACTTGCTGCAATAGCTTGATATTAAAATGTGATTTGGTATAAACTCTGTCCCGGCACCTGTAGCAGCGAGACAGTGCTGTCGATCTGCACTGGCTGGACTGGAGGGACAGTGTGGATTGTGGGTGCTCCTGTTCTGTACAGTGTGCTGGGGTGAGGCGGATGAGATGGGTGAGGGCTGGGAGACACAGCGCTGTAGGCCGGAGGAACCGGGGCCATCTGCCTCTGGAGGAGCTGCAGGACCACATTGATGTCTGCAGTCATACGGGTCTCCAGCCTGGGCACGATAAAAAGACAAATTAAAACTCATCCCTCTGATCAATGAACACACAGTTTGGATCTATTCTGACTGATTCTCCACAGAGCAGTCCCTCCTTTCTCCTGCTTATGAATGACGGTCCGCTTGGCCTCTCTTTGAGCATCTCTTTATCTCATAATTTATAAAAAAAAAATCAAACAGAAATCATAAAAGGAAAAACATGAGACCGACTTTAGAGATTTTCCCATATGTTCAGTTTCACCATTGAAACGTCCTTTTCTTAGTGTTTCCCTCTTCCTCTGTCTCCTCCATGAAACCACTCAGCTGGGAGTTTATTCAAGTCACAGATGGACAAGGACGAAGCGTCAGAATCACTCAAAAATAAAGACTGCTTTACATGTACTGAAGATCACATTTCTTACCTCAAAACAAGCAAAAGTGAGGGGGTATAGCTCAGTGGTAGAGCATTTGACTGCAGATCAAGAGGTCCCTGGTTCAACTCCTGGTGCCCCCTCATTGTTTTTTATTCTCGCCCTGAAACACAGAGTAAATACGACTTACCGGTTCAGCTGAGACTGCAGCAGCTCCAGTCTGGACTCCAGCTCCCTGGGCCGGTCCTCAACACAAACAGGAGGCTGAAAAGCGGCCCTGACTGAGGACGGCCGTCTCTGGTTCTCTGAGAGTTGGCTGCCCCGGCGATCTGGCCAGTATCCATACAAGCCTGACATGCTGATAGGGGCTGCTGCTGTGCAGAGGAAATGTGGAAAATACACGGGTGTGTGTTCCAGTTGTGACCTTTTTAATTGGATTCACATTTCTGCTCACATTGCAAAAATTTTGATTTAGAAGGTATGTGAAAAAGTAATGCAATACTATCTGTGAGCCAAAACCTCTTTTACCCTTCATTTCCCTCCCTGCACTGTTAAACTTTCAGTCACTGCCAGATTTTCTCATGTTAAAAGCTGCAATAATGCTAAACTAAATATCTTGTTTAATTTTCAGATTAAGATTGATTCTTTTTTCTCTGTGCATTAAATTGTGCATGAAATGAACATGTCTTTAATCTGCTTAAAAATAGGTGGAATAGTGAAATAAAACTGAATTCGGTACCTCTTAAAAGCTTCAAGACTCTCTTGGCAAAAATGGAGACATGGTGAAGGGATTGTAGGTGATCCTTACCTGAGTACGGAGGGCCTCCAATGTCTAAGGACTGTCCCATTCCCGCTGAAGGCCCGCTGTGAGGCAGTAGGCTGACCACTGCAGGCGGATAGTCTCTGGTGTCAGCCGCATGGGGATAAAGTTCCTCCTTTCTGTGTTGCATGGGCTTTATGTCCTCATCACTAGAGTGCGAACTGATACTATCACTGCCACAGAGGTCTTCCCAATGAGATCCTTCCACTTTGCCATGGTGGTGGTTCGCCATCGGACAGGACTGATCTGGGTAAGAGTCTTCCCGATCCATCCCATCTGCTCAGACAAAGTCACATAGACAGACAGTATAAGACAACTTGGATGTACAGAAACATACAAAAGCTTTCTAAAACAGCAGATCAGGTCAGTGGTTTTTTGTTTCATTTGAGTCTGCTCAGAAAAGCCAAGCCTGACCTGCATGAAAAACATTTTGGAGAAAGTCATCCATTCGCTCATTATGTTCCGGTTGGACTATTGGAACTCCTTTCATTATGGTTTAGATCAGTTGTCTCTTCATCACCTACAGCTTGCTCAGAACGCAGCTGCTCATATGTTATCTGGGAGGAGACGACATGATCATACAACCCCTGTGCTTGCAGCTCTTCACTGGCTTCCCGTTAGTTTTAGGATCCAGTTTGAGATTCTGTTACTTTAAAGTTTTAAATGGTATGGCTCCATCATATTTGTCAGAGCTGCTACACCAACATGTTCCAGTGACAGCTCTGAGGTCTTCAACCCGGTTCCTTCTGGAGTTTCCATATTCCAGGCTCAAATCCAGGGGTGACAGAGCCTTTTTGGTTGTGAACAGCTGCCTCTTCGCATTCGAGCCGCTCAGACACTTTCAGGTTTTAAGTCCTTACCTAAGAGCCGCTTTTTTTACGCTGGCTTTTAAACACAGTTAAGCTTGATATTTATTTTATCTTTTACCTTTTAAATTTTTTTTATTGCGTTATTTGCATTTATTGTTTTCATTTTGTCATCGTACAGCACTTTGGGTAAGTGCGGCTGTTGCAAATGTGCTATATAGATAAACTCGACCTTGGCCTTGTCCTTTACTCACCCGGCCTGTTCCGGCGGCGCAGCGAGCTTCTCCGATGCCTCCTCAGACGGCAGCCAGATTCAGAGTCTCTGCTCGGGCTTGGAGGGTTTACTCTATCTGCCTGATGCATATTAGTTTCAGTAATTCAAAAACTCAAAATGCTTTTCTCAGACAAAGAAACCAGATTACTGTATGCAGGAGCAATAATGATTCCCAATCTGGTGGCACTTACATCTCTTAAGTTGAAGGTGATCTCCAGATTGTTCCAGAAAGCATCAGCAAAGTCAGGATACATGTCCAGAACTTCCAGCAGGTCGTCTCTCACGATCTTGTGAAGGTCGCAGTAGGTCAAAGCCCTGACATCAGAGCTGGATTTCCCTGGCCTCCCATAAAGGCTGATGGGCTCACCGAATATGTCATTCTTTCCTACACAAATCACAGCAAAAAGAAAGACAACCACATCAAATGAGGAGCAACATCCCACCAAAAAGGGCTTGAACAACTGTGCAAACCAAAGCTAACAATAAGGAAAACAGTTCACTGACAGAATGTTGATGGATGAATCTGATCCATGACAAAGGAAAAGCAAAGTGCTACAACAACACTGGTCTGCCACAGCTCAGAACAAATTAATGGTCCTCACAGCTGAAAAAGAAATGACCTTTGCAGCCTGGATGTGAGTGCTGGCCCTATTGATGATCAATGCCACTGTGGAATGAAAGTGGAGCTGTGCCCAAACACCCTCTGGCAACACAACACACAAAAGCGTGCATGTTATTATGGTGTAAAAGCCAGTTTCAGTTGTGGCCGTGGCTTTGAGGAGGAGATAGGATGAGTAAAGCGAAAACAAACAGAGACCAAAGAAGAGAAACACATAAGCAAACAATAACAACGATTTAGGCTCATAAAGAGCCTGGTTATAATAAGCTGATGACTTAAATGTGTAAATATCTGAATGCACTTCAGCTCACCTAAAATGGCCACCACCACGTCGTCCCTCAGGATCTCTATGGAACCTCTGGAAATGAAGTAGAGGGCAGTGAGAATGTCCCCACTGTGGACAAGTGTGTCACCCGGTGGAGCGTGGGTGGTCTTGAATCGCATGGCCAGAGCTCGTAGGCAGCCTTTGTTGGCACCTCGAAAAGCTCTGCAGTTCTGCAGCAAGGTGCGGTTCAAATGAAGGCAGATGTCCGCTTGCAGACACTCAGGGAAACCCTTTAAAACCTGCAGGAAAGTAGAAGGCATAAAGTAAATAATTCAAATAATGATCTATCTATCTGATCTTTCCTTTACTGTACTGTAGCTTTAAAACAGAGTAATCTAAAAGTGGATAATGCAAGGCGGATTTGAAAAAAGTATGTGAAAAAGAACCTGGGGGGTTGAGAGAAGGAGAGCAATGTGTCAGATTGATTCACACTGGGAATCAGCTCCAAGTGATTATCTATTCTTGCATTGAATTGGCAGGCTCTAATGCTTTTTCTCTGACTGCGTCACTCTCTAGTGCTGTGAGCAGCCTCAGTCCATACAGCGATATGATGCACATCATCACCAGAAAATGGGTCATCAACTCGAGCAACATCAGTCGAAACAGCATCCAAATGAAAAGGGGGCACCCAGAGTCGAACTGGGGACCTCTTGATCTGCAGTCAAATGCTCTGCCACTGAGCTATACCCCCACAAAAACATTAGCTTGTAACATCTTTTTTTCCCCCATCACAAGTATAACATTCCTTGTAGTATCTCTGACATGGTTAGAGTGAAAGTTCCCTGCTGGAAAATGGAGTCATTGCTGCATGAAAGAACATGAAAAACTAAACATGCAGATCAAAGAGAAGCTCGAGGGTAATGCAGCAAACACCACAAGGAAAGCAGTTTGAAAATACTTATATTATATATATATATGTATATATATATATATATATATATATATATATATATATATATATATATATATAAATATATATATATCTTATATGGTTTATTCAGTCTTTATGATGTTTAATATGGTGCAACACTATAGGGGTAACTAATTAATCTAGTCCAACAGCTTATTATAGGACACTTACACTGCATGTTCGTGCCTTGCCGTAAGAGATAAGCTTTTCCACCCCCATAAGAAGGAAACACAACCATACGATGTCAGTAGAGAGGGGGCACCCAGATTTGAACTGAGGACCTCTTGATCTGCAGTCAAATGCTCTGCCACTGAGCTATACCCCCTACTGTCAATACAGACATTTTCATCCAACAAATATCTACGAGGCAAAGTTTGTTTGAGGACTGAAATGGCATTTTCAGAAGATCTTTAAAATGAAGCAAAGTTTTAAAAATTCAACTGTCAGTCAGATGTTTTGAGGATGAGTTTACAGTACAAAAGTGTGTATGTTGATAATGGATCCAAACATTAGTAGATTTTTGCACTGGCAGGCTGTTTGAATGTACAAACATTGTGTTGAACATTTTATAACCCAGTGTCCTCTCATAGGAGAGAGAGGAAACAGATTTAGACTACAGACCTTTTGATCTGCAGTCAGATGCTCTACCACTGAGCTAAGCTCCCATTAGCAACATGTTTTAAGATCAAAATTATAACTCATCACATAACATCGTTGCCAACATTGTTTTCCAAAAAATACATTCAAAACATAAAGAGCTTGTTTATGGGCTAAAGTCAGATTTTGTATGTGTGTGTGTGTGTGTGTGTGTGAGACTGTTTAAAGGACTTACAGCATTCATATCAATGCCATTTGTGTAGGACCAGGCATGTTGGAAGTACTCCTCCAGCCTTTGCCTCAGACCTCCTGGGATCTGGTGGAAACGGATGAACTCTTTGACCCGCAGCATCTGAGTGTGGTAGCGGGCCGTGCCTGAGTACAGTCTCTGAATGATGGCAGACACGTTCCCAAAGATACTGGCATACATCAGAGCTGAAAGGGACAAAGGACAGAAACACTTAAGGCTCTGACGCCAAATGATTAAGGTGGCTACCATTGACCACAATGTCATGAATTTGGCTCCAATCAAGGGCATTTGTCTCTTTACCGTCAACTATCGAAGAAAACTAAAATTACTCAATGAAACACGTAGATTCCAAAGGTGGATGTCGACTCCTGTTTTAAAGCCGTATGTTGTGTTTTCCTTTAGTGTGTTTGTCGTACAATAGGTCACTACCATTCTACTCACAGCCAATGAGCATGACACAGATGGAGAAGATCTTCTCTGGGTTGGTGTTTGGTGAGACGTTACCAAAGCCCACACTGGTCAGGCTGCTGAAGGTGAAGTACAAGGCTGTAACATACTTGTCCTTGGTGGAGGGCCCTGAGGCTATGTCAGTGTCATTGTAGTGTTTACCAATCTGGTCAGCCAGGTTGTCCAGCCAACCAATCTTCATGCCACCAATACGTGCAGAGCTAGTGCGCTCCACATTGCCGATGGCATACCAGATACAAGCCAACCAGTGGGCGATGAGGGCAAATGTGCACATGAGGAGGAAGAGGACAGCAGCGCCGTATTCTGAGTACCGATCCAACTTCCTGGCCACTCGCACCAACCTCAACAGTCTGGCTGTCTTCAACAATCCAATCAACGTAGTTTGAGTCTGAGGCTCTGTCTGCTAAAAGAATAGAATTAATGTTGCAAGTAAAGCATAAAGCCTGTGTATAAAAATGGTTGTCATGCTTTTGCAAATACAAGAGGTGAAAGATATTAATAGAACTGATTTTATCATGTCTTTCAGGGCATTTAAAGCGGGAGAAGTATTTTCTGAAATGGCTCCTTTGCAAGTTCAGGACCGATTTTATGATTTTAAATTCTGGTACCTGTATTCGTTTATCTAGGGACATTTCAGTGTCATGAATGATTCAATGGAGAACTTGATTTCCAAGCACTTAGCTTGACTGTAACTTAGAGGGATTTCTATATTTTCTAATGTCGTAAAATGAAAAACAATTTTTTTTCATACACTGATGGAGATAGTGGAAAACAAGAATTTTCAAGAGTGAGGGTAATATTACATATATAAGCTCCATAATAATGCCCAACATCTGATACCTGATTCTTAGATATTGGTGCATAATAGGTGTCGCTAACAGCAGACATGCCAAATACATGAGTTAGCTTAGCGTAACCACTGATATCCACTGTGTGGGGTTCTTTCTCACCTCCTGTGACCCAGAACGGAATATGAGGAGATCAAATGGGATCGCAGCGACTATGTCTATAAGGAACCAGCCCTTGAAGTAATGCTGCGCAATGCGTCCCGGGTGGCTGACCACTTCGTCGTTGTGATTGACGTAGGTGGTCCTGAAGTTGATGAGGATGTCCACGATGAACATGACGTCCACTACAAGGTCCACCACGTTAAGTGGGTTGCAGGTGTAGCCACAAGATCTCCTTTGCTCTTCTTCTACTTCATTGAGAAGGAATGCAGCAGAGTATGGTGTGAAGATGGCAGTGTAGATGACCAGCAGCAGGATGACCCAATCCCATACTGCTTTGAAGGGGCTGTAATGAAGGATGGTCCACTTGTGGATGCGTGGGGCCTGGAGCTTGTATTCTGGCAGCACGTCAGCGCCAAGGGACAACACCTAAGGAAGGCGAGGGACAGGACGGAGATGATATAAGAAATGCAAAACAATACAGTGGGATTCACAACCAAGGAATGTACTTTTATAGACTGATTTGAATCTAAGTTTTCTTATGAAGCTTAAATGCCAGATAAGATGGGGAGGGAAAAATCTGTCCATGAGAGTGCAAAGGGGCAAAATGCGTACACTTCATAAAACTCTAGAATAGCAAGCAATCAGCATCATGCAGAAGAACAATGACTTCAATAAAAAAAAGAAAGACGTGAGGAACATGTTCAGTATTTCCCCTGGATATAAAGAACTTCAAATAATCATTATAATCGAAGCCTCATTAACTAAACACAGCTTTTACTGCTGCACTGAATGTTGAAGGAGAACAAAATTTGCATCAGATTTTGATCTTTAGTTGAGATTTAATATTCATACATTGCAGTGTAATTTACACTCCACTATTGGTTTGTGTATACAGCAAAGACTATAAATAAACTATAAGCAACAATATAAACTAAACATTGTTGCTGTCGTTACTATTTTATATTATGTCAATGATCAATATAAAAATAACAGCTAAAAATTCACCAGAGCTGCATGAAAAATCTTAATTTTTGTTCATTTCTAAAATGATGGTATTGACCCGTTAAAATTTAAATTTAAATTAAAAGTTAAAATATATGTTAAGACGGGTCATCTAAATGTGTTTGATTGACAACAAAACTGGGCCTAAAATCAAGCTGATGCAGAAGTTCCATAAGGAAGACCTTTTCCCACTCATCGGTGTTTGGGCTTTACTTCCTGCTTCGCTTTGTTACTTCCGCCTTGTCACTTCCATTATCTGATGCTGTCAAGCTCACCTCATTCTTAAATTCTGTTGTCACAACTCTGGTTCAATGATCTTCTTGCTTGCTGCTTTTTAAGCCAATAAGTCTATTCCCATTTTTTAAAACTGTTCTGTCCCTCCAGACTCACATAACCCATCTATTTTCCTCTTCCTGATACCAACAAAATCAGAAGTATTGGCTCCCTCATATCTCTCCTCATCCACCACCACAGGGTCACAGTCATTGCATGTCCCTACCCCATTGAGATTATACATCACTGTTCAACTTTTGTACATCAATAAATTTTGTCATCTCTCCTTATCAAAAGGTGCTGGGCAGCTGAACTGACTGACCAGATGCCACAGCTCTGCAGTGCAACCAGCCTGGGTTCAAGTGGTAAAAAGGTTTGCACTTTCCTATAGAGGTGCTTCAAAGAGTAAATGCTCCAGTAAACAGCTAGTCAGATTTATAAACTATTAATGATAACTAAACACGTCACAGTAGAAACTCTTCAGCAACAAACAGAACAATCAATATGCAGGAAGCAGAAATATTACATATACCACACAACATCCTCAAAGTAAAGCCCAACAATTCTCACGACTACATATTGTCTCATGAGGCAACACTGACACTTGTCTTTCCTTTCTAAGCAAAAGTTATCAAATCTACAACAGGAACATTGAGTATTTCTGCTTATTTCTCATTTGGCACTCACTTAAATGTATAAAACAATGAGCCAAAGATAAGTCATACTCCCCAAAAAAAAGATTTTCAACTTTGACTGGACAAAATGTCATATCTAATGTCATGTTTAATAATAGCACCTGTGCTGTCACGTTGCTTCTCAGTGTGAGACAGTTTTAGAAGAGCAAAGGTTCAGCAACAGGACCAGTATGGCCTACTATTCCTCATCGTGCACTGTCCCCCCCCCCCTCTGAGTGATGTGTTAAGTGCCATTAAAAGATGATCAATACAAAACAGTAATTTTACAGGGTAATAGAGTAGTCAGCAATGAGTAAGAACCTACTGACCGGAACAACAATAAGAGCCTCCATGTCCAGGTTGTCATCCTGGTGTCGACCACAGCAGCAAACCCTCTGCAGGCCCACCGGCCTGATGTGCAGTGACCAGCTCCTCTCCTCCATCACTTTCTTGCAAATTTTTTTTCAGAATTTCCTCTGACTTTTAAAAAGAACCCCCACCACAATCCAGCTGTAAGGACCCAGTGCCACTATATCTCTGGTAACTGCCTTTTTAAAGAGCCGTCTGCTGCTTCACCTGTCTCTGTGCACCATGTGACCCACTTTTGTCTGAGCCATGTGACACCTCCTGCTAGTGTTGTGGTCAATTGTGGACCAGAGTAAGTGCTGGCATCGACTGGGCGCCATGTAGAGCAGTGATTTTGGTTAATTCATGTTAAGAGCAAGGTCAGAACTCTGTTTGGGCAAATCATCAGTGCAGATGTGAACAGGCTCCTTTGTGTGCTCCAGTGCACCATTTCTGACATCCATGTCAACCATCCAAAAATACGGAACACTTTTGCATCATGGCGCTTCCATCTCCTCAGAAATCCTTTGATGGTTGGAGCATCATTTATATTTTAGCTGGCATTTAGAAAAGGCACTGGACATGATGAGCCCGGCAGAGGACATCCACAAAAGAGTCCCACAAAAAGCAAAAGTAAAATCTTGTCTATTTGCCCTTTTTAGTTTTTTGAAAGAAAACTTCTCACCCTCCCAGTTAAAAAAAAAAAAGGGAGCAGAAATAATAAAGTAAATAGTTTCTCAAGGACAAAGTGCATGTAAAAAGTCACTAAACGTGTACCTTCCCATATTTGGTGGAAAAAAGAAACACAGGGGGAAAAGTTCCCTTACAAGGAATTAGCAGGAGTGTATTGAGTAATTACAAAGAGATGCTGGCTTATGCTCCAGCTCTTTGTATATCTGATGGGAAAACACGCAAAATTAACTTAGTTTGTCCAACATAACAACCGCCTGTACTCCCACAGTGGCCTAACAGATGTGAAGAGACAACAGAGTAATGACCATGTAAACACACGAGGAGAGGCTCACTCGCCAAACAAATCTCACATCACTGATGTTGTCAATCGCTGAGTCTCATAATGACAATCAATTTATTAAGTTTGCTATATACTAAACTGGAAATATTGTTGTAATGTGTAACATAAGGGAAATTTAAACACATAACATGATGTGAATTATGGTATATACTCATTGAAACTGCTACTTCTACAATGTAAAAGCAGCACAGCTTTAATACAAAATATCAAAGTTGTACTATTCACACAAAAATACTGACACGACCACAGATACAACCACAATGAGTAATGCTAAATCATCCAGTCATTTTGGTGAAGTGTAAATTCCATCTACATACATTTTCAGCAAACCCAAAATGCAACTATAGCCATAGTGCTTATCAATCAGACTTAATGACATCGACTCTTGCACTTGAAAGTAAAGCCAAAATGGGACCAATGATGATGTCAAAGTGAATAAACTGAAGGTTCTGTCACCGATCCTTGTGAAATCTATCCGAATTGGACCATATAGCAAGGGGAAATGACATCGGTTTCACCTAAATAAAGTGGTTGCTGCTCACCTGTGGAGCTGCAGTCAGTAATCAAGGAGCCCAAGAGGGAAGAGGAATAAAGAGAAGGAAAAGAAGAGCCATAAATGGGGAAAATGGCAGCAACCAACAGGCATATGAAGCTGAAGTAAAAAAACAGCAGGGAGCATGAAAAGTGCAGTAAAGGCTGAAGTACTTACAGGCTGAAGTTTCTGCTTGCTCATGATGATGCACACCATGGGATAAAAGCAGGAAAAAAGTAAGACTAAGAGTAAGAAAGTGAGGCATAAGGCAACCTCTACCAATCAGCCTATCTCTTCCTCCCTTGTGCTCCCTTGTTCTTCCTCCTTACCCGCAGCCCTGCCCTCAGCAAGGGATCCTCCTTCAAACATATAAAAATGGTATATGGGCTCTATGAAACTGCACACTCCTCCTCCACTGGTGGTTAAGAACCAGTTACTGCGCTAAAAATCAAAGTAGGCCTCGTCTGATGCCATAAAAGACGATTGGTGATCTGAACCATCAGCTTCTAGTTGGTTAACTTTCCTGCACACGTGCCATATTTTATGGTCAGCTGGGGAAATAATTATGTAAACATTTACACATGACTTTATATGTGTTGTGTTACAATAATAGTTAGATCAATAGTTAACTCATTGTATTCAAAGAACCCAGAAACAATTTAATATTCAGCCATAACAACTGAGAATCAAGCCATTGGCACATTTTAATAGTCTTCTAAACACCTGATGAAGATGTAATTAATCTCAACAACAGTTAGAATTACTGTAAATACGGAGATAATGTAAGCCTGCTACAGACTGTGAATAGGAACAAATCTATACGAACAAAACAAAATCCCACTCCGTTTGGCATTAATTTATCGACATTGTCCTGTTGGGAGTTTAATCAAAGCCAGGGGGCGCCATACAAGCACGCACATCTATTTTCCCCAAACACAGACACACTCAGCTGGTTACAGTGAGCTGGGGCCTTTTTATTTTATTTTATTAGAGTTATTTGCCTTTAACAAGTAGCAGCTGAGTTAATTACACTGTGTGCATTACGTAGACGAATCAATATGAACAAAGATCAATCACAACTTTCATTTCTCTTGCTTTAAAGTGACAAATCGAAATCCAATTAAAAAGGAGCGATAAAGAAACCTATCCTGTAAACCAGAACATAATCAACAGAATAAATCAATGCAGGTTTGTATCATTTGGTTACAAGAAAACACAATGATAACAGTCGGGCTTTAGAAAACTCGACTCGTCACTCGGCGCTGTTAGCTGTTTGTCACATGGCAGCAGCAATGCTGACTGTGACTTAAGCCAAACTGCAGCATTTTTGGAAAACTCATGACTTTCATACCCCTGCCAGCCAATTCAGCTGTTTAAACAGGAGAAAAACTCAAACTGGCACCAACATGAAGACGCTTTGGGGGTACTGCAATGTGATAATACTGTGATTTAGTGGGACAGATGCAGAGAGCGTACTTTCCCGCTGCCCTCCATTTCCATTAGTTACAGAGGCCAAGGTCATTGCAGAATCAAGCCACAAAAAGCCGCTCGATAGGCTCACAGCGGCTGTTCTTTTCTCTCGCTTTCATAACTACATCTCACCAGGACCCCTGTCCACTCCCACAGACAGCTTCACAGACGGTCTGTGAGCCCTACACACACCCACACGCTCGCCACATGCAACCTCACACTCGCAGCATGTCCTCCCCTCTCTGTACTGCCAACCTACCATAAATACTGACACCACATACAACTGGCACAAAGACTTTTATCTATGATCAAACAATAGTCACAGAAATGTTGGTAAAAATTACCCCTATTTTGGTAGTTTGTCCGAAATAACTTTTAACAACTGCTTTCATCAGTAGTCGGTGGATGGAAGTTTGCATTCTGGCATGTCTTACTGAAGAAAACTTCATAGTTCTGGTCCATTCATAGGAAGTGCAAACAACAAAGACAGTGACCGAGATGATAAAAAGACACAGTAACTTTAAGACCACCTTCCACTAACAATATAATTTGTCTTTTGCATCTTTTTTTTCAAAATGCATCCGCTTAGGGGAGACCCTTCTGTGCAAGTTTAATCTAAATGTAATGACGTGTACATATGATAGCTCACTGTGCCACAAATGTTTTGACAACCAAGTTTGAACTGAACGATTTGTACATCCCTAAATTATCAGTTAGCTCTGCAGAGAGAATAGACTGAAAATAATAATAATGAGGTCTTTCAACTAAAATCTTGTTCAGCAACATACACGACGAGAAATGAGTGTTATGAAACTTTCAAACACATTTTACACTAAAAGTTTGCCCAAAATATACACAGTATGTAAAAAATATATAGAATAATCTAGTTTTCACCAGCTATTCAAAGCTAACTGAAGACCTGAACCCAACTAAGATGCTTTGGAAACAACAGAAAGATTTAAAGATGAGGGCAAGATTCCTGATAATGTCATACAGAAAACAATTATTTCAAGTTATTGCTCTTTGAGGTGCTCTATAAGCTTTCGAATCATGGGTGTACTTAGTTTTTAACACACTGTTTCTACATTTGGGTTTTGGTAAACGAATACTGACACGGTGTAATATGTCATGTGTTGTTGTCCATCTGAGGTTGTATTCATTTTAAATCTGGTAAGTGCCTTGTTATTTTTTAATAAAAGCTGGATTTAAAGAATCCCTGCTGAAGAAGACCTTAATAAGACAGTGTGTGGTCTGTCAGCTAAACAGACCACAGACAGATAGCGATAATTACTGCCCTTTACTTTCCAGCTGAGACATAACGAAAAGTAAAACAAATCTCACTGACAAGCTGACAAATACTCGCTGTTGTGCTGACACAGAGGAAGGCTCACTTTTGATCCAAACCTGTTCCTGACGTCAGCAGAATCATGATAAGAAATTCAGTGTTCTGCCAGGCCCTTTCAGGAGAGCTTCTGTTTGTACAGTCAGTTTTTCCAGGGCCACGTTGCCTCAACATTGTGCATTAAGTCACAGCC
Organism: Odontesthes bonariensis; assembly: GCF_027942865.1. Classification (NCBI taxonomy): domain Eukaryota; kingdom Metazoa; phylum Chordata; class Actinopteri; order Atheriniformes; family Atherinopsidae; genus Odontesthes; species Odontesthes bonariensis. Next base: position 8,044,090 of record NC_134526.1, on the reverse strand, counting down.
AGCTGTCCATATCACAGTTGCTCCCCGTGGGAAGAAGTGAGATCTCACTGCCATCACAGCAGCAGCATTCAGTCACAAAGCAGCCACATACGGTAACTGCACCGGCACATAGAAGGAAAATTCAGAGCCTTGTACTGTTTGAGACTATAGAAGGAAAAATGCACATTTGAATCTAGAAAGTATTAAAAACATTCACAAATGACTGCAACTAAAGATAATTTCTTTTCTGCATATGTATCTAGAGCAGCAGGCTGTAACTGAGGTAAACAAAGAAGATTTGAATTATTCAGTGTCAGCTACTGTGTGTGTGTTTTTTTAATCTAAATTTAGTGGTGTTTGGATAGACCGCTTAAAAGTTGTGGCAGTTCATGTCAGATAAGCCTCACACCTACACAAATCTGGAACACAGTCAGTAGAAAAATATTTTAAAAACATACTGAGACATTTCCGAAGCTGCTGCTGATATATAATGAAGTAATTATGGGGAGGAGTGGGTAGCTTCTACTTTTAGATCGATCTTAAACCAAGACAGAAATACCAAATCCAGCTCATTCTCCAGATTTGAAGGCCTTCAATCACCCAAACAACTAAAATAAACTGCTTTATGTAAAATGCCCTTAAGTTTATGACAAATGACTTCATGGTTATGTTACTGTATCCACATTTCCACCCAAAGCGACTTAAGGTCGTTCTAACATTGTAACATCTGCTAAATAACAAAACTAGCCAAACAAAACAGTTAGCTGAAAAGAGTTTGAACTCTTTCATTGGAAAGACTATAAACTAGGGCTGGGCAACGATTAACATTTTTAATCTAATTAATCACATGATTTCCCTGATTAATCACGATTAATTGCATTTGTACGCAGAATCCAAAAATGAATCCAAAAGTAGTGTATAGCTTTTAGCATTTTGTTTTATTCTAAATGTACTGCCATATGAATGAAAGTGCCATAACATTTGTTGTGCAAACACACTTTTAACATCAGCATCTTTCTGTAGTTTTTATGTAGAAGCCTCGCTCCACTGTCTGTTTCCTTGAATGACTTGCTGCTATCAGTTGTGTGTTTTGCCTTTAAGTGATATTTTAGACTGGAACTACTACGCTGAGAAGACAATTCAACTTGGCAGTGTTTACAGATGACTTTGGTTCTGTCGACTCCGCCGTCTGGAAGAACTTTAAAATGAAAATGGCCGAGTAAAAGTTCCGTACCCTTCTCCATGTTTGGTGGATCCGCCGATTACTTTCTTTTCATGTTCCGCAGTAGACAGCAACAGACTTTTACAAAATAAAAGCCTGTGAGCAACAGACTTTTACAATAATAAAATAAATAACAAAACAGGGGTGGTCTGTGGCATAGTGGGTTGAGCAGGCGCCCCATGTACAGAGGCTTTAGTCCTCGCTGAACTGGCCCCGGTTCAAGTCCCACATCGGACAGCCCTGTGCTGTGTGTTGTTCCCCCTCTCTCTGCCCCCTGCTTCCTGTCTCTCTGAACTTTCCTATCCATTAAAGGCACAAAAGCCCCCCCCAAAAAATGATTTTTTAAACAAAAAAAATAAAACCTGCGTTAATGCGCGATAAAATATCAATCAGCATTAAGTAATTAACGAATTAACGCGATAATCACGAGTTAACTCGCCCAGCCCTAGTTAAAACACATAAACAGCGTTAATGTGATGCATTGAGAGAGCCGCCCCAATGCCCGACCAACATCTGACATTTTGGTCTGTGTGAAACAAAATATTTGCAGTTTAATGTGAAAAACAAAATGTGTCAGCACTTCAAAGCTATAATTCGTTTGTATTTTAACAAGTTCTGAAGCTTTTTCCATTTTTCTCCACTAACGTTTATTTAAAGATTACAGTCGGAGATACCTTTAGATGTTAGTATGTGATGAATGAACTGCAATTAGAAAGCACCTTGATCCAAAAGTTATTTGCCTCTCTTTACAGTATATGCCATTTACAGTAGCCTTACAAACAGCTGGTAACAGCAAGGAGTCAAGCAATGTGATCCAGGACACTTTGACAAGATGCTTATGAAATCTGGGGAAAATCAACAAACAAATTTAATAATCCTGCTGTGGGACAGGAACCATTATGAGGTATCAGTAATAATACTGGTTATTCAAATTGTGCATTTTTGAGCCAGTTTTCAGCAGATTTTTACTTGTTTTAAGATGTTTTTCCATTGTGGATCTTCCTCTGCTGTTAGTTTAGCGTCACACTGTGCATGGAGACGCTGGGGTGTGATGACAGGTGGCTGATGAGTTTTGTTCTGCTGCAGACACCAGAAGAAGTCACACCTCAGGTGAGATTATTCTTTCACACTATCACCCTGTAACTGCAGGTGTCTCTCAGTGTCTTCAGTTAGTAAGAAGCAAAAGGCATTTATAGGCAAACTTTTTGTGTGCAAAGACAGTGAACTGATGTGCCAGTGAGAAAACATCAAGAGCAATAATGCCTGACAACATGATATTATCAAACAGGATGGAAGGAGAGGAAAGGTGACATGCAATTCCCAACAATATAAATTTCACTTTAAGAAACATCCAAAAACTGGAAAGGCTGTAATGAAACTTTGCTCTAACACCGAAAAGCAGATGGCAGTTAAGGGAGCGCCATCAGTGCTTAAATCTTTGGACAAAACCAGATTTATGTCATGTTTATGGACAGCCCCTATTTATAAAAGGGGATGCTGTGCAAAATATAAACGTAGACTAATATTTCATTCACACCAGAACACAGAGAACATATCAAATGTTTAAAGTAAGACAGATACTATTTCAGGTGCAACGAAACATGAATAACGTGTACTCGATGGCAGGAATAATGTCTCCAAAAATTTGGGACGGGGGCAACAAAAGGCAGGAAAGGTAAGTGGTACAAAAAAAACACAGCTGAAGAAACATGATGCAACTAATGAGGTTAACTGGCAACAGGTCAGGGAATTAAAAGAGCACCTTAAACAAGCAGAGTCACTCAGGAGTAATGATAGGCAGATGTTCAGCAGTTTCTATTGTGGAACAAATGGAACGACACCTGCGATCCAGTTCAGGCAGTTCGACTCGAGCTCCCATGTGATCCGTCCCACACTCTGCATGCCACTTATCAAATGCACCCCTCATATGTAGGCAGAGTATTTAAGCTGCAAAGCTCTCTGCCTCATGCTTGCTGCCACTGCTGCTGCCCTTCAACACAGCATCCAACAAAAGCTCGCACAAGAAGTGATGAGCCTGGGCGTCAAACTTAAATCATGCACTTTGATGAAAGTTTATAAATGTTCACACGTGTCGTCTGACTGACATTCAGTTGAATGTTCCTTAACGTAAACTTTCCAAGTTACCTTTATTTATATAGCACTTAGCAGCTGATCCAAAGTTGGCTCCTAAATATATACCTAACCTCCTCTGCTATCTCAGAGCTCTTAGACCCTCTGAGAAGCTGCTTTTAGCTGTTCCCGATCGAGATTAGTTAAGAAGGGAGATCGTGCCTTTGCAGAGGCACTTTTGTTCTCCTTCACCTTTAACTTCATTTAAGAATTTTTGTATTTTTAACACTCTAAAGCATTTTTATTGTTATTTCTGTTATTTTTGTTAGATTTGACTTGGTGGTGTCTTTTAGGCGCTTTCAATCTGTTTCTGCTTAGACGTTTTAGTTTTATGTTCTGTACTACACTTTGGTCAACTGTGGTTGTTTTAAATGTGCTTTATGAATAGATTTGATTTGACAATAGAGTAAAAACAAACACAGTGACAGAATTAATCAAGAAAAACATTGTGAACCACTAAAAGAACAATCGTGATGATGACCTAAGTGAGCTTGTAGTCAAGAGAAGAGTTCATGTGTTAATAATGTAATATGGAGCAATGTCATGAATTGTAATTATTATAATCAAAATTATAACTTAAAATCAGTCAGGCATCTCTCTGGTAACCAGTTATGTGATCCCTTTTCTTTTTTGCCAGTTAGAAATCTAGCAGCTTTATTGTGAATTAACTACATATAGGAAAATATTATGTATATAAAAATATATATATCATATATTAAATATCATGCAAATTCTTTGAAAAAGGGCCAGTTTTATTCTTGAAAATAAAGTGGGATGGGCTAAATATGATTAGTTCAGTTATATTTTTATCTAGTTAAAGGAAATTGCTTCCCAACTAGCCTTCAATACATTTAGTGACGGGTCTTCAGATGTCACAGAGAGATAAAACTGTCATCAGTACAACACTGATAGGAGACATCGTGCTCATCAAAGACTAAACCAAAGTCAGCATGCACAACAAGAAAGAAGACCTAAAAGGAAACCCGGGAAGATTCCACATGTAATGGAAGCAATGGATGATATGTAGCTTCCTATTTTGATGAAAGCAGTTCTCCTTGGCAGTGATGAAGTAAATCACTTTAATACTGTCCCCTGAAAACTGACTTAAACTTCCAGGCATTCCAGTAAAATGTTATGATCTACAGTTTCAAAGCTGCTAAAATCCAAGAGAGCTAAAAAAGCATATTAGCCAGAGTTGGCAGATAAAAGAATTTCATTATCGACCTTCAACAAGTTGCAAAGACTTTGGATATTCCATCATCTGCAGACCTTAATATCATCAAAAGATTCAGAGAATATATAGACATTTCTGTGCGAAAGGACGCTCTCGAGAGGCACTACATTAAAAACAGACACGACTCTGTCATCAAAATCACTGCATGGGCTCAGGAACACTTCCAGAAATCATTGTCTGCAGTTCACCGTGCCATCCACAAATCCAGGTTAAAGCTCTATCATTAAAAAACAAGCCATACCCGAACATGATCCAGAGACACTGCTGTCTTTTCTGGGCCAAAGTTCATTTAAAATGGATGCAGTCAAATCATCCTGCTGACTAATGAGTAGAAGGACCACACAGCTTGTTATCAGCGCTCCATTCAAAAGCCAGCATCTCTGATGCTATGAGGGTGCATTAGTGCCTATGAAACGGGAAGCTCGCACATCTGGAGAGGCTCCATCAGTGCTGAAAGGTATATACAGGTTTTAGAGCAACATCTGCTACCACCCAGACGATCAATTAATCTATTACAACAGCATTGCTTCGTAGTAAAAGAGTCCAGGTCCTGGACTGACATGTCTGCCTTCACCACCTGAAAACATTTGGAGATTCATGAAACCCAAAATACAACAAAGAAAAACCAGGACTGTGAAGCAGATAGAATCCTGTGTCAAGCAAGAATTGGATGGCATTACTCTCTCAAAGGTCCAACAGCTGGTCTCCTCAGTTCCCAGATGTTTACAGAAGAAGAGGGGATGCTACACACTGGTTAAAATGCCCCTGTCCCAAATATTTTGAGACATGTTGCTGTCATCAAATTCTAGATGAGCTAATATTTTTGTAAAAAATGTCTTACTTTCACCATCTGAAAGTGATGTTTTCTATCTTTCGTTGTGAATTAAGTATATATTAATGATCATTGCATTCTGTTCTAATTTACATTTTACACAGCATCCAAGCTTTTTTGGAAAAATGTGTGTGTGTATAAGACAGACTCTCTTTTTCCTCCTAAGATCATAAAGGACATCTCACCTGCGTGACTTGAGTGACCTTCTCAGTGACGTTCTGGGTTCGGTCTTTAACCTTGCTGGGTGCAATGATTTCAATCTCGGTGGGTGAAGGAGGTCTCATCCGGTCAGAGCCAAACGTGAGTGTGACCTGAGGGATGCGGCCGATGGTTCTATGTCTCATAAGGTCTGAGTCAGAGGTGGAGTTCAGAGCGTTCGGCTTCAGATCTACAAAATTCAAATGCAAGCGGTGGTTTGAAAAAAAACTAAAAATGTAAAAATGTAAAAAATCTAAAAATGAATTAAAATGATTAAAAACTGAAAGTGAGGCAGTTCTTTCTTTAAGGTTTTTGATAAAAACCGTATATGCATATATGAAGTATATAGTTCAAATAAAATGATAGTGTGGGCATGTTTCTTGGAAATCTTTTTGGGTCCAAAGCAAAGAGTCCAGATGTGATTTTGGGATAGGTCACGATCAGACTCAAAGGCAAGATGGACACAAAAACATGGTGAAAAGGAAAGAAAATTAGACAGTGTTATAGTACAGCCTAAGCTTGGAGCCTGTATCCTGTACAAATGTTCTCTAAATAATATTTCCCCTGAGAGAAGGAGACAGATGTGCAGTGATGTGTAACTGTAACAGAAATGCATAACAAACCACTCACACTGAATATTGTGTCTTTACTGGAATAAACATCCCTGAGATGTTCTGTGTTTTTCTTATTGTTTCTTCCACTGAATTATAGTCGGGGAATGTTACAATAAAATACCCAAAAATGACTCATAGTGACATTATGTTTCATTCACACTTTCACTTTTCCCAAGGAGAGACTCACTGCTGTTACTTCGGGGATCTCCAGGTTGACAGCTCCATTCTGTCCTCATGCCATCGATGTCATCCAGCGAGGAGGCACGTCTGAGGCTGCGGATGCTGTCTCTCGAGCAGCTCCGAGGTAACATCCCCCTAGTAAAGGCGATGCTGGGGTCTAGCCGATCCATCAGCAGGGAACACCGGTTGGTGGAGGACTGGGCTGCCGTTGAGGGGGAATCCAGGTCCTGCTCTATCAGAGCCTCCGTCTCAGACTGCATGCAACTCTCCTTGGAAGGGATCCGAAACTCTTTCAGTGGTACTTCCTCACTGTTTGGCTGTGAAAAACCGAGAGTAATAGAGTAAGAGGACATTATTCTCACCATTATGTGTGGAGGAGGTCTGTATGCACAGTATGATTCGTGTATTCAAACATAGATTACTTGCAACAGCACATATTATGTGTCGTTCTTCTAAATATTGTCTGAATGGGTATCTATTCTGCTCCTCAAAGCTGGAACAGAGAGGAATGTCACTTCCACGCCAGAATATAAATTCCAACAGTCCCAACATGTAAATTTGTCCGACCCGTTAAAGTTCCATTTTCAGGTACGGATATTGTCAGGAAGTCGCTTCGCATAAGGTGCAATCCATCAAAGCAGAGGAAGTCTAAACAGAAATGAAGGAAGATTCTGGCACGAGAAAGAGAAAGTGTGGAATGGTTGCTTTTCTATCCAATCTTCCAGTTGTCCAGTCTTTTAGGGCTGAGAAAAGAGTCTTTGAATTTCAAATAACTTTCACTGTTTTATGCAGAAAAGCAGCGCTAATGCCTGCAATTGCACATAGATGTTAAAAGCCAACAGCACAAGGCTGTTGTCACCACCTGATTTAGAAGTCAGTTTTTGGTTTTTTTTGTGCTTTTCGTGCATGATTGAAGAACAATAAACCATTAGCGTGGAGGTGGGGCAGCGAATGCATTTCAGTAAGTTAAAACTATGTCATTAGAAATAGAAATAGAAAAATACTTTATTTATCCCCCAATGGGGGAAATTCAAATTCGTCACGTAGCTCAACATTTTTTTTAAATATTTACAATGATTGAATTAACAACAATAAAACAACAATAATAATACTACTACTAACTAAATAATAATAAATGACTAAATGGCAAAATAAACAAATAAATAAAAATCAATCAATCAATTTGAGAAGAACATGTCAGCAGTCACTGTTAAAAAGGCTTATGACTGTGGGAACAAAGGACCTTCTGAACCTCTCAGTCCTGCAGCGCAGAGAGATGAGCCTCTCACTGCAGCTGCTCCTCTGAGGTATATATTGCAGATATATGTGGAATTATTTAGATTTTAGCAACTCCCACATGTTTCTTTGTTTTATATCAGAATGTAAAATTTAAATTGAATGCATTGCATGGTTTCTTTAGAGGTGCAGCTGTGTCAAACCATCTCACCTGGAGGTAGTCCACGACCACTCCTTCAAACTGATCTTTGGAGAGTGAAGATCGTCGCATGGAGCGAAGTACCGGCAGCCTCATCTTCAACCTGCGATTCTGACCTGACAGAGAAACTGTGTTCAGCTTGGAAATGACCAAAACATCCAATTAATCGACTACGACTTTTCTGTAACTAAACATTTAAGGATGATTTTTATACCTAGACTAATCAAAAACATCACACTGCATTCTCACTGCACTGGTCTCTAAAACTGCCAATGTGTGCCCTTGCTGTCTAAAAAGAAATATTAAAAAATACTAATCAATGTAAATAACTACAGCAAAGTAGTTACAAAACTGACGATTCATACTTTATATCTATAGTTACAAAAATTACAGTTGAACTTTCTGAAGAACACAGTCTGAGCTTCTCTAGTTAAATGTTAAAGGACTTACAGTAAAGCCATCCTTGGGAGACTCTCTGCCTGAGGCCCGACTTCTTCAGGGAAGGATCAATTAGCTCCTGGAAGTCAAGGATGTACATGATGACGAGTCCTTCCTCATTTTTAACAGGTACAATGTCCACACGGCAAGGTCGACAGGTCCCTGTAAACAGAGAAAGAAAGAAATAATAGAAAACAGGGGGCACCTGGATTTGAACCAGGGACCTCTTGATCTGCAGTCAAATGCTCTACCACTGAGCTATACCCCCTTGCTCATGCAAAACAGATTCATTACTAATCTTTTGATCTTTGAAGTGATGTGCATGTGGAAAAAGGGACCTATGAAGGAACGAATCACCAACACTTCTGTCAGGGCTAACATTATTCTGCAATCAGTGTGGTCTAAAAATAGAAGTAGGAGAGAGGGCAGATCAGACAACCACGCACACACTGGACCACACGTATCCACACACATTGCCTGCATTCAGCCCCATTCAAAACCTCACACAGAGTCTCGAAGTTTAAAAAAATAAATAAAAAAATCAGCCTGTGAGAGCTGCGGACTTGCTCGGAGTCCCGTTGCTTGTGCACATTTCCCCGCACGCTAAGCCTCGGAGCACAGTAGGAAGCAGGAGACAAAACAAATAAATGCTTAGTGGATTTGAGCTGGCACGTTGATTGCATTTCCATGACAACGGCACGGTAGATTGCATGCCCAAATGCTTAAAGTATGTCAGAGTATGAATGTCAACTTTGAATCCATTTGGGTTAATATGCAGTGTCAATCCTGAGCGTGATGAGTCTTCGTGCCAGCAACAGACAGACAAGTAATCGTCCTACTTGATCCAATCCCCTTTTTACAGGTGAAGCAGATCAGAAATGTGAAACAGATCTAAGACTGGTGTCAAGAGGAAATTAAGCTTTAGGAGAGAACATTCAGTGAAGAACAACTGTGCATATAAAGAACTTAAATATCAGTGTTTCTGGTTTATTAATTTGTGTTTTCTTTCAACGTTTTTACACAGAATTATTTCCCTTTTCCTTTTGTAAAATTATTTTTAAAGTTTCTGCAACAAAGAGAAACAGGCTACAGAGACGATGAGACTCATAGTTGCGACTGTTAGGGAGAGATGGGAAAGGGATTAAGGTTACACCAATATGGTGAAGCAGAAGAGGTAAAATAAAAGCAGGTTTTACAAAGAGATAAAGAATATCACGCTGAGTCTGCCTCCCTCCTGTCAGGCTGGAGACTGGAGCCCACTGCTTGATTTAAATAATGATTATAATACTCTGATTTGGCTGCTGACTGATTTTCAGGATCATGGAGAGACCTGAGGAGGTCTCTAAATAAGACGATAGGGTACAGTTAATGAGATCCACTCATGGCGGTGCGAGACTGAGATGTTTCCTCCATATTCCTGTTTCAATGTTTGGTTTTTCATGATTAGAATCTCAAAAAATGTGAGAAGACAAGTCTTTTGAGATTTTAAAAGTCTTCTACATGTTTCTGGATTGAAGCAGATTGTGTTTTTTATCAAAAGCATTAAAATAATGATCATTTTGTTGTGAAAGAAACGCGTCACTATGAATAATTGTTAGATTATTAAGATTTCATTTTAAAGTAACAGAAAGAGGCCAAAATGACTGATTGGACCACATGTCTTGAAATAAGATGAAAAATATAAAGTACATAAATACGAAATAGAGGACCATATGGAGGATTTTGGTGACTGTGTTGACAAGACAGTCCAGCTGTCCAGCAGACTAGATTCTGCGATGGCCAGAAGGCTTGTTCCCAAGGTTATGAGCAGGCAAACAGTTTTGATTCCCTCCTTCCCTGCTCCTTGTTCCACTTCCCTCTCCCTTTACTCCAGTGCCTCACCTTCCTTAGAATAGTAAAGGATCTCCACCTTTCGCTCCTCAGACCCCAGCAGGGCCTGTGCCAGCTGGGCCAGGGCACTCTTCATGGTGCCGGGACCAACCAAGAACTGGCAGGTGCAGGGCTGCTGCATGATCTCTGCTCTGGTAAAACCAAACATCTGGCAAAAGCCTTCGTTGCAGAAGATGATGCCACAGTTCTTCATCTGGGCGTTGGCAATCAGAAACTTGCGATCTGAAAGATGGGTGAAATGTCATGTCATGTGACAGCTTAAGAAGGGATGAAAAGGAATAAAGACATGCCAGAAACAAAGCTGTTCAGCATAGTTTCAAATTGATTACACTTAGATGAATGTATAAGCATTCTTTGTCAATACTTAAAAACATTCAGCTTTTGGTATAGGTGTCCCATTATACTTTTTTCTAGTTTTCTGATTTATTCATGATATATTCACAGTACTGTTTATGAATAAATCTATACACAGTTTAATCAATCAGCCTAAAGTACCATGTTTATTTATATAGCGCCAAATACAACAAATGTCATCTCAAGGCACTTAGATAATAAAGTTCAATTCAAGCCAATTGTAATTAAATTAATTATAATCCTAATCAATTAATTGTAATCATAATCCTGCATAGCTTTGTGTCCATAGAGGTCGGCCATTTAATAGAAGATTCTTCTTCCTCCTTCCTTGGAAATAAGCCGAAGTGGAACTAATTAAGTCCAGCTTTCCATGGTACTAACGTTATTAGACTTACCGTTCCTCCCAAGGGGATTGAGGAGCAGGTGGGCAATTCGTGATAAAAGCCTCCGTAGCATCACAAGCACTCTCAGGTAACGTGTGGGAATCAGCCTGCTGATGTCTGTCAGCGTTAAACCTTTTTGCATGGCATTTTTAAATGATCCACTTGGTCACAAAATGGTTTCAATATTTGCTCATATTCTTATTTTTCTTATTTTGTTTGTGTGATTTCTGGAAGATTGTTTTGGCTCTCTTATCTCAGATTATGGGCAACTGCACAATGCCTGTTTTTTGCTTTATTTTGTTTAATATAGAGCTGATGTGTTTCAGTGAGGCAGTCATTTAACTGTCTATTACCTTTAAATTATATTTAATGCAGTTTTCCTCATATCCACATGAAAAACAAAAAAAATCAACAATATGGGTTTTATACAGATTTTTTAAAAATAGCATCAAGCATAAAAACAGCTAAATATTTCATAGGTTTTGTTACAAATGCATCATAAAACAAATTTTCCTGTCATGTTAATAAAAAGTCTTTGAATGTAGCTTAACTATAGCAATTTCTATCTTTGGTGACCACAGAAGTGACGTGTTTTGTGGGGAAAAAAACCCACAAAAAAGTTAAAGGATAGCTTTTTTCTGCAAAATGGCTCAATTGTGCAATGTTGTATAGAGTAACATATGTAAAATGTACAGATGGATTCTGAAATGCTAATTCTTTTCTGAGGTGTCACGATCATGGTAAACATGACAAACAACAAACATTTGAATTATTGGCTGAGTGGAAACTATGTTAATCTCTTATCGGATGGTAGCGCGTGGATGCAACACCATGTCTTCTCACCAGCAAATGACCCTCCCCCAGGGGTCAAACAGCTCTATTGATAATCTTTCACACTGTGAGAACACTGGCAGCATCAAGTACAACAATTCTGTTTTTTTTTCCAGGCTGTCAAATATTTGATGCTGAGTATTTCAGAGTTATGTTGCTCTCATGGAAATCCTCAGTAGTTATTTCATGCTGATATGATGCTATCCCGTTCCTGTTATTGATGACTGCAGCTCCAGCACCATGATGCCAAAAATGCTGCATGACAGTAATGTAGAATAGTTTTGTTAGAAGGCTGCTAATGGAGGAGCTCAATGAGCTGAATGAAAGGTACATACATAACCTCTCCCGCCCCTAACGGACCCTTTTTATTAAGCTCTGGTGGAACTGGGTTACACAGCTGTTTGCTGCCCGCACAGATGAGAGCAAGGGACTCTTCTGTTAGACCTTCTCTTTAAAGTAAATGGCTGAGCTACTCTAGTGGAAAGCACATTCTGTCCAAAGTCATTATCTGGGGCTCAAAGCAGAAACACTGATCGTCACACCGTTGCTTAGCAGCACCACTGTGGCACGTGCACTCACCTGGTCGTGCACATGGCGGTGCGTGCATACATACACACATTTAGGGACACTATAAAGGCATTATGTTATAAAACCTTTCTCAGTGTCATGCATTATTGGCTCCAAATCTGATTGGACTAAAACAGAATAAGAGTCAGCAATCAACTATTTCTCCATGTTTGGGCAGTATCTAATCAGGATAGCAGGGTTATTTTCAGTCTTACATATCCAGTACAGTCTGAGCAACGCGTTGAGAATACAATTAAGCCCAGGGGAAATTTACTACACCATACCAGTTATATTGGATGTGGGGTTTTATAGTCTTTTTGATTGACACGCTTTATAAACAAAGACCTAAAATACTGATGAACATTTTAAAACACAACTTGTGAGCTTTAAGTATACGGGGAAGAAAAAGTAAGCCAAGGTCAAAATAAGACATACTTTGCAACATCTGCGTTTTATCAGAAACCCGGTTGCAGGAGAACATTTTTTTTCTTTCTAAATGTGTGAGGTGGTCTCCCTTTGCAGCCCGTGGAACATGTGAGCTAATGGAACATAAGGCATTAGGTGAGCACTTACTGATACACACACATGCAGGTGCAAAACCCCTAAAGCATAAAAGCAGCAACGGGGGTCTGTCAGCATCACAGATCCAAAAAAAGATAAGATCATTTAATGTCAGCATGGCATATAAACAGCCTGACAATCCGCCAGCTAATCAGCAATAAGTGTGTCCAAATGAATTTGACAGAACAAAAACAAACATGTTAAAAAGATAAGGGACTCAAAAGCAAACAAACAAGCTTTTAACTACATTAGCAATCCTGATACTTTGCGGATTGTTGGCATTTACTCAGACAGATGATCCACAAACTGTTAGCTAGCTATTCTTTTTTTTAATGATAGGTGGAAGGTTTAACTGGTAATTGGGGTTGTTTTAGAGTAAAAAACAAACAACAACAACTAAAAATGACTATAAATGTGGTTTTTGGCACATTCTGGATCCTGGTCACAGTGTTGATATCAGCCATGTGTTCAGAGTCAACTCATTTTAAGGGCACTTACTTTGCTCGTCGAATTTCCTGATGATAGTGTCCAAGTAGGTGTTCTGGAGCGCAACATGACCGCGTCTCACAGGCATTTTGGCACTGAAAGACTGTCCGTCCCCGACACATGAACCTCACTGGTTTCAAATAAACACCAAGTTAAACAAAATCTGAAGTGTCACCACTGAGGGAAGTAATCTTGCTCCAGTTGTAGGAGATGGTGCAAAAGCGGTTTCTCTGTTGTCCCCGCGATGCCGCTGATGGTGAGGGATGAAGCGCTGGTGAATGATGGAGAGGAGGGCTGGTTGCCGGGGCGATAGCAGATGCAGGATGTTGCACGCGGAAAATGCGGGAAGGGGGCGAAGTAGACTAGGATGACGTAAAAGCCATGTGCCACCACAGTCGTCTTTTAAGTGAGAGGAACCTGTTGTGGGAGAAAGTTGTGAACAAAAGCTGTAACGCGCAGGATTCGTCAGTTTGATTTACGACCGCAACATTCTCCCTGAAGTTTGGACACCGAGCGATAAGGACGACAGGGAAGAAGCTTCTATCTGCCACAGTCCCAAATCCACTCCCCTTCCACCGCCCCCCCGGCTAAAAAAAAGTGACTGTCAAGAGACTTAAATTACCAAACCCCAGCGGAAACACGTTATTTATTTATTTATTTCAAAATAAACTTTTTAAGTTCCCTTTGGGGAAAGATCCAAGTTAACAATGATGTGTGATCTGTCCAGTGTGATGCTGCCTTAATCTTTCTTTATGAAGCCTCTCTTTGGATAATGTTTTTGTCGTACCTCTGATTGTTCTTGTCTATATTTTTAAGCATCCCTAAATTTGCTCAAAGAAGGACGTTGTGATACATTTTATTTGCACCAGTTTTTATCAGCTTGGTTTAGTCGACAGCGAGGTGTTTTAATTTGAACTGTTCATCCTGAAGTAATGTTTAGTTTATTATAGATAACTTGACAGTGGTCTGAGACTGACAGAGTGCAGACCCTCTCATCAGTCTACTCAGTCTATACATCACAAGCGCCTGTGCTCCAAAATAGCAGCATCCGCTTTCTGTGTGGGTGGAATCACACTATTATGCAGGTGCAAGGTTAAAGTTGTGAGACTGTGCATGGTTGGTTCAGAGGATGTGCTTTTAAAGCAAATTTTTGTGGGGGAGAAATTGCAAAAGCAAAGTGGGCTGGTATTATGAATCACACCACAGTGATGCTTCTAGATAAATGCCACTAAAAGCAGAAAGGCAGCTGTCAAACCAAAAAAGAATCAGAGATGAAATCTGAAAACAAAACGTTATTTTAAAAGTTTGTGAGAGGACAAGAGGTTTTAAACACTGGTGGATTTTTCAGCAGCATATTTTAATAACTTGATCGGTTACAAATGTGATTGACTCAGAATTGATTAGATCAAAAAGAGATGAGATTCAGATCTGACATCTTCAGCTTTTACCTGGACCCCAGTCATATAAATAAAGGCCCCAATCCTCTGCTTTCACTCAAAGGGGGGACATTTACCTGGCAACGCCAGTGCATTCAGAGAAACACCAGACGTTCAGGCGTACATAAAGTTCACTTGGGGAAGTGACTTCTTGACACAAACACACTGCACATCGTTAGGTTTGTTTGGGGAAAGCTGTCACAGAGCAGTTTCATTGACCAACAAGACTGATAAATGTTTACAGCTAAGAGGCATTTTATGGCCGGTCAATCTATATTCTCCTCATTACCTCTGGAAACAGAGACAATACTCATTTTCATAATCTGAATCTATGATATTTCATGTAATATCTCTGCAGTCAAGGTTTACCCTTGTTGTTTGCTGTTTTAATCTAATCTACAGCACACACTGTGAGAAAAAAAATCATTTGGTAATCACCAGAAATTAAGAACGTGTGACAGAATCACATCAAGAGACCACTCACAGTCATCTGAGCTGGCATGTTGCTCACCTGTACGTCCCAGAAGTCATCATTCCACTTTGTACAAAGGAAAGTAGCTGTCGTGGGCGTGTGTTCAATGATATGGTGGCTCAGACCCTTGGTGGTGTTTGGAGATCAGAGGGAATGTGGTTGCTCTGTGTTTTGTCTAAATGGTCTTGATGAAGTGAGGGCTAAAATTAACCAAAGAGCACACATGCCTTTTCGTGACCCTTTGGAGTGAGAGCAAAGTAAGACAGGAATGCGAGGGCAGCGAAAGAAAGAGTAATGCCCGCCGTGCTCGATGAGCCTCGTGAGCTTGGAACCGCTGTGGTATCACGCTGATGATATTACCTGAACTAAGAAGTAAATCTTGTAGTACCTTTACACCTCCTAAATTAAATAAATACATGATTTGATTCTCTTTTTGGTTTTTTATTGATTTGTCAATACCTGAAACATTTTGAAGAATGTGTGAAATAGGTACATTTTGTAAAGATGTGCTGGTGTTGGTGCTGATCACTACTTAATCTACCTCTTGCACATCTGTATGTATCTATCAAGAATAGATAAGTAACGTTATCACTGTTGTAAGTTCATCTGCTGAATATTTCATAATTAATCATAATTAATTGAGTCATCCTTTGGGCTCCAAAACATTTTACCTGCCACAATCTTATGTCTAAAAGTCGCTTTTTAATCTCTGAACGAAAGTTCAGTCATGAAAAATCCACAAAAACAGCTCAAACCAGGGCATAGAAAACTGATTCATAATCAAATCACAGCTGATTGTTTTCTGTTTGACAATAATAATCAGGAAAGTGGGACACTGCTCGGTGAAGAAAAACTACTTGAATCATAATTACACAACTGTGAGTTTTCACGGAGATCTGTTGATCCATCCCCCGAAAAATGTTGCTTATTCTCACAAGACCAGGCGGTTGTGAGCGTTCATTTCCACTTTACATGCTATATACATACAAGACAGCTGCTGTCACCTCACCATCTATGGGAAGGTAACCAGCTTAAAATGCACAAAGCTTGAACCTTTGTGGAAAATGATTAGCCAGGAAAAAGCCAGACGTCAAGGCTCGGGCCCTCGACCGCCCAAGGGTTTTATCTGCCTGGAATTCCTTCAGCTCAGGGCAGCCTTCGTCGCAGAGCCGAGACCCTCCATACCTCTGATAAGAGCTGAGCAAAACAAAAACATTTTGTACACTACACGCACTCTGCTGCTGAGTTATAACTCAATGCACACATTAGAGCCATGCGAATAAAAAATAAGATTTCCAGTGATACATTTTATACCGCTGGAAGCCAAGATCAATTTTTGTGCAGTTCTCTCAAAGTTCTAGATGAAAAATTTAATTCATCAGTCTAAACACAAAGCTTATTTAGAAATACCAAGTAAATGTGGTAATGGTCTGCATTTCCATGTTGGGTCTTGGAAAGCCATGCACACACTTTAATAACACAAATGTTTAGTTTGGCCAGTAATAATCATCCACAGATGCATTTCAAAAGTATTTCTTGACCATATAGTTGAGACTTTTGATGTCACCAGACTCTCACCCTGTACTTCTTAAGCAGCAGATAGAAACAAGAACTTTTAGCTCAGTCTGTTAGATGACAGCTGCTGTTTGTCCTCTGCCCTCCACTTGAGCTTTTCCCTTTAGATTACAGACTGACCTATATTTGTAATAGTTTTCACACAGTTTGATAGCAACTGAGTGTTGTTTGGAACCTTGCAGACAGAACAGTCACCATTTTGGTCCTTGACTACAGCTGGAAACACCTGCTGGAGTGGTTTTGGTGACCTCAATAAGCAACCTAATTTTTGCCTCTAGAGGCGCGAGTTGATTCAGAACCAACTCTTAAAAAAAGTATGTGACACTTGTTTTTTCAAAGTCAGACTTACAATAATATGCACATTACCGTGATATAGTCAAAATATTTAGTGCCTGAAAATAATTGACTGCTGCTGAAATCATCACTTTTATTACAGCTACAACAAGAGACCTTATTCAGTTTCATCATATATCTGCAATACATCTCTAAATGTTTATGGGAATTTAATAGCAAGCTTCAGGAGTTTGAGTGAGACAAGCTAGTTGCATGGCTTTAAATTAGTGTAATATTTTCTTCAGTACAAAGTTCCCTGGACAGTGTTTATGTTCAGAGCTGCAGTCACTCGAATTGTTTAAACTTAGGAGCCTCATCCTGGCTTTTTATTTTGGAATGTACCAGCATTTGTAACCTGGCTGTGAATTTTGTTCCTTATCCCTCACACTCAAAGCACTTTAGGAAAGTATCTCTTTATGGCTAGTATGAGCAAAAGTAATGATTTAAGCAAACAAAAGCAGTTTAATAGCAACTCTTCAATGGTACTTTTAACACTCCAACAAGCCTAACAGAATTTTGAAATATGGGCACAAATGAAAGGAAACTGCTTTTTCTTTTGAGAGCTTGAGATCTGGTGTTTTTTAATGCATTGGAGATGTTTATCTGTATCTCAAGCGACACTATTTCTGGCCACAAATCAGATTTCTGCCTGGACAAACAGTAACAGTCATAATGAACCCAGCTGCTCAGTGTTAGAACCTGGCTGAAGGGCAGAAGCAATCAGCTTTGAGTAGTGTCTGTCGGCTGCTGTCAGCCATCTAATACCCTGAAGTTATCTGGAACTGTCAGCATATGTAACACTCATTCACAGACACTAGACCTGATATATTGCATGCATGTGTCAGTCTTGAATCAGAAATGAGAAAATAAAAGCAAGAAGAGATCATGATAAATGAATCGAAAGCCTGTTCTGAAGGCTTTTTGTATGAAAAAGAAGGCACCGTCTCCAATAAACAAAATCTTTTATTATTGTTACATAACATCTTAGAAGGTGGCACTAGTCAAAACTAATGTTATGGTCATATCTATCAAAAAAATATCATTAGAAAGAAAAAGAGCAGATGGGGTTGAGACTCTGGGGTAGAAGGTGGGGTGCATGACTCAAAGGTGTCCTTGGTGACGAGCATAGACACATTCGGCTTGTCATTCTCATTAGTGGCACTGCCTGTCAGCATGCTTCAGGCAGAGCTTCCAACAAAGTCAGGACTTGGATGAGTATTTTCCCTGTGACATGTCCATCCCTCCGATCCCTTTCTCGCTCACTCCAGTGTCCTCTCCTTTAATTAGATAAAACAGAGACAGCACTGCACTTCTCTCCTCTGGCTGTGCGTCTCTCTCTGACATCATGTCAACACTAAAGAAGCAGGCTGACACTTTCGGATCAGAGAGGCTGGAGGACAAAGGTGGCGTGAGCTTGCACACCTTCAACCTGACCCTGTCTGTGCTTATTATCTGCACAAGAGATGTGGGCCTGTCCTGACACACCGGGGCGCCATAAATGATGATGCCTTTATCAAGAAGTGTTCAAGAATGCTACAGATGATGCAGAGGACTGGTGTTAAGGCGCTGGGGAAATTTGAAAGGTTTCAAAAACTTGATTACACTGATTACACCTGGTCTCCAGACTGTGTAGATCTGTACAGAGCCTGTTCCTTTTGTTGTAGATGTAGATGGGGAAGCTCACTCTTTTTATTAGGATGGTGCTAAGTGGGAAACCACACTCAGACATTAGTGTGATCATGTGAAAAAAAGTCACGAAGGTAAAAGTTAAGATAATTAAATATAGCAATTTGTTCAGATTTAATCTGTTCAACTCTGGGCTCCTTAGGTGTTACAGACGCAAGTGCATGCACACGAGACTTTAGATACAAGAAGCAGATAAAGCTCCTGTAAAAATAAGAGGTGAAAAAAATAGCACCAGACAAATTCACACCAGTCATTCCGTAAAAGCCCCTGTGACATACATAAATCTCTCATTCCTTACCTAAATCCAATTTAGACTTAAACCTTGACTCTCTCCTGTCCCTCTTTTGCCCCATTTCACATACACATAACCACACATCAACCTCCACAATACTACAAATAAGATGAACGCGACCACAACTTTTCAAGGCCTCTTCTATGGCAGCTAATTGGAATCTATGCTAAAACTCTGGTCTGTTAAAATAAAAAAATTAAAAGTAATTCACAGTTTATTTTTTCTCTTACTGGAATAGGCTACAGTTCATTTAGATTGGACTACAGCAACTTCAAGATAGATGTTTTCAGCTGATATTAAGTGGTTTGATGGTAATGCAATGGCTGAAAGGCAGTTAAATGGATTAGAAAGAAGGTGATGATGAGCAATGATGCAAAACTGAATGATATAACGATAGAATGAAGAGGGGCAGTTTGGGGATGTGGAAATAAAAACAGGAATAGTATGCAATTTTGAGCATTAACAATCCCCAGAATGAAGACTCGATAGGAAAGCTGGTCCTTGAACTTCAAGGAAGATCTTTGTGCTCAGTCGTTGATTCCTTAATGATCTGAAAAGAAAGAGATTAGAAATAAAAATAAGAAACAGAGCACTTCCCTGGTGGGGTGGGTGCGCTTAATTCTTTGAATATCTGTGACCAACATTGCCATCAAGAGGGCATATATGAGAGGTGCAATGTGCAGGTGTGTCCCTGTGGAGGAATTACACTGTTTGTAGTGTCTCAGAACATACCTCCCCATCTCTGGTCTCCACAGTTCGAACCAGGATGCTCCTCTTCACATGAGCCTCTGGGGTTTTAGTGTCCAAATTAGTTTCTAAGCAATAAAAAGGAGGGGAATGGAAGGTATTTAATGCAGTCTGAAAATACAAAATTCTCCTTATCTTCTGCACAAAAGTGTTTTACACTGTCGTAAAGTATTCTTATACAGAAAACAGTGCAGTATATTTACATGGACATGGTACAATGGATTTGATGGGGTTTTGTTTCCTATTAACAAAACTATTTTTAATCACAATAATTTGAAAACTGTGTTTTTAAATGTATTTGCTGGGATATGTTTACAGTCAACAGGGTCCAAATATTATTGGGGATAACCCCAATGTTTCCCTCTCATGCCACATCAGACCAAAATGCTCTGTTTTCTGCTGAGAAACACGATACTAAATCACTCAGCTTCAAAGTTGATGTGACCAAAAGCAAAAAGAATCCAAGTGAAGGAAAATACGAGAGTCGTTTTTTTTCTGCTGACCTCTAAACTGCATGTTGGAAAAGCTCTGAACTGGAATGGTGATCCTGATAGAAAAGATAAGAAAAGTAATATCATCATTATAACAAGATTTATGCTAATGTCATAAACAAACGGTCTGCCACGTGCTGGCTCACCTGCTCTCTTCTCCCTCAAGCAGTTTCCTATAAGTGGCGATCTCAATGTCCAGAGCCAGTTTGACATTGAGGAGATCCTGGTACTCCTGCAGATGCCTTGCCATCTCCTCTTTCAGCGCTTGGATCTCCTCTTCCATGCGGCCCACCGTATCTTGGTAACCGGCTGTCTCCATGGCACAGCGGTCCTCCAGCTCACGCAGTTGGCGTTCAAGAGCCTCATTCTTAAGAAGAGAAGAGAACATCACATTTGGAGAAATAAATGCAAAAATGACCACTGTATACTTAACTTTACGTTAAACTTTGTGGACTTTTAGACTTTTATATCAATATATTAGCCTAAAAGACATGATTGCCTGATTGTCAGAGAATCCTATTGATCCCACACAACTGAGCAAAGAGAAAAACAGCAGGGACAAATTCCTGTTATTTGTCTAGTTCTCATGCCGTCTTGTCTGTAGTTAGGTGGACTCACTGTGCCACGGAGAGCATCCAAGTCACAGGTCAACACCTGGATCTGACGGCGATGCTCATTGCCCTCCTGCTTGGCCTGGCGCAGGGCTTCTGCATTTCTGTTGGCTGCATCAGTCAGGTCAGCAAACTATGACAAACACACAGTGTGAGAGCCAGTTTGTATGTTTAACAATTGATATCCTCCTTGTTTCAACTTATTAATCTTTGCCCATTTTCATTTTTTATTTTGCACAGGATGTAAAGTAAAAAATCTCACAAATTACATCCTTCCAAAACACAACATTAAGGGGAAGTTACATACAACTTAATTTGGAAAGAAAGCATTCTACTTCACCGCCCAATATAAGAATTCTGACCTTGGATCGGTACCATTCCTCCGTCTCATGCATGTTTGAAGTTGCCATGGTTTCATACTGAACTCTGATATCTCTCAAAGCAGCAGTTAAGTCTGGTTTGGACACATCTAAATCAACATGGACCTGCTGGGCCATGATATGCTCCTGAAACTCATGCAGCTCCTGAAAGGATAGAGTAAAGATTTTGCCAAATTCATAGAAATTAGAAGTAACTGTAGTTAAAGTTGCTTTTTTTGTTTGTTTCTTTATTTTTTTTTTTACCTTCCTTCAAATCTTTAGTCTTACCTCTTCATGAATTTTCTTCAGGAAGTTTATCTCATCCTGCAAAGCTTCAACCTTCCTCTCCAGCTGGACACGATTGAGAGATGCCTCATCCACATCCTATTTCAAAGAATGAATTTCATCCACGGATGAAATTGGATAGTCAGAAATAGCGAATATGTAAATAATTTAGGATGTGATTCCAGGAGAGAAGATTACCTGTCTGAAGGTATTCAAATTGTTCTCCCCTTCCTGCCTGAGGCCAATCTCCTCTTGCAATCTAAGTCACATAAAGGCACAATAATTATTAAAGTTCTTAACAGATTATTGAAACCAATCAAACTTGAGACCAAAAATGCTAAGGTTCCTGTCTTAAGTGCTCTAAAAGATGCAGAAAGAAGTCTAATTTTAAGTGATTCTCCGGTAAAATTTACTAAAAAGCTTTTAACGGACAAAGGTCCACAAAAACACATCACAAAAATGGCAGTTATGCTAGAGTGAATGAGAGCAGCGGTTTTTCTTTCCAGCTCCATACTTTAGCATCATCAAGAGAGAACAACTGTAATTCAAATGAGACTCTGTAATAAGGAGTGAAGACGTATTTAAAGCATTTGATTGGACTTTCCCAGAGTGCTTCAGTGCTGCCCCTCATGTTACAGGCGACAAGCTGGGCCCAGCTGAAAGAGCAACTTACGCATCATTACACATTCACTCCAATTTCACAGCCAGAGGCCTTTCCCACGGGACAGAATACACATCCATAAGAACAGCCTTGCACACAGACAGACACCACCTCATAATCCATCTGCCACACACACACACAGACATGAAACCATAAACACTCAGAGTAACATCTGCACAGCTTCTCGCAGAGTTTGTTGAAGAGAGTGCGGCACAGAGAGCAGCATGAATCACAAAACTGACCTCTGACCCTCCCAGCCACTGCATCGCCATTCACTCTTCGATCTTTCAGGGAACCGGCAGCTGATTGGTCAGAGGGCAGAGGACTGTGAAGCAGACCTTTCCACCCTTCCAATCAGTCTTTCTCAAGATAAAATTAAATTGAAGATTCAAGCCACGTGTACCGTAGAAGGCAGGCTATGTGACGTCAGTGAATTCATGTTTTGGAGTAAAAGGGGACAAAAGAACATCTGCCTGGCTCCCTTTGTGGTAGGCCACTATTGTGTTTGCCTCATTCCTCCACACTCACTCAGTGGTGATCAGGGGTTTAGTCAGGATCAAGTTTCTAAAGAGGGATCCAGGAGTAAAGCTTGGGCAGACCACAGTGGTCTGCATTCCAACAAATCACAAACAACACCAAATCTCCATATAAATGCACTTGTAATTAAAAAAAAAAACCCTGAGACATGCAAGTAATCTATTTGTGCCAAGATGCACCACATCTAGTCTTGTTTAATTGGCTTTCTCCTGACCTTTGAATCCCAAATAAGAGTAAAAAACATCACAGTGAACCAAGGCTGGCCAAAAGCTGTAGAAATCTTTCATAGTTTAAGGATAGAAAATTCTACAGGATGCATCCTGAGTGTTATTAGACCTTACCCAACAAGATAAAAGACTAAAGAATGAATAAAATCCAAAAATCTTTGCACACTTCTAGAATAAAACCTCCTTTTTATTTCGGTGTTATAGCAGTAAAAGTCTTTATTTGATGAGAGGCTCTTTAGTTTTGGAACTAAAATAAGACTTTGTGCATACAGTTGGACTGCTGTTCTTTTCTGTGAATCTAAGGTTTTGTCTGACAACATAAATCTCACTTCTCTTGTCTTGAGATTTAAGTAAAGGAGTTTGAATTATTTAGTTTTTACTTCCAACATCAGTTCCTATGAATGCATCTAAATCTTATAAAAGACTAAGAACAAAAAAGATACACAAAGGGCTGGTACCACTGTGTGATCGTGCATCCAAATAATGTGATCCTCCTCCCCTTTCTCTTACCTCTGCTTGAGCATGCCCACATCTGCAGCGAGGTTGTCCCTCTCAATCTCCAGCCGAGCCTTGCCGGTCGTCAGACCATCCACCTGCCGGCGTAGCTCTCTGAGCTCGTCCTGGTAAACGTCTCCCAAGCGACTAGGCTCCTTCCCTTTCAACTGGTTCAGCTCTGCCACCAGCATCTTGTTCTGCTGCTCCAGCAGGCGCACCTTCTCTATGTAACTGGCAAAGCGGTCATTTAGCCCCATCATCTCCATTTTCTCATTTGTGCGGGTTTCTTTGTACTGGGCTTTCATCAAGGAATCAGCTGAGAAGTCCAACCGGTCCCCAGGGCTCCCCAGCAGCAGGGCTGCGTTGGCAGAGCCCAGGGAGATCCGAGATATGGGGCTGGAGTGGGTGATATTTCGAGGGGTGCCATGCCAGGACAGGCGGCTAGAAGACATGCTACTAATCCTGGCTCCTGTGCTGCCTGAGCCCTGAGGCCCAAACCGTTTCCTGTACGAGGACTGGACTCTATGGGTCTCCATGGTGGGGAATAAGCTCACTCTGGGCACAAACAGGGCTTTTATAGGAGAAGCAAAACCCCCCAAGTCCAAAGCAGAGAGGCCACAGGGTGGGGCAGGGAAAAGGGAGGGTGGCAGGCAATGAATGGGACAAAAAGGGAGAGTGAAGGGGTGGTTTACATGACACTCAAAAAGCTGTGTGCCAGGGATTGTCTGTGCTCGTCCACTCAACTACAAATGTCTCCTGGCTTTCTCCTCCTCTCCCCCTTTCCTCCCTTCTGCCCGGCCTCTGACTCACTCTCTCTTTCAGTCTTACGTTCACCCCTTTTTGTCTTACTCTCTTTCTTTCTGTTCCAACTGAATGAAAAGGAATGTGTGACAGGGTCTGGCCACAAATTCAACCTGGCCACACATGCACTCTCACAAAAACAGAAACAGAGTCTGATCAAACTGAAGCACGACTGGAAGAAATTCTTACTCACTGATCAGAAAACACAACGGTGAAATAAAAAACAATCCAAGGAAACAGTGTTATTACAGAGTGTGCATCAGATATGTCCACTTAAAGCCACACAGCAGATAAAACATGTAAGCTATTTGTTTTTTCAAGACAAAGTTTACCAATTTGCACAAATGTGTCTATTTGTTTGAGAAATGAAAGATTATGATAACAAACTACCTTAATTTATGTCAGTTTTTAACTTTCTTGTCTGCAATAAAGTCTCTAATCCCAAAAATGACAGTTTGAGTGAAATCTGTTACCTTTAAACTTCTATTTGGGCACCAATCGTAAAATATCTACATTAGTCTGACCATCACACTGCAGGAGAATATGCTCATTTTTACTATAAACGGTGTAGGAAAGTAGCTGAAGCCCCCAGTGAGATTGTAAGATTGGGAGATGTTCACTGTGTTAGGGTTATTAGACATCCTGCCGGTTCCAGAGACAGATGGATGGTCGAGTTGAGGGGGAGTAGGATGTGAGGAGGGGTCGAAGAGTGCAAACCTAATCTGAACTTCAGGATGACTAACAGAGGCAGCATTACAAAACCCTTTTCATCCATTACCTTGACAACCACATAGCTGACTATATCAGAGCACTTAAGTACATATTCTTCTTGAGTTCTTTTTCCAGGAATGTCGTGGAGATGAGATTTAAACCAGCCGTCAGATTCCTTGTGGAAACGTGGTTCCTTAAGGCAAGAAAAATAAAAGGAATAAGAGTCCTTTAACACGACACATTCCTCAAAGTCTACTATTAAGAAACAACAAAAATAAAGACAGAAGCAAGCTGTCAGTGGTTGTAAGACAAGCAAAAGTCCAAAAAACACCAGAATACTATGGTACAATTTTGGATCGCTTTTTTCCTTTCAGTCTAATTTGCCTTTGATGTGTCTGTATCTATATAAATGTCACTAATGACAACGAGTAAAGTTGATGCAATGGTTACTGTGATTTATCACTAAACAGAAAGCTAGTTTCAAATTATTTCCCCAAGGAATGGAAACCAGTGGCAACAAAGGGAAAAAGCAAGAGGGATACATAAAAAAAAGCTTTCCGACACCCATTTCATAAATATCCATCAAAAATGTAACGTTAACTCTTATTTGCACTGCGTAAGATCCAACTTACAAGAACAGAAGCACGGTTAACTGCCATTTCGCCACCGGCAGTAAAACCACAACAACAGTGGTGCATAAAGGATTTCTTTGGGTCATGAAGTCACAGGGAGTGGAAACCAGTGGTACTGGGAGACAGTGAATAAAGCCTCTTTGACTTTACTATCTGGATCCTGAGTGTTGTTTCTGTAAAAGAAGAAAAACATCAACACAGTGTCTTGAATCCCAATTGGTCTCTGTTAATAGAGGTTAAACGAGATGGCACACTAAGTCTGGCAGAGATTTGTTGATTTAAAAGGCTCCATCTCTAAGGATTAATAGCATGGTTACAATCATTACAGTGACACTAATTGTTTCGGCTGACTGGATTTTTTAGACGATCACTGCCGTTGCCTTAGATCTGGTCACTGAGGTAATATATCCTGATGATTAAACATCCACACGGAGAGAGTGTGAAAGCAGAGATGTAGACCTCTGCTTCTCCTCCCTCCCTGTCGATGCAGTCACTGAGGGGCCAAGTCAAACATCTGATTGATGCATTTGTGTCTTGCAGAGACGTCTCATCTGCAGGACACACAATGAAAGGGGGTGTACATTTGATTGCTGCTGGTCAACATATCATGGTTGCCAGATTTGTTTGAGCTATCTGGTATTTATTGTGACCCTCTTAAGTACCACAGTTCAACCTCACTGTTGTCTGAATGTACATGACCACATACCAAACTGAATCCTTACCAGTGAGCAGGAAACGCCACAGTCTCAGCTCCACCCTCGGCTCCACCCTCCTCAATACACCAAGGCCATACATGGTGTAAATAAACAAGGAGCAGGCCTTGATCTAGAACGGTAACTCAATTTTCAGCTAGTTTCTCCTTTAATATCAGATCCTGCACTAAATGAAACAAGATTAACTTTAAACAATGAGTTGGTCCTTATTAGTCAAAGCATATACACACTTAAAAATAAAGCAGAACAGATCACAAAGAACTTTGTAAATGCTGCATGAATCTAAATGATCAACCCAGTGAAAGCTGAAAAAACAAGATAAAAAAAAACCTTGAAATAACAACTAGTGCTGGGTTTCCTCCTGCAGGAATTTGCAGCCAGTTAGACAATTGTCTCCCCATGTTGTCACTGGCAACGAGTCGGACTTTAATGCAACTGAATATAAAAAAAACTTGATGAAAAAGGGGATTTATTAATCTTTTTTTAAATTTAGTTGATCTAATTGATTACTACTCACAAATAATGCAATTTTTCACTGGAACTCCATTGACAAATAGCAGGCTTTTATTTTATATCAAGCCCACCTTTTGAAAGGACCTCTTGACTGATATCTCCCTCACTCTCTTGATATTCTGCTGTACCCATTAGGTACAGGTATTAAGGACAAATGTCATCTATTTGTGACCTCCTGTAGCTCACAGCATAGTTCAGTCGCTGCTGAAGTTGGCAGAGGTTTAATCACCCATAATATAACACATGTGTGATAATTATTTTGTCCTTAACTAAGTAGCACAAGGACACTGGCTGTGTCAGGACTGAAAATGATACTCGACAAGTTGGCTTATTTTCTTTGAGGGGAAATTGATCTTTCCTTTTTACACCGGAACTTCCTTCCGATGGAAAAATATGAAACTAACACAACCTATGGTCTGTAGTGTTCTTTGTTGTATGCCTTGTAACAGTAAAATTATGTAAAAGTAACTTCATAACCAACCACACCCCAAAAACACAACACCCTGACATCTTTAACTGAAGATTACAGACAGCTCACAGAAGTGTTTTCATGTATTTCTCTAATTATCTCATATAAAAACTGTTTGAATGTGTACATGGTGACCTCCCTTAGTATTTTTCAGGTAGGAAAAATGTTATTGGCTCAAGAGGTCAGTGACCTTATTTACACCAAACAGAACTTTGTTAAACATCAAATTGTGCAGAGATTTTGGAAAGAAAAAGGGAGAAACCTGTGCTTGTCTGTGGCCTCGTGAATATAAATGTGTAACGTAAGTGATCCGAGTCTTTCTTTACCAACTAAATCTGACTGTTTGGACCTCTTACATGCATTTCTGAACCCTGAGACTTGAATTTCCTGGGTGCCACTGAAGCTAAACTGAAGGGGGGGGGGGGTACAAACTGGGTTAGACTAGCCATCTATATGACTCAGCATCACTAGGTCCAAATAGAGCAAAGCTACAAAGAGGGCTGAGCAGGTTCAGGCCCAAAGCTCCAGTCTGCCTGTCAGCAGTAATGCTGGGGGCCCAAATAAACAGACAGATCTGCATACCGCACACTCACGTCACATTACAAGCACAGCACTGGGTCCCAAACTGTAAGCTGTTTTTTTTTTAAAACCACATGGATACCTGAATGTTTATGCTTGTACTGACGGTTAAACAACTTTTAAATCTCACAGAATACCAGAAAGTATTTAGACTCAAAGGCCGACGCCGTGTAGACTGCGCTGTGAGCGTCAGTACATGCTAACATCAGCCAGCAATGTTTATCAAGGTTACTCGTTTTACCAGATATTAGCACTGTAATATCTGTTTATCAGCACTGAGAGGGACGTTATAAAGTACTGGGAGATATGTTTCAGCTGTTTTGAGATGACAAGGATGTTACCTAAGATAGAATCACTGAAGTTATTACAAGTCAGCTCGATGAGGGCACGAATGATCCATCAAATATGGCTGCAGTTCTTCAGGTGAACGATTACACATTTCCCCGACACGCACACACAAACGCCACAAATGAAAGTGGGAGCTGGATTCAGCCTCTAAGGATGATGAATATCTGTACCAAAGTGTATCGTGTTAATGGTTGCTTGGATATTTTGTTTCATGGACAAAAAGAAAATGTTCAACAGAAACCAATATGTTTTGATAAGAGAATAAATTCAATCCAGTTCTCAGCTGTAACAATCTTCCCAGCTTTCAGTCACCTTTGTGTAGCAAAAAAAAAAAAAAAAAGGGGGGACAATCTGGCGAATCAGTTCATTAAGGCGATAAAAAACAAGCCCAGAGAAAGAATTACTGCATCACACCAGTTCAAGAAAAAGGCCCTTTGTTTGATACAGTCCGACTTCCCCCCCTCGCAGGCAGACACGGCCATAGAAATCTCTTCTTCCTGTGACTGCCTCCTGTTTTTCCTCATTTGAAGAGAGAAAGAGTAAAAAGAGAGGATGGGACTAAATGAGGGAGTGAGAGAAAGGAAAAACGAGTACATCAATCAAATAGCTTCTTACTGCCAATAGTGAGCTCAGTCTTCTGTTTCCCTTCATTTGCAGGACTCAGTGAGTCTGGACAGGCCACTGCTGTCCTAAGCAAGCTTCAATTTAAAAACAATTTATTTGATTTGGAAAGAGGACATGTAATATACATATATATAACATACTATTCTTTTCTTGTTGTAAAATAAATTTGATACATTAGACGTTGCACTGCAAGTCATGTCATGATACGTATTGTACATTGATATAAATTTCTAAACAACTAGCTTGAGTTCCTTTGCTTATCCCAGGGTCCCTTCTTTTAATAACTGCATAATTTTCAAGCTGAACATTGTCTAGCTGCCTTTAGCATGTAGCAGCCACATTGAAACATTCTTGGATTAGCTTTAATGCAACAGCGAGCCCTTTGTCCAGGAGGCTACTTAATACTGGACATGTTGTCTGAACCCTGGGATAAACAAAGTCGTCGTCTGGGTTGAACAGCAAACTCTGACATAAAACACTGGCTCTGATCCGGCTTGTCTTTGGCACATACACCCCTTAGTTATGCTTTAATGATACTGAGATCACAAAGAATCCACCACAGTTTATTCTATTAGAAATGTGTGTATATTCAAAGGTTTCTTTCATAAGTCTTTATAGATGTGGTGAAGCAGTAAGAACAGTGATGCAAAGTTTCCATAACCTGTCAGGCAAAACTGTCCGATATATACAAATGTATAGCTAAGGATGTGTGGGGAAAAAATTGCACTGAAGCAAGAGCCAGGCAGTCAGAGTTAGTTTTCCACCCAATTCTCATTTATATACCTCAATTATGTCTGCAAAACCAGCTGCTTTCAATGATTTTCTTTAAACAACAGTATGTCTTGAAAGTATCATTTGATTTGATACAGTCTAAATATAAAAAATATATTTATACATATATATATATCTCCTTATAATATCTACTTGGAATGACATGGGGATATAAATAAGTGAAAGAATCTTCACATTAGAAGTAAAGAAAAAAGAAAATCAAATTCTAAGGAATCCCCAAAACATTCATTTAACATAAAAGTGCATCTGATTTAAAATGATCTTTAAGCTTCTCAGTCAGGGATGCTTGGGCCAGAAACACATGAACAGGCAAAGAAATAGAAGTCATTTCCATTTCAAGCCTTAGTTTGTACAAACTATAACCGTACATATCATCTGCTTTACTGGACAGTGTTCTATCTGTCCTTGTTTTGGCACATTTAAGCTGAGAGCATCTGATACTGCAGAGTAACAAGAGGAGGAGGCTCGGTAGAGGAAGTTACGATGCAGCAAAAGGCAGAAGGAGACAAAAGAGGAAAAAATTACAGGACAATAATCCATTGTCGCCCTCCTTTTCTCTTACATGTCATTCTCATACTTTGTAAGACTATTTGATCCACATTGTACTGAAATCCAATGATTCACTGAAGTAGCTTTCATTAAAACTTGAGGTTTGAAGCATTTGTTTGTACAACAAAAAAATAAGAAAAAATACCCTTGGCACACTTGAGTTTAAGGCCTGTTGCAGCTTTTAAAATTGTGCATTGCTAAATGTTTAAATAAGACATTTGAAGGATTTCTGGTATTTCTCATAACTGTATGTGAATGTAAACAACTGGTGCACCAGTGATGGCTGGACAACGCCGCCTTTGGAGTTTGTTTCGCCGGCATTTATTGCCCATCAGACACTTAACCTATGTTTCCCCCTTGTGGACACCCTTATAAGAGCACATACTGTCATTGGTTTTTGAGGCACTGTGTGAAAAAAACGTATTTGGAGACTGAGTCTCCTTTGAAGCATCTGAATAACAGAGGAGGCTCAGTGGACTTAACACGGACATCTGCGTGACTCCCCAAAGCTTACAGATACTTCTGCAGGAGCTCTGTGCAACACTGCGGTTAAAGTCTCGAATCCAGACGGGTCTCAGCACAGAATCTGGGAGAAGGGATGTCTGAGCAGCTCCTCGGCACTAGGCCTGTGTTTGGCCTCCACAAAGATGCAGCGGATAAAGTCCCGAGCCTGGTCAGAGGTGTGCGAGGGAAGCAGCGGGTTGGTCGGCTGGGTGGCGATCTTGAATATGGCGGCCATTGCCTCATATTCTGCCCACGGAGGCTTTTCTGTGAGCATCTCAACGACTGTACAACCGAGGCTCCTGCAAAAAAATGAACGATTGTTATTGCTTCATTTCAACTGGCAGTGGAGTCACGTAACAAGCTGAAACAAATACGAAATATTTGGCCTAAATTCCACAACAGTGATGCTACGAAGGAATGTTTTCAGTTTAAACCTTCTCACTACTGTTTGTGGAGGAACTCCTCCACCTGTTGGGGAGGTACAAGCCCTCTTTGGAGCATTGCTCTCCCTCCAGCATGGGCTGAGAACCTCACGCATACCGAATCTGTAACAACTCGTTTGACTGACATTCAGCCACATCACTCATCCGGAGAGATTGCACAAGGCAACGCTGTCTCACCTGTGAGTGGGACGGTGGAACAAACTGTTGGCTATTAGTTTTTTCAAAACGAAAAAAAAGCTCAAGCTTCCTGCCATTTACAGAGTAATACATCTGTATTTTTCCATCTTTATATTCAGGTCTCGACATGCCAGCCCTCAGTCGTGTACTTCAACTATGTTCCTATTTCAAAGTGTTTTTAATGAGAGATGTTCAGTCGAGTATTTTCAGTCAAGCTGTTTCTTGTAGCTATTTCAGATGTAAAAAGCCATAAAACATGTGTTTACATGCATTAGCTTCTTTCTCAGTTGCAGAAGTGTTTGCATCATTCCAGCAGTAAGAGCAGACATAACTTTCCTCTTCAGCAACAAAAGTCCCATCTTCACTGGATCTACATTCACGGTGCAGCTACAGCCCAGCTTACTGTGGTGTGTGGTGGAAGATATTTCATCATCTTCAAAGGAACACAAGAGACGTTTGTCAAGCTTAAAACTACATGCTTCTGACGACGGGCCTGGGAATGCTAATAACAAAGGTACATTGACTTTTGGTCGTGCACAGCCTCTGAAACTGCCCTGGAGCACCCGGGGGGCAGAGATACCGCAACTTGACGACTTTGGTTTCCTGCCCTGCACCAGAGTTTTTTTCGTTGGGGTTGCTTGGCATTTTTGTGGCCTCTGGTCAACATAACAACAAATTCATGTGTATGGCTGTATACAGTTGCCATGGTCACACTGATACTTTTATGACAGAGGTGTCACATGGATCAGGCATAATTCATATAAGGAGGAGTCTTGCATTAAAACTTAAGTTGCTGCACAGGTAGTTATTATGCAAAAATAATCCTACAGAAATTATATTATAGTGTCACTGGATTATTATCTTTAAAGCATTAATGATTAAATCCTATTCAGGGAGGTCCTGCCCACTTAAACCTACTTCAATGTTTGAGATGTAAACTAAATAATGTGACTGTACTATGATGAAAGACATCGTACTTTCTAATGTTTCAATTTATTCTCAAGCTTACAAAGTCAACACTGACATCGTTTAATCTGTTTAGGACTTCTCTACGTCTTGGAATTTCCATTTTTATCATAGTAAAAAGAGAATTTATGAACATTTCTGAGACGATAGGCAACACACCTCTGCAACGCTCGTCCTTGATTATGTGAAACATCAGACTCGTGAACAGGATTCTTGCCAGTTTATATCAAACATCTACTTAGAGATGAAGGTTTAGCAAAATGATCTTGATCTATACTAAAAGGCTAAAAGGCTAAAAGGCTACAGCTGCAAAAGGAATGTAATGCAGAAGAAGTACAGTGAACTTAACACACTATTATAAAAACAAAAACAGTTGTTGTCTAAATATAAATGATAGAAATCCTTAAGAATAATAATATTTTGTCTTCTTTAAGTAGCTAATAAATGTTTGCAAGCATTCAGTTGGTTTCTGCCCCATCATGCCAGACTCAGCATCAGCAGAGCTACAACTGCCTCATCAAGCAGGAACTGACTCTCCTGCTCTTACCAGACATCAGCCTTCCTGCCGTAGCCCTCTCCACTGATCACTTCCGGACTCATCCAGTAGGGGGTGCCGGTCACAGAGCGGATGCCGGTGCCAGACATGCAGATGGTCTGAAGCCTCTTGCTGGCGCCAAAATCTCCAAGTTTTACGTTTCCCGCTGAATCCCGCAGGATGTTGGCGCCTGAGGGCCACAGTTGTCACAGAAGATGCAAATGTTATATGTCACCAATTCTCCTCCACACATGGCAAGACTCAAACATCTGAGAAACAAATTGCCGTCCAAACAGTAAAAAATGCACTTCTCGGTCATGTAAAGTTAAACAGCGCTACCTTTGATGTCTCTGTGCACGATCATGTTGCTGTGCAGATAGGACATGCCCTCCAAGATCTGCCTAGTGTACTTTCGGGTCACATTTTCTGTCAGGGCCCCGTAGGCCTTCAGCTGATCTTTGACTGAACCCTGACAGGGAGAAAGCACAGGGTTGACAATGAACTGCTTCACAGACAGACAGTATTATGGTATTTCATGATTATCATAATCAGCTACAATGATTGTGAGAGGTAAAACAGAAGTGCAGAACAGATGCTACCGTGAATTAAAACGCGTGTGACAAAGATGACAGGCACTCAGGGAATAAAGGAGATCAAATACAGGATACCTTATTGTCTTGGACTCGAGACAAATGAGCACACTTTTAGGAGATTTTACACATCACTGCACACCTTTCAGCCACCACAATGCGAGTGCAAGCAGGAGTGAAGACCACAAACCTGACCCAACCATGTTAAACTGGGCCCTGTCCACACCAACACTGATATTCTGCAAAACAGACTTTTCTTCTGCTCCCATGTACATGTTAAAGGGGATTTTAGTCTGAAGAAAGGGATAGTCTTTAAAGACCCTTTCCAAAATGAAGATTTTTTTTTTTGTTTTCAGTGTATCCGTGTGCAGCGTGTAAGCCCGCTGTTGCACTGTGTAGTGAGTGTCCCTTGGAAACTATAACAACAAGGGCACCTAGGCACTGTAGCATCAGACTGAGCAACAACTCTACAACATTCTTCTTTCCACGGATACAAATTGCATTAGTCTTTTGGTTTCACAGTTACACAAACTACCGTTCTGGTTCTGAAGTTTTCGCCCGAGCAGAATCGGCTTTCTCTGAAAGTTCTTCATTTGTATTTTGAAGTCTTGTTAATAAAAGGCTTTATGGGCACCTGCTGGCATGATTAGTTATGCGTTTGTGAGAATTTCTGCCTTCTCATCTGCACAGATATTTTTTTTCTGATATAAATATCAGTTTAAAAAGATATACGGAGTCGTGTAGTGAAGCCTCAATGTCTCCTTATCTCACTATATATCAAACAAGACCAAAACTGCTGTCTCTAACAGGTTTCAGGAAAAATAATACAAACAAATATATAGAAAAGTAACCCTAAAACTGTTAAATCAACTCCTCAATGTAAAGTTCCTTGTGTCTTTACTGCTTTTACAGAATGTTACAGGTCGAGTTATCCGAGTTTAAAGCTAACCTTTTTCCATATCACAACCAACAAAACTGAACACTGAGAGTGCTTTTATGGGACAGACTTCTGAGTTTTGACGTGCAAAAACAATCAGAACTCTGTGGCTTAGTTGAACCTGTGACTTGAGAGATGGCACTCACCCCCGGCATGTACTCCATGAAAATAGTGAGGGTCTTCTCATTGTGGTCCCTCAAACAGCCGTAGTACTGAACGATGCGCTCATGATGCAGATTCTTCAGCAGCTGGATTTCGCACTCCAAAGCACTGACCTCCTGTTACATACATTGAAAAGTATGAAATGAAACAAAATGTATTTATTCTTAATTCATTTACTGTTTTCATTTGCACAAAAAAAAATTTTTTTTGGCCCCTCGACTTTATCATATTACTTTCAACTGATCACAAACAAATGTAAGCATAAACATGAGAGGACAAAGAGTCGATTCTGACTGCATGCAGACGCTGCCAAAAGCACAAACTTCAGCAGAGTAAATGAAAGCTGATAGCAGTTTCCCAAAAGTAGTTCCTGTGTTTACCTCAGAGAATGAGACCACAACAGAAACAGAGGAGAGAAGGGAAGTCAGAGAGACATAAAGTAATCCCAGAGTCCCAACTCAGAGACACGGCGCTCAGTGTAACAACTGATTCACATCTGCTACAGGCTGGGGGTGGGAGTGGGGGTGTGAAAGGGTGACTGGAGGTCAGGGCAGCGCTGACCCATCAGACTCCATTACCACTGCAATACTCAGCACCTCCAGAATACAGGAAGTGACAGTGCATGTTTTCTCCACGACTAACAGGAAAAGGCTTTAAATTAGAGAAGTTGAAGGAGGAAAGGAAACCTCTACGATGTGATCCACTTCTTCGATGACTTAATGCCTTTCTGGCAGATTGATTGTTTTATTTCAGTGTAGAGGAATACAATCATGTTTGTCTTTGTGACCTATATCTGGATCAATGGTCTTTAGATTGTTGACTCATTAATCCCCTGCTCAGCCAGTCATGCTAACTATCTGCATTCCAGCATAAAACATAAATGTTATTCATTTATATGCGTGTGTTTTATGTTTGACAAAAAACATACAGGAAAAGAAAGTCTAAGTAATGCAAAGTCTAAGTAACTTGATTAATTTTCCCCTCGAAAACAGCAGAATTTTAATCTGCAACCAGGGGCAGCAAAAATATCTGCATGGACATGTGATGTGAACTGAAGTTTGTGCCATAGGAAAGGAAAGACAAAGCCAGGGTGAAGTCCACTCCCAACAGAAACATGAATGAAGTTAACTGTGCATCTAAACAGCAAACATCTCACCTTGCTGGTCTCTGGACTGTCAGGATCAAACTGGACTTGCTTGGCAGCCAACTCTCTCCCAGTATCCACATCATAACACAGGTAAACCCGGCCAAATGCACCCTGGCCAAGAAGCTTTCCCCGACGCCACGTCACAGGAGCACTGGGGGCTGGGGGGAGAAATCACACACTCAGTTGGTCATCTATGTTTTCCAGCAGATACGCAGTTTTACATACAACGGTAATTCTCTCCAAAATGCCTTTTTGTTTTTTGAAGAAATACCTTTTTCATATGAAGATCATATATGAACTCTTAGTACAACTATAACTGTTTCGAGTTTAGAAATGATGCAAGTTATTTCCTCCTGTCATGTAGCAGCACTGCAGTTTGGGATGACAAAATAACTGGTGAGCTCTGCATGATGTCTATCAACAGTGTGACACGAGTTATAAATTAAAAGTTGAAGAATTAATTCCCAAACTCAAGGTGTTATGAATGGCTTTTTCCTTTTAGTCAATGACTGTTAAATAAAACCACAGTTTACGCTGCAGGTGCCATCTGTTTGCATATATTTGATCATCTTAAGCCACAAGTACACATGTTACAAATTATATACTCTGAATTTGCTTAATTGAGGTTCTTATTCTCTGCATATTTTATGAATTGGGTGGATACCATCAGATATGATCTCCAGACAAAGTTCAAGTACAAATCTAAGAAGGTTTTCATAACTGTTTTGATAAGATTTCATGCTGGATCAGTAC
Organism: Odontesthes bonariensis; assembly: GCF_027942865.1. Lineage (NCBI taxonomy): Eukaryota > Metazoa > Chordata > Actinopteri > Atheriniformes > Atherinopsidae > Odontesthes > Odontesthes bonariensis. The sequence goes on along the minus strand of NC_134526.1, from coordinate 8,007,604 downwards.
TCACATTTATGGGCAACAGAGCGATCCTGGGGACGCAGCCTGCCTTGTGTGTCGACCAGCTGCCAGCTGCCCAGACTCTCCTCGCTGCCGTTGAGCGACCGCCTTGAGGGCACCAAAGTGAACAAGTTCCCCTGAGGGCGACGAATGCGAGGAAAGGTTCGACGACCTGGAGGACGCAAGAGAAGAGAGTAGCTGGGATTAATATGAAATGACAAATGGAAAACACTGAAAGAGGTGATATTAAGATGTAAATCAATCAATCATTAACCTTACCTTCACTATGGTCCTTATAATGCAGGGAAACATGGTACCTCCGAGGATAGGTGCCTCCCTTTCCTGCTACCCTGTCATATACTTGGTTCTCCCTGTCTGAAAGCAGACAAAGATTCACAAGTCTTATAATAAGATGATTACTGCCATTCTGCTGCCATAATGCTGGACACGACAAGTGGAAAATAAATAAATAAAAAATAAATAATAATAATAGAAAATAAAAATAGAATAATAATAAGATGATTACTGCCATTCTGCTGCCATAATGCTGGACAAGACAAGTGGAAAATAAATAAATAAAAAAAAATAATAAGATGATTACTGCATCTATACAACATTTCTGTATTGTTTTTGGAAAAGTTGGGGCCTTTTCTCTCACCGGAGCACTCTTGCCGATTATCTGGGACACTCTTAGCTCTGTGCATGCGAGACTTCCTCATTGAGGGGCTGTAAGTGAGGAGAAAACAGGAGGCGGAGCAAAAAATGTTAAGGGCCTTCTCAAACTGCTTCCCTTTGGTTATTAACAAAAAACAGGCTGCATGTATTCAGATTTGGCCAACATTAATTACGTGAACATAATTAAAAGATTTAACAGTGTGCCACCAGTGGCAACTTCCTGACTGGCGGCGTAAACAATCAATGTTGCTTTTATAAGAGATAGAGTTTGTGCATCACCTGTCTGAGTTGCTGTCCAGAGACTGACAGCTTCCAGAAACTGAATTCTCTGCACTGCTCCAGGGATCCAGCACCTGTGCAGAGCACAATGGAGATGAGGCTTTGAGTATGCAGGCATGCTTTGTGTTCGCATTTCTGAAAACTTTGCTTTTTTGTATGACAGCTAAACTGACAGTGTCTGGATGAGGAAATATTTTCTGCAAGTCTATGTAATTTCTTAATCCAGCACTAAATCTCTCAATATCAGCCAAGATTTAGCAGCACGGTCCATAAAACTTCACCGAGGTAGAAGTTAGTCATCGTGCAAAGAAGACCGGCTAAAATCTAGTTCCTTTCCTTGCCTCTCTGCTGTGCTTTAGCTTTGCCTGCCCCTCTCTGCAGGCTGTTATGCACACACACATTGGCTTGTAAGATGTCAACTACAGAAACAGCAGTAACTATCACAGATTAGAGACTCCCTGTGGCGCCCAGACACGCTGGATTCATGTACTTCAAATTATACACGAAGCATTAAACACAAAGTTGTTTTAATCAAGTTACCAAGTTCAGCAAGTTCAGCAAGTTTTGAAGAAAAGCCATTTATGTGGGAAACAAATCATACAGATCACAAACCCTAGACATGTACTCTAGTCTAAGATGAATTTCCAAGACTGATAGAGGAGAAATGACTCACGCATTGATCACTGGTCTCGGGGATGAACTCCCCCTCACTGTTTATGCTGGTGTATGAACCTTGGCGGGCGATCCTCTGCTGACGTTCAGGCACGTAGCCAGGAGGCGGCGAACTTCGCCCTGTGTTCTGAGAACCTGGGATCAGATGGAAATTATCAGCATTAAGGAAAAGAGTAGCTATAAGAATCTATCTCAGTAATCTGAACTTAAAGGCCTCAATGGCTGAAAGGTGTATATCGAGTGCTTCAGCTTTTAAAACCTTGTTCCTCTACACTGAGAATGGACCGCACAAAAGCAACCAAGCCAAAGATGACGATGCAAAAATCAAGGACACATCCATACAATAACATCTATGATATAGCTACCGCCCTCCTGAAATACAAAAATTAAGACAACAACAACAACAAAAAGAGTGTTGATTGCTGACATTCTGTTTTAAATGAGTTAGGAGTTATTTATGGCCTGCAGCTGTCATACAGTCAAGCTCTAAAGTCCTCTTGCTCTTCAGGACAAAAACCTCTTGTCTAGCAGACTAATAGCATTTCGTAATCTGATTGGATGCAGTCCAGCAGGCATCGTCTAGTAATAGCGAACAGGAAAGGGAAGAGGACCCACTGCATGAAAGGGAATCAAAATAGAGCCACAACTGAAGAAATTCGCAACAGAAGGGAAAATCAAAATAGTTCAATAAAAATGAAAAAAACAGCATAACAGCTACCTAAAAAACATGACTATATTTCCTCTCTTGAACCAGGGAGTAAAATATGTTGTTGACGGTAAAATTTGACTTTGAATGACAGTTAAAGAAACGAACCAGTTGATAGATGGCGCCCCCTGGGCTCGGAGGCTTGGTACACTGTACTAACGTCTCCAGTGGACTGGGAGGACTTGATCCTCACCTGCTTACATGGTACATGGTGGGAGGGGGAGGAGGCCTGTTGTTAGGGAGGGAAAAGAAAAGAAGAAGCGATTTGAACAGGTTTTAACTCATGACTAAAAAAATTGGTTCATCTAAGCAAGCCAGTTAGTACATGCACAGAAATCAGGAACTTGGATTTTTCACAATATGGCTCTGAGTTGAAGAAACAGCAGTGGTGCAACAATATGATGTAAATACACGCCCAAAGTGGGTTAGTGTTCGTCTCACATTGCTGTGCTCCTGAGTGAGAAGAAGTATCCTGATGCTCTTCATGTTGGCACTTCTGTCCAGCAAGTCGATTGCTTTGTCCAGGTCATCCTGACTTCGCAGAGGGATGGACATCTGCAACACGCAACACGGTGCAATGATTTGCAAATCTCACAAACAAACTTTATATTCACACCACGACATAAAGAACATACCAAATGTTGAAAGTGAGACATTTTCCCATTTTTAATTGAAATTATCTTGAATTTGACGGCAACAACAGACGCCAAAAAAGCTGGGACAGGGCCATCAAAAGGAACTAAAAACCAGCTGGACGAACGTGTTGCAGCCAATTATGTTCATTGGCAAAAGGTCAGTAACATGATTTGGTATAAAAAGAGGACTTTAAAGAAGCAGAGTCTCTCAGAAGAAAAAATGAGCAGAGGTTCAGTAATCTGCAGACACCTGCATTTACAAATTGTGGAGCAATTTCAATATAATGTTCCTCAATGTACAATTGTGAAGACTTTGAGTCATCTTCTACATAACCGAGTATCATCAGAAGATTGAGAGAATCTGAAGGCATCTCTGTGCAAAGGACGCGGATGAAAATAAATACTGGATGCCTGTGATCTTCAGGCCCTCAGGCAGCTCTGCATTAAAAAAAACAGACATGATTCTGTCCTGGAAATGACTGCATGGACTCGGGAATATTTCCAGAAATCATTGTCTGTGAACATCCACAAATGCAGGTTAAAGCTCTACCATGCAAAGAAGAAGCCATGTCTGAAGATTAACCAGAAACGTTACTGTCTTTTCTGGGCCTAAGCTCATTTAAAATGGACTGCAAACTGGAAAACTGTCTTAATTTGTGTTGGAAATGATGGACGCAGCGTCCTCAAGACTGAAGAAGAGAGGGACCATCCAGCTTGTCAATCGTCTCAGTTTAAAAGCCTGCATCTCAGATGGTATGGGGGTGCATTAGTGCCTATGGAACTGCCAACTTGCACATCTGTTCTGCATCTATTCCAACAGCATGGCTAAGAGTCCAGGTGTGAGACTAGTCCGCTGCAGCCCAGACCTTTCAAATATCTGATCCATCATGAAACACAAAGACACAACAAAGAAGATCCGGGACTGTTGGGCAGCAAGAATACATAATCAGACGAGAATGAGAGGACCTCATCTCCCAAAGGTCCAACAACCGGTGTTCTTGGTTTCCAGATGTTTACAGACTGTTGTTAAAAGAGGAGGGGGTGCTACGCAGTGGTAAACACAACCCTGCCCCAATTTTGTTAAAGACGTTTTGGCGGTGTGCAAAGCAGATAACGTTCCATAGTCTTCCATGCTTTTGAAAACCAAACATTCATCTGATGTATGTACAGAAGAAGCCTGCTTGAGCTTTAAAACTTTAAAGTTAAACATTTATCAACAAACATTATCTATGTCAAAATGTGAGTGTCAAAGACAAACAATTAGTAGATGAAAATTGTTCCTGTGAGAGGCAAAACAAAGACTAATACATCTTATTTTGCTGTTATAGGTAGGAAGGACAAGTTCTTCTTCAAACCTTAACAAAACAAAACAAAAAAAAAGACAACTGCTGATAAGGGAGTTGAATAAAGATAGATATAGTTGAGAGAAATGGACTCCACTTTACCTCATTGTTTATATAATGCAGGTCAAGCGGCTGGCCAAAGACACTCATGACTTTCTGTTGAATTTCCTCAAACTGCACAGGCCTTCCAAACATCAAGATCCTACACATGAAAAGTAAGAAACCAAACAGAGAGATTAAAAGAGATTTGTACCACCTGGTAAGGAAGCCGCGTTTGAGCTACATGCTTATGTGCAAACAAAATACACACAAGCAGCTCCTTTTTCGGTGTGCAGATTCCTCTAAGTACACCTTGCATATTTGTGGTTTGTGCTGGCAGCTACATGGTAACCACAGTCCTTTCCCCTTCCATTCTCCAGCTCACATACCAGTCAGATTTAAGTGCTGGAGTGCGTGCTCTTTCTCATGAACTGAAACATGTGACAAAAACAGCATGCCTAAGTGAACGTGTTTATGTCTCCTGTGCAAATTTCTGCTTTCTCTCTGTCTCTTGCATACAAGTGTGTACTCCTGTGTATGAATGCAAAATATCCACAAACACACACACACATATGCACAACATAGATAAATAAGAGCCAAACTTAACTCACCTCCTCTCTCCGGAGTACTCAAACTTTATCCTGACATCGTCCTGAGAGAAAAAAAGAAATAAGGAGGCACTGAAGAGCTTTAAAACTGACTTGCACGTGTCATGTTTTCAGTTGATCTTACACAAAGATTTTCCCCAGGGATAACAAGGCCTCTTTCATTGTTTTGTCATCCATAAGGACTCATTTCTCCTCATAACATCTGGGGTAACTGAGGTCATATGGATGGCAGAGAAGATCGTCTCTTTCAGGGGGAAAATATTATGTTTTCAAGGAAGGATTCTTCCCTTCAAGAAATACCCTTATTTTGCCTTTTTGGAGAGTAAGAGGAGAAGATTGGCTCGTGACTAATAACAAGTAAATATGAAGCAAGAGCCAGTATCCGCTTGGCTTAACTTAGACTGGAAACAGAGGGATCATTTCGCTTGGCTCTATCCAAAGGTAACAAACTTTACTTGTGAGCACCTCTCAAACTCACCAATTAGGACATTTCCCACTAGTTTAACTTGCACAAAAGAAGCTGAGAAAACTGCAAACCAAGAAAGTCCTCATGGCTTCTCATCTGACCATCCAAAGATATTTGCAAAGATATTAAACCTGGGTTACAGGGCTCAGACAAACCAATACAAAATAAGGGTAAAAGCAGTTTTCTCAGCATCTATACTCACATTGAAATCTATATTCAATGCCATTCATGCCTGCATTAACTTAAAAGGATGTCATATCTCATCGTAAATCCGGCTGAAAGGTTTGTGGATGGGAGACTCTTAGCTCGTTTTTAAATAGATCAAAATTGAATTTGACCCCAATTATTTAGGACATAAAGAAACTTTATTTAGATTTTTGTAAAAAATGATCTTCCCCCCATGAGGCCATGGGTCAAAACAATCATGGAGACATTTATAGGGACCAATCAAAGTTGAACAAAGTCTTAGTAAACACCTCGATCACAAGTCATAATTCAACACCTGGGTTCAAAACCTGAATCATGAATTATGAATCTGAATGATTTCTTTCAATCTTAATATGCAAGTCGTGACGCGCTGACGCTGTACCTGTCTGTTTGCCTGTGCTGGTGTCTTTGGTTTGCCGTTGTCATATGGTGACAAAGGCTGACGTCGCGTCATCTGGAGGGCGACTAAGTCCTTCATTATAGAGTGGAGAGCCTGCCTTTCATCTGAGGAAGATAGTTGGTCGACAAAATACAGAATTAAAGCAGACTGGATCATCAGTGGTGTGTGTTTTGTATAAAGACAGATAGATAGATAGATAAGAACTGTTAGCACTTCGATTTGCATTAAAAAGTGGATGTAAGCAATTAGTCAGTCATCTTTACTTCCAGTCATGTTGACACTATATTGTGATGGGGTATTAGAAGCAGGAAAGAAGTGCAGTGTTTTTGATATGCCTGTTCCCATGTTTGATCTCAGGGCAAGCTCTGCTTGGGTGTGCTGACTCTTGAAGAGAAAACATTCTCATTGTGTAGCTTGGACAGACATCATAAAGCCCCGGGGCAGCTGAGGGAACCAGCCTCCATCTTGAGAAAGCCAAAAACCAATCCTTCACCTGACACTGTCTGGAGCAGCAGATTGTACAGGCCTTGTCCTCAGGGATGCTGACTGGTGTGAGTGTGTGTGTCTGTTTTAATATCATGCTCTGCCTAAACTACGAGGTGAATTTCTGTTTAACATCAGACTCGGAAGACTTACTCATTGTGGCGATGTCTGCGTACGGGGGTCCACAGACCAGTCGTCAGACTCTTGTCCCTGCTGTGCTGAACCACCTACAGCCTGAGGTGATAAACACAGAAATCAATTAGTTTAATGTTGTGGGAGATAGAGCAGAAGGATGTGATTCAGTCATACAGGATAGAACAGTTTGACAAAGGTTATCAGCAGGTCTTACAAAATCTGTCAGTGTGCAACTACCTCAGACCATAAATCATCACCTCACTGATAAAAATGACAACAAAGAAGCCATAAGTGGCGGTATTGTGCTCCTCTTACACGGCATCGATAAAAATCAACATTGCATTCAAAGTGACCAAAAGAACCTCATTTTCCCTGACAGCACAAAGCCCTTCTCATGCTAGAGCTTGCAGGCATGAAACCTAAGCTCGCAGAATACAGACCTTAAATTTTACTCGAACCGAAAGCCCGAGTGAATGAAAATGTGCGCAGCGCATGTGAGAATGTGTGTTTGCCCATGAGAAAGAATGACAATTGGAAACGGCTGAAACTCAAGCTGCACTGGCAGCGATCTCTCTGGCTCACTTCGTATGGGAGGAATGTTATTTATGAGGAGTTTTCTGCCATTTCAAATATCTACCAGCTTTAAACAACTCTGGTCACACGAGTTGCAAAATCCTATCTGAGCTGTGTCATAATTCTATTGCTCATGTTGACAAGGAAGAATATTTTCCCTGCATTTCAAGGCATTTTCCTTCAATGGAGAGGGCTTCCCCTCAGAACTGCACTATTAAAACATGCAATTTAAACTAAATTCAGATGCACTTCAAGTACACCAACTTATGCTTTTAAATGATTTGACTCTCTTCTTTAAAGATTTACATTATGTTAACTACATTGCAAACCTGGTTATATTTTATCCTGACCAGCTTGAAGCCAAAGATTAAGATAAGATTCTCCATGAAATATAATAAAGAAAAGGCAACTATGTGCACTAGTTCTATGATGAGGTTTAGCTGAAACGTAACTTTAACTTGAAACGTAACTGAGACCAAAGGCAGGTCACAGAAGGTGAGGATGGAGCCTGCAAATGAGGCTGTCTGTCTGACTACAGTCAGAGGGAGAAAAATGCCTCGGAGAGAAACGAGGACGCGGTAAACTTCTGGACACAAAGTATGCAGCATCGGCACCTGAGGCAGTTCACTGACTTTGTGGATTTCTGGGTAATAATCACCCACAGGAATGCCGGGCATGTCCGTCTGTGGTCGGCAGAGCGTGGCCACATTGCTTTAAAGCTTCCGCCACTCTCATACTGGCCTGCTAACAGCGTCGTAGCCAAAGACTTTCAACTCTTCCAAGTTCATACTCATGGCATTCTATACACCACGAAATACCATGAAATTTAAGAAGTGGGAGCTTCTCGCCGTTTCATCAGCGTAAAGTCACTTGAGGTAACATAGATCCATCATCTTCTGCATACCCAAAAACATCAGTAAGGGCACTTTGTTGTAGTCAGTGAAGCCAAAGCTAAACTCTCTGTCAAACTGTCGAGCCAACCACTTCTCTCCCCAACTTAAACTGATGTTTATTACATCCCAAACAGAAAGGTGGGAGTTCAGTTGAGAACAAGGCTACTCTCAACCAATTGAATCAGCTTGCCTGCTGTATTTTCCTTGTATCGCATTTCTAGGACTAGCAGGATTTACATGGATTTTCCTCCGCCCTGAGTCTTCTGTCTGCTTTGAGAGGTGTTTAGTCTGAGGCTGTTTTTCCCAGCCACACACCTCTCTGTCCCAGACCAGTGATGCATCTGGGCTCACTGGCTTCACAGCAAATTCCCATAGCCTGATGTCTCTCCTGTTTCAGGTGCACGTGTGCTTCTGGTTTAGACCAGCCCACCACATTTAAATATTGCAATCTCGACAGAGAGCTGGTGCTTGCTTTGGCAACACGGGAGTTTCAAAATGTCCTTTTTCAGTGTTTTCACTGAAGAAACATTGAAAATACCTTAAAAATGTGTATCTGAGTTTTGAAGATTTTTAGAAAACTAACAACAACATTAAGAAATGTAAGAAAAAGCTGAAACTTTTTCTGGCTTCTTGTGCTACATGTCTGCAGGAAAAGACAGCTTTGTTTCAGGCAACTTTTCTACATCCCACTGAAGAATCAGATGAACTGCTCAGTTTGAACTGCCAATCAAAAGCGATCAATCAAATCAATTAACAGCCTGGTCTTCACACAGTTATGACAGGACTTTAAACCTGAGTGGGATCGGATGGAAACACCTGTCACATCTTCACACCCTGTAATTTGTCTCCTCTTAACACATCATTCAAAATACAGCACAAACAATACTGATCTGTTTCTCTTTTACCATCATTCTCCATCAATCCAGAGCCAAGTTAGCTGAGTTGTAGGTGGATTTGTAGTGTTGTGGTCCAGTAACTCTGTCCCTTCATTAGAAGGTTGATAACGAGTTATGGATACTTCATTCACTGTTAGTGAGACCAGCGTTAATTCGGCTGGTGTCTGTAAAGGCGGCTGAATGCGATATGTTGGTAAAGATCTGAGCTGTTTACCAGCACCCTAATTCTTTGAACACAAAAACTTTGGATGGATTCATTCAGAAGTCCATAATCTAGTGGTGAGGCACAAAGTCTGTTATCATCAACCAGGTAATAAGTTTAGTTGTTACCTCTCTACATCGATGACACATTAAAGAAACTGTATGAGAACAAACCCCACAGTGTATTGGACATCATTTCCTAATAATGCTGCTTCTAATGCTTCTTACAATATACAATTTTATTATAAAGAAAAGTCAATCATTCATATTTCTGGTGTTATTGCAAGTCGACCAACCAAAGCTTAGTTTTTCCAATTAGTCATTTATACAACGTGTCTGCAATTATAACCTTTTAATTCACTGTGTTAAACAAGATAATTAAAACGAACAAATCAAGACCTTTATTTACACGTGTTTGACTTCTAAATGTCTGACTATGCATTACTTCTGCAAACTTACATGTTCTTAATCAATCAGATCATTTATTGGGTCGACTACCAGAAACTCCTGCTGCCAATCTCACTATATTAACTCAATTAATTCAACACTCCTGAGGCAATTCTAACCAAATACGTTTGTTGGTTTATTATTCTCTCTTCAGTTTGTGAATCATTTTTGCATTTTAACTGCAGATGGTTTGTTCGTGTAAAAATCCTGCACGTCCAGCCAACCTACCTTGTAAAAACAGCGGAAAATAATAAATCTCTGCAACAGAGCTGTTTTAAAGTCTAAATGGAATGTATTTTATAGTGTTTCCCAATAGAAAAGTGAGAACAATTTATCTGCTTTGTTACAAATAGTCGCCAACATTTTGGACTCTTTTATTATGGAATTTAATATACTTTAATGTTTGAATAAGACACTATTTTTCTCATACTGTTCTTTGTGGAAGATCTGCTCTGATTGAAATGGTACTGTACAAGAAAACTGTTCCTTCTCTGAATGAGGTGTGCCAAACTCGCCACCTGGTAGAAATTATGCAGATATCTTTTTTCATGGTGATGTGGTAAAAGGAGGAAAAGTCTGGACTGCAACAATGGTGTTTGCTGTGGACTCAAGGGTTTGTAACCTTGGAGAACGTTTTAAATGCACAAAAAGCCACTCAACACACAGCCAATAAGAGGGGAACTTAAAATGAATATGAACCCTTTAAATTTGATTAATTCTAGGTCTGCAAAATAAGTGAAAACTGAAAAATATTTACATCTGTCAACTAAGTCACGTGCACTGCTCACAAAACCTCACCTGTCCAGTCAGGTGTGGGGCGAGACCGAACTTCTGCGCGCGGCAGACTCTGGTCACCGGTGTCTCGCGGCTGTAATGACGCAGTAGGTCCAGCCGTCGTTCACGTCCATCAGTGTCCTCGGTCAGACCGACACACCGGACAGGGTGCCATGGCGGGGCTGACCCCCCCAGATACCGGGGGGCTCGTCTTCTTTCAAAAGTCCAGAGCACACACACAGACACACGGTCCTTCCTGGTGGTGAAACCGGACGGGGACAGCTGTGAGCTGTGAGTGAATGTTCCTGTGGAAAAGCCTACATCTAACTCCTCCAGCTGTGGCCCAGAGTCAAACTTCTACGCCGCTGCAGTCTCGGATCTTTGGAAAACTTACATTTCCAAAACATGATCAGAAGTCTCACTGGATGCGCGCGTTTTCAGGCTGTTCCCAGACAGAAAGCCGCGATAAATATAAAGCAAAAACTACCCGACAAGGTGTAACAGCAACCGTGTGGCCTGTATGAAATCCATTTGTGCGTACAGTTCACCACAGGGAGACTCGGTACGATTTCCGTGATTTTGACGGCCTCTTTTCCTGCTAACTTTGCAGATTTTCCCCGTCTGTGTTGCCAGGTTTGAGTCCAAAATATTCTAGGCCGGAGATGTACTGTTTGTTATCATTGCATTGCATATAAATGCGTCGCATTGCAACTCGGATGTTGACAGAAACCTAAATCTTGCAGCAATACCATAAGGCCTGGCTTACAGCAAATATACAGATTAATTTAATTCATGAGCGACGTCATGGACGACTGGAACAGTGACGAAACACACTGATAGAACAATAGCTGGTAAATACTACCATTATACATCGTTATACGTGTAAACTCTCTTTGTTTTACTGGATCATGTCAAGTGAAGCCGGAGTTGGAGAAAGTCCATCGATGTTCAGGCTTCGCAAAGCTGCAAACTCTGAAGTTGCGTATCCAAGAAGACTGAAATCAGATATATATTGTAAAAAAGACAGCGACGCGGCCTCTGGAGTTTCTGCAACCGACGTTTGTCCACAACTTTCCACAACCAAAACAAAGCAACAAATAATCTGGAAGCCGAATACGTCAAACTTCCTGACAGAAGAAATATCGTCACCGGAACCCGTTTTTCTACGCTTCCAGCAAGTCGTGAAAACCGTTCTTCGAGGTTGTGTCCTTTCTTTCCAAATGCTTGCCTTTCCGTCCCCGAAAAACTATTTAATAAGACGGACTTTCTCGCCCCCCCACCCCGAGGGAATTTCTGATGGCTAACTATCTAAATTTGCGCCGTGCAGCCGCGGGGACGCGCTGTTACTTGGTGGAGGCTGGAGCGCGCACAATATTATTAAGGGGGCGGAGCAATGGTGACGTCAGTGATGCGTCTCCCGTTCAACTGAAAAGGTTACAAATTCTTCGCTTTACGCCTCACTCCATCAGGACAACTCCACCTAAACTAAATAAGTAATTGTAACGGTGATACTACAAATAAGTATTTCAAGCACTCAGGTCATAAAATGGCACATGTCGACTTGTTTCATTAGTAAGTAATCAGAAGTATTTGCTGAAATTACATTATAGTCGCAGCATCAGAGTGCATTTATTTACTCCATTACATTTCTGTGGTATTTACATTCACTAGTTATTTATAGAATTACATGTTTCATATTTACATGATACATTATCATACACTGAAATTAGCTTAATATATTCCATTTGTAATGAATGTCAATAAACTGTCTTTCTGTTACTGCTTTTCACACTTTTCAACACAAGTTCATCAGGACATGAGCTCAACCTTTCACTCAACTGGTCATTATCAAAGAAATCAGTGGCAGAAAATATAAATTTCATGAAATCAGTCCAGCCAGTAAAAGTATAAAAACATTTTAGAGTTCTTCAGTGCTAAATAACCTACTAGAAAATTAGGATCCTTCCATTTCCACATTAAACACACCAAGAAATCAATGTATTAAATCAACACCAGCATTTTATTTTCCAAAAGCATGTAAAAAACAGAAAGACAAACAAGAATATGCACAAAATGATTGTGTACATATTGGTGTAGAAAGGGGGCGTTTACATTTTAAAATGTTCCGACTAACCAACAGACAGAGGTGACAATAGAGTGGAAAGACTGCGAACACAGTCCAAGCGTCCTTTTGCTGTAAGGCCACCTCAATCTACATGCCAAGTCTGTAATATAGAATACACTTACAAAGATGGATACATTTATAATGTCTCGGTGACAATAGCAATGACAAGTCAGTCCACTTTAAGTGCAGCACAAAAATGAAATGACTCACAGATCGAACAATGAAAGATTTACACTGCAATCATTCACCTGAGCCTCTTGGCACCAGTGTAAAGTGTACCTTTTCTGCTCTTTTACACTTAGAAGATGCAATTCACAGGTTTTGCTGTTGTACCTTGGCAAACTGCTAACAGAGATTGACAAAGACAGCATTTTTAGATACAATTCTCTTGATTTTAAAGCATTCACTAAGATCCAGAGGACCATTTTAAAATGACATAAGAAAACATACATCATAACACATAGAATTATAATCGTTTTACATGTGGGTAAAATGGTTATAAAAGAAAAAAAAAACTGGCTGCTGGTTGGGTGAATTATTTCTATGCTAAAGACTGGGGCTTGGGAGTGAGGAGGTCTGTTCTTGAAAAGGCATGAACAGAGGATTTCTTAATAAAGATCTGTTCCCTCAAAGATCTTGTTGAAAACGCAGTAAGGTCAGCTATTTATCTTATAAGGCTTCTCTTTAAAAAAGTAACTGCTCAAGTTTCGCTTTCTTCTCTGCACAGCATGCTCAAATTCACAGTAAACCTTCAGTCACAAAAAAGTACTTTGTGTCATTCAAGTGTCAGCGGTAACCAGACATTTTCTAAAATGAGTTATTTCAATGGCTTTGGACTGTGTTAAATGGAATATAAACATGGAAACCTTGTTTAACTTGAGGCTCAATGTTTCAATTAAATAGGATGCAAAGCATCTGGTGTGCAGCAGCTGCATTGCAGACTGAGGCAACATGTTGAAAAATGTTCAATAAAAAGGCTATGTTGAGTTCTTGGGCAAATCGTTTTGTTTTTTTCGTCCTCTCACGGTAAACACTACTGTCACACTTTCCCCAACAGGGGGTGCTCTTCCCTGGGTTTTGCATGCAGCATGCAGGCACACATCAGGGGACCAATACAGCGACAAACTCCATCCACTTACTGTGAAATTAACATCAAGATCAATAGGTCCAGTTGCTAAGCTGCAATTAGCTAATAAGACAGGAGATATGATCAGGAAGGCATTAATTTAAAGAGGGAAACCTGCGCACCCTGACCAGATGAAAGTGAGGGGACAAACGGACAGTGACGGGATACATTTATGTCCCCATAACCTACTCAGTTGTATGAACACGCTTCTTCAGAAAAATCAACACAAGACATCTACAGACATGCATGGGATTTCCTCTTAGATTCAGCTCGTCCATCAACGTTATCAGTCATGACAGAAACATATCTGTAATAGTCGGTTAAACCAAATGTTTATAGTTCCTCTTAAAAAGCTTTATAGAACAGATTAAGGGATGACTGTGGACGAGTACTCAATTTTCTGGTGATTTTTGAACATCTTGACTGATGATCGCGTGCAAGATGAGATTACAGCACAGTGGGGAAAGTTCACTAATCACTAACTACAGCTCTATGTACAAATAGTATACAAAACACAATCTGAGAACTCCATCTAAAATGTCAACAATAAAAGCACAGAGAATTTCCGTTTACGAGCTTCTCTTTTAAGAATTCGTTCGCTATGTATCAATGAAACTAAACCATTCACAGCACAAGAGTTCAATACAGTAATAAGATAAGGCTGTTAAGACCCAGTCATACCAAAACGCAAGGATAAAACTTAAAGTGATCCTTAAAATAAGAGCCGTGGGATGAAGTGTGCATTATTAAAACACAAAAATCATACACGAGGTGAGCTGTTGCCGACGTGCACAGTTATTATACAGTACTCTGTACCCTGTTTGTTCCTTAAGCATGTGAAACCAGACAAACTTGTCTGACAGCATCATCATACCACTGAAGAATTTGTGTTTTGTTACGATGGGTGAAACTATGAAATCTATATATTTATTTGATCCTTGGGCGAAAATTGACCTGAGCACATGCTCTACTGCAGAACCTCTTAAATGTTTGCCCGAGCATGCAAAAAAAAAAAGAAAAAAAAACATTCCAGAAATAAAAGGGTGCAAATTATTAATAATAAGAGTAAAAAAAAAAAATTAAAAAAAATTAAAGTGTATTTTGTTACACTCCCCCACACCAGAGAAGGCTTTTGGTCACAATCAACAGCCAATTCCAAACAGGGAATTGGAAAATAAGTTTAAGAAAGTAAACGTTAGCAGCTAAATTTAGCCCCCAAATTATTCGTGGTCTGGATTATGACTGGCCAGTCATTTCCAGGTCGTTTAAGATTGTATCTGTTCTGATGGCATTTTTTAAAAAGCACGTGAGAGCGTGAGTTACTTAACTGTGCCCCCACCTTATGAGGCATGTGTTCATCGAAATATATTGGAGGTGTTAGGATGAGGAAAGAAAGAAAAGGCAGATCTGAGTCAGGACACAGGAAGACATGACTATGGGGTCTTTGTTATATTATCTGACTCCTTGGAGGCCCAGAGCTCTTTGTGCTGCTTGCGTCCGAAACCCTCGTCGTAGTTCCCTTTGCTTTTGAAAAGCTGCTGGAAGTGGGGTTTGCAGTAAAACTCGCCTTGAAGAGCTGCAAAGGTCCCAAGGCTGAAAGGAGAAAGAAAACACTCAGTTACGTACAATCCAAGGACACAGGAGGAGGGAAAAAAGGGCAGGAATACATAGTCACCTGAGTTTGGCGTTGCAGTGCTTGCAGCAGAAACATGCTGAATGGAAGACCTGGTTGTTGGCAACCAGTCTCTCCATTGGGTAGACTGTCTTCTCACATGATGAACACACTTCCTTCTGGGTCTTAAAGCTAAAGGACTGAGCCCATAAACAAACAATTTACAACCTCACACACAGTGTACCTAGTTGAATTTGACATAATGAAACAAAAAAGGCATTAAAAGGCCTCCTTAGCTCTGTAGTGAGATCAAATTCTGATGAAAGTGAAGTGGAGCACGAGTAACACCAGCAGATTAACAGACAGCCATGAATATGGTGTGATTTATTTAAAAAGAAAAAAAGACACAAAACGTATACCTACCTTGGATCGCTGGACAGGTTTTTCTTCAGTGGCGTTTCTGGTGTCCTGGGAAGAAAAATTCACATCTAAACAAATGCACTGAAACCTTTTTCATAAGTTGGATCAAACCAACATTACTCACAGCCTAATAAACTATACATGTGCTGCATGGTACTGGGCTAAAAAGTTCCTGGTTGAAGAGCAACCCCTTCTTTTTGACTTCTGTTACTCACAGTAACACAACGGTGTCGATTAACAAACAACAAATATGCTTTCCATCAGACTACAAACGACAGAAGAACCTCACAATTTGTTGTGTCCTCTTTCTACCTCTACCCGTGTTTTTATTGTCAATCTGATCTGTTTCTCTCTCCCAGTTTCCATTCACTCCATCTGTCTCTTGGCCCCCTGGGGAGAGGATCAGGTACCTTCTGTCTGGTCATGTGAGCCGAGCTGTGGGTTGCTCTGCTTGGAGCTGCGCTCAGCATAGCAGAACTACTAAGAAGCAGCTCTCCATTGAAGTCATTTGAAAGGGTTTTATCACATGGAGTCCCTTAGAAGCTGTAGATTTCTTAGTGAAGTCACAGAAGTGACACCAGTGCTGCCAATCTTTACTCTTTCATCTCTTTCTTTTCATTCAACCCTACAATCATGTGCACTTGATGGTTCATTCCTTGGCTGTCATTTAATGCAGGTCAGCACAATTTATTGCACACTGCACAGGAAGCTTTAATGCTTTAACACGTGATTGCATTTTGACAGGAGCAACTGAAAATGTTACCACGGTACTAAGAAGGTTAAAAAGTATGAGAAAACCTTGCTGGATGAAGTGACAGAGTAGCTGCTGATAGCATCTTTATGCAGGGCTAATTGGTTATTCAAGCGGATAATAAACAGAAACATTCATAAGCGTACACAGAAGCTGCCACAGAAAAACCTTAGTGCGGGGAAGAAGGGAAGCCTCTGTAGGAGAGGTTGGGGAAAGTCCACTGCAGACTTTGCTAAAAGCCTGTTATGTAAGACAGTTTGGCTGGAGCTGGAGGACAAGGTGGAGTCGGGACGGTCGCTGCAAAGAAAGGGAGCTCTGCTGATCTATTTTTTGCAGGCTTATTACTTTCACATTCAAGAGCCAAGAACCAAATCAGCAGCATGAATTATGACCGACTGTCATGAGTTAAGATCAAAAGTTATTGATTAAATGACATGGGAAAACTTTCCATTGTGGGTATAAAGATAAGATAAAATAAATATAACAGATTAAAGTGTGTGTATAAACCCATCCAGGTGGTGTTTTCACATTCAAGATGGTATCTGACGTATATACGAGACTGAGCAGGGAAAAGACCAATTACGGTCTCGCTATAGTTACTGAAACTATCAAAGTAAGGTTTTGGGGGGATTTTGGCTTCACTACAAAAGCCAGACTCACTTTTGTTGCATTAACACGACTCACGCTGATAAATGAGCTCACCGAGGTGCAACATTGTTCCAAGCACAACTAAACAGATGTGTATGCATTTTCTTATCAACCCTCCCGATCTGTGCACCAATTCTGAGCTCATCTCTTTAGATGTGGCACAATTTGATTAGTCATATTAACAGCATAAATACTGCCTGTTTTTTTTTTTTTAAAACCATTATTCATTAAAGCACCAACTAAGAGGGAGGAACAACATAGGTGTTGTCGACCGGATGGTATAGTTTTGAAAAGATTAGTTCATTGAGAGTGAGGACATGCAGCTTCCTTTAGATGCAATCACATCCCAACAGTCGGGCGTCTCCTCCTCATCCTCAACTCTGTGTTGCTGCTAGCTACCAGACAGCTCAAACTTTTCTGGTTTTCTAGCAGCTTGCATGCAGCACCACTTCCTGTTGCTTCTGTACAACTGCTGAGCCAAGATGACTTTGATCCTTTCCCAGAAATTTTGCAACAGAACTGAAACTTAAATTTGAATGTGTATATTTGTTAAATGTCTTACTGTGCGTTTATAGATTATTTACTTATGCAGAGGGCTGTAAGAGTAGGGTAATTAGGTCAATAAGGGCCTCATGTTAACTCCTCAGAGTTAAGACATAGGCATGCCGATATTTTCGTGGTAAAAACAGAGCAGAAAGATAAGCCACCATGTCTGGGGTAGGCATGCCTTCCACAAACACATACATCCTGTGAGACTTCAGATTAGCTTGTGCCATCTTTTCTTCTTTTTGCCTTATATGTACACAAGTTTAAATTGCCACCAAGCAGCTTGTTTGCGGCAGGAAGTTGTTATGACACTTCTGGTTTCCTCTGTGTTGCAGAGTCCCAGTAGAGACCAGCAGTAGCTCCAGTGCTAATTCATTTCCAGTAATTGGCTAACAACCGTTTATCAATGTTCAACCATGAAAAGATCAAAGCACACAGAAATTATGATGCGTTTATAGCCAGTTGTTTTCGATGGGAATTGAACAAACGTCACAAACACTGAACAAGGTGTTGATAGAGAGGATGTAGGATGAGATTAATAAGCGCTGCACTGATTTCATTGAGGATCAATCTGACACACAGATGTGAATATTTTAGCAAACAAAGAGCACTTTCAGGCCATTGTTCAAATGGTCTTGCAACAGAGCTTCAACTCTGAGCTCACAGCATCAATTTCTCCCACTGAGCCCTCATTTCAGTTTTAATCTCACCCTCACATGTCAGCGCGTGTGTGTGTGTGTGTGTGTGTGTGTTCGTGCTGTTAACACCCAGGAACTTGTCGGCTGATTGCAACAGCTTCCTCTTTTCTTTTTGACCATGTTCAAGCGAACAGTTTGACAAGTTCAGAATGACACTTATCTGCCGTCTTCCTGAGAATTTGATTAAAGATGCGCTCTCGTGTTTGTGTTCACGAAGAGGCTACTGCACCAGAAAAAAAGGTATGACTTGGGTCAAGTTAGCTTTGGAGGTGCTGACAGGTGAATTCTGCTTTAAGAGTTTAAAAAAAACGCACAATATTAATTAATTGTGGCAGTTTTGCTCCGTTGTAGAATTAAAACAAGATCCCTTTAACTACTGATTTTATCTATTGTTCTTATTTCTTTCTTTTTTGTTTAAAATTTAAAGCATGGTTTTTATTTCTACTGTTTTAATGTATCTGTGAAGCACTTTGAATCACCTTGTTGTTGAATTGTGCTATACAAATAAACTTGCCTTTCCTTGCCTATGAAGCAGGCCCCTCTAGTTCAAATCTTAGATGTGAATCTAAGCCATTCAACCAGCACCAAGAACTCTTTTACAAGGTCAACAGGTCAACTCTTAAACTTTAAACCCATCTTTGCATTTGTGCTGCTCATGGCCAGAAGACAAGACAAACCCCACTGCTCCACATCTGAGCGTCACACTGGGTCGCACGTTTCCCTGCAACAGGCCCTTTCAAGGAAAGGCTGGCGCTATGTTAACAAATGTCTTCTGTCATTTCTCCAAATTAAGGCCTCAGCTCTCTCCCATTCCTTATTTTTAGAAACATGATGATTGTTTATTAATTTGGTTGGCAGAGAGAGACAAAATGCGAAGCACCTCATCCTTCAAAAACAAACTGTTAATAAAGCTTAGTTATCATATCTGAGCAGATTACATCTTGCTGTATATTTCTTTTTGGATTTTACGCCATGGCACTGATCCAAGTCCTAAAACTGCTGCTGCAGCGAAGATAAACAGCCTCCCTTTGACACTAATCTGAGTTCAATCAATAAATCAGAACATGCAGAGACCAAGCAAGTTATGCAGACAAGATGCCTGGGAAGGGAAAAACTCTCAAACTTTCTGTGATGGAAAATGAACTGAGCATGAAGTTAAGACCGCCAGACTGCTAAAAGTTGTATGAAATGGCCTCATTCAGACGAAGGTTCACCACACCGGCCTGCAGGGTGATCACATCTGGTAGTCTGTTGAAATGTTTGGTCAGCCAGTTCTTCTCTTTCATTTCAGAACTTCCTGTATGCAAGAAGAAAGTGACGAGGCATTTTTCTGTGTCGGAAGGCACCGGACATCCATCGCATGTCTGCATGTCTCTTCTACAAGCTGACAGACACTTGTTCTTTCACTTCCTGTCTAACAACTGAACTGTAGGCTGAGCCAGGCTGCAAAACAAGAGCTGGAACTGAAATCGGATATTTTTCAACAAGCTTTATTTATACACCTCCTCTAAAATGTTGGAAAATAGTGCTCATAATCGAGCGTAATTTCTCAGAACCTAACCAGGTGCTCAAAACCAACCAAACCTTGTGAAACATCTGCTCACTGAACTTTAAAGTTGCACCGCACTGCTGTGAGTTTAGTTCCTTTTTTGACGCAGCTGCCGAAAGTCCCAATTACACCACTTACAGCTTCTGATCAATACCTCGGAGGGGTGTTCAACACCAAACATCACTCACATCGCTTCTTTTTGCCCGCTGACCCCGAACCAAGTAGTTCTTATAAATAATGGTTGGCGCTGGAATCCTGCAGCAGCTGGTCTCTTGGTGTTCTCTTCTTAAAATCTAGTAGACCCAAACCAGTAAGGGCCTGTGTAAAAATGTACCAGACGTGAAGCCTGTGTTGACTTGACATGAGAGGCCGCTGCCATCTGCCAACTCACTGAAGGTGGTGAGGAAACAGCCTGAAGTAATACACCTGATCAGATGTTATCGTGGACTGGAGAAGAATGATTTCACAATCTAATTCTACTCCACGGCTAGAATTCAACACAACATGCCTCATCCAGTCTTGGGGGAAAAAAAAAGAAGAAAGAAACCAAGCATGCAAATATCTCCTCCACGATCACAGCAAAATTTCCATTACAAACTTAGCTGCTCTCTGGGACAGAGACACCAGGGCCAAGGAACAGCAGAAGTTGTGTTTAAAACTCCTTCACCCAATAAGGCGCCTTAAGTAGTCAGTTCTCATGTTTAAATGAGATCATCTAAGTTACGGTGAGCTGTTGGCAGATTACAAACATAGCTCTGCAGACTTAAAAATGTAATCTTAGACATTTGTTGCTTACTGATGATGCTGTGGGAAACTGGAGTATTTCTAAACAGTCTTTCTAGTGACTTTAGTAGGTCAGAACTGACAGCATGTTTAGATAAAAAAAGCTATTAACTGTGAGTCACCCAGAGCTCAAATTGCAGCCTGACAGAAAATGGAGATGATTAAAGTTTTACGTTTTAAAGTTTCACAACCTTTCCTCCTCATAGAGAAACTGGTTTGTTGTTGTATGGGTAAAGCAGCCAAATGACTATTTACAACTTAAGAAATCTGTCTGGGATTTATTTTACAAGTGAACCTTGTCAGGAAAATTAAACAAATAGGGGCAAAATAAAGGGAAAGGAATGTGCTCGCCAGCAGTGTGTGAGCCAGGGTACTTCCATACAAGTTAAAGAAGCATAAAGTGAGGTTTGCATCCCTCAGAAGAAGAAGAAAAGTTTTTCCTTTCATGAGTGGGGTGCATGCATGCGTGTGCTCCCAGCAGTGAAAGATTTGTCAGATGACTGGAAAAAGATGACCTCTTCTTAACACAGATGATTTGGCTTGCAAAAACTAGATGATCAAGCGTAACACTTCCATACAAAAGAAAGAGTAACCACTTAAATCACTTAAAAACACACAACCAAACAAGGGAAAAAAAGGGTTCTGTGTTCTTTGGCTCACTTAACTGCCATAAACATATTTCCTATTTACAAAGCAATAGGGGATGAGAAAGAAAGGAAGACGGGTGTTACGGGCCAAGACAGCTTATCCTGCCACTTTTGCCTGCAGCTTTACGGCTTGAACTTGCTAGTGCCCCATTTAATACTGTTCTGCACATCTGACACCAAGCAAACACCCCCCTCAAACATATGGCACTTCCAGCCTGCACAACAAATCAGGTTTTGTGCCATTGTTGGTAATTGTTTGACAAGACAGCATATGGTCAAATAAAATAGATAAACACAGCCCTCATGCAGCCTTACACAATGCGTTTCTAAAGCATACTCATATATTTTGTTTTCTGGACAACAACAGACCACTCGAATTCTCCAAAATACTGACGTATGAGAGCCAGGAGAACAGGGTGTCAATCTGTGCTGTCAACTCTTATCGAGAAACAGTCAGTCAGACATAAAGACAGCCCACTGACAGGAAATGAAAACAACCGTGTACTTACTTAAGCCTTGTAGCCATATGCTGGTGCAATAATTACAGGCTGCTAAGGCTGTGGTGCCTCGAATGGTTGTACCGGACCACAAAACTGTCGAAAACTACTTTACAACACAAACATGGGACACAAATCTGTTTTATTCCATCGGGGATAAGCTGAAAATTCAGCCACTCGTGCATTTGTTAGGGGAGTTTACGAGCTTCAGTGAACATTAGTTTCACGTTCCAGCAAACACAGTCGAGTCTTATCAGATTTGTGGACTACATGCGTTGAGCACATATGTTGTCCAAGAAATCAAAACTAAACTAAAACCGTTTCACTCATCAAGAGAACACTTGTTTGTGTGGCGTGTAACCCTCTAATCCCGATTTCTGTTGCCAATCAAATACCTTGATGCTGTTGTGGCCATTTCATGTAAGCAGGAACATGAGCACAATCAGGTTTCTCGATCTTGAGTGAGATCAAAACTAAGATAAACCGAGATATCAAGGTGCATACCGTGCATGCTCACTGAAGTACACCATCTATTGTCATTCTTATGTGTGTAATCGTCTTTGTTTAGTTCCTATAGGTTAGATTTGCTTAAGTGGTAAAGGACGCAATAGGAAATGTATTGCTCCTTGTCTCCAAAAGGCTATTTGTAACCATCTGCCATGTCTGGCAACAGAGGCTCGAACAAAACAAAACATTATTACACGCTGCATAATGTTGACGAACAGGCCAATTTTATGAATAAACCAGTAAAAATGAGGGTAATTGGATTATTATTCATCATAAAGAAGCTGAATGGGTGAGAAGGGATGCGGTGTAATGATGAATTCAACAGACTGAAATACAATTGTTGGTATTAATTAGCCGCCGTGCTAGCTAACACACAGACATCACAAGAATAGGCGCACCGTTAGCATTTTAATGACCACGGCGGCGGATATTTAAATTCTTTCTCCCCCCCCAAAAAAAATAATTCAGGGCAAAATCTCCCAAATACAGAATACGAAGGGGGTATACAGAACAAAGCCTGCTAAATCTATCCGAGTGGACGGACATCATCACCTCACCTCATTTCATTTCACAAAAAAAAAAAAAAAGAAACACAGAGAAAGAAGAGGGGAGAGCGACGGAGGGAGGAGGAGAGGCTGCAGACCAACGGGCGAGAAAAAGCACTCACCATCTGCGCTTCTTCTTCTTCTGACTGATACTACGAAGTCTGTTCAGTCTGAAAGCTGGAGGCTGATAGCTGCCCTCGCCTTTCTCTTTGCCTGTGAGGCTTTTTGTGGTAGAAGCTGATGCCGGTGCCGGTGAGTTTCTAACGCTGAGCTCCTCTCTCTCTCCTCGTCTCGGTTTTCAACGGAACAGTTTTCTTCTTCTTCGGCAGGATGTCGCAGGCGATTGGTTCCCATCTGGTCTTGGCGCATTCGGTGCCCCGTCGGACAAATCAAAACTTAACGGTATCAGCAACCTTTTTTGCTGTAATAACAGAATAATAAAAAAACAACGATAAATTGGATATGTTTAAAAGTGATGTTTACTGTAATCATAAACGTTATGCTTTAAATATTGAATCATCTTTTTATGAAGCTGTTTTCATGTATCTTACTATGTTTGTTGTATATATATTCTCTTTACTCCATTTGTCTCTGAACATGCCATGTGTGCTTTGACGTTTCCCTCCTCTACGTCATAAACTAGTTTTCACATTATTTCATCGCCGTAATTATCATTTGATTAATGTATGATACAAAAATGGTAATTTTGTCAAATTTTGATTTGAGACAAAATCAATTATATATTATAGAGATTTAACCTCAGATGATAGATAAAGTATTCGATGGTATGATAATGCTATGGTTGATATACCAATGTAAACATAAGTCAAAGTCCCACCTTCGAAAAGTGCAAATATAGTACAGATGTTTCATACTCACATAATGAAGGAAGGTAAACCTTAGATGTCCCGTTAGTGAGCTGAGGGAGGAATTTGCAGAATACAAAAAGCCTTGAGAGTTACATAATTATACAGGCAGTGGATGGGCATGAGTATTGCATAACAAGATTTTAATTCATTTTTGTAGCTGATCTTGGTTTATTGTCAGACAGTTTATTCTGAACCTACATTATTTTGTCAAAACTAACAAAAGGATTATTATTTTTGTGAATGTGTAAAAATCTATAGTAAATATAATGGTTTTCACATTTCATTTCTACTTGAAAATAGTGAAATAATTTGACCCTGTTAAACTGTGCAGCATACACCATTGTGTGATAAATGATACTGCTCAAAATATTTCTAAGTGTAAGGGATGACACAATTTTTAAATATTGGCTTATGCTTCTTCTTTATCTGGAAAATTCAGATGATATTGTTACATTTGACACATACAAAGAAAATCTCTTCTATCAAGCTTCATGTTATCAGTCTCCTGGAGTTTATGATGCATCATAGTCAACAATGTTACAGTTTGTCATTTTTTCAGCTTTAAGTTTGTCATAACTATAAGAAAGGTGAAAATAAGAGTCAAACACAAGGGAGCACTTTTTCATTGTGATTTTTGCTCCATATCTTGACTTCCAGTTTGGTCTAACTCAGCATACTGGTAGCTCTGCCCCAGGAGCTGCACCTAGATGGACAAATTAAAACAAGCTCAACAACATTAATCAGCCAATTGGAGAAACAGTAGAGAAATTAGATGCAAGAGGAGATGTCAAATGACTATTTTTAATCAAAACTTATTTTCCATGTGCTCATGAACAACTGAAATTCCAGTCAAAAGTTTCTTGAAAAACACTTCGGAGCTTAAGACAGACTACATGCCATGAAAAGGCACTTCACTAAACTTCAATACAAGACACAAGAGAGCTATACACAGTTGTTTTGACATGTATGTAAAACTGTAGATCGTGACAGGTTGCCTTTAAAAATGAAAAAAAAAAAAAAGTGTGGTTTTATAGGTAACGAAAATGCAAACATACAAACACACTTGGCAAAATCCATCGGGAAAAATATAGCGTCAGCTTTGCAAGCACAAGGGCAAGTTAGGAGCTCAGTGAGAACAAACAACACATCTTAGATTGCATCTTTTACTGACAGGAGGATTTATTACGGCTCTATTGCTTGACTTCACTTACAGTAACATCAGTCTTGATGATCTATTTACAATGGCTGTCTTTGAACTGTCTGTGCTTAACAAACATCATGAGATCCTAACCAACCGGGGAGGACCACCAGTACACTTTCTGTTGATTTGAAATAAACAAAATCCCCCTAAAGGCCTGTGCTTGTGTCAGCCTCTGATATGCTCTGCTATCTGCCAATAGAGACGATCTCGATATGGAGCAGTAAGTCGGTTGCACATATTTTTCTATGGGATGCTTTTACTTTTTCTTTAGTTATCCCATCTGCTCTTTCTACGTTTTGGTGGGTCTGGGACAGCGAAGCTATCATCCCCTCTGTCCCTCCCATCTCCACTCCCCCTGTCTCCCCCATCTCTATCACCCCTCCGGTCTTCTCTGTCCCTCCTGTTTCCGTCACCATTACGACTATCACTGTGGCGGCTGCTGCTGTGGCGATCCCGGTCCCCATGGCGGTCACGGTCTCTGTCTCCATGGCGATCCCGACGATCCTCACTACTGTGCCGGTCGCTCCGGTCACTGTGGCGGTGGTGACTGTCTTCGTGGCGTCCCCGATCTTCCCCATGTCTGTCCCGTGAGCTTTCTCTCTGTGAGGGAGGTGCAGGTGGAGGGTTACTGTGCTGGGCGCTGCTCTGAGTGGTCGGCACTGAGCTCAGGGAGCCAGCACTGGTGAAACCAGCCAATGAAAAGCTGGCCATGTGAGGCCGCTCTGAACCATTAGCAGCCTCTGTTGGCACAGAGTTCAGGCTGCCAGCACTGGTCCAGCCTGAGGAGCTGCTCGACTTGGTGCTGAGCTTTGGAGGGCCACTGGTTGCTGCCACAAAGTGGCTCTTATACTGAGCCTAGAAAACAAAAAACAAGACATTAAAAAAAAAAAAGCTGCCTGGGAAGCATTTACAGTAAAACTAAAAACTGACATATTCACCTATTTCAATTCAAGTATGAAATTAATAAAGAAAGACGTATGCAGACTCTGTCAAAATGATGTTATTTGTTTAGTAAAAATAATAATTACAGCTGGAAATAGGCATTACCTGGAAAGCTTGTTTCAATGCAGACATCCGATCTCCCATTGCCCCAGAGGCTGGCTTGTTGTAGCCTTCAAAGCTACTAGTGGAAGACAACAAGCTGCTACTGCTACGTTCCTGCAAAGGGAAGCGAGAGTTATCCGCAAACAGATTCAGAAGTGTAGTCTGGAATATCCGTTTATATGATATTATTTTTCATATTTAACACAGCCTAGAAAAATATGATCATGCTATAGTAATAAGTAACTCACAGAGCCTTCAGACCCCAGGCCTGGTCTTTCTTTGTACCCAAGACCACCTCCGCCAATGTTGAGCTTTTTCCCTTTACCACCCTTGAATCGGGATTTCCTAAACCAGGGATTCTTTGGGGGGGAAAAAAAGAGAAAATAAAGAAAAGATATTCACTCCAAAAGGCAGTGTCAGTCCCATTACAATACGGTTTTGTGAATCTTTAACTTATTTATCTCACCTGCATGGCTAAATCCATGAGTTCTTTAGAAACGGCTTGATTAGCTCCCTCCAAATTTCGCACCAGGTCTCCAGCAAATGTCGAGTCTTTGGGGGTGAGGAGGGTATAGGCCACACCTTTCTCTCCAGCACGACCAGTTCGACCTATCCTGTGAGTGTGTGTGTCGATGTCCCGTGCCACGTCGTAGTTCACCACGGTGCGAATGGACGGGATATCCAGACCACGGGCTGGAGAGAAGGAAGGGGGAACGGCAAGTGTTAAAAGACGTTCCATAAAGAGTGATACTCACTTGTGTTGACTTTAAACACACAGAAGACACAAAACCAACGATTGAAATGTGACAAAACATTTGATGACAGAAATTAAAGTGAAAAGAAATCCCTCATCTCCTCTTGTACACACCAGCTACATCAGTGGCCACCAGAACGGGCAAATTCTTCTTCTTGAAGTCACTGATGACCTTGTTCCTCTCACTCTGATCCATGTCTCCATGCAGGAGGCCCAGGCTGTAACCCTCCTGTGTCAGGTTAGTAGCCAGCTCGTCAGAGTTGGCTTTCTTGGTGACGAAAATGAGGACTGATCCAGAGGAGGTGAACTCGACCAGCCGCCGGGTCAACCAGTTCCATTTATCTGACCCGCCATGCAGCAGCTCTACCAACTGAGTCACATCCTCGTTGGCCTTTTCAAAGGGAAAGGAAGTGTATCCACTGAATTTGCTTACATTTTAAGGACAGTCAAAATATAGTTAGAAACGTAGAATACATTTTTGCTTCCATGCTCTAACAAATATCTGTACTTTTCAATGCTGAGCTTGAAGTAGGAAATACTCGAAAAATACATTTGTCTTATTTGAAAAAACCTACATTACCTCTCCAATGTCTCCCTGTACCACACGAATGGGATCTATCAAAATGTCTCTTGCCAATCTCTCAATCTTCTTTCGAAAAGTGGCGCTGAACAAAAGAGCTGTGAGGAAAATTGTGACAATTAATGTGAAAAATGTTCTCTTTGACTAATAATTATGAAAAACTAAGAAAATCACTTACTCTGCCTGTCTGGGCGAACGTAGCTGGCAATAGATCTGACCTGATACTCTAAAAAGGAAAACAAAAAAATATTTGAGCCAACTGTGAAACAGATACAATGCAAAAAGCATTTCACTAAATCTTTTTTATAGCACCGATAATGCCAGCCCACCAAAGCCCATATCAAACATGCGGTCAGCCTCATCAAACACAAGGTATGTCACTCTCTGCAGGGACGTGGCCTTCTTTTTCACATGGTCAATCAGACGACCCTGGACAGACAGACATTACAAGTAAATCTCTACTCTTTGCAATTAGGAGGTGATTATTTTATCCTAAGGACTCCTCTCCCACCCAGAAAAAAATGTAAGTTTCTTACTGGAGTGCACACCACAATCTCTGCCCCCTCCTGCAGAGCCTTTGCCTGCTCCCACATGCTACCACCTCCATACACAGCCACAGAGCGCAATGAGTAGGCTTTCCCAAAACGCTTACATTCTGCATGGATCTGGAAAATATTTCAAATCACATGAATTAGAGAACCAACTCTTACAGATTTTTATTCTTTTTTAAGTTAAGATGACAGAAAATATCACAAATACTTTGGAAAAACCATCTCAAAACTTCCCCAAGTCCTTACCTGCTGACAAAGCTCTCTCGTTGGACACACAATGACAGCAATGGGTCCCTCTCCAGCTTCCAGCTCCTTTTGATCCATGATATGAACCAGCATCGGCCAGATAAAAGCTGCAGTTTTGCCGCTGCCAGTTTTTGCAATGCCAATCATGTCACGTCCAGACAGAGCGATGGGGACACCCTAAAACCCAGATCAGAACCAGGACTCCTCATGTAATAATTCACTTTTTATTTTCAACTCTGTGGCTTCTTAATAATAACTTGCACTATACCTGGCACTGAATAGGAGTGGGCTGAGTGTACTCGGACTTTCGAATTTGATGCATCAACTGCTCATCGAAGACAAAGTGTGCAAAGCTTGTACTAGGTTTTGGAGGGGCAGCGCCAGATACCTAATAAAAGGGGAGGGGAGAAGCAACAACAGCAGAAAAACAGCAACAAATCAGATTAAAGACAATGATGATTGAGGAGAACAAATACACGATGAAGGCTTAGTGCTTCAAAGAACTTTATTACACAGGCAATTAAGTAAAGCCGAAATAACCAGTTCACATCCAGAAAAACAATTTATGTATCACTTCACTCATATTTCAACTTTACTTATTTATTTGCATGAAATGAATAGTGGACTTACTCGCAAGTTTAGTTTATGCCTTAACTCCAACACTTGAGTTCCGGTGAGGCTGGAAAGCTCCTCATGCTCATTGTAAAAGTTTTTCTCAAAGGGTGGGTAATCGATCTATGAGATAAATGACAAATCAGGCTGAAAAATCACCGCAAAATGTCTTTATGTTACACATAATAAACACTGGCAACACTCTTAAACTGTCTGTTGTCAATCAGTGCTGTCATGTGTACCTCTGAGTGGTCAATAGGAGGAAGCGGCATGATGATTTTCTTGGTGGTGGGTGGAATTGGATTCCCATCACTGTCATAGTCAATGTTTTCGTCCTCTTCTTCTTGGGTAAGTCCGGCTGTGGGATTCTCAGCCATGTAGCGGAAGTAGGCTTCCTGCAGAGAGTACAGCATTTCATGTGAAAACTGAGCCAGTTCGCTGCTCTCTACAGTCTCAGACATTCAGCTTGATGACAGATGGAATATTACTGTTCACATGATGCATATTGTTTTCAATCTGATGATTATTTCCCCTGCTCACACACTTTTTAGAAAACACAAGAAAAATCTGAATGAGAAAAGTGACAGTAATGATCCTAAATACAATCTGCACGGTCAGATAGAGGGGAGGACAGGGAACTTATGACACTGGAGCGGGTAGAGGGAAGACCTCTCTGATCAACACAGCGGTGGATTAAGAACTTCGGAGGGCTCACTCACTTGTTCATCTTCTTCTTCAATGTCATCACGAATACCCCTGAAATGACAAGTGGAGAAAAAAAAACTTCCCTGCAGCTTGTTCATACACCAAAGAAAAGCCCACATCCCACAATGACTCAGTTCAGTCTGCTTACCTGACAATATTTATTCAGCCAGCAAAGGCATTACTTGATTACTAACTTTTGGTGCCAATCTTTACAGAAACTTAGAGTGACAAAAACTTTGCCCAAGGTTAAACGTATAGAGTGAAAATTAAATTAAATTTAACACTATGATAAACCAGTGTTAGTGGCCTGACATGATTTTTTATGTCAATTCAACTGTCGGCAGCAGAAAACTTAGCAGAGATTTAAAAACAAGCAGATGTAGAGTCTTACTTGGCTGACTTTTTCTCCTTTTCTTTTTCCTCAAGTTTTCTCATGTCTTTGGCTGCTTGACTCTAAGAAAAACAGTAAAAAAAATAAAAGATCTGTTAAATTCCTTTGATTAAGAGTAAATGACACTTTGTCTCAAGACGGGCTCATACCTCTTTGTTAGATGGACACAGAGCCTACAGCAGAACTTATGTAAGTGACCAACAGCAGTGTGAGATTTATACCAGTGTGACATTCCTCTGCATTGGTTAGAAGTCAGACCCCTTAAAGCCAGAGTTGGCGGCAGGGTTTCTATGGTGCTTCTTCAAACAGTGTTGACTGAAAACAAAAGTTACTGGATGTAACTCCAGTTCTATGAGTACTTGGGGAGCTAAAACTGTTGAACAACAATATTTTTTTTATCTGAAATCACTGCAAAACAATAGTTGTTGTGTTAGCTGCAGTAGCAAATCTAACAGAGCTGTGGCTCATTGCCTTTTACTTTTATTCTGTTTCACACAGATACTACATTTCAAGAAAGCAGCATGTCATGTTCATGTTTGTAGGGAAACTATGATGTCAGGTACACTAAAGGGTGCGGGCTCTGCGTCAATCATACATTTGAGCACGAACTGCCTTTAACTGCAACTCTCCTCTCACCTCAACTTCTGCCATGAAGGCATCCAATGGGTCATCCTCACTATCTGAGCCACCACCACCTGACTGCATCTGCTGCCGTGTGGGTGAGTTCTCAGCAGGTATGTATGGCAGATCCACATTGCTGCCGGACTCGTCTTCATCATCCTCAAAATACCTAAAAGGAAAAATGACAAAGACAACATTTTACATGCAACTAATACAGTACACAGCTCGCAATATCTGATGATCTTAGGAGCTGAACAAACTATATCTGTATCTAACTGTTTCATGATGGGACATAGCTATCACTCACGCATTTTCCTCATCGAAATTTGCTCTCTTTGTCCCTATCTTATAGAACGATGGGAGTTGCTGGCCCTTCCCATATCCCCCACTTGATCCCGGGGCTCCAAATGATGTTTGAGAATTCGGAGGAGGCTGAGACTCGTCTTTTTTCCCTGCAAGGGAAAAACCTCCAAAGCCAAACCCTCGCTTCACACCTGGACCACCTTTGCTCCAGTTCATGGCTATGCAGTGAAAAGAAATAAAAAAAGAAAGCCTCAAAAGTATTAGAATTCCTCTGCCAGATTAAAATATCTTACACTTGACTGTAGCCTACATTTTAATCAGTAAAGACCATGGACAACAGACATATTTTGGTAGATTATGAATTCTGATTACAAGTGAGCCAAACCAGCCCACATCCATTTTGCCATCAACATTAAAAGTGACATCTTATTTTTGTCTATTAGCTTGTTAAATCAACAACTCCTATATATTGAGGGAGGACTGGGGACTTTAGCTTAACATCCACATATATAAAAAGCTGTGCAGATTAACTATACGATGTAAAAAAATGGCATAAAATACTCGAAACTAATAAAATATCATCATGAATGTTCAAGGGGGCAGATAGAAGTGCTAAAAAGAAATATTGTGTATATTTTAACTACGGATCCATTAGCGACAATACTGTCGAGATAACAGATAGACGTAACATTGAGCTAGTTAGCCAGTAGCTGAATACGATTTTACAGAACAATATGCAAGAGGAGTCCCCTCGCTCGCTGATAGCCAGTTGTTAGGAATACCTCAATTTGACAAAAACATAATCCTGGATCTGATTTACCCACACAAAATGTTAGCATTAGCTTAAGGCCGCACTGAGGCCGATATGGAGGTGTGCGAATTAGGTTCGACACTTTGCCGTGAATGTTTTACACTTAAGGGGCTTTCACAAGGGCAGTAAACAGTAACGCTTTCCAATTAGTCAATGTTTCAGTATTTTTAAGGAACTGGTAACAGTGCGTATTTATTTACCTGTTTCTGATAGTTGTAAACGCTTCTGTTTTTCTATCAGACCCAGCGGAGTTTGTGTCATCAATGCGCGCAAAGTTTCTCTGTGGGCATGTCGTCATCAATGCGCGACACAGTGGTCAACCGAGAAAGCGTACGAGGGTTGACCAAAACATCCAGGCTGACATGATGGTTCGATAAATAGGATAGCTTAAAGTATACTAATACTCCATCTAGGTATAGCTTTTCTTCAAAATAACTTGGTAAGTCATCAGAACATTTCAGTAATATTGTATTTACTCGTTAGAATAAGTCAACGTAGCTACTTTGGCTAGCGATAATTTACTCACGCTAGCTGGCGTCCTCCATCAAAACATTAAGAACAAGCTACTTGCTTGTCACAGGTTTTCTGTTACAAGTTTTCCCCTCCTTCTTAAATCTTTTCAGGCTATTTAGTTTGCTATCGTTTAACTTGGCATATCTGTTTGCATAATAGTCAGAATTATTTCAACGTAAATATTCTGCTTCAACTCTAAGATACTAAGATATGCTTGCGCAAATCAACACAAACTACCGAGAGATCGTCTGGCACCTATTTTATGCACCATAAACCTATGTTGTATTTGCAACATAGGTTGTATTTGTTGTATTTGCAACATAGGTTTATGTCAGACAATTCTGCACGTCTATGAAAACATTGTAGTCTAATTATTGCATACAAAATTAGAGGAAGGGTGATTTTAGATGTCCACTGAAATGAAGGATCCCACGGTCCTTTACATGGTACAGAATAACTTCTTTATACCATGCAGAATCCTCCAGAAGACAGGCGTATCATTACCTATGTCTACCAAAAAGATAAGACTTCACTATTTAATCTAAGGTGCAGAGCATTCATAAATCTCATGTGTGACATCCATTACCATTAGGTCACTACTGTTTATTGATGATGTGACAGAAGATCACCAGGATGATTTTAAAGATGAAGAGTTGACATAATCTCAACCTCATCGAGCTGCCCATCACTTGTTGTGGACAAAACTAAAGGCCATTCTACCCATAAACAGTGAGCTGCACTAAAACCATGGCAAAGCATAACTAATGAGGAATCCCTGCTTCTAGTAAAGTCCATGGGTTATAGAGTTCAGGGTTTTAGTTGTCCACCCATCCATCCATTCATTTTCTATACCCGCTTAATCCGCCGGTCGGGTCGCGGGGGGGCTGGAGCCTATCCCAGTGGTCATCGGGTGTGAGGCGGGGTACACCCTAGACAGGTCGCCAGTCGGGTTTTAGTTGTTATTTTGTTAATTTGTTCCGTAAAATATTATGCCCTAAAGAGACTACTTGCCACTTTGTCAAAAGATACATTTAAAAAAACACGATGGTTTTCGTCAAAAATTTGTGTGCAAACTTAAAAATTATGATGTGCCACTTGTGTTACATGCTGGTAAGTTAAAAGCATGCAATAGATAAGCTGTATATTCTAAATTCCTCCTCAAATTGAAACTGACAGGAAGAGTACCAACATGACATCCTCTTCATCACAATTTTTCTCCAACTGTTTCCACAGATAATCGACCTGTACTTGTTTTCGGCATCATTTGTGACAAACTCAAGAGGACCCATGTCTTTTCTTGTAAGTGTTTGCCACACATCTTTAATTATTGACATAAGTTTATAGGGGTGATTTCCTGTTTTAAGCTCACATTTAATTCTACACTTTGAATAGGAATTTGCCTGATTTTATGTTTTATTAATTGTTTCCATTAAATTTGATCAGTAGTCCAAGAAAATAAGTTATTAATTCAAGAAAATGTGTCAATAATTTCTTAAGAATACAAAGAAAATTGTATTGATCCAGAACTGCTCAAAGACAAAAATATATACATATATATTTATTTTTCATAAAGCTTTCCATGACTTCTTCTTTTTAACGGAAGATACAAGAAACTTGTACATCAGCAAATTAGTCTTCATTAACCGTTGTAGCATAAAAAACTTCATGTATGTGTTTTTTTGTAAGCTTTTCTTATTCTTGCTCGCATTTTTCTCTTCTTTTCCATGCCTGCTTTTAACCCTCTGTGTCTATCAGCGTTGGGTATCTGAGAAATTAAGTGTGGAGAGCCTGCGGGATTTGGAGTTATTCGGAGGTGAGGCTTAAGTCAAAACAATTCATCATAAAAGCATTCCCAAACTACTGGTTACACATTATGTTGCACACGAGCACAAAGAGACACCAGTATCGAGTTCTCATGTTAGCTTTGCTCTGAGTACTTGCTTTGCAGTGCTTCTCAGATGTCATCCCTAATAATTCGTCATCAGTCCTGTCCAACCTGTCTTGAGCTTTATTGCTTCATTGTTTCTGTTTGTGTAGAGGATGGCAGAAACAAAATGGCTTGGTAATTAATTCCTGTGTGTGCTTGATGCATTAAACAGATGCGCCTTTTTTATTTGATCCCTGTAAATTTTTCTATCTTCTTTTAATGTGTTTGTTTTTGGCTATCGAATAATTTATGTGCCAGTTCCTTTAAATTTGACTTTACGGTATATCATTTATTTATTTATATATTTTTTATCACCACAGAAAATATTAGTGAATGAATATTGGTGGGAGTTTATTGATGTTTTGGGGTTTAGTTTTGAATTTGAAATTCACTTGAAACAAAGTTGACGCGGCACAAGGGTTAAATGCCTGAATTAAATGAGAGAGGTTCTTATTCTATTTCCTTGATTATCTTTTTCCAGTCATATTAGTCTACCAGCGTTTGTGATGTTGACCAACCACCCCTCGTGTAAAAATCTCTGTCCTTTAGACCACAGAGCGGGTTAATTTGATGAAAGGTATGTTCAGAAAAGCTAAGGTGAACAACTCCGTCAAACCAAGCAAATCTGAGTCCTGAACATACACTTCTCTGAGATAATCTGCTTTAAGAGGGGGGGAGGGGAACAAGCCTCATTAATGGTAAATTGTGTTCAGTGTATGTTGCTTTTGAAATGGAGTGGAACATTTGCACTGTTCATTTGTATAATACTTTGTTGTTAGTTATTCCACAATATAGTTTTTGATACAGACACAAAATGTGGGTGGATAGAGGGGATATGAGATGTAACACAGGTCCAGTGGACAGATGTCAAGCCACAGACTTTGGGATTATGTGGTATGTGTCTTAACCATTAAGCTTACAGGATGACTGGGCAATAATTATCATGTTACATTATTGTAGTTTTTCTGTATTATTGAAAGTTTCTGGAGTGAATTACGCTCTTTTTTTCGGTTCATTTCCATTGTTCTGCTTGCAGGTCATTGTTGAGCATTGCATGTTTGTGCAAGTATGCCATTTCTGTTTTGGCTGTTCTCAGTTCCCATTGCCTTACATAATATCCCACAGAGTAGCTGTGTTCATTTGTCATTTTCTTGTGTAAGAAAATGTTGAATCTTGTCTGTTTAACAGATGAGTGTCCTTATTGGTGCACACTGTCACTTTGGAGCTGATCACCTGAAGGACAACGCTGCTGATTTTGATAAATTCAGGGATACCAGCAACATTTAAATTCTGCGACATGCAACGAAACCTCACATCCAAAGCCTGTGCTTACCAGTTTAAAAGCTTCTCTAAACACAGAACCTTCTCTCGTTTTCTTTGTGTACATGTTTTTATATCATTGACATGGTTTTTCTACCCCAGAGCAAGCTCAGGGACTCTCACACAGGAAAGTAAGTGTGGCACTCCTGTCACTGCATCGTCATCCCCCATGAGCCTTTGTGTATGTGCGTGCATGCAGGTATACGTGTGTGCGCACACAGAGTTATATTTAGAGGAATCCACAATAGTCCAAGGCTTTGCACATTTATGTATGCATGAGTGCCCACTTCATGACATCCTGCACATGCTTGTAGTTTAGACAGTCTTTTCACCTCACTCACCACAGCTTTTGTTGGGTTGTCAAGTTTTGTTCTCACAGAGAGAAAGAGTAATTCTCTCATACAGCCTATTGTAATGGTTCTGTCTGAGTGTCCTGCATGTGTTAACATGCTGTGCTCCAGGCAGCTGCTCTGTTTTAGAGTCAAAAGTCTTTTTATAGCCACGTTAAAAGTTTGAACTCACTGTTTCAGGATATTTTGTGTTGTGCCACTTTGTGTACGTGCTGCTGTTGAGTTGATGGTGAACTGAAATGGTTTCACTGCAGTCTGTTGATGGATGGAGTTCCATGCTTTTAGCTTTTGCAATTCACGGCAATCCATTCAGAGTTTGATCACAATGGCAGCTTCTGCTGTACTCAATGTGATCAACTAACATTTGCAGATGTTCCTTTAAGGGCCCTTATACACCAAGCCAACACCTGGCTGCTCAGTGTGTTGGTGAACAGCTGTTTCTCATCTGCCTTCACAGCTCGACTTGGCCATTTAATTCGACCACCCTATTTGTTCCATTATACATACCTGGGAGTGGAATCAGTTATTTGTTTAAGAATGAACTACACTGGGATGCTGTAGAGTGTAAGAAAAACATTCAAACATTCTGTTGCTTCTAACTTTAACAGTGGAAGATCATCAAAAACCTAAGTATAGCAGAATTCACAACACAGATGTTGTCTTTAAGTTACTTGAAGGGGGGTTTGTCAGCTGATGCTGCAGTTTTAGAATCTTTATTTAGTTTGAGCAGAGCAATACTCTGGAAATCATCCACAACTTGACAAGTTGTCATAATTGGCTGATTTTCCAGTCACAGTTTCTTATGCACATATAAAATATGTGAGGGAGTGCAGCTTCATTTGGGAATTCATCTGTATCAACATACACTTTTGTTTTACTTCTTTAGAAGAAGATGCTAAAAGCTACTGTGGAGCATGTGCGGAGCGCCCAAACTGCTTTACCCGAGTGTGTTAGTCCGGTTTTGAGAAGCTCGATTTTGTACAATTTCAGTCTGACAGACACATTTACGTGTATTTCTAAAGTCTGGTTTTGGCCAGGCTAACACAATAATTTTTTTTTTGTTTCCTTGTGTCATGTAAACATGCTCGGTGAGATAAATGACTATTACTGGATGTACAGCGTAGTAAATGAGCTCAATGCATTAATGTGACATTAACTGTCTTTTCTTTGCATGAAACTTAAAAGTTTGCTAAAAGCATTGTATACAAAACAATCCATACAATGATTTAGATTAAATTAAAATGCAGGTTTTCCAGTCGTTTAGACACATTAAAACTGTCAGATACTAAAAACTGAACTAATAATGACCTTTTTTATGTAAACGTTGCTTTGTTTACATTTTTATCTAACTGAGCAAGTTATAAAATGATGTCCTGTTGTTTAATATTATTATGTTTTGTGTTTGTTTATATGATTCTGATTATAATGTGCTAGTTAGCAGTTGGATATCACCTTTGCAGTTTGTTGAAGTGCTACTTTTTATTTTTTTTGTTCAGATGCAGGTGATTGTGAGGGCATACAGAAGGAGGCACTTTGATGTTGCAAGTTCCTCATGTTGGTTTGGTGTATAAGAGCCCGAAGCAATTGGTGCCAAAGCATGGTTGACTTTGCAGTTAAATTGTGTTTAATTTAAAGTGCATTAGGCTGAAATATTTGGATTAACATTCTTTTGAACTGTACACATATAGGACACATTTAGTTTAATCTGTGAGGATATTTCACAGCTGTGTGCTCCCGCGCATAAAGCCGTCTCCGACTCACAGCTCAAAGTACATTATTCTTAGCCTAGAAATCTAGACGCCCCTAGCGGCCGCAAAATGAATTTGCTCCGGGGCTATTTGCTGTACGGGTCTGGCTTGCTAGGCTACATTATTCTTATGCTGACTGTACATCTTAAACTGGGTCACCATGAAAACGGTCCAAATAATGCC
Organism: Odontesthes bonariensis; assembly: GCF_027942865.1. NCBI lineage: Eukaryota > Metazoa > Chordata > Actinopteri > Atheriniformes > Atherinopsidae > Odontesthes > Odontesthes bonariensis. Next base: position 7,969,995 of record NC_134526.1, on the reverse strand, counting down.
ACATTTTGCTTTCATTTGCCTCCACAGCTTGCTACTGCAATCTGTCCATTTCCATCATTTCTATGGCATTAAATTGGTGGAATTCAGGAGTCCTCACTGCCAAGAATATTTATCCTCGTTACACGTGTTCACAAAATTTTTAACTGAGCAGAGGAAATTCTAGAGTTTGCATCAATCACAGAGTTATTCTGTATTTATTTAATAATAAGATAAACCATCAATGTCAGTGTTTCATAAATACTGATACTGCATTGTAACTCCTTGGGGTCATTCAGCACCACGTATAGTTTTATGTGCTTTAATGGTAGATACTCGTGTTTACTAGATACATTGCTTGTTATGGGTTGCCATAATGTATTACTAATCTTTTCTAATATTAGTAGTGTTGTGGGTCATGCTAACAATTTGCTTTTCACGTCAGTCTGCTGTTTCTTGTAATTGTTTAACAACTACTACACATAAGGCCGGCCTCTGGTAGTCAGTCACAAGCTCTTTGTTACAGTCCTCTGTGACAAATGAAGCCAGGGTCAGAACCAATCTTCATTCCTTCTGTTTTCTCCCCTCCACCTTCAGGCAAATGAGAACAGTCAGGAGAGTCTGACTTCACTTCCCTGTCGAGACACCATGGGAAGCTTCCTCCCTGACAGCAGCTCATATGAGCTCCTCACTGTAATTGGTATGTAAAAGCAAACTCATACTGACTTGGCTGCACGTATTGATTTCACAACACACCAGCCACACTCAGTTTTTTTTTGTGTGTTTTAGGGAAGGGCTTGGATGAATTGATGACTGTGAACCTGGCTCGATACAGACCAACTGGGGAACATGTAGCTATTCGACGAATCGACTTGGAGTCATGCACTAATGACATGGTTACCTACCTGCAGGTCTGCATCATCACTCCCATAAGTCTTCACGACTCAACTCTCCTGTTATCTTCATCCCCTTGTTTCATCTTCAGTGGGAAGGAATTCCGCCTTCATTTTATTAGTGTAATCTGTCATCTTGACAAAAAAATTGTATAATATCCTTTCCTCTTCCTATCAGGGTGAACTACATGTGTCAAAGTTGTTCCATCACCTCAGTATTCTACCATACAAGAGCATCTTCATAGCTGAAAATGAGCTCTGGGTCATCACACCTTTCATGGCTTATGGTAATAATTCCAACTGCCACTGAATCATTGATGTACTAAATCATATCATTATAAAGTAGCCTTTATCGACTCAGGATTGCTTTTCTCCTAATGGTTATGCGTGTTTGATTTCACAGGGTCAGCAAGAGATCTAATCTGCACGCATTTTGCAGATGGTATGAGTGAGCTGACCATCGCATATATTTTGCTTGGCATGCTGAAAGCTCTTGAATACATCCACCACATGGGATATGTGCATCGGTAAGACAAACGTCAACGAGCCAAGTCTGAAAAGACAAGGGTTTTCTTTTTTTATTCAGTCAGACTTAACTAATAATCACTATAGTTATTGGTCTATTATATATACTCATTGTCTTTACTGTTTTGGTCATCTAGGAGTGTGAAGGCTAGCCACGTCTTGATATCTGCGGATGGAAGGGTCTGTATGTCGGGTCTGCGAAGCATCTTCAGTCTGATTCGTCATGGCCAGAGGGCCAAAGTGGTCCACGACTTCCCCCAGTACAGTGTGAAGATGCTGCCGTGGCTCAGCCCAGAAGTGCTGCAACAGGTACTTCCTTCTCACCCCAGCAGGAAACTGTTTTTTGGAAATATTGTTCTGCAGGGTTACAGTTCTCTTTGCTGTCTTCAGTACAAAAGTATGAAGAACAGCCATGATAAAATGAACAGTTGACAACTACTTGAAATGTTTTCTTTCAGAATTTGGAGGGCTACGACTCTCGATCGGACATCTATAGCCTTGGTATCACAGCCTGTGAGTTGGCTAATGGACATGTGCCCTTCAAAGACATGCCAGCTACACAGGTCAGCAGAGATCTATCAATATTCTGCTTTGATATGTCGCATTTTGCACTGTGGAGATCAATTCTGTGTATAAAATGGCGGGGTACATCACATTAACAAATGTTTTAAATTTGACCCTTGCAAATGAGAATTGGGACGAAGTTTGTTTTATTCCTCTTAAAACCTGGACGTTGAAAAGTCCAGCTTCCATTAACTGGACAGTTGACTCACTTTTATCTGAAATCAGTAGATCAAGCTTGACAGTCCACTTCCACAGATGCTGCTGGAGAAGCTAAATGGTACAGTACCTTGCTTGCTGGATACCACCACTATCCCCCCAGAGGAGCTGTCCCTGAAGCCATCCCGCTCTGGAGCGGACTCTGGGATCTGTGAGGGTCCAGGAGCAGGAGGGCTCCGGCACTCTAACGGAGAGCCTTCCACGTCGTCGGGAGGACATCCATACAACCGGACGTTCTCCCCACAATTCCACAACTTTGTTGAGCTGTGTCTACAGCGAGACCCAGAAAAGAGGTTGGCCACAATCATCTTCATGTTAAAATATTGTGCTGGAAATGCTTCTTGGAAGTATTTGGCTTCAAAATGGTAAAATTATTCTTTTTTTTTTTTTGCAATGTTCTTCTTCAGACCATCTGCCATCACTCTCATCGGACATCCCTTCATCAAACAGGTGTGTAAAATAATCAGGAAAATCCAGACGTTTTCATTGTGTATTTGCTGTTACTTTCCACATACTTTCCAGCCACTGAAGTATCCTCAGTTCCGGCCATAAAAATACTCCACTTTAAATATAAAAATTAGTCAAACAATTTGAAAGAAAAATAATTTCCCATCATAAAAGAAAAAGTGATGTTTGAGTGCGTGTCCCAATATTTTTGTTTTCTCAGATCAAACGCAGACCGTCAGAGGCTTTGCCTGAGCTGTTGCGGCCCGTGTCACCCATCACATGCTTTGAGAGCTCCCAGGCGCAGGACTCTCACTCTGGTCTGGCAAGTTTGGAGTCTGGTCTGAGCCACCTGGATGTGGACGACTGGGACTTCTGACAGTGGAGGACGTGATGGAAGACAAGCATAGGATTGTATGGAGGCACTATGAACACACAGGAATGTTTTTGTTGTAGTTCCCTGTTAAATATTGCAAATGTCAAATTGAAAGGATTCGGTGTTCTCAGACAGAGGTTGAAAGCCAGCAGCGGTCTTGCTTCTTTTTGATGTCTCGCTCATGCTTTTGTTCTTTAGATATGTGCAAACTTTTGCACATTGCACTGGTGGCCTCTTTCACAAACACAATCACACACCTGTTTACAGATTGCACGCAATAACCTCGCGGGAGCTAAAACACCACGGGACTCCCCTGTTCCTCACACTGTTTCTGAAGTATCCGAGGAAGATCTATGGATGTACATGTATCTTAAACCTAAAGTCATGAGGATGATCAATGGGAAGCTGCTACTGAATATTCAGAGGGGACACTCTACCTCTTATGTAAGCATGGCCCATCTGCTCAGAGGCCACCATAAGGATGCACAGCAGACCTCACAGCTGACTCAGTTCGAGCCCTACACCAGATGGGAAGGTATGCGTGTTTTTCCTGAGGGTCAGCTAAGGGAACAGCATGTGAACACATTCCTTAGCTCTCTCCTTGTGTTACATTATTAATTGCATCCATTTTTTAAGCTTCTCTTTTGTTGCACAGAGGTTACTATTGTTCAACTTTAAAAGCGTAGACATCTTCATCTTCTTGAAGTCACCTCTGGGTGTTCCTCACGTAAAAGTGAATGTTTTATGGGTGCTCGTTTTGTCTGCATGTATATTTGAAACTAAGGGCAAAGCAAAGTGTTGCAAATATAAAACTTTACAATAAACTTGGTTCGGGTTGAGTGTTTTAAGTTGATGGCACCAAATGATTGAGGCAACTAAACCTAGAAATTTTTAATAAAAATGTACATAGACAAACACAAATAGGGAGGGTTGAAGATGTTCAGATGCTAATCTTCCTCATCAGATGGTGGTTGGTCGGTGGCAGCGTGATGTTTCTCCATCTTGGCCATCAACTCTGGAATAAAGGGATGATTAAAAAAAAAAAAAAAAAACTGAGTTGCATCAATCACTTCAATTTCTGTTCAGTCCGTCTTAGAGGTTTCTTTCAGATAGACCACGCTCACCTTTAGCAGGATTAAAGACACCGTTGGTTTGAGTGTTGCACACATAGCAGCGCTTAGACTTGCGATAATGCTGAAGGGCACAGACCTCACAAAAATAATGCTTGCACCTGGGAGAGATTTGACAGGTTAACTCAACATTGCAAAACATGGTTCTGCACGTCAAAGCAAAACATTCAGAGAAAACTTACTTTGTGACAATGGGGTTCTTGTAAGATTCCCTGCAAATGAAGCACTTGAAAGGAATGTCTTCGTCATCGCTGCTCACCTCGTAGTTCTCCTCATCTACATGGAAACGCAGCGTATTTTAGAAAGTGCTCACTTGTGCGAAGAGTAGATTTGGAAACCACTTAATTAACTCACCATTTGCTCCATATCTGCCCTCCTCCAGTTCCCTCTCAATCTGCCAGCCGTGTTTGTAGTCGGATCTGTCGTGGAGGAACTTGCAGCTGTCTGATGGCAGCAAAGAGGAACATGGAGAAATGAACGGTCAAAATACAATGAAAAGGGTTGGGGTTAATTATTTAATAGATTACTCCCAATGGTCATTTTCTTTTTGCTGACCTCCAAAACCACAGAAACCAGTCTCTTTGTAGTCTTTGCAGATATCTGGCTGATAGTCCCACCTGACTGTGGCTCTCAGGTGCTCAGGGGCTCTGATTGGTCCTTTTCTTTAAAAAAAAAAAAGAAAAAGATATATAGTATATACAGAAATATAATTTTAGTAAACACAGGCGATGTTTTCATGGCTGCTTTGCCTCACCTGACCATGCCAGAGGAGGCATTGCCCATGGTGGTATCTTTAGGCTTTATGAATTTTTGGTAGTTGTTGATGCCACGGTAGATTTTATCATCTTCTTTACCAGTCAGCTCCTGTTAAACGATTAAAAAGACTCTACATCATGTGGATAAATAGATGAGTTTCCAGATCAAGTTTAACCAACTGTAATGAAAATCAATGTGTGTGTTACAAGGATGAATTCTTCACCCCCCCAAAGACAGTAAGTTCTCCATCAATAAAAACAGGGAAACGCATTTCCTACCTCTTGGATTTTCTGACTCCTCTCAAAAATGGCCTGAGCATCGTTGTCCCTCTCCGTGTCCAGCTCATATGTAGCGGTTGCTCCCATGTCGTCCGGTCCCTCTGGTTTCTTTTTAGGGACAAAGTAAGGTGAAAAACAGAAACTGTGAAATATATTAACATAATATGTACGTAAAGCAGGTCATAAGAGTACAGAAAAGCATGGAGGCAGACAAAAAAGAGAATGTCCTGACAACTAAACAGCCATCTTAGGTACTGACACCTCACTCATAGCGTCAGACCAAAGACACGTTTCTGATTGTCTGATATATCCTGAGCTTGGCTTTAGAGCATTATGGTTATGTGAAAGAAACGCTTCAACTCACCGCTGACCGTGAAGATTTGTATGCAACCGTGATCTTTTTGTCTTCTTTGCCATCTTCACTCTCACTGGAAGACACGGTGTCTTTCTCCACCTTTTTGGTCTGTGCAAAGAGGAAGAAAAATAACGTTTTCCTCCGTTTCACTGAAATGAGCTATGACGTTGTTTTTCATTGTTGCTCTGGTACCTTTTGAATCATGGGGTTGACCCGACCGCCTTTCTTTTCTTTTCTGATCACAACACTCTGATCCTCGTCACTCTTATCATCTGAAAAATGAATAAGTTTAAGTTTACATCAGAGAAACACTGTAACACACCAACTATTGTTAGTTTGTTTTCGACAGCCCAGGAATCACCAGTATCGACGCCAAAGTCGCAGTGTAAGCTTAATTGACATACTAAAAAAACACCAAGAGGGTTGTGTTACTACCTTTATCACTGTCGCTTGCTTTTCTTTTCCGCCCACTGAATTTTTTAGTAGATTTTTTGAACAAAAAAGTGCAAGACGCCGCTTTTGGCTCTTCAGATTCCGCCATCTTGCTAACAGCTTGTAAATATTCCCTGTCGCAACAGCGCCCTCTACTGTCCCGGAGCCAACCAATGTTATTTCCACTTCTGGCTGTGAAGATAATCACGGCTGTCCATGTTTGATTAATTATATAAAAAAAATAAGCATAGTTTTGACTAAATTACATTAAAGATATTCCTGAGAGAAAGTGAGGTCGAATGGAGGGCATGGGAAGGAATTAACACCTTCATATTATCAGGTGTCGAGATGTTGTTGCAAATAATGTGTTAAAGAGTCAGTATAGGCAAGGCAAGGCATCTTTATTTATATAGCGCATTTCATACAACAGGCAACTCAATGTGCTTTACATAAAGACAAGGCGTTTAAAAGATAGAAATTAAAACACAGTTAAAAGCAATCAAAGAAGAGGGGGAAAAAGAAAAATATAAAAAATAATCATTAATTAATTAATCTAAAAGTGAAGAGTGCAGATAAAATACTTTCAGGTGTCATATGCACAGCTAAATAGAACTGTTTTCAGCCTGGATTTAAACATTGTCAGAGTTGGGGCCTGTTTCACATCTTCTGGAAGACTGTTCCAGAGTTAAAGAGCCCAGTGAGCAGGCCGTTACAGCAGTCTAACCTGCTGGAGACAAACGCATGGATCAGTCTTTCTAAGTCTGGTTTAGACACTATTCCTTTGATTCTGGCAATGTTTTTTAGATGGTAAAAAGCTGCTGATGTTACTGATTTCATGTGGCTGTTAAAGTTCAGGTCTGAGTCCAATATTACCCCGAGATTTCTAACTTGATTATTAGGTTTAAGAGAGAGAGTCTCAAGGTGACTAATAACACTTTCTCTTTGTTTCTGTGGACCACAGACAATGATTTCAGTTTTGTCTGAGTTTAGCTGGAGAAAATTGTTTTGCATCCACACACTGATCTGTTCAATGTAGCGACACAATGTATCTACAGGCCCGTGTTCTCCTGCCGTCAGTGACACGTAGATCTGAGTGTCATCTGCATAGTTGTGGTAGGACACATTATAGCTGCGTATTAGCTGGCCTAATGGAAACATGTACACATTGAACAATAGGGGTCCCAGGATTGACCCCTGGGGAACCCCACAGCTCATAGCCATTTGGTCTGAGACACAGTTGCCAATTTAAAAAAATAGTTACAAATGAACATCTAAAACTGAATATTGGGTATTGTTGTGTTTTGTTGTTGTAACTGTCCTGGCTAATTCTCTTATATGTTTTGTTATAAGAAGTGTAAAATAATAATATTATCAAGTGAAGATGCCAGGCAAAGTTCTTGAGTTGTCATACAAAGCCCTAATATATAATAAATAAAACAGTATATTGTATTTAAATCGTATACAGAGATAATGGATTTTATAGTTAACAATAAATAATCGTTGGTTGGTTGGTTGATGTGCTTCACGAAGTCTTCACATTGTTTAATCCTTTCTATTTTTGCTGAAATATTCATTGAACATTTATTAAACATTAATTCACAATATGTGAATGTTGCTTTTGTTTTATAGGAAAGCTCACAAACACACCACAACTTCCAACAGTTCTTTTTAGTATGATGGCCTTTAGTCTTATTTAGCCTTAAAGCAATTTAGCGTCCTTGAGGGCATCATATAGCTACATTTGTCTTACCGCTGTGCCAAGCGTCTGATATGCATTGAATAAAACCAGGAAGGTGGAAAAACAAGATCATTTGTGGACACATAGCCAGTGCAATAAAACACAAATGAATACTTGTGGTTTTATTTTGAAACTTTCAGCAGGAACTCACCTAAGTAATCGTGTGTAACTTCATGCTTGTCGCTTCCACCTTGTCCTCTTGCGGCCGCTGCAGCATCCGTGGCTCCACGCAGAGGACACCGGTGTTGGTAGCACGCACGGCCCGCGGAGGCAGAGGTCCTGGCCTGGGCACGGATCCAGAAGAGGCCCCGGGGCCGCCGCTGGATGGAGTCGGGCTGCATCAGACAGCAATGGCTATGGGTCTGACATCGAAGAAGGCGTCTGCTCGGAGCGTCGCTGTGGAGCGAAAAAACCTCATCACGGTTTGCAGGTACACATCACGACCCCGTCGATGTACTGTTTGTATAAAAGTACCTGTCTCTGCATGCTGCCCAGTTTAGAAAAAATCAATCTGACCACCGTGGAGGGCTTCTATCTAACGGGCCCACCTCAGCGTTGATTCCTGAGGTGAAACAAAAGATGGATTCAAAATAATGCAGAATATTCGACACATTTCTAGAAAAGCAAGAGACGGAGAAAAGAGGCAGGTGCGTTTTCACCTTCACCCACCCTGCCATCACACCCGCTTTTGGAGAATTGAGAAAAATATTGCAACCTGGCATGCTCGTTTACATCTAAGAATCTGATGTGATTATTATATCTAATAATGTATCTTTGTTGTGATATAGTCTGTCCTTGAAAGGTTTTTTTTTAATGTCTAGTAGTCACCTGTCTGGTTTCTGTCTGTAAAGATAAATGCAGCTTCAAATGATGATAATGTCACCACGATGAGCTCATGGTGTCCACACCAGGCTCAGGAGATATAAAACAAGCCAACAGCAGATTTCCTCCCCCCATGCTGGGAGGATGAGAGCCTGAATGGGACAAGGACATTGGGAACCCAGCAAGGACTCCTCCCCACATCTATGGCCCTCCATCCTCCTTCATCCAGCTTATACAGTGCAGAGATGGACTGTGATATGCAGTGTGTGCCAGGCTCCGATGAACCACTCACCTCCAGAGTGTTCAGCGAGGTTAGGAGTGTAAATGTCTGAGCTGAGAGGACAATTAACTGACTCGCTGAGAAGGTTTCAGCTGCACAACATGTCCAGATTTATATAATACTGAGAATCCACATGATTCAGAAGTCCTTTTGGAAGCAGTGTTCAGGTTCTGCTGCAGGTGATGTCGTCTTTGATGTTCTAAGTCATGTACTGTCAGTCGTGTCCAGCCTTTTTTTTTAACTTGGAGTTAAGTATAAATTCTTCAGAGTAAGCTTTGTTGGTGAGCAGTTTAATTAATTGTTCAAGAGCCTCAAATATGGGAAGTTTTACATATTTCATAATTTTAATCAGTTGAGTATTTTCTTCATTAACCGATTAAGTACACTATGGTTACTGGAAACCTATGTGATTACTTTAAGTAGCTTATTTTGTTCTACCAATAGTCCAAAATCCTAAAAGAAAACCTACAAATTACCATCCTATAAATCTACAGAAATGTTGTTCAGACATTTTACCCATAAAATAACTTTATAACCACAATTCAGTTTATATATGTGTGTATATTATGTTTCCCTGGTAATTAAAATCTTTTTGATATTTGGTAGATTGTAGTAACCTTATCATACTTTATAGTTTTTTTATGTTATGTAAGATGATCCCTGAGTTGTTGGAAAATATAGCTGTGCTTGGATTGATTAATTGTGATAAAGGGCATCTTTATCTACGGCCTTTCAGTGAATCTGCAGTATGAAGATGATGTAATATGTAATAATGAGAGGGAGAAAAAGAAAAAAAAAAAGCCCAGACTCTGGTAGATACACAGTAAAGCATTTTTATTCCAGTTCCTTTCTGTCCAAGGCTCTGTCTGCATTCTAGTGACACGTACAGAAAGGCAAAAACACACAACATGAAGCAGAGCATGCCTGCAAAGAAAGAAAAGTTCTCACAGTGGACACAGAGAAAGATTAGCGAGAACGCAAAGATGCACTTGTTTTCACTTTTTTTCCTGAACGTGCAAAAACACATTTAATCATTTAAGCGTTTTAATGACAAAACAAACACCACAAGACAGAAATAAATCTCAAACAGCTTTCCATCATTAATGCTCACTGCACAGTTTCTTTCGTTTTTCTAATGACGTTGATTAGCTTCTTAAGGGGGATTTTCCTCCAGGCGTGTCTGTGTCGCTGCCCCATCTCCTCGTTCATATCCTCACATATCTGACCTTTTTACGTCGATCTTCCAGATGCCAGTCTGATCAGAGATGATTCAAGTTGTTGCGTGATGGTTCAGTCTTAATGGGGAGAGATCCTGAATCAGCAGTGGCCCTTTGGCTGGACAGTAAAGCAGGCTGGGCAACATGTTGGTGCAGAATCCAGGATCCGGGTTCATGACTTACACAAAGATATTCCTACAGATGAATTTCTGCCTGGCTACGGTAGCTAAATGAAGTTAGTGCTTGATTAGTACATCAGGCCAAGCTTATTGGACCCTAATACATGTATGTGTATAAAGTCTGACCGTTTTCCCCCTCACTGTAAAAACATACTTGTTTAACATACAGTCAGCACACACAGATTAACATTTTAAACTCTGAACAGTTTGTTTTATTGAAAAAAAGGACTGTTTTTGCAGTTTCAGGGGCAAATAGTTCCCATATTTTTTTTGTCTTCAGGTTCATTGATTTCTTCGATTACTGACAAAAACAACTCGGCATCACAGTCCTGTTTATAAGGTTTCCACTTGGTCTGGCATGATGTTGGTCACCAGTACCAGGCACAATATCTTGACTAATCTCTACAGTGTTTCATTGGCTTGTTTACAGTGGTGTACATAACAGAATGGACCCATTTTAAAGAGAGACACACGTACAGCAAAATACACTTGTATGTAACGAAGGAAAATCTGACATTTGCACCATCTCAGGAAAAAGTTTCTGCATCAGGGGTTCATGGGCATTACAATGAAGTCATCTCATGATAAACTGGACTACAATTAAGATTAATGATGAATAGTAAAATAGATAACTGATGTCAGGTGACAGATCCAAAAGAGTGAATTCAAATGTTTTGTGGCCTAAATAGGAGCGTTTTCTGGTCTCAGATTTTTCTTTAATGGCTATGAAGAGACTTTGTGATGTTTAAAACATCTAGAGTGACAGCAGTGTCATCACGATCTACTGTATCTATCCACTGTTGTCACTAGCAACAAGCTTTCTCTTAACATGACAGGCTGAGGCTTCCTGCAGCGAGCAGTAATTTACTAATGGAACTCAAAGTCCCAGTTGAGGTAATCTGGGCACAATTTGACCAAATATTGGGGATGAAAAGTCAAACAACTTGCCATGTGCTTGTTTACAGCACACATTCTGCATTATTTGGTGTAAAATTGACTGTTTTGTTGCCTTAGTCCGGCAACGAGGACTCGTGCCGTTGTCTGGCAGGAAGAGTGTTGCTGTGGACACGGTGAACCTGAGAAAGAATAGATAAGATGAGTGAGACAGGTCTAATTTGAAGTGTTCTCCTTTCAGTTACTTCCTGTAAACAAAAGGAACGGGGGGGGGGGGGGGGGGGGGGGTGTCTGCAGAGTGATGCTTTGCATCTTGGCTGAGGGCTTAGCTTTTCTGGGGCGTGGCTCCAGAGGAGAGTACTGTTTCTGTGCTGTGGTGTGCAGACTCACATTCTTGGGCATGCTTTTGCAAGGGGGTGGCTCTTTGTAAATATCTAGTGATAGTAAAGCATGACATTTGCATCATTTCGTACGTCTCTCTTCTATCTCCGCTCCATTTCAAAAGAATAATAAGAAATATGTAAAAAAAAAAAAGAAAAAATCTTTGAATTTGTATGTGTGGCGTGATTTCCACTTTTAAAGAGTCTTTTTCAGTTTCTGAAGCTACACTTGTTTTTACGAGTACCGTCAAGTATCTGAAATTACAGCAGAGGTTTCAGTCGGCGTGGCTGAACCTATTATCAGCTGATCAGCTTACCCTCTCACCTTTGAAATCTGTGTGTCACCCTGTTAATAGTCATTTTAACCCCCCCTGTCATGCTCAGAGTTCTGATTTACGCTCTCAGTGCTTCTCAGCCAAACACCCTTGCTGTCCATCTGGCGCCCTGATCCCTCTCCACCTCCGCTGACCATGCAACACTTTTCTTGAACACTTGTTTACAGAGGGGACGGGTGAGAGAGACACACCCTGCTGTAGTTACAACTTTTGGATTTGGCCCAAACTATGATTTATATTTTGATATTTAACAGAGCACAAGGAATTGTTTTTCTCTCATGACTGTTTTTTTGCCAGTCCAGTGCAGGACAAGACGTCTCCCCCGACAGGTCAGTACTGGCTGGTGTTGCACAATGCTGCCGCCAGTCATCTGATCCTGCTGGTTATGCAGAGACTGAAGAGAGAGACAGAAATAAGAGGACAGAGGAAGAGAAAGAAGTCAGGGAAATGTTTATGAGTGGAAAAAGAAAAAAAAAGTTGAGAGAGTTGATGCTACGCTTTTTGTATTTGGGTTAGGTGCCACTGATGATAAATGCTTATCCTGTGTGGGGCTGCGGCTCAAAACGCAGTTGAGTAAGTACAGTAGAGGGGCGAGAAAGAGAACAAGAGGGCATTTAAAGAGAGCTGAGTGGGCTTGGCGGAGATCCAGGCGGAATGAGAGGAGGCACAAAAGAAGCTTGTTAGAAGGCTTTGCAGTTGTTTTTCAGTGTCAAATCGTACCAAGAGCATGTTGCCATTCCACTCCATCCATTTGCATTTGAGGCATACCAGCAATTCCTCTTCAGATCAAAGGACCTCAGTTAATTTACAATCATCTGCTGCAATCTTTCTTTTATGATAACACTGCCAATGTATTTTTGGATCATGCAGGCCGGCGAAAGCATAATTTGTGCTGTAATGGTTTCAAATCCGATCACATCAGCACAGAGGTAGCTTTTCCATTAATCAGGGGTTTCCATGTGGTTTTTTTCAAGAACTCAGCACTGTGTATAATGCAGAGTTGCCTGATTTCATACATTTCTCTGTCAAGAACAGAATTTTAGAAGAAAGTTTCACAGATTTTCTCCACTTCTGACTTTTCCCCAAAAGATAATAAATATAAAATATATATATATAATATATAAATATATAATATATAATAAAGATAAAAAGAAGATATTATTTTGAAGCTGAAAAGTAACAGTGAATCTTTGCTGTAACATTTGATTTATGTACTTACTGGTATTATCTCCCAGCAGTATTTTTGGGCCATTGATTAAGGGTTGCCAAAATCCCTCGGGCTCTATAACACATTAAAACGCTGCTTGACCCACTTTCTCTGAGCAGAAAACATTATCAGACAGAATTTAGATGGCACTAACCTGTTTCCTTGATAAATCCGGCATGACCGAACAAAGTCAAAGCTCCAAAAGTAAATTTAATCCAATTTTTCCCCTCAGTTGTAATCGACCCTATGCAGATGCTGTAGTAGTGTCCATATCTTGTCTTTGCTGATGATTTTTTGACATTTTGCGCCAGTCCCCCCTCCCCACGAAGTGGTTCCCTCTCATTTAGAGCGTCTTGCGTTTGGGGAAGAAGGCTTTCCGAAAAGAGGTGCTGGTAGTGCCTCTGCTGAAGGAGGCACTGCCTAGGGAGATCTTGGTCTTCCCACTGGTGATGGTGGAGGACCCCAGAGATGTTGTGCTCCTGCCCCGGCTGATGGAGGAGCTCCCCATGGCAAGCTTGCTCTTCCCCCTCTTTATGGTGGTGTTGCCCAGGGTTAAGGCCGTCTTCCCCTCGGTGAAACTGGTGTTGCCCATTGAGGAGAAGCTCGTCTTCCTGACCCAGATTCAGATGTGGGGTTTGGGACTCACTCGACCCAAAGCATCGCACGCTCATGCAGCACACCCTGCTCTGCAAGCCCTCAGGGTTAATAGTAACATCAGCTGGGATCCTGAGCAGACCAGAATGCTAAGCATGGATAGTGCGACCCCCGTGTCACATAATGCCTTCGTTGAGCTAGTCTACGTGGGCTTTGGAAGGCCACATACCACCCATGTGTCCTGTGAATGGACAGAGGCAGCCGTAGGTGGCCGCAGCCTATCTGGGGGAACTGGGACAGTGGAGCGATTGTCCCATCGCCACGACGACACCGGACGGTTGAAGGACACATTGTTGCAAAGAGGACAGTCTGTGGTGACATCACTTTCTTCTGAGCCATTGTTCCCTATAGCCTCTGATTGTAAGACATTCCCTTTATGTACAGCTTTATGCACCATATGTAAAATGAGTTGCACAGTGTCCGTTTTTTACAGATGGAAGGCTGAAGGAGTTCACATTCTTCACTTGTATTCAAGGCTTTGATTGCACCTCTCTTGTATTAATATCCTCAATCCATTTGAAATATAGGTGTGGTTCATTTACTTGGTATTTATTATCCACTCGTATCCCTGCCAAACTCTTAAAAAAGCAACTGCTTATATTTACTTTGATTTGATGAAATAAGATCTTATGATAGCTCATAAAAATCTCCATACAAAAAAAGTCAAGCAAAGCAGTGTTTAGACATGTTATCTTTATGAGCACTGTTACATCATCAGCTTTTACAGTCTTGTTGAAAACAGGGTTTGCTGCCGAATGTATGGCGGCGGCGTTATGGAAACGTAGGAAGACTTATCGGCATGAACAGAACTCCTACATTTGTACCAGTGATGTGGACATGTCGATGGCTGAACAACAGAATTGTGTTTGTGAAAACCACACATGCTCTTGTGTCTCCACATATATCACACACTTGTGTTCACACGTCCCCTCCCTGTCAAGACGACAAACCATGAAGCCTCATCTCATCACTGTCACATTTGCATAACACGCTCAGCACAGCTCGTCTCTGCTTTCAAACCCATTAGATCTGCAACTCACTTTTTTTTGGAACCTCCTCTTTTATTTTATAAGCAGATGAGTAACTACCGACTTCAAATTTCTGATACACGTTGATCACAGATATAGCTGCTCAGTTGTACTGACAATTAATGCTACTGACCTTCTAAAACTGACCACCTAGACATATCCAGGTTTTTTTTAAGTGTGTGCTGGATTCAAGTGTGAAAATTCCAGTAGATGTTGCTATGCGTTTCTTCCCCTCTGACGAGGGTGGTTTTGACCACAGACACAGACTTGGTCCCATGAGTGAAGGTCAGAGTGATGAGCGAGCTCGTGGTCTCCCCTCGTGTCACCGAGGTTTTGCCCACTGCCACGCTGGTGTTGCCCAAAGTTACGGTGGTTCTGCTCCAGGAGACTGAATTTTTACCCCAGGAGATGACGTACTTAGTCCTCAGGATTGAAACCCTGCCTTTAGTGAAGGAAGTCTTACTTGACGAAAATGTAGTTTTCCACTCATTGTTAGAGTCTTTTTTTGACTGCTGGGCTGCTTTGGTTGTCTTAGCCCTTGCTTCAGGGGTCCTCTCCATCTAGGTGGTCCTGCGTTTGGACATCAAGGCTTTGCGGAAGGAGGTGGTAGTGGATCCCCGGGTGAAGCTTGCTCGTCCAAGAGCCACAGTCGTCTTTTGCCTTTGGATGGTGGAGTCTCCCATGGAGGTGGTGGTCACTCCCCTGAAGATGGAGGAGTTGCCTAAGGAGACGGTAGTCTTTCCCCTGGCTATGGAGGTTTTCCCCACTGCCAGGGCAGTCTTGCCCTCTGTGATGCTAGTGTTGCCCATCGGAGCGGAGGCAGTCAGCCCGAGCCTGTGCCTGGATGCCAGCTCCTAACATGCGCGCTGCATAGCAGTCCTTCTGCGGTGCAGAAGGGTGAGCATGTGAGGTCAGAAGCCAACCTAAAGCTGCAGCAGCTCCTCTAAATAGATCAGGCCACAATCTATAGATGAGGGGGAGGGAATTATTTGATCATTCTTTGATGCTGGTCGGTCCCTCAGAGAGACAAGACCCAAAAGGAACTGGAAGCACTGCACGCACAAAGACTGAAAAGACAGGGGGTTAATTGTGTTGTTTTCATGATAACACTGCCAAAGCGCTGAAGGGGGTGCTTTGTGTAGTATACAAGACAATTGGGGTGACCTCAGTGTGATAAGATGGCGTGGTTCCCAAAAAAAAGAAAAAAGCCTCCTCCCTGCCCGTTTCGATACAGAAGTACATTTGTGTGCTTCGGTACAGTACAGTACACAGCTGCATGGGATGTGCCGCACAAAACCAACTGAGAGTCCTTAACACGTGAGGTTACATCTTTTTTTCTTGACACTGTGTTGTGATTTTTCTCATTCCTCTTGGTTTCTGTGCCTCTGTTTCAGATTCTCTGTAAAGACTCTCCTTGAAAAGTACACAGCAGAGCCGATAGATGACTCATCCGAAGAGTTTATTAACTTTGCTGCTATTTTAGAGCACATCCTCAGCCACCGCTTCAAAGGTAACACTGCAGGTAACATATAACGCAGCCAATGATGTTCAAATCAGTTAACATGACTGGAAATGTTAGACAGTATAAAGATATTTAATATAGAGCTGGTACACACCTCAAACTGTCAACATTTACCACTGATGTGTTCAGTCTCTATGAAGTGGGTCTGCTTATACAGTCAGCTGGACTGTTGTTGTGGCTGTAGAGTAGAAGGCTTCTAACTAGAAGGTTGGCGGGTCAATCCCCAAAACACTGAACCCCACATTGTAGAGAAAAAGCGCTGCACCGTTTAACCATTTATTACAGGCTGTGTTGCTCTTAAAGGAGACACTATTCACCGTTGTGCTTCTATGCTGAACCAGGTTCGGGAAGCTGGTTCAGCTCAGATGGACAGCGCAGCTTCTGGGAATATATCCGGCTTGCATGCAGCAAGGTGCAGAACAACTGCATCGCCAGCATCGAAAACATTGAGAACATCAGCACATCGCGAGCCAAGGCAAGGACTTTCATACGCACAACTGTGTGTGTGGGTGAGTGTGAAAGAGGGCCTTCTGTTACGTCCGACTTCTTCTGTCATCCCACAGGGTCGGGCATGGATTCGAGTGGCGCTGATGGAAAAACGCCTGTCTGAATATGTGTCCACTGCTCTGCGGGACACCAGAACAACCAGGTCAGATGTTATTGGAACATTTTTGGTTTTGATAGATTCAGCTGCAGTTTTTCTTCACTACGTCATGGGGATTATGTATTCATTTTAAAAATAGTGTGGTAAGAAACTTTCAGTGTAAACAGAACTTTAAGATTACTATAAAGTGTTTAACTCACCACCACAGGTAGAACGATTGTCAAAGTGATACCTGGGAAGTTATAAATGATGACTTTTTGCCTCTTTACTTGACAGGAGGTTCTATGATGAGGGAGCGATTCTGCTGAGAGAGGAAGCCACAGTGCTGACAGGCATGCTGATTGGACTGAGCGCCATTGACTTCAGGTGAAGTTGTGCCCTGCCGAGACTCAAAATATGAGCACGCACACCAGCCCAGGCTTTTTAAAATCAAAACTGCTATGTTTACTAATTATCA
Source organism: Odontesthes bonariensis (assembly GCF_027942865.1). Taxonomy (NCBI): domain Eukaryota; kingdom Metazoa; phylum Chordata; class Actinopteri; order Atheriniformes; family Atherinopsidae; genus Odontesthes; species Odontesthes bonariensis. The sequence continues at coordinate 7,952,733 of NC_134526.1, read as the reverse complement.
TTCAATCTAATCAGACCTGTTATTTGGGTTTGAAGCCTAATAGCAATAGAAATACAGATGTTTTAGTATATTTACCAGTATATTCAGAGGTGGATAATGTATAAACCAAGTGGGTTTGTGAACTAAAAAAAAAGCATTTTCTAATGAAGTCACTTCTGTGCAGTTTTTGCTTGAAGGGCGAGACTCTGGATGGGAAATCCCCAGCTGTGATAGACTACACACCGTACCTGAAGTTCACTCAGAGGTGAGACTGACCCAGCTGGTATCATTCATCCACTGTGAATATTACTCGATTGTGCGCAGAATGTTGAGTGAAACAATTCTCCTTGGCTTTCTATTGTTAAGCTATGATTACCTCAGTGATGAGGATGACCGCCGCAGTGTGGACAGCAGTAACAGCGAGGAGAGCGTCCCCGAGCATCCCTACATCCCTCTGGTGACTGACGAGGAGAGCTGGAGCAACAAGTGTCGCAAAATGGAGCAAAGGTTTAAGATCGTCTACGCCCAGAAGGTGGCTCCCAGAAAGCTTTGCATACCGTTATTTCCTATCAGCGTCTTCACAGAAATCCTCATCTAATCGCACGTGTGCTTGTCCAGGGTTATCTGGAGGAGCTGGTGCGCTTGCGGGAGTCGCAGCTTAAGAACGTGGAGACGGAGAACAAGCGGCTGAGAGCAAAGGTGGAGGAGCTGACAGTTCAGGGTCAGCAGGAGAAGAAAGAGCTCGAGGCCATCGTGCTGGAGCTGCAGGCACAACTGTGAGGGAGCACAAAAAAACCTTCACCTCTTTTCTTTGCTCACACACACTTTCAGCTGAGGTTAAAAATTGAAAAGGGAGTTTTAAAAACAGTCACTACAAAGGATTTGATGAAGATTTTCAGCTGAAATAACTTCTTTAGAGATGAAGAAAAAGAGCACTTTCTTATGTGTTGTTAAGAAGAGATTTCTGAATAAATTGCTAATCTTTTGTCTGTTCTGTCCTCAGCACTACCCTCATGCCGTGCGATTCCTCCCATCTGGCTAAAGATCTTTCCATCCCACTGGTCAACCAGTGGTCTGCCATCACAAACAACCAAGGCGATGTCAAGTTGTTCCGCAGGTGAACTTACATGCACAATACAACAATGTGTTCCTGGTTGGTTGTGTTTATAGTCTGTCAAAATCTTTTCTGCACTGTATTAAACCCTTTTTATTTAGGCATTTTTTCATACCATACTAAAGTCAAATAAATCAGGCATGAAACTCACTCAAGTATAGAAGCTATTGATGAATAGACTATTGCAGTTTGGTGTTATTTGCATCGAGGTGATATTTGTGTCGTACAGGAGGAGTTTCCACAGTCTGGAGCAGCTTTCTGCTGAAGTCAGTCTGAATTCTGACTCCCAGAAGACTGATGGGGGACAGAACGGAGACGCTGCCTGGACCTCAGCAGGTAAAACTGCTTTTCAGCATTACAATGTGCATCATAAAATATTTGCTGCAGCAGCTTTTACTGAGTCAGTTCAAATGAGGGTATTTTATTTCTGGCTGTGCAGGAATATATTTGTACTCTCTTCACCGTTACATAAAAGCCTCTCAGTGGCAGCCACCCATGCACATGTAGATGCATATATTAGCACAAAGGCGGGCTTCATGCCTGTGTATGGTGCTTCATGTAGGCAGTTTAAACTATGCATAATCATAAGTTGAATTTTATGGTGCTTTTCTATGTTTTGTTGCTGCAGGAAAAGACAACACTCCCTCCATGCTGGGCCTGTGCGGCTCCCTGGCCTCTTTACCGAGCTCCAAGTCCCTGGCAAGCCTCAAGTCCTGCGAGTGTTTGGTCAACATCAGCACTGAACCCAGCCCTGCGCTCTCTCCCAGCTAGGAGCTCCAGACCAACAACCGACAAAACGAAACCCCTAGCCTGTCTGCCTGGTGATGCTGCGTTGATCATATCCAAGCACCCGACCAAAACCCTGCTCCCACTAAACCCCCATCTTCATGAGATTCCAACAGGAAAGTCATGAAAACACATCTGGATTTTTGTACATGACGGTGAAATCCTCATGAAGCTGAGAAGATCAATCTCTTCAGATTCTTTGCTTTGTCCTCGTCTTATGCACTTGACTTTATGCTTTTACTCTACATCCGCCACTGTGTACTATCCAAAATCATGTAGACCTTTTCCAAAGCATATCCATTAATAAATGTTTCCTGTTTTCTTCTGATTTCAGTATCATATGTGATAGTGCATCTTTGGCCCGTTTTATTTTGTTCTTGTGTCAAAGTGTAACCAAAGTCAAAACAGGACCTGCAGCTGTTTGGATGCAAGCTCTCAGACAGATGTGACAGATGTGACGATCATTTAAAGAGATATAGAAACATCACAAGGTCTCAGATGCTCTATGCTCTGTGTCAGAGCATAGAAAGGTATGTTTTCCAACTGGGACTGAATGGTATTGGGCCCTATCACCCCTGAAAGTGCATATCATTCTGACACCCCAAACTGTTCCAGTATGTCTAAACCTGTGCAGCTATTTGTTGATTCTTAAGCCACCACATACAGTGTGTTCATGGGTTTCATTGATCCAGTGCAGCTGTACAGCATGGCCTTCTTACATGCATAGAGTTTTATTTGTTTGTTTGTTTTTGTGTTGCAATAAACTGCCTTTTTCCATTATGTGTGATGTGTGTGTACACTTTATCATTTTTACTTTGGCTTTTTGCTGACAAACACAAGGTGGCAACAGATTTAAAAATGGTTTCTTAACAGAAGATTCATGGAGACGTCTAATTGTTTTACTCTACTTCCATCTAGTGGTGTAATGCAACATACCACGTTCCATTAATACATCCTCAGAGTTACAACATGAGACGCTAATTCATACCTATAAAATGTATACCTGGAGCTTTATATATATATAGATATATATATATATCTATATATATATATGTATATATAGATATATGTATATTTATCTATCGATATATATCTATATCGATAGATAAATATATCAAATTTGACTAACATGCTTTGGTTAGATGCAGTTACAACAAATCTCAAACTGCAAAAAGCATCTTGCTCATGATAAAAATGCGGAAACATGTGATCTACCTGGTTTATACAAAGGTAATTAATATAACAGAAACAAAATAAGGGTTTTTCCTTAACTTTTAATGCTGCTGATTCAGACAGAGTATTCTCTACTTGCTGCTGAGCAGCTACCATCACATAGGGGAGACCTGACTTGTTTCTCTTTTGCTTTCTTGGCCACATTTCTTTTCACCACATCCCTCCAGCACTTCAAGAGCAACAGCCAGTATGAAGAAGCTTGATTTGAGCCACCAAAAAGTCTGTGACTCACCGAGATGATCAAATATCTACACATGTGATCTGATGAAAAAGTGTTCATGGTGCCATTTCTCATGATGCTGCAACCGGGTAAACCTATTCAGAATATCAATCTGGTACACAGTGGAGAGCCTCATCAGCAGGCATAAGGGTGATGGTAACATGAGGCCCCCCAGCAAGCTCTCTGTGGTTCTGTTGTGCTGCCAGAACATCTGAAGTAGCATGAGTTATATGGATGTTTCTGAGTCCTAAGCTTCTTATAAATCAAAAGGCAGCATGTAAATATATATTAAGCTATGGAGCTTCATAAGAATAAAGTGGTCTTAAGTAATTTACTCATCAAACTGGGAATATTCACAAAGCTTAATTTGTGGTCTGATTTAAGAGGCTGCTGTGTATATATATGGTGCACAGTGCGTTTTAAATCTGCAGTGCATTTACTTTATATATGAATGGATTTGCATCATATTTCTGCACAAGTCAAAGGACTTGTTTTGTGACGATGATCAGTCCAACAAATATCATTGTTTGAAGACATGTGGACAGAACAAAAACCACACCTGACTTGAGAAAAATGCAAAAATGTTCGTCCCTAAATTTGAATTAATTTATTCTGTTGCATTGGAGTTCACTCTGATGCTCCTTGAGGGAAATTAAAAGGCATTTATAAACACTGTCCCGGACGTCTTGAGCCCCTGCAGGCACTCTTTAGCTGTCCCTGAATCAAACTCTGAGAGACCACACACGCACGCACGTAGCCACACATAAACTCTGCGAATGGATCCAGGGTTTGGACATTGATTTTAAAAGGAGGAGGGGAGAGTTGGCCCATGCCCCGCAAAGTTGAAAAAAAAAAAAGAAATCTCAACAAAGTGGGTGGGAACTTAAAGTTTTTTTTTTTTTATTTTAGTGGGGGGGGCTTTCCTTTTCGGAGACAGATGGATGCCATGACCAATAAGCGCTCAGTAATATTCTGCAACAACCAACCAGATCAGCCTGTCTTAGAAATGTAGGCTACACGAGAAAGTTGTACAGGTTGAGCTGTTTGTGTTGTCACTTTGCATTGAGGGGAAACCAGCAGCATTATGCGAAAGGAGCGCACAGTCTCTGTGAGTGTCCTTTTCTCCAAGAGGACGAGATGATGCCCGATTTGTGGTGATGTGTTAAAGTGAAAAGTCCACTGAACTCGTCACTGTCTTTTTCCACTCAAAAGTAAGTTTTAAAAGAAGAAAAACGATGGTGATCATTACAAACGAAAGCTCAAGCAGTTTGTACATCAAGAGGCCCGATCACGTTCTTGGATCATCGCTTTGGTTGAAGTGAATGTGGTCTGAGGGGAAGCCTGTGCCGTGCAGAGCTGCAGTGAACGACGGGGAGCAAAGCAAAGCTGTGTGTTTTCACAAGCGCACTTCGGCTGTGGGAGCGGAGTGGGGGATGTCGGGCAGGAGTGGAGGAGCGCCCCGGGGGTGCAGCAACCCCAGCCTGCAGCCCCTCAGAGCCACGGTCCCATACCAGCTCCAGAGGGGCTCTGCTCTTCTCTGCAGAGAGGTCAAGACGGGTAAATACACACGCTGGAGGAGCTGCATTAACTTTCACGTGGTTCAAAGCTGAAAATGTAGTTTTATGGCACTCTTTCATCATTGTTTTCCTCAGAAAACACAACACAAAGGGTTTGTGTGTTGATGTTCATGAAATATGTGTTCTTTTTATGAGGTCCTTTTAGCAAATTGAGCCAGATCATGATGATAAATGACTGACAGACAGTGAACTCATACATTGTGGACAGTTGGTCAGACAAAACGTGGGGGTTGATTTTTTTAGATTTTTTTTTTATGATCTATCTTTTCTTTTATCAATTTGCAGAGTGATTTTGTTACTTAGAGCTCTTGATCAGTTGCTGAAAAAGTAACAGCAAAGATCTAATCTATCCAACATCTTTTTCACTTGGTTTGTGGTGTAAAAAAATACAATTCTAACACATTACGAGAGAGTTAAGTCAGCAGTGAAGGCTGCTAACCCTGAAACGAAACACTCTTCTCAGGATGTTATTTGGACACTCAGCTGCCCCTTTGCACTCTGACCTGCAGGATTTCTGTGGCATGCTTGATGCTAACACAGTGGCACCTTTAAAAGCCTCTTTGTTTCTCTTTGTGCTTGTTCGTGAACTGTATCCATGCAAATCACATCTGCATGTTATTTATACGCCCTGTCTGCCCTGCAACTCTGACTGATGATGGTATACTGCGGGTGTGCTCTCAGGTCGGTGGCAAATAAGCAAGTTGCCTGTGGTGAGTATTTCCAGTGTTGTGTAGCTGGCTTTGCTCCAGGTCAAAGGCATGATCCACACCTGCCAGAAGCACAAAGAGCTGCCAACTTGTACAAATACACATACTCGCACAGCTCGAATGCAGTGCTCAGTTATCGAGAGGAGGGAGCCTTGGAGCAATGTTGTGAACAACTACCACTGGTGTTAAAATACTGTTGAGCCTCATCAAGGGAGTTATTTACACTTACATGTAACATGCTGTGTTACTACGGGCTGAACGTAATTACGCAGCCGGGAGGTCATTGCTTTTTATGGAAACAGTTTTAGCATACGCTGACTGAAGGCTAACATTTCAACATTTCCATTCATTTAATGTGTATTATTTCTGTTTTTTAAAGCAGACAAAACCACGGCTCGCCCACCAAAACCCACAATCCGCCGAACTCTTTCTTTGGACACAATCGTTGGACCCTATCTGCAGGGACAGTGGCCCAAAGAGGCAGAGGGCACTGCGGTTATCTGTGTCAATGACAAAGCCACGCAGGTAAATACCAATACACAGAGAAACTCAAATGAGTGATGAAACTTCTGTGTTATTACTGTAATCAGCTGTATAACACCAGTGCTACTGCTGGTGCAAGAACTAATGTCCCATAAAACCTGTTGCTTCATGTTGCACAGAAGAAAAAATCCCACAGGTTTGAATCTCAATGTTTCTCAGCTCTGCCTCTCATGTATGTGAAGTATTTCTATAGCAGACAAGATATCTGATGTTGGCTCTGCAGGTGTCTGGTAGTTCCAGTTTGACGCGGCGGGTAGAAAGCAGCCAACTGGAAATAGTCGTTTTTGTTCTTCTTTAAACTCTGCTGTTCTGCCCCCCCCTCGACTGTATCTGCCCCAAACTAGTGCACAAAGCCCAGAGTAACATCACCAAGCTCCACAGCTTCGTGTTCGCTCCTGACACAGTTTAAACCCGCACGAACCCCCTTTGCCTCCTTTGTGAGGAACAGACCCCTCCTGACCTCATTATACAGACACCCCATCCCCCAGCACTCTCCTCAAGCACACTCTCACATGCACACCACCAAACCACCTCCTTCTGCCAAAGTTCCTCTGCATTATGTCAGATATAATTGCTTTCTTGCTGCAACTTCATTCGTTATCAGGCATACTGCTGCACTTTTTCCATCCTAATGTTGAAATACTACTAAAGTTGATTGGTATGTCTACATAGATTATTATTAGGATCACTTTAGCAGTTAGTTGATAAATCAATTAAAGAATCAATGGAAAATAAGCAGGAACAACATAACTGTGGAAGGCAGTGAAGTGGTTGTTCACAGGAGCTTACAGCTACACGAAAATGAAACAAGTTTTCTTTTTTTTTTAAACCGAATACGAAAATTATTGCGACCACACAGGAAAGCTTCTGTAAAATTATCAGGTCCTCATGGCAACGCCACGCTTGCTGAAAACGATGCAGCACACACGCCACACCTCTATGTGCGCTGTAAGCCACCCCCCACCCCCCCCCCCCCCCATTCTCCAAAAATATCGTTTTGGTGTACCCAGAACGCCGGCTCCATATGGCCGCGACAGCCAAACGATAAGCAAAAATATCGGTTATAGTGAAAAACGTTTCCATTTAACCAGGCCCTAAGACATACTTCATCATCATGAGTTTGAACGAAATGCTAACGCCAGCATGCCAACATGCTGATGTTCATCATCAGTTTAGCAGTTTGTTAATTAGCACAAAACTCATGGTTTGATGAGAGTTGCATTGCCTCAGCAAATCGCCAAAGTGATTCAAATTCATTCTGGACATAAATGTCTGGAGCAGCTTTAGTGATGAATAATAGACGTTCTGCACTCATATAGGGCCTTAACCGTAACCTTAGCTAGGTTTTACTGAGCACTATACATATGTTTCCCATTCACCCATTTACACACACACACACACACACACACACACACACACACACACACACACACGCACGCACACACTAACACACTGGTGGCAGTGTAACTGCCATGCAAGCGGCTCGCCTGCTGTCGGGAGCAGCTTAGGGTTCAATGTCTTACTTAAGACATTTCCACATGTGAAGGGGCTGGGGATCAGATTGTAAGATTGGTGAACAAACTTTTATTTTATAGAAAGACAAAAGGAAAAAAAGTCTGAGAATAAGGTATTATAGTCTTGTCCCAGTTATGTGTGGACCAGCTGACCCACTCAGTCCATTGATCCAAATCACTAGTGTGGCAAAGGTCCTCTGCTTCCAACTTCTTAACTGTGAGGAATTAGCTGTTCTATTCACTTTCTTTCTTTCTTTTTTGTTTCTTATGAGTTTTATGTCATTTCTGGATCAAAACAAGCGGTCTCTCTCTCTTCTATTAAACCTTTATGTGTTACTACGTTGAAACGTTTCACTAATGTATTCGATTAATTACAATTTAAACTGACAGATGAATGAAAGATGATATGAGCTGAAGCCCTGTTCCTGCTGCAAACAAGATTTAAAGAAACACTGATGAGTTGTCCAAGCTGGAAACATTCATCATGCAGACCAATTACGCTGCTGTCGCTCAGTCTTTTTATAGGTTTGTGTCCCATGATCCCCCTGCTCATGTTTTGGAGAGGGTGGGGTTGGTTTTGGATGATGAAGGGTGGGGGGGTTGGTAGTTGTAACTCTATATCAGTGTCACTGTATGACTGACTCACGCTTCACTCTGACTTATTTAGCCAGGCATTGGACATTTGAGTCGACTGAGCAGAAGATTGCCTGTTATTTCCCTGAAGGCAGTTATGGAAAACAGTAACATTTCTATAGAGTTATGAAGCCTATAGCTTAAGATGAGGTTGTATTTCGTGGAACGGAAAGCCACAATGTGATCATGCTGCAGGTAGTGAGAGCTACATGACTGTGGATATCACTAGCTGAGGCAGGCGTATGAATAGAATGGACACCGCTGAATGGTTCAAGTTGTGTGGGAAGCAGTTGACTCAGACTGTGGAGGTACCAGAGCTTTCGAGTATCTGATCCTGCTGGTTAACTCAAACTCGAATCCACCTGCTGATCATGAGTGGCCAGTCGCCTGCTCACAACCAGCGGGCAGCGATCAGCCAGGCTCCTGCGGGTAGAAGATCGAGAGTCAACGTGAAGAAATCGGTATGGAAGTAGCTGTGAAAATATGAAGTTATGGTGACTGACAAAACAGGAGGAGCACCGGGAAGTCTGCTTGTTGGTTGTTTGGCTGTTTTTCCTCTACAGTATGTGACCTTGTGAATAACATGTTTTTTGTACTTGTGTTTGTAAGCGCAGTGAAGTGTTGAATTTGTATTTATAGTCTTTACGCTGGTGCGGTTTGAATGTTGCCTGGTGGGTGTGTGTGTGCGTGGAAGTGGGGCTGTTTTGCAGCTCAGAGTGGTTTCTTGTTGCCTTCCTCTGTACAGCTCTTGTGGGGCAGGTGTGCAAGACAGCTGTGGTGATCAGCTTCTGTGTCGCCCCCCCAAGCAGTAGTGCTGGCTCAGCAAAAAAAGTCTCGTAAGTAAGTGCCTCGTAACGGTCGACCCTGCTGTCCTGTTCACCACACTGTGATTTATGTTTTCAAAGACTCCAAGTTCCTGGGCAGAGGAGACTCGGGGTAGGAGAAGTGTTGGTGGACACAAGCGCTCAGCATCTTGGGGCAGTGCAGAGCACCTGAGGGAGGCAAGTACTATATCTCTACACAGAACAATCAAATAACCAGTTGCTCTGTTCTTCACCCAAACTCACACCCAGTCTCCCACTGATAGCATAACATATTAACAGCCCCTGAGGGCAAAGCTAGTAACCTTCCCCTTTTTCAGAATGAATCATTCTGACTCCTAAATAATTTTTACCTCCACGCTGCCCTCAGGTGGCCAAGCTGAGGCACCAGTTGCAAAAACGCTCCCGGCACGCACCTCCCTCGGCAGGAGATGAGCTCTCTCACAACGCCCTGCCAGCAGGTCATGCAGCAGGCATCACTCAGGTAGCCCACTGATCCTTCCCCCTTAATTATGTGTCAATTAAAAACACATAGAACAGTTGTTACCAGTACCACTCTGTCCTCAGCAAGCAGACTAGGAGCAACATAGTAACAGGGATATAAAAAACTGGTTCTTTTCTTAGCACAGGTTGTCATCAGCGCTCCTTTATTACTGCAGTCCAGTCCCTGAAAGACGATTTGAAACCAGCATTTCATGCTGTTTAAATCAAACACACATTGACATAATAACACAAATTTGCAGATGTGAAAAAGACATAATAAGACAGAGACGCCCTCTAAGTGTGACTGTATTTCACTTGTGTTTCCACAGACGACGCCGCTGATGCCACTGAACAGACTCGCCCCGCGGCTACGGCGGAGCGTTGAAGGCCTCAGCTTGGAGCTGGAGGAAGTGTTTGTGTCTGAGAAACCAGATGATCAGCATGGGGTGAGGTCACTGAGCTACAACTGTGGCTGCAAGATTATTAAACTATAAACAAACATTTTCAAATATAACTGCCTTTGTCATAAAATGTCTCATTAAGAGTTTAAGATTTTAGATATTCTATAATGAATGTTTTATCAGTTTTAATGACTGTTTTGATACAAAGACACACGTCGAAACTTCCATGAGCCTAAAAACATGTGACTGAATTGTAAATAACTGAATATCTCAGCAGCTGGATTGAAATTGGTGGAAATTGCAATAATAAAAGATTAATTTCTATTTGATATCAGCCTAGAAATCTTTGTGTAATTTCTTTTCCTGATTTTTTTAAATTTGTTTTAATTATAATTGTATACAAATTGAATAAAAAAATTACCCTTATCATTTCAAGCCTTTTTTAGCAACATTTTTTACATGTTTCTCCCTACATAATCCAGATTTTGGATATCCCAGACGGCCACAGGGCTCCCGTCCCCGTTCAGAGATGCAGCAGTGGCTCTCAGAGTGAGCCGTCGCCGGGGCCTCTGGATCCTTCCCTCCTCTCTCCTTCTCAGTCCCCGTGCCCTCTTGATCCATCGCTCCTATCACCTTCAGGTTCACCTTGTCAACTGAATGCATCACTTCTGTCTCCCTCACAGTCGCCCTGCTCCATGGCAGAGCCAGGTTAGACAGCTCTAAGTCTTTTTGCGATTCTCTTCAACTGTAAAAAAAATCTTTGTGTAGTCAGTGGTTTGTTTAAGTTCTGGGGTTATCAGTAAAAGTGAGGACATGTCTTACTCTGAGCAGAACCTGTGGACCGTGAGACCTTGTGCCCTCCATCAACATTGCTCCCTTCATTTGCACTGGATCCTCCTCAGCTGCAACCTTCCTCCTCTTCTCCTCGTCCCAACAAAACCTACTCCTTTCAGCGTGAGCCGCCGGAAGGCTGTGAGCGAGTTCGAGTATGTGAGGAAGCAATGTAAGTAGCCATTTTAAGATTTATGACCTGGTTAACCAGGACTGTAGGGCGTTTTGCATTCATGCATGAAGTATAATAAATCTGCAGATCTTCAGGTTGTACAAACTAAAATATCTTTTTCAGGCGTAATTATAGTGTAATTCAGTTGTCCTACTTATACTAATGCAAATATATGTTGCTGTGTGTGAGCTCCCTCCACTTTGACGGTGATGTTTAAATCATTTTGAGTGATTTATTATGGCACCGAATGAAAATGTACATGAAATTAAGAGATAAATTGATGGATATATAAATCAATCAATAGATAGATGCATCAAACACGTCATTATATTGTTATTCAAGTCTTTTTAGATATAGTTTGATAATGAAACACTGAAAAGTACCAACAGTGCAAACTGTGTGTCAGAAAAGACAAAACAACAATGGCATAGTATGAGAAAGATGACTTAATGTGTGAATATATTACTTAAATTACTTTCTTTTCCTTTGTAACTGTGACTTTAGGTCATTACTTCATTTCAAATTTCAGATTTACCAACTTGGGTGCATATTATTGTTAAAATACAACAGGCTTAAGATTTATCTGCAATATTGATTCAAAATGATTTGTCTTTTCTTTTAATGGTTCCAGTGTTTCAGATATGAAGAATTGTTTGTTTTCTATTCTGACCTTGAATGTCTTGCACTTGAAACTGTTGCGCCAAAACAATTTTTTATAATCTAGGGTTTCATAAATTTAAATTAGTATTGGCTGACTATAAGCCCTTTTTTTTTATTCTCACATTTCACTGGACAGAGAAATTGTTACAGATAAGGTTGTTGCTTTTCGGATCCTGGATGATGCAGAATCCTGGGGGCTTTCTAAATACTCCTCCAATTTCTTTACCCCTAGGTCTGCTTGTCAAGATGAGTATCTTCTCCTGCCATCTTGCCCGGACCCGAATAAAGTCAACTTTACTCCTCACGGAGGCTCTGCTTTCTGTCCTGTCAGTCTTCTGAAACCTCTGCTGCCCTCCATGGACCTCCTCTTCCGCGGCCTGTCGGTGTCCCCCGTCACTGGCTGCTCCGGTGAGGCCTCTCCTACCAGGCACCTGGGCATGCAGTAGGTGGATATCGACGAGGTTTCTCAGGACTGAACCACATTGCACTGCCAGGACCTGCAGAACCTGGATGTGTTTTATATGCAGCGTAACAATGAAGGGTGCCTCATCACTTCATGCCATGATCACTGTGATCATAACAGACTGTGACTGTAAGCATTTGTCGTCGTACTCTAGAATAACTGTGGCCTAAAATCTGGCTGGTTTACTGATTCTTTCTAATTGCAGGATGGTGTGATTCCGCTGATTTTTACCTCATCAGCACTTACTTTGACCTTGTGTTCCCCCATAAATTAGACTGCGGACTAAAGTTTTGGAAAAGTTTGAAAAATGTTTTTGACATTTTTTATTTTTTGATAAAACAGAATATTGTTTTTGTCAGATGTTCAAAGACTGCAGTCTATCAGGGAAGTTTTTTCAATGTTTACGTCAAAGTAAGTGAGTCAAAAAGCAGAGCACTTAGAACACATGTTGAAGCAAGTGTTACCTTTTGACTGTTTTGAACTATCAATCAGTATCATCCCAGAGTATTGTTTGACCTTAGATCAACATTCAACTTGATTTATAGAAGCATAACAGATGGAAGACAAAGTACAGGGTTTGTTTCTTCAATCTGTAGTTTGCTAAGAAACATTTTTGGCCTCTAGTTTTGATGTCCTGCTTTTCTACAGATATTTCTTGGAAGATTTTTATTTTTGTATGTCTGAAAGGAGTTATTGTTAACCGTTCTCTGAAGAAATTGACTTGTGTCTCGGTTTATACTTGGGTTGCTTATGAGCTGTAATGGAAGTTTTATTAGCTTTACATACCTACAACAGGCACTGTTACAACCAAAATGCTTTGTTAACTTTTTATTGTGGTCACTCCAGTTGGGATTTTCTCAATCTGAGCTTGTTTATTTTAGACCGAGCAGTTCCGGTCACAAAGTGTTGAATGAGAATTGTTTGAGTTAATATTAAAATGCATAAAACACCAGGTTCGTCAGCATGTTTCAATGCAGCATTGATTAAAAACATGACCTACATGAATGATTATGAGCAGATTTACATACTTGGATTTTTTTAGGCATTTCTTCTTGGCATCCAAATTCCTTCCTCATTGAATGTCATTGTCTTTTTTTTTATTTACAACAAAAAGGATACATAAGAAATGGTATCATGAACAGATCACGGGAAAAAAAGGAAAACAAAAAATTTGTAGAGAAAAAGAGACACTTGGAATACGAATTGAAAAAGGACCTTTAAACAATATAACAATATGCATATTGCTTCACTCTGGGGAAAACAAAACAGTCATATTCAAGTTGTTGAATTAAAATACTCAGTTATCTAATAGAGTTTTTAACAGCTTTTCGGTTAGTAGTGAATTTTATTAATTCAATTTATTCCTTCACTTCCAATGAAAATATGTTGTAAGCTTTTTGCTTTATCCTTGCCCAGAAGTATTCACAACTGTATTTTTAATGTTTATTTTAAGTCGAAAGTAGATCTTGAAAATCATAACATGACATTTCTTCAATATTGAGTTAAAATATCATTGTTGTTGCAGCTGCCTTTGAAACGTGGATTTACGGTTTATAAACCTAAGCACCGCCCTGTTCACCCAGCTCTGCTTCGTGATTGGCTCTTAGCGACTCCCTTCTGCCTTACATGGACCAATAAACTTAATCCACATCCGAGGACGACAAAAAGAGACGCGACATTTTTAATGAAGGACCTCATATTTCGAAATAGCTGTCTGCAGTTTCCACAAGAAACAACATGGAAATTAAAAATATTTGTTGCAATTAAAATGTACAAGTCTCAAATATTTTTATTAGTAGTCTATCAAATCGTGTTAATCGTGTGTTTAGGATAAATATTTACATTATAAAAGTAACTATAAATGTTCGGGCTTAGCTAGTAGCCCCACCGGGGTCCTTGTTTTTTTCTGACGCACCAATTTTTTTTCCTCTAAATATAGGTTTTAATTACTTTAAGAAATCCCTAGCTGCATTCACCTTTTATTACATCTTCTCCATTACCCAGGTGGGAAGGGGCTGTTTTGACTCCACAGTCAGTCGGTTAATACAAATAATGGCAACAATGGCGTGATTTTTTTTTTTTTTACAGTTTTTCCTTCTTTTGACAATCCCAGACAGCGTTTGCAAGCTTTGGTGAATACTTGCACACAACAGTGCGTATAACAACAAAAATATCCAACGCCCGGAAGATCCACAGCTAACCGGATAACGCGAGCGCCCTCTCCGTGCTCGTGACATCGGTTATAGTGGAGCGGGACGTCAGTGTGAGAGGCGCGGGGAGCAGCGGAGCGGTGTCGGTTAACATAACCGGGCTGGTAGGCGACGGCATGGCTTCGGCAAAAGGAGCAGGGAAGCCCGCCTCGCTGTGGGACAGTATGCGGATACGGTTTATCGTTTGCTTCCTTGGAGTTTTTGTGTGTTATTTTTATTACGGAATACTACAAGAGACCATGTAAGTAACCAATAATTAGTTATATGAATCATAAACCCTGATACAAGTTCTCTGTCCTCCACACAAAGTTTAAATCTGGCATAGAGGAGAAGAACATGATGCATTTAACATTATTAAATGTGTCCTTAAAGTGTAACTAACAAAGAGATGAACAGACACAGTATATATGAGTATTTCTTAAGAAATAATAAAGTAGGAGCAGCTATGTCGCCATAGCCTGAGCCATGACACAGATGGTATGTATCACTGAGGAAGGGGGATCATATCTGGTTTCAAACGATGACCCGACTGGTGTATGTCTTAAAGCAGGTTTCTTACAAACCTCACTGTATATTTGGTATTACATATTGTTACTGAACAGCTTTGGCATTGCAGTTTTGTTCTCCTTGTTAAGCTGTTGATAACAGTTGCACTCTGACGAGGAGCAAGACAGCTGCAAGGATATGTCCTCCACTTTCTAAGTGGCCTTTTCACAATCTGTGCTCCTGCCAAGAGGTGGATAAAGGCTGCTCTGGTTTCTTGTCTCAGTCTTGTTTCTCTGACTCTTTTTGCAGCACTCGGGGTAATTATGGTCAGGAGAAGTTCACGTTCGCCCGGACTCTGGTCTTCATCCAGTGCATCATAAATGCAATGTTTGCTTGGCTCTGTGAGTATTGAAAACCTGCCAGGCAACACTCGATTGAGTTTTGAATATTTTAACTTTTAAACTGTGGCATGTTGACGCTTTAATGTTCCTCTTTGTATTCAGTAATCCAGTTTTTTGAGGGCTCCAAACCAGATCTCACCAAGAGCTGGCTCTATGGCCTGTGTTCCCTGTCTTATCTCGGGGCCATGGTGTCCAGTAACTCTGCCCTTGAGTATGTCAACTACCCCACACAGGTGAGTCGTCCCCTTTTTAAATGGACCGAAGTTATACAGTTGAGATTATATATTTTTGACTGATGTGAATGTGTGTCTCTTCAGAGTTTGGTGCACATGTATCCTAAAGCAGTGTTTTTGTTGTGATAGGTGTTGGGGAAATCCTGCAAGCCAATACCAGGTAAATGCGATAATTGTCAGTTTTAGCTTGTGTTCTGCTTTCTACTTACTTTCTTCTTCGAGGTTCTTTATGTTATCACATACAGAATGCTATAATTAGAGTTCAAGCCACTCCCCACATTGATTAGATGGTGGCATGTAATGACGATCATTTTTGTATGGATGCGCCTGAATATTTGTGGTCATGTGATCCATGCTTACTCATCCAAAAGGACACTGAAATCGCAAACACTTAAGCAACAATGAAGCTCACTCTTGTACATCTCTGTAAAAATAGGTAGAAGTTGGTTGCAGAGGACAGGCATAATGCAGTGTTTTGATGAGTTAAATGACCCAAGAACATGGGGTTGAGAGCCTTTGTGTCAGTTCACAGTATGTCTGAGAGTTTCGTCTCACCCCTCCCAGCTTTATCTCATTACACTTTCAGTGCAGATACACTCTGTCGCCAGTCCATATGTTTCACTCTCAGGGTTGAAGGTCAGATGGCACATTCAGGGCGGCATGTACAAGTAAAATCCATGTATCTCACTGTTGTTTGTGCTTTGTTGCAGTGATGATCCTCGGTGTGACAATACTTCGCAAGAAGTACCCTCTGGCTAAGTACCTGTGTGTGTTGCTGATCGTCAGCGGTGTCGCTCTGTTCCTCTATAAACCCAACAAGAGCTCAGCTGTGGCAGAGGACCATATTTTTGGCTTTGGAGAGATTTTGTTGGTGAGTAAAATCTGTCTGTGTCTCATTCTGTTGGTTTTGGTCAGTATTGGCGTCTTTTCGTTCCGTAATATGGCACAGCTCTTCCATGCTGACACACGTCAAGACACAACCCTGCCGTGCATGTGTGCGTTTGTGAGGAGTATAAAGTGGTTATTAGGCTGACTTTGGGACAAACTCTTCGTACAGAAAGCTTAGAATATCTTTTGGGAATAACTGAGCGCGACAGAGATCGGCTCCGGTAATAATCCATGTTCACAGATGAGATATTTGGGATTCACGCTCTAAATTGTTTGCCGAACCTTAAAAGAACTTAATGGGACCAGGAAGTGTGTCGGTATGTGTGCTGCTACAGAGAGGAATTCATGCCCTCGCGTGATTGTCTCTGACCAATCAGTTGTCGATGGTAAATGATCTTCACCCATGGAGCACTTTTCTAGTTTAGTTTTACTATTCAAAGCACTTTTGGGCCACAAGCCTCATTTACCAATTTACACGTAGTCTATACGGTGTAACAGGCAGTGCAGTTTTTTTCTCTGTCGCACACATTCACACACATTCACACACTGTCGGAGGCATCGGAGGATTCAGATCCCTGCTGAAGAACACTTTTAAGTCTCTGTGAGCCGGGAATCAAACCACCAGCCTTCCATTTGGCACACGGCTGCCCCTGAGGAAGTATTAAGTATCGACTGGTATCAGCTTCATGCAGTGGAAAACGAAAAAAATGGGGCAAATCGTACTATGGAATGGAAGCACGCCACCTGACCTCTCTATGATATTTGCCTCATGTCATATGTGTGTGTGCGTGTTTTGTTGTGTCATAGTTGGTGTCTCTGACACTGGACGGCTTAACTGGCGTGGCCCAGGACCACATGAGGGCTCGCTTCCAGACGGGCGCCAACCACATGATGCTGAACATCAACATGTGGTCCACTCTGGTGCTGGGACTAGGTGAGGCAGTCGTGCTCTTCGCCAAACTCGCACCAAACAGAAAATGTGCCACTGAGGGTTCGATTCCGACCAAATGTGTATCAGTTGGACTGGTTTTTCTTCCAGTTTTCCAGAGTGGAGCCAATAAAGCAAATTCACCTCCGAGTGTTTCAGTTCTGCTAAAATATTGCAGAACAAAACAAAAATGCTGGTTCATTAAATGTACTTAATATATGTTTCTTTATTAAAAGTAAAGCAAAACTTTAATTAGGCCTTTTTGTTTATGAAAGAAAAGTCAAATTTACATTTAAGGATCCAAATCAAGTAATTCTTTGTTCTCCTTTAATGTTGTCATACTGTTTTCCATCAGCTGCTTTTCCCCTGAACCCTTTATATTCCCTTTATGTTTTAGTCCCAACAGCTGAATCATGCCACCGCTGTGGGTGTGGGGCCATGTCATTTGAATTGTACAGATTTTTATTGACACTTTGAATCCTTACACAAACCTTTGAAAGAGCAGCTGGATCGACGCTGTCCTTCAAGGCAATTTTCACGTTAAAACAAAACCAATAACGGCTGCATTTGAGCAGAAAATGTGAGCACAATTTCTCGGAAGGCAAAACTAATTTATTCAGTCAAGGCAAAGCGTCGAGTGTTATCTTTATAGATAAGAAATTCTGCACTTCAAAGCCCATGGTTCCACGAGGAGATTACTATAAAACGTTGAAGAGTAAGACACATAAAACAAACAGTAATAACGTTGGGCTCTCTAAGGTGAGGCACTGATGGGCTGTAATGTGAGGATCAAAAGGTAGAAATCAATGCTGTGGGGCTGTTTCTCTTAAAACAAACTAACAAGCGCGACATGCTATCTCTGGCTCGGTTTCCATTCTTTCTGAATGTTTGCTTCGCTACATTTATGGTGTGCTTGAACGGTCCATTTTTATTTAGGAGGATTTGTCAAAGAAAAGAATGCTCAGGAATGTTAATTCAATGCTTAAGAGTTATCTCACTTCAGCATGAGCTGTACTGGTCTATCCTGAGGGGACGGGAAGGGATGCTACATCCGCTTGCAGCTGCAACATTTAAAGTGATGGATTGACATGAAGATGAGAAATTCTTTTATAAATATATTACAGAATACTTTATTTCTGTAGCCCCCCCCCCCCCCTTTTTTTTTTAGTGTTTTAAATGAATGACCTTCCTAATGAAAATGTATCTTGAACAGGTTGTCCTTGTTTATGTGGAGTGCATGAGAACAACAGATTCAGGACTTCCTGTTATCAGTCTTTGGGACAGTTGTAGTTTTCACTCTTCAACTGGAAGACCAGTGAACGTGCAGATCTTTTCTTTTTCTTTTTTTCCAAGTCAATACAAAGTCTCCTTCAACCCTGTTCTTGTGATGTTTTTCTAAGGTTGAGGAAAGAAGAGTTTTCTTTAGCATTGTGCCTGCAGTCTGTGTTAAAATGCCTTTGGTTTTGGTCTGTGAAATGTGCACATAAGCAGATATAATCTTTGTTCTGTCATGAAGCGCCTGACTTCAGCTTTGATCCAAAGACATTTAATATGTTTCTCTGCCTCACACCCCCTCCTCTAACTGTTGTTGTTCAGTTAAACCACTTGGTGGTGCCATGCGCCTACTTTATGAACCCAGATTTGATTTCCCTTCAGCACTTTACACAGAAATGCGATATAATCAGTGACGGAGCTGTTTTCTCTCTTTGTTTAAATAACACTGACCCTATCTCGCTCTCTACCCTCAGCTGTGCTGTGGACAGGAGAAGTGTGGGAGTTCCTGCGTTTTGCCGAGCGCCACCCCCACATCTTCTACAATATTTTCCTGTTTGGACTGACCAGTGCTTTAGGACAGGTGGGTAAACGAACAGGGAGGTACTGATGTGGCCATTGCAGTGCTCTGTTCCCTGAAGTCACAGTATTTTCCTCTTTTGGCAGACCTTCATCTTCATGACGGTGGTGTACTTCGGGCCTCTGACCTGCTCCATCGTCACCACCACAAGGAAGTTCTTCACCATTCTGGGTTCTGTTATTTTATTTGGCAACGTCATGAGCACGATGCAGTGGGCTGGCACCGTCCTGGTGTTCCTCGGTGAGAGTGAATTTTAGTTCAGCTCTTTGTTGTCCTCTGTGGATTTCTTGTCAGCTTCGTGTTCTCTCCCACCTGCCTTTACTGTGAGATCCCACATTTTCTTGCAAAAAACTCCATTTATGTTGTTTTTTTTTTCCCAATCCAATCCAGCATAGAAATACTTTCCACATACAGTGAAAATATCTGTGAAATCAATACATATAACTCTAACCCAGAGATGATAGAATGCTCATGAATTTAAGGTTTTTAATGATTACTTTATAAATGCCCTTGGTTAGATTTGTGGAGGGAAATGATCTCTGTACAGTCACAGCGGCTTCCCTTCGCTCATTATTTTTTATCTTTGGATTTCTCACTTTAGGTCTTGGAATGGATGCTAAATTTGGCAAATCCCCCAAGAAGACAACGCACTAAAACACCTGCAGCAGTAGAGAAACATTGCAGATCAAGCGGAAATACTTCTATAGAAAGTATCGTATTTACAGAAGACATCCTGTACAGATGAACTGTATGTGCCTATCATTTGTCAATGTATGGTCAGATATTTAACTGTATTTAAAAGAGAGTGGTTGTAGTTTGCAACTCCAGCTCATGTCCTGTTGATATACTGAGGAGACCTGTTGTGCATGGGATCAAGTCCAGAGTCAGCTGTGGCGAGTGAGGAACATACAACCACAAACTACCTTGCTCTTGTGGAGGAATTGGGACTGAATGAAATACCTAAGTGGAAAAGAAACCTGTATTTAGACTATTATTTGACTTGGATGTATTCTGAACCAAACAAAGCCGAAGAAATACATTTCCAGCATCGACCTCTGAATTTAACACCAAATGTTTTACAAATTAATGAATATGTGTAATTATCTCATGGTTTATTTCTCAGTTCTCCAGTTATGTACTTTAAAACATTCAAACGGTTGTCTGGAGCTTCTTATGTCCAATATTCCAATTTAATTCTTTCTACTTTTATTTTCTACAAGTTTAGAATAACTTGTCATAAAAAGGGCCGTTCTTGTAATCCATTGTGATTTTCTTTCTGTCTCAGTTGTTTTTACTCTTGCTTAGATGCTTTGTATCATTAGCAAACCCTCATCTTAAGTGGTCACTGGCTAATGTCAGTTTTAATGCTAACTGTGACCAGAAGCTGAATCCTTGACTCCTACAGTGAGTGTAGTTGTACACAGAAGGGGAAGCGGGTGAATTTTTCTTTTGTTTAATCATCCTACATATTGAAACATGTAGATTTGACAGTATTTGAGAAGCCATCCATCGGCTCCCTAAAAATGATCATGTTTAGATGTGCTAACCAATTTCTTTTGGAAATGCACCTGAAAAAAATTGAATTTTTAAATGAAAAAACAACACACCAAACGTATGAATGTGAGGCCCTGTTATTGAATGTATTATAGCTAAATGATTCGCTTTGTCTTTTCATTTTATCCGCCTGGATGAAGGCGACAGCGACCCCTACTGTCCCTTTCAGATCCAGCCACCTTATATGACCCATAAACCCTGCAGATATGAGACGGAGCCAGTTTGCTATCTGCATCTCCATCATGTCATCTGTCCATGATTAGTGATTCTAGTTTTTCCAAGGGACGGTTGGCAACCCTATTTATGATCCAACTTTAAATATTTGAATAAAGCTCACTGAATCCCACGAGTTAATGCTGTAAAACGATTTAATGATGAGTTTAATCAAATTTACAGTGTGTAAAAGAAGATTAGATACAGGCGTTGCAGATTGCCAGTGTTTAGAATTGAATATATACACTCGATGAAGACATGAATGTCTGGTCATCTTTGGTGTATGGATTTGTTTCAGCCTAAAAAAAAAATGGCGATTTGCCACATATTTGCCAGAGTAAAATGCTGACTGAAAATTAAGTCTGAAGCCAAATTAGAGCTTTTCATTCAACAATACGAATTTACGTGATATTTATAACTTATATAATTTAAAGAACGATGTACACGACATTCACATTGTTAATAAGAACACGTTTTGATAAAAAATGTCCGTCAGGCATTATTCGCGGCATTCTACGTACACCGCTTTGGCCTTTCTTCCGCTTCAATCTTGCAGATTAAATTGCGTACCGTTTTGGCAAATCTGAAGGTAATCCGTTTATTTTGGTACAAATTGGGATAAATCAGCCTGTACAGACATGGATATGCTTTCAACAGTCCGCAAACAACTTCGAAGCCATCCAGCTGTGAGTAGAGATCGATACTATTCTCTATAAAATCCTCCTTTTTTACCGAAAATGGATCGCTTAAGAATTTTTGTGGCTAACTTAGCTTAGCTTGACTAGTTAGCGGTGTTAGCATCAGAGAGCTAGTCGTTTGACCTCACTGACTTTGGTAACCACAAAAACAGATGCGACAGATGATGCTTGAAGTTGTTAATTAAAGCATATATATATTTAAGACACGTGGGTCTGTTGATGTTCTGGAGTCAAATAAGGTCACGACATCTCATAAAAGACTAGTTGATTATTAATGAAGGCGGATGTCTGCTTTGCTGTAAATGGCTGCTACTAAATAGCTAACTAGTTAGCTGGTAGTTAGTGTTAGCAAGTAGCTTCAGTATGTATTTATAAAAGTTAGTTTGTTTTAACAGTTGATGGAGTGAAGAAGTTGTTACTAACAGTAAACAGTAGATGAGACAAAAGTTGTTGTGAACGGGCCCATGGCAACATAAGACAGATAAAGGTTTCAAGGGTAGATGATCTCAGGTTTTGGTTAACAAGGATCAGTTTAACTGGTTTTAGTCTTGTCAGTAGTATCACTGGTGAGATGTAACCCTGTTTTGCTGTCACAGTTCACCTTTTAAGGTAATGACATCCCCTATTTCTCTCTCCTACAGTTGATCCCTCTTTTCTTCTTCATCGGTGGAGGAGCAGCCATGTCTATGATGTACCTGGCTCGTCTGGGCTTGAGAAATCCAGATGTCTCGTAAGTCTTTAGTTGTGGCTCAAGACTGCAAAAAAGTTAACAAGTATCCAGTTGACCTCGCGAGTAAGAGGCAATACCTGCTTTCCACATGTCCACAAGGATCTTTTGTAGATTGCAATAGAATCCAGACCGTGGTTGGAGGAGATTAGCTGCCTTCCACACTTTTTATAACTTTCTATTCATCACGCATGCACATGGCGGCCTGTTGAAGTTGTTGTTGACCTCTGTAACGCTCAGTCAGTGGATGAGCCAATATTTGTATTAAGCAAAACACTAATTTCCAGCCAATTAGTTGGAAAAGGAAAGTATATATTGGCTTTAATCCTGTCCGCACTTGGACTTGCCTTCGAGCGTCTATGTCAAGCTGCCTCTTTATTAATCCTTATTTTCCTCCCTGTAGTTGGGATCGCAAAAATAACCCTGAGCCCTGGAACAAACTTGCCCCAACTGATCAGTACAAGGTATGTTTAATCACGCCCCTGGAAGTCCTACTAATTGTGCTGTTTTGCACTCTAAAACCACGGGCTCTCTGTGGTTTTTACTCTGTGCTCAGTGTATGGATCTTTGCCAGAGGTGCTGCAG
This sequence comes from Odontesthes bonariensis, assembly GCF_027942865.1. Classification (NCBI taxonomy): domain Eukaryota; kingdom Metazoa; phylum Chordata; class Actinopteri; order Atheriniformes; family Atherinopsidae; genus Odontesthes; species Odontesthes bonariensis. Next base: position 7,929,821 of record NC_134526.1, on the reverse strand, counting down.
ATCCCTGGATAAGTCTTTCAGCTGGATTAATCAAAGTGCATAATCGAGTTAACGCTGACCAGTCTTAACAAATCTAATAGTCATTAACTACTTGAGCCTGATTGAAAATGTTTTTGAAGAGAAGAAAGGGAGCCATATCCAAAAGTATTCGCTAAATGAATGCACATATAATGCTTTCGTTTAATATATATTATTCTGTGCCTTTTCCTTTAAAGTGAACTGCAGGTGAACCAACTAAATACAGTTTATGTCTGCTTGTACTTGAGTTAAAACTGCTGTGTATTTTCAGTTCTATACAGTGAACATGGACTACAGCAAGCTGAAGAAGAATGGTCCTGATTTCTAAAGATCACATCTGCTGGACTTAAAAACACAACAATGAGTTGTTCCGCACAAACCAGCTCCATTGGGATGTCCTTTCCTTCAGGGACCTAAGAGGACGCAGAGGCTAAATCCGCACATATATTTAATTTTCTTCATTGCATCCCATTGGTTTTTCACTGTTTGACAATAAAGTAAAGGAGTCCTCTCCTCCATACAGAGAAAATAATGTTTTAGTTCTTATTTTTCCATTTCTTACTTTGTTTTGCGCTAACTTCTTTTGATTTGCGGTGCTGCTTTTATGAGCATACTACACATACTTATTGCATCACTTCGCAGACCACCCTGCATGCTCTGTTTATAGTTGTGTCATGCTGTGCCGTTTCTATTTCTGTTTCGCTTTCACTACATTTCACCTTTGCCCTGCCTTAACCGAGCGCCTGGTGAAATATGTGCAACACGCTGTGCTACGCTGCTACCCGGGACCCCGTCTGAACAGCGGGCTCCCTCTGGTGGCAGCTGCGGCTGTCCAGAAATATCACCCTGTTCATCTCAGAAGGCCTAACAGCTGCTCATTGCTGCACGTGTGTCCAATCTGTCACAAAATGCTGCAGTCGTGCTCTTTAAAGGCTTTCTTTCTGCGAAGCAGTATGTTCGTATGGCACACGCAGCGGGCGCAGTCCACACAACTTTGCGGTGGGACGTTTAGAGGTGTTTCTCCTTATAGAATGCCATCGCTCTCAGTCAGATGAGTTTGTAAATGTCACCGGGTTACGCTGTTCCGTCTGCAGCTTGGAGAGAAGCGACAAGGATGAGCAGCGACTGCAGTGTAGAAAATGTCAAGGAGACCTTCGTATTTAAATAGAAAGCCACGTCTGAATCTTCACCCACCCTCTCCACAGGTCGAGTGTTCCACACGCTCGCCTCTCTTGATCACTGCTGTTTTCGTGCCTTGGGAAATGGAAATGAACTTCTGGCACAGCATGCAACGGTGTTTCATTTTGAAACATTTGAACAGTGTGTTGACTGAGCACCCAGCACCTGCCCACCAGTTACTTCAATCAGCTCAGATAGTTTCTTGAACAAAGATGGCTTTATTGTCTGGTTTTAATAACCATTGATTTTCGGGATAATGGAAGCAAAATGATAGTTATAGTCGGGATAGTTAACACCAGTGACTTAATCACAGGGGAGATGGTAAAATAACACGTCAGGAAAAGCTTTTTCTGTATTTAAAATCCTGCTGACGCAAAGATTTGCTTTCTTAGTGTATGAGTCGACCAGCTATGGCCAAATTACACATTTTTCTTAAGTTTACTGTCATTTTTCTAATATTTACATTATTACCACAAACAAAGAGAAAGTGTTATCAGTCACCTTAAGACTCTCTAAAACCTAATAATCGGGTTAGAAATCTCGGGGTAATATTGGACTTAACAGCCACATTAAATCAGTAACATCAGCAGCTTTTTACCATCTAAAAAACATTGGCAGAATCAGAGGAATAGTGTCTAAACCAGACTTAGAAAGACTGATCCATGCATTTGTCTCCAGCAGGTTAGACTGCTGTAACGGCCTGCTCACTGGGCTCTCTAAACGGGCTGTAAGACAGCTGCAGTACATCCAGAACGCTGCTGCTCGAGTCCTGACCAGAACCAGGAAATACGGCCATATTAGTCCAGTGCTCAGGTCTCTGCACTGGCTTCCTGTCGCTCAGAGAATAGACTTTAAAACAGCTCTGCTCGGGTACAAGTCTCTTCATGGTCAAGCGCCAAAGTACATCTCTGCCATGTTAGAGCCATATGAACCAGCTGGGGCTCTGAGAACCTCAGGGAGGGGTCTCCTGCTGGTGCCCAGAGTCAGGACTAAACAAGCTGAGGCTGCGTTTCAGTTTGATGCCCCTAAAATCTGGAACAGTCTTCCAGAAGATGTGAGACAGGCCCCAACTCTGACAATGTTTAAATCCAGTCTGAAAACAGTTCTATTTAGCTGTGCATATGACACCTGAAAGTGTTTTACCTGCACTCTTTGCTTTTAATTTAATTAATTAATGATTATTTTTGTGTTTTATGGAATGATTTTATTTGCCTTCTTGTGATTTGATGAAGCTGTAAAGCACTTTGAATTGCCTTGTGTACGCATTGTGCTCTACAAATTAACTTGCCTTGCCTACATTTTGTATTAATGAATTTTTAATGAACCTTTGCTACCAAAGAATAAACGCATGTGACTGATTTTTGTCATAGTTTCAATCAGTGCTGCCATGTGTCGCACATGTGATCCCGATGCCAACAAATCACTGCAAAAGCAGAAAGGAATACTTTACGCACAATAAAACCAAATAACTCCAGCTCATCCAGGCCTGCTTATTACATTTCATACAAGAGTAAACATGGCCAATAATTTTTACAAGCCCTGAATTAGGTTAAGGAGTTCTGTGGAGCACCTTGATATGTATTAACATTTCATTTAGAAATACGGGCTCATGCAGAGGAAATTGATTTTCTCCATGCTTCATAATAGTTTTGTTGACTGATATTTCAGCCATGTAATTTGTTCCATTTTTGCCAGCTGAGTAGCTTTCCTAATCACCAAAACAGAATCAGCGCCCAGGGTCAGCTTTTGACAGACAGCTGAAAGGTTAAGTGTTCAAATGGCTTCATTGCAGGGAAATCTCTGAGGAATCTGAACTCAACCACAGAGCCGAGCTGACCCGCATATTTACCCTCCTCCTCCTGACCCCTGACCCCTCTGTTCAATGTGGACCTTTTGTGCCACTCTGCAAAAGTAACACTGAAAAACAAATAATGAGGAGGAATAATGTGAAGCGTGGCACCGAGCGGGCGCTGCTGTGGCAAATAGTTTGCAAAAGGTCACGCCGCAGGTCAGGCAGTCAAAAAACATGGGGGAGTGGAGTCCAGATCCTTACCGACACGCCATCTTAGTACTTGTGGGAGTTTCAAAGCGTGTGCAAGATAAGGGATGTTTAATAAACTTACCAGTTATGACTTTCTTATTGTTTACTTTGAATATCATTCAGACCAAGTGCACGGTACTCTGTGAGCAGCAGCAAAGCACTTCATGCTCTTTCTTCAAGCATCTCTTATTAGGATATTTCAAACCAGTTTCTGTGATCGGGGAAGTTCAACCACAAGGATTATACAGATTTACAGATGACATTTAACTCGTGAAATTGCTGCTTTTTAACATATGTGAAACCCTCAGTGCCAGGAATAACTCTCAGCTTTCTTACTTTTTCTCTCCACAATATTCAATTTTTCTTTAGTCATAATAAACTTTGCTTGTATTAAGCACAGCAGCTCATGTTTGATTGGTGCAGCTTAAGAGGAGTTAAATGGATTCACCTTCTTTTCAGGAGATTTAGCCTGATGTTATTTTAAGCCTATTAATTGATTAATGTGTTTGTTTATTTCTCTATTTTAAGAATAAAATGTCATGATGACCTGCTTGTTTATATTTCTAGAAAGACTTAGTCAGGTTGAAACCTTTTGCCTTACTGGATAAATTATATTGCATGAAAACTCGCTGTTTATATTTGTTGATGTAAAACCCTGAAAACAAAAAGTTGGGACACTGTAAAATGCAAACAGATAAAATGCAGTGAATCGACAATAATTTGAACCCCATATTATGATGAGAAATAATAAAAAAGGTACAAATTAGAATCGCTTTGAAAAGTATGCATTCATTAAATCAATGTTAAGAATTCGGGTTTAGGCATCAAAAGATGAGAGAAGTGGAACATTTAACAGTTAATTAGGTTAATTTGCAACATGTCAGTAACTTAACTGCGTGCAAAGAGAGCACCCAAAAGAGGAAGAGACTTTTAGAGGCAAAGAATTCACCACTCTGTGAAAGATTGCATGTGCAAAAAAGTAATGAAAACATAATGCAACGATTTGCAGAAAATATCAAATGTTGAAAGCAAAGCATTGCATTGTTTCAGGAAAAATATTAGCTCATCTTGAATTTGATGGCAGCAACACATTTCCAAATATTTGGGACAGGGTCAAATTTAGCACCATGTAGCATTTCCTCCTCCTCATCTAACAACCGTCTGTCAGCATCTGGGAACTGAGGAGACCAGCTGCTGAACCTTTGGGAGAGGAATGCAGAGCTTTAACCTGCCTTTGTGGAATCTGTGTTCACAGACAATGATTTCTGGAAGTGTTCCTGAGCCCATGCAGTGATTCCCAGGACAGAAACATGTCCGTTTTTAAAGCAGGGCTGCCTGAAGGCCTGAAGATTGCAGGTATCACGTGCTGACTTTTACTTAGAGATGTCCCCAGATTCTCTGAATCCTTTGATAATATTATGTTCTGTAGATGATGGGAAAGTAATACATATTTCATCTTGAGGAACGTTATTCCGAAATTACTCCACAATTTGTAAATGTAGTTTTCTGCTTGTTTGTTGAACCTCTGGTTATCTTTACCTCGTTAACGACCCAATCATGGTTCTAATCTGTTTGACAGTTAACATAATTAGTTTCAGTGTTCATTAAGATGTTTTATTATTTTCCCCCCAGAAGTTTCTTGCAACACAGCGTCCCAGTTCTTTTGAAACACTTTACTTCACTTCACATTCTTTTTTCTTTACAGTGACTGATGTCTAATTACTAATAAATGTTTAGATCTTTTATGGTGTGTTATTCTTGGATGAAGAAGGTATTGTTCAAACATCCAAATGGCCGTGTGTGTGTGCATGTTCATACACATTTTTCTGAATATTTGGTAGGTTGTATTTGTTCTTTGATTTGCAAATAATTCCATTCTCTTTCTTCATCTACAGTATTTACATACAAAGGGTCTGGGCAATGAATTTTTAACCACTATTATCTCTGTGTTCATATTGCCTTTGCACCCTCTCTGTTTTTTCCTCAGTCAGACTCAGACACAGACTGATACTCCAGCAGCTACTTTACTGAGTGAATAAACGGCTTTCCTTCCCTGTTGTGAGCTGCTTTAAGTAATGAGCGAGAGCCCCATTCTCTCGATTCTTGCAGAGAGGGTTTCTCTAAATGTTTGCTTGTTGTTCAACTCGGAGCTGTTCTCCACTCGTTCTTGCTGTGTCACCTCTGCTTTTTCCTTTGATTCCTCCTCTGAGTTATTCTCAGGAGTTTCTCGTGTTCATGAAGCTCGGACATGGGCGCAGACATTTACATGGACTGCTGGCAGACGGGGAGTTTGTTGAGGAAGTTTTATTCCAACAAAGTCGTATTGATCCTTGAGCCTGCTCACTGAGGATGACAAAGTGCATTTGCAACAAATGCTCAAAAAGGTCAGGGTTGTCGATGTATTTTTGCATGAGGGATTGAGTACGGATACTGCAATTTAAGAGCCAATTCAACCAGAATACCACAGGAATGAATCATCTCCGATATCTCAGGGACAGAAAGGCAGTGTGAACATGCTTTATGTGGGGATCCAGAGCATGCATCACTCACTTTGAAGCCAATTCAGCGCTGGACTGGCTGGATGGTTAGAGATTGTCTCATAAATACAAGGTCTCAGGTTTGATCCCCGAAACAGCCAGAGTCTTGTCCTTGAGTAAGAAAGTGAAACCCTCAGTGTAGATTGTAAACTATTTCAGTAGTACCAAAGGATGTGTAAGTTAAAGTGTGATTCATGTGATTGTTCTATCAGGGCTTCACTAAGATGGAAAGACACAAGGAGTGGCAACAAAAGCTAGCAGACACACAAAATCCAACTTCCCATCATTCTTGGCATCTGTGTTTTGAAGAAATCTGCTGTTTTTCTTTCTTTTGCATCCATGGTAGGAAAGCAGGTCAAAATTTAAATAGCTGAAAATAGAACATCTGGCAGGGCCTTGTCAGTCAGCAGTACGTAATGAAATATGGAAATTGGGGCGCTCTTCAAAGAGATGCGGGCCTCTCTGTGCTGTCCTGGGTCTCCAGAAGGCCCCTCAACAGCCCCGATGGAGCCCCGCCCCTCTGAAACGTGTGCTACATTTCCAGGTGCTGCTGCTGTGGCCCGGTCCGCCACTAGTGCCAGCTCATTAGCGCTCACAGCCTGGTGGAGCTGGCAGCTGGCATCATTAAACTTCAAACCGGCTTTCGACCCAGGGTGCCGCCGCGGGGAGAGACCGCCGGCTCATCCGCCTGCCAACAGCTGATTAGAACCACGCTGACACCAGCAACCAGACACCATTTGCACGCTATTCTAACAGGATTTACACAAACCAGAAAAAATATTCCCAACCAACAGGTCATCAACGCACCATGAGCTCCGCCACAGATTGTCCCAACATCAACCGGAATCTGAAAAATAAAAACCCTCAGGACAAACAAGGAAACACATTTAGACTCAAATCACTGTGAGTCAGGCGAGGTGACATGTTTGGTGACTTTGCAAGAAGGTTGCCTGAGACCAAACGCATCCCATAACAATCTAGCTTTTATGTTCACACTGAATAACCACAAAGGAAGAGTTGGATACTCATTACCTTAATGTAGCTTTTAATGGATCATTGTCAATGATGAAGAAGGCAAATGAAGTTAGGTCTGCATTAAAAATCTGTTCCTGCCCTGAGGCTGCCCCTGCAACAGCGGAGAACACTCGTAATCCTGACTTTTATTCAAGTTCAACTAGAATGCACAGTGTAGATACTCTTTATTTGGTAAGCCATGACATATATATATATATATATATGAAATATATATATATGAACTTTAAAAGCTTACTAATTAATGATTTCAATCACTTTGCTTGCTCACTAAAGTGATATGAGATGTTTTGTATGACTTGTAAGAACACAGAAAATAAAGAAATTCCTCAGGATGTGTGCAACAGAGCATAAGACTCCACATTCCTTCTGGTTGGTGCAACCAGTCAGGCAGCTGTTTTTAATGGCTGAAAGACCAGAAAACACAAAATAGGCTCTTTGGGAACTTTTTGGATCCTGATACAACATCTATGGCTTGGAGGGGGGAGGTAACCCAACATGCTGGCAAGCTTTTGAAGAGTTGTTGCCTTCAAATATGATTTCACATCTATGAGAGCACCACCCTTCATTCTTTGCCAAATTCAATGCAGCGTTCTCTCTAAATAAACATTTACAATCAGGAACCAGAGTTACCTTGTCAAGCCTTAGTGACGTAAACAGCCTACAATAAAGTTGCTGCCGAGTGAAATAACATGGTAAATTAGCTAACATCAGCTAAACTCCAAAGATTACTTCACAGAGTTGAGAAGATCAGAGAGAAGTATCCATTTTTGTTGAAATAAGTGCTTTATAAAGATGCGCTGCTTTCAATTTTCAGATTCTTTTTTAAAGGTCTGACCTGCAAACTTCCATTTTAAGTACAATTTTCAGAAGCAAAACCATCAGCATGCAAAATGCTTTTTGAAATGTTAAACATTTAACTGTTAAAAACACTGAGCGTAAATGTTGCATTTTCTTTAAAATTGCACCTGGCTGTAGGGCCGACTTGCTTTATCAATTAAAATCCAACAGGAGAGGATAAACCTCCTCGATGCACCACCCATATTAAAATGTAAAAGTGCACTGCAGAACAGAACCTTTACCGACAGCTTGGTGTAAGACAGCAAAATATGTCAACATGAAAACGTTCTGGTCCTGTTTGTTCTTCTTTTTCATACATTTAGATTTTTTGACTGTAAATCAGCTTCATCTTGACTGTCATCATTGTATTAAAGTTTTTTTTATATCAAATCAATTAGAAGATTTAATACATTGTTTACAATAAAAAAAACAAACACCTTTCAGAGCTGTAAATCCAATATGGTGAAAGTTAAAGGTTACCTAATACTGGCCCATGCTTGGTCAATACAAAAACCAAAGTGTGAAAATGTCAAAGGCCTAGAGATTAAAACAGAAGTGACTTTCTGATGCCAACCAGCAGTCATGACAAATAATCTCCTCCTTCCTCTAAAACCACATCCTGTCGCTTCTCCATTTTTGTCCCAGTGCCAGGTGAGATGTTTGTCTGTTTCTGGCTTCACAAAGTAAATCGGAATCTGGCTGAAATCTTGTATTTGAAAAACAGATATAGTGTGAAGTATCCACTCGTCTTATTTGACTTTTGGCAAGAATGTGAAACGCATTGTTTTCAAAATGGAGTATTGATATTTTTGGAAAACACCCTTTTTTTTCCTCTTGAAAACTGAAAGTTGGTATGAAAGCAATGCTGGACCATAATTTATCACCATGTTCATAAACAGCTACCAAAATGTCCAAATCTTTCTTATCTTGTGGAGCAAAACTGTGATGTGCACATTGCTCAGAGGGAACATGGACCCCAAGTCTTGGAATCCTCAAATGATTTTCTTTGCAGATATTTCCAACAAAAACATTAGCAAGTCTCTGGTTTTTCTTTTCCTTCCCCCTAATGATGAAAAAAGATTGATTTTGCTCTCAATCACAGTCAGGTAAGTAGCAGAGAAACCGTATCTTGGCAGGCTCCAGTGACTCAGTGCAGTAGTCGTCCCACTGGACACCAACTGGTCTGAGCTCCATTATCATCCTTTTGTTTCCCTACATGTCTGCCCTTTTTCCTCCCCACTGCTGGGCACAAGCATAGACTTGGTCATTTCCCCAATGATTGAGTCATGAATGATAATGGCTTGATTATTAGGCAAAAATTGGTCTCTTTAGATTCATTTCATGTTCTATAACAATTGCAAAGCTTTTCCCTCCAGATAATACCAAAGCGTTTATCTGACAGCTTTTACACATCCCTCAGTCTTCATATTTTCACATTGTGCAGATGGAAAACTCATTTCATTTTTCATGTGGTGAGAAAAAATCTCGGGTTAATTTCCATTAAATTAATGTTTTAGCATGGCACAAGGCTTACAAAGAAACCTAAAAGCCAATGCAAGATACTTTTGAGTCTGTGCTCTCCTGTGAGTTCAGCACAACCGGCACGACACTCCTCAGTGCATTAGAGAGATGTTGAAAAGCTTTGCATCTCCCGTTGTGGTCTGGGTCATCTTTTAATACTCTGTTACTCTTAAGAGCAGCAAAAAGAAGGAAGCTGTTGTCGCTGTGTTTTTGTACTACTGTAGATCAAAAGGATCAGCAATCTAGAACATGATAACTATATTTCTTACTGCAGAATGAAAAGCTTTTGCTGCAACTATACATTTCTTCCTGAATAGCAGAGAATTAATTGATGTGCTCAAAAGGCACCTTTGGGACGAGCACGAGCAGCTCAGGGGAGATAAAGCCCAGTTATGCTGATCTTGAAGCAAGGACCTTGGTCATGATTCAGCTCTGATTTTAATGAACCCCCGCAATTATCAAGGCTGATTCTGGATAAAACCCAAGCAGAGAAGCATTTATGAAACTAAAGAAAGATAACAGGGAACAATTATGCAGTCTGAGGGAGCTAAGAGAAGAGTAGCCCTTTGAATAATTTCCTCTTTACTGTTTGGATTCTCTCCTTAATAGAGCTGTGTGTGTGTTTGTGTGTGTGTGTGTACCCAACAAATGAGCTGACGGTTAATGAGAAGTCCAGTTGAACAACTGGTGAGGGTGGCTCACTCCCTAAAGAATCCCTAATGAGACCTCTGTGCTTCCTCTGAAACACTCATGCACCGATTTATCACCACAACCGGTGACATAAAGGTCACCGGTCCACCGTGTGATGGAGCTCAGCACTTTGTGGTTTTGACATGACCTTTTGACCCCCACCTTGCATCACAATTCTCTCCTGATCATGCTGTCACACATGCATCAGCCGAAGCACTCCTTGGAGAAAAGGCAGTTTCGCATCACTGTGTACGACATATATTTGGCAGCTTTCCCTAATTCACCCCGCTCCACCTCTCCGTGAAAAATGAGCTGCTTACATGTGGCCTGAAGCCTTGATCATTTCAAAGCTTGCTTTGCCGAGAGACCTTGGGAGACTTTTGTCAGAGGACAGAAATGCCTCAGTACGGACAGGACTACAAAGCAAGTATGCAGTTGTTGCTTACATCCACAGGGAGGCAGCAGAGTGTTTGTGGGAGGAGGTGGCAGCAGGGCGACCCCTCTCTGTAAGCAGTTGACCCTTGTAGTGATGGAAGGCCGGGGCCAGGTATGGTCTCCGTGTTCCCCTGGCACAGTGCCTTCAGACTGAAATGCCAGAAGAAGTATTGCTGGGACAAGAGCAGAGGCTTCCGACTCCATCTGTCGCTTTCTCCAGAGCAGAGACGAGGGAAACGGGGAGAGCCAAAGACAGGTGGGCCCACCCCCCACCAGCTGGTACGGCAACCAGCATCTGCCCACAGTGAGGCAACTTTCCTGTCTGCTCATCATCACCCATCAGACAACTCAAAGCCTCTTCTTTCTCCCCTCATAATCATTACCATCAGCTGTTCCTCCACCTTCCACACTTCTTTTCAGTGATGTAATCGTCTGACCCAACAGAATTAGGAGTGCCTGTGTTTCTTCACACTTCATCACAGTTGTGGTCAAAGATTTTACTAAGCTGCCTGTACCGACTTTTTTTACTGCTGCTGTTGTCTATAGTTCTGCAATTCAATACCAAATCAATAAAAGCACCACAAAGTGAGGCACGCCGGCAGAGAGATGTAAATAAAAATCAAGTGAAGAAAGGATTCTCATGCTGTGAGAAAAATGGCCTTTAGTATACTGCACATGTTTGTCTTTTTAAAGTCATTCAAATTAAGGTTGTAAATGTGTTTAGATTTAATTTACTGGGTTTGATTGATGCTTTTGTGCTCCCTTTAAGTTGGCAAAAACACCTCAAATATTCTGTTTAAATTTTGCCTGATATCAGACAGAAGTGTAGATAAGCAAAGTAGATATGATCTAAATGTGTGTTAATTTGCAAACTGTTTGCTCAAATTTTCCTATTCAAAGTCACAATGAAAAATGCAGAGCCATCGTTAACTTAGCCTCACAACATTTATCTAATGGCACTCTCTCACACCAGTCTCTGTTTTTACTGATTTGCCTCTGGACGACATGAGATGCAGTCAGTGGCTTGTGCATTACTGAAGTGCAAGAATGGCAGGCCCTCCTGCCTAAGTCTGCTACATTTCTGGTCAACTGGGCAATTTAGTTGGAAATTGATACAAGAATGAGGATAAAATGTTAAACAAGACAATCCAACAAGTCTTATTAGGCATTGTGTGGCCAATTAGGCCTACTGGCTCCCATCTGAAGTCTAGTGAGCGGCAATGGCAAGCACATTAGCCTACTGAAGAGCTTTCTGTCTGTCCCATAACATCACTACACCCATGCTGTTACATCTAATCCGATTTGTGTAAGATTAACTTTCTTTTAAAGTGCAGGCAAACAATAAAGGGCAATTTGCAGCATAGACACTCACCGGCCACTTTATCAGGTACACTTTGCTCGTAAAAGGTTGGACCCCATGTTGCCCTCAGAACTGCCTTAATTCTTCGTGGCATACTTTCAACAAGGTGTTGGAAACATTCCTCAGAGATTTTGGTCCATATTGGGTCGAAAACTGGTTTGAAGTTTTTATATATACATATATGTATATATATATATATATATATATATAAACATATATATATGGATTTCGACCAGCATCATAATAGTGGAGCATGTCTAACAAGAAGTATGGGCTTACAATTTAAATGCAATGTTGCTGTTGATTTACACACACACAGCTTATTGTCATGAGTTATCATTGCTAAACTGATGCTGTGGTCTTTAGGACAGCTTTTCACGTAAATAACCTCCTACGAGTTTTATTTCCTTTGAAAAACAGAGACAGCCAACTTAAAAGCAAGCTGCGGGCAAAGGTTTAAATTGAGCAGTAGTTGGAAGCATGTTTACCTAAAAGAACATGCAAATGTGATCCTAAATTATTTCCTATACTCTCCTAACTTCAGATAACCAGCTTTCACATCTCAAGCAGACAGAACTGACAGATCCTTTTTTAGAAATCTGAAATAAGGACACAGTACGGTTTGTTACCTATCATAAATGGCTTGTCTGTGCAAATGTGAATTAAACAAAAACAACAGCCGTCATGCAAAGAGACGGATGAGAGTTCAGTACGATAATGATATCCTCTCTTATTTCTTTTCCTCAGTATATTAGCTTCATAGGCATGAATTGTTTTTGTCTGCTTCCTGCTGAGTTTAATTTCGTCTCTCTCTGGACCTCAATGTCCATGTATTCACAATGATTAACTTTAATAAATGTGCACTTGTGTTCTGTTTGAAGACCCAGGTTGTTTGTTGACAAACCCCATCATTTGTTCTGTTATGAAATGCATTCATCTGCAATAAGGATGGTCTCCTTCAATGATGACTCAAAGCCCACACAGAGAGACCAGAAGGTAGGCATTAATATGGAGCCCTCATATAAAAGATCTATATTAGGTTTTTCATTGCTTGTTACAAAGCTTGTCATGGCAGGTTAGGGTGATATCTTCAGATTAACAGCCACATGATGGAAATAAATCATTCTGTGGAAAAGTCAAGAATAAAAGAAAAAATGCACACCACTGTGTGTGATAAGTAACACAATGCACCGAATAGCATCTACAGCATGGAAAATAATGGCTCGAAAACATCTGATTTCTGGTTTTGAAAAACCCTCGATAATGTTCACTGCAGCAGTAAGTGATATGTGACTGGCTCCTGCATTCTGAAGTCCGTGGAAGTTAAATGGGGTGGAAATATATATTTCAAAGTGTGATAACACACCTCCGTGAGCACACGGTACCGTTATAGATGCTCTGGAGCATCTGACTTCTCCTGCAGGTAATGGCAAGTACAGAGAGAACAAATTACATGAGGTAAAAATAGGCTGAATATTAGTTTGAGAAAAAGTTTCAAAACCCAAGAGCTTATCAGAAATGATCCACATGCACTTGGGTTTTTGTGAATACAATACACTGCTGTTTTGGACAATCCTGAATATATAGATATGTGAAGCTTATATAGACATTAGCTCCCAGTGATTTAAGTATAAAAGCTTGAGAAATATGAAGTATTTACAGAGGTCATAAAAGCTGTGGAAAGAGGGTATATCTTATAGCTAAATAATTATGTTGACAAGGGCTGAGAATACAGAACAGTGTATTTTTACATACAGGAGAAACTATGAAAAATGTGTCATTAACACATCTATTTTTATCTTTTTGTTGCAGAGGTTGATGAAAAGGTTACCCGATTAACTGGCTATAAAAAAAAAAAGCAAGAAAAAAATTCACTTCTCAGTCTGATTTAAGCTTTTTAAATAGACACATACTAAAAATGTGCAAAGATAATGTCAGCAAATTTCCCCCATTAAAATCAGTCTCACATTTTCTGTCACTGCACTGCTCTGCATCGCCACATTTGCACTGTAGTGGAGGAGACAGATGCCCCAAATCTCCCTCTTTCACACTTTTATAAGAGGTCTAATCCCATTGCTAGTTATTGCCTTCATTTGTCTCTGTTATTACCATTACTGGAAGAGATTGGCAGCCCCTGGAGATGCTTTTTGGCGGGCCTTCTCTTTTTACTTGAAATATGTGAGCCAGGCATGATGGAGGCGCCTCTTGGCACTGCGTGGTACCTATCTTCTGATCATCTGTTATCTCTGACTGAACATATTGGATTATTGATTTGGAGAGGGAATGGGTTTTTGTAGCCATTCAAAGATCCACACTTGTCTGTATAAGCTGAACATGCTCACTGTAGCCTAACTCTGACCTTAAAATTTCAAAACAGAAAACAGTTGCATTCCTTCATATGCTTGTGTTTAACAGGTTCCACTGAGGAGCTGTCCGCGGTGCTGAATTGTATATATTTTGGCCTAAACCAGCAAGAAGAAAATGTGCTTGATTTTTTTTTTTTACACTCAGAAGAGTACACCACTAATTTAATAATACAACCTGTTTCCCTGTTGAGCCCAACATTTAAAGAAAAAAATAATAATCAGATCGATGCAGTAAAAAAAAAAATCAACTATTCGTCCTTTTTTATTCCGTCTTCTTCTTAGAAAATATCACCCTTAGTTTTAACCAAAGGGTTCTGAAAGCTTATTTTTCTATTATCCGAAATTCACATGAATGTCTGTGTGTAAGTACACTTCAAGACCTATAATCACACTTTAATGTGGAAAATTCCCTCCATGCAGCGTGGACCACATGGAGGTCAAAAGAGAAACACCTCAGCTTTGTTGATGAGGGGTTTTACTGAAAGTATTAAACTCTCTTATATCCTCAAACATATGACACTGTGAGCTTTGCCTTGGGGGAGCAGGATTTGTTTCTGGACTCTTACTCAACCTCCTCTAATATGGGAATTCTTTACACCAAATGCGTAAATGTTTGTGTGCACAAACAGGAGGGTGTAATAAACAAGTGAAGCATGACAAACATGTGTAATACTGCAGGTACCACTTTGATTATTCCTCTATGAATTCGGACAGCCTGAAGATCAGCAGGACGAGAGAAGAGGAGTCTGTCAACATGAGGGGAGCAGGAGGGAATATGTGGCATTGAGGCAATGAATTTTATTGACATTTCTCCGGCCTTGTGTCTGTGCGCTTGCACATGTGTGTGTGTGTGTGTGTGTGTGTGTCTGAAAGAGGCAAAGAGGGAGAGTCTGAGAGACTGACCGGAGACACCAACCCGCTCTGCTGCCAAGCTGCATTAATTGTAAATCAGTAACTGCCTTTCATTGCTCAAGTCTGCAGCATATCTGGATGCAGCTTCAAGCACAGCCATTATTATTTCACAAACCACAAAGAGAGAAAGGAACTCAATATCCCCAATGTTTGATCTAAATATGGTTCCAGCCTAGCATGTTTATATAAACACATACCCTTAGAGTTTAAATGCAAACATAAAACAACATATTACTTTGTCTCCTTTTCCACTATAGCTTAAAGCTCATTCATTAGTCAGATGGTGTAAGTTCAATAGCTTTTCACTCCTCAGGCTAACCCATCTTTTCTTTAATTATATTTCAGTCAAGCTGTACAGTGGATGTAAAATGCATAAATTGGTGTACACAAGTGTTTTTCTTTCCCTAACCAGGTTCAAGATGATTGGAAGATTTAATGTATATTCATGAACTGGGAATAGGTTGAATTACTCTTACGTGATATCATGTCTGTCACTGATTGATATGATCAGACACAGAGATAGATATTCATAACCAGGAAAAGAGACTAGAAAGATTAAACTTCTCCCTCAGTGTTGCCAATTTTTTCTTTAAATAAAGCTTTTTCTCTCTGTCAGATGAGTGAGTTTGAACTTCAAGCCTTTTTCCTTTTTCATGTTCCCACATTGGTTTGCTCTCACTGTTTATTAACATCTCAGTGGAACAAAAAGGATCAAAGTGTGTCTAGCTGCAAGAATCCCTGCTCTCCCATTTACAGACTCCAGAACACATCTTCACATGCTCTACCTGCCCCTACTTTCTCCTGCATGCACACGCTTTCCCTGGTTACATTAGCTGATGGTATGCTGTCTGGAAGCTGTTAAAGCACTGGGGAGCTGCTCCTACTGTCCCCAGCTGTCTATATGAATTAGTAACACAAAGTGCCAGTAATGCTAGTAGATCACAATCTTAGGCACAGGAACATCTGTGCACATACGTGTGAGTCTGAGAGTCCTTGAACTTAGCAGGGAAGCTGCCCTGAGGACACTTGCAACTCTCAGTGATCTGTAGGGGCGCTCTGAGGTTTAAGATGCAGGAAAGAGCAACATCTTCCTTTATTTATTTGTCTGGCAGCTTCACTTGTTGTGTGCTTAAGTGGAGTCTTGAATTTCTTGTGTGACAAATCCCTCCCCCTCATCCATGCGTCCCTTCTGCTAAGCTTTCACTTAATCCCAGAGTTCTGCCTCTGCTCATCACTTTTTAAATGATCATTTGTGTTTATTTTTTTTTTCAATTTGAGTGTCCATGTGTTTGTTTTTCTCTCTTTTGCCCCACATCCCCTTTTTTTTTTCACGCCTGCAGTCAAACAGAAGCATTGCCAAGAACAGCTCCACTGGCCTGTTTAAAATTTACATATGTAAATGAGAGGCAGTGTTGCCCGTAGATCTGCAATTAAGCACAGAGCTGAAGCTTACAAACAATGTCGGCCCCTATTACTTTACCAATCGGTATTTCTAACCCCATTACCTTATTTTCCCTGCCTTTACACGATTGGTTCATGATAACGTCCTGGACCCGACTCAAAGTCTTTGATTAGTGGAGCAGCACAATAAAAAAATAAACAAAGAAATGATTCCATTTAGTCTCTCCACATGACACGATAACAGTAACAACAATAGAACCACATGCAAAACCAGCAGAAGGCATTCTGGGGGAGAGTCTTAAGCTGATGTCTACTTCTACCCCGTCCATCTCCAAATGCAGCAAAAGCTTTAGGTGATAATGACCTTCAGAGCCTCATAGGGGGTTAATGAATGTAGGAGCGACAATAAGCGATAACAAGCTTCAATATACAAAACTTAGTGAGGTCTTTTGTTAGAAATGTAATATAATATTCATCTTTCAATTGTGTGTAATCATGTGATCATGGAAGGACCTGGGTTCTTTTTCTCCATAGGGTTCTTTTTGCAGCAGCTAATGTATTTTAGAATAATTTATCAATATTAGGCAAAAAGATAGAAGAGTTAGCAAACCTATATCAGCAAATGAAACATATATTTTTTTTCTCAAATGCAGCCTCTGCACAAGAAACATTAGAGAGTTTTGCAAATATTTTGCCCTTTGGCTCCCCTTACAGTTGTAGGATTTAGCACCACTGTTCCAGTGTGAGCCCTGCACATGCACAGCCACACACATGGATTTGCTGTCATGTTGAAGAGGTCGCAAAGTCCTGTCAAATGTCAAATGACTGTGGAGCAAAATGGTGTGTGGGGCTGGAAACTAAAGTCATGAACTGCAGTATTATTGTTGACGAGCAGAAAAACGCCTTACTGGCTCTTGGCAGATGGCATTAAATTACTGACTCCCAAGTGAGAGATTGCAAGCTCAGATCCCATCATGCATGATGTTTTCCACAGTCCTTTCACTTTTCCAGTTCCACTCCGACTCACCACTACATCACTTACACTCCCACTTGCAAAAGACATGGCTAGGGTCAGAATTAATGTACATAGTTTGGTTTGTATATTACAAAATATAAGCTTGGGGTTAGAAAACTACACATCGTCACGGACTACACAGTTTATTACTCACTGGTTTTGGCTCCCATCGTGTTACACAACACTGCCCAATACATTTGCATCCGAAAAGGTCATATCACAGTTTATAACCTTGGTTTGTGATAAAGCAGTATTTTCTCCATATGGTGACATGTTGATATAATTTAGAATTACGGCGTTTTGTATAGATTTCTTTGCACTCTAAAAGCTGGGCTTTTTGACTTTCTCACAACTTCAGGAAAGTAGCACTTGATACAATAACTTGTGCCAACTTGAGATAAGGAGGTTGTTCTTGTTATTGCATCCTGGCAACTTTGGTGCAGCTCAGAACTTTATGTGTGGAGATTTGAGGTCAGTGTGACCTGCCCCATGTGTAGGGTGAGTGAACGTTTTCCAGCAGCACTTCCCATCTGGATAATCGCTTTACAGAGGGAATCAAAGGAAGGATTCAAAGTATGTTTGGTGACCAAGAAGTCTGAAGCAATGCATCCAGGTCAGACATTTTTATCCTGATCTCATATTTGCATTTTACTGAAGTCTCACTGACATAAACAAACACAGATTTTGTGTCCTTTTTGCAGAATGAAAATAAGCAACTTACCGTCTTTACTCTGTTACTGTCAGTTGTGAATGTAATGAATCTTAAAAAAAGAAAAGACCAGTTCTCTGTTGTAGTCTTCACGATCTGGATCGACATCAAAACTTGATCACTTCCAAGTTGGGCAAAGCCCACCTCTGCTAAAGTTTGAAAGCAAATCATGCATCTGTAACTTTTTGAGTAAACCTGTTAATAAACATAAAGAAACAAACCACACAACTATGATTCGGGATTTGAGAAAAAGATACGTCGGACATTTTGTACCTGACTCAAAGTGTAACTTCAGCCAAGTCAAGCACATCACAAAGGGAATGAAAATTGAACTCATAAACTGAATGATATATAGATTTATAGCTATATAGATATACATCTGCAAGACTGTGTTTTCCCCTCCAGTATTTCCCTCAAATACATTGAAAACATGGTTTGTGAAGAGTGACCATACTTTGTGCCAGAAAGTGAAATAAACAAAGTAAAACCAAGCGAACAAACTTCAAACTGTACAAGCTGGGAGTGCACACTGAACACTTCCTGCACTTCCTTAGTTGGACAGATACACTCCTGTTCTTAACATTGCTATCATGGGGAAAGATATATAAGCATGCTGTATTCAGCATCTAAAAATGGAGGAATCAAACAGCTACTTTGACAAATTCTGAATGAAGTACAACACAATGTTTAAAAGACTAAGGTTATATCAATAAATCGATCAGATAAAAGTGGTGTGAACTGAAATCTTTCATCTTTGGTATGCACACTGCTATGTTTTTTTTTTCAGCCTTTATTTGTTTGTGTCATTTCCACCCCTGACCATCATAAGAAGCTTGGCTCTGAATAAAATCTTGTTTTTTATTTGAGGAAATAATATTTGAGAAGAAGAAATGAAAAATTTGAAGGCAAAATGCACATCAGCCAATAACCTGCGACCATCTCAGGTTGTCTGGGGCTTTAAAATCCAGACTAATATCCTTCTTTCTCGCCTTTTCTTCCACATTTTTACTTATCCAGTTTACTTCAACCCACAGAAATCTGTTTTTGCAGCTGACCTATGAACAACAGGTAAATCAGATTTGGAAGTTGTTGGTGTATACTCCTCAATACCCCTCATATACAGCATCTGTAAAGTGCTCCCCTATAAGTGTCAGAAGGGAAATACGACACATCTGAATGTTTCCACATCATTCTCACGTCTTACATTTAAGAATTTAAGAAAGTCTTCATCAGGAGGCATGGAAGGGGATGGGGTTTTCAACTGTGGGCCTTTGTGTGACATGAGATGTTGATCATTTCTTCTTGGCTGGCGATTAACAATGACATTACGAGGTCAAGGTTGGAAAAAGATCATGGTTAGGGCTTAAAACACATTTTTTACAACTCAAATGTCACGATCAAGGATACCATTTTGCTTCATTTTGCTGTTTGCCTCAGTAAGATACAAACACATCAATGAAACGCCATATTGACCTGTTTTGGAGAGGAATACGGTCTCAAATTAGCAGATATTAGGCCAACTGAGTGAATGATGAACAAGAAAAACTCCTTTATGTTTTTTTAAGTGTCAATCAATTCCTGCTCACTATATTTGATCTTTGGCTAATAAATGTTTATTTACCAACTGGAAACTTTTTGCTTGACAAGAGACATATTTTTGGCATTTCCAATCAATACTAAGCGTCTGTTTTGATGAAAACAAAACTAAAACAGTGAAGTTAATGACAGGAAAATTATAATCTAAAAAGAAAAAAATCAGCAAAAATACATCTTGGTTTAAAACCCTATTATGGTACTTACCTGGTCGGTGTCTTTAAAAGGTGAAATATGAATAAACTTTCTTTTCATTAATGCTGGTGTGTGGAGAATAAAAGGTCACATAAAATGTTCGAATTGAATCTGGGCACATGATGAGGAATTAGACCAGGGACTGCTGAGATGTTTAGTGTTACAGGCTTAGACCTTCTCTAATAGCATGAAATATGGACAAATCTTTTAAAGCCTCAAAGAACACAGAAATGGGATGGGGTTGGCTTTACACTGTTGTTCATTACTGCCCTCATGTTGATAGGCTCTCTGCGAGACTTAATTAGAAAGTCAATGGCATCTATAATGGCCACGGCGCTGGCTGTTTTTCTGTGTTTTTAAAACGCTGGTTCCCTAATGACCAGAGGCAGCCTCATTTGCGGGATAGTGGACAGAAAAATGTTTTGACCTGTGGCTCTAGGTCATTATGCCCGAGCTGTGTCAGGAAAGCAGATAAGCTGTTTTGTATGTTTCCATTGTGTATTGGCTGCAGGCCACGGAGCTGAAAATTGCATGAGTGGAGGATCTTTATTGAAGCTCCAACAAAACAGCAATAAAAAGGGTTAAATGAGATGACAAATCAAGTCCCTGTTTTTAGAATTCTGCTTGGTTTATTCTACATGCAGTGAGTTTTTGTGATTTTGTTTAATGTCCTTGTTTATCATCTGAACGAGGAACAGAGAATCGGAGCAACATATCTGAGATGAGACTATATGTATCGAAGCCTTCCAGCCATCCAGAGGCAATCCCTCTCAGAAACATGTAAAAAACCACTCAGTCCTTTGTTAACCATCTTCGCAGGTACTCCTCCTTTACTCACCTCTCTGTCTGCAGTCTTTTTTTGCCTTCATCGTCTGAGAGCCAGTGGCATGCCGATTATTGTACAGCCAGGCCTTGAGGGCTCCAGTCCTGCACTTAAAACGATCTTGCATAACCTAACTATGACACTATAAGGCTTTAATAGAACCACGCCATCTTCACAGTGACAGTAATGTTTTGTCAAGTAGAATTGAGTGATTTGGCTAAACGTCCAACACCTTTGAGAATTACAGTAACTTCCTGGAGAGACATAGATATATGACTCATAGTGTGAAGGAGTTATTTGACAAGTCGCTGCATCCCAAACAGCACACATCCGATATCAGTGTCATTACCAAAGCAGGGAGAACAAATTCACAACAACACAACAACCTGTGGTTTTACTCATACACACACCAAGCAATGAAAACCTCTCAAATACAACCTGCAAGCTTCCCTGCACATTCCAGCCAACCAGCTGGGCTTAAACACACATTTCACCGTACACAATCAAGGCCCCAGCCAGCTCACTGAATCTCAACATTATTTAGACTCCGAGCAATGATATCCATGAACAAGCCCAGCACCAAGTAGAAATCTGTCTATAATTCCTCTCCATACCATTATAGTAGAATGGGCATCTTGGCAGTGACACACCATAAATATGACTGGTGAAGAAAAATTAAAATTCATGAAACCTACCAAAAATGCTTGTCACTTGAACACAAAGAGAGACCAAGACAGGACTGCTGGCTGCACTTACTCTCCTACTTCAGCCATTGTGCATTCAAAAACAACAAGGCTGAGTAAAAACAGTCTAAATCTACAGAGCTACAGTTAATAGTAACCAATAACAACCAATTAAAATCTGATGGATTCACATACATTACATTCAACAACATCGTCTTAATTTGTTTTAATTGCTGAGGGGATTCAAGTGAGCTTCTGAAGGCCTGAGGGAGCATTTTTGTACTCTGAGACAGCACAGGGGAAATTTCTGATGTCTGTTTTATTTTTGCTGTTCTGGAAGGAATGGAGGGCTGCACGATGGTGTGGTGGTTAGCCTTCACAGCAAGAGGGTTCCTGGTTCGATTCCCGGCTAGGGTCTTTCTGTGCGGAGTTTCTTCCACCGTGCATGCTTGGACTAAGTGGGTAAAGTTTGATGGATGGAAGGAGTGGAACCACCAGCAGCAATGAAGGGCCTTTAACTCACAGCCTGAAACAAAATTTGTGAAATCAATTCATTTTTTTTAATGAAATTGTGTGAAAAGTAAGTTTAATTCTCAGACATGTCTGAGCATGTCGAGGCCAGAGAAGGTCTCATTCCAAGAATTAATTGGGTTCAATCAGCTGCTCCCACATGAAAACAACTTTCCTATTGGCAAATGCTGGGAAACTAGTTTAATTTAAAGTGACATTCTACCAAATGTGAAAACAAAACTGAGTGAAGTTTTGCAACTGGGGAAAGCAGTACTGTAGTGGAATGTCTTTCCCAGCTTTTGAGGGAATGTCTTACATGTTAAAATAACACCTAAAGCACTCCTTTATTTCATATGTTTACAAATGCCGATCTGTTCTGCACACCGGTTTGTTCTTGTAATCTGTGACCCACCACACCTATCCTCTTCTCTTTCTTCACCTGTGCCTCTACATGCCATCTGTTACCCTTGTGCAAGCTCTGAAAGAAAACTGCTGTTACAATCAGTGGCGCAAAAAGTGGGTATGCACTATATGTGGCGCATAGGGGCGCTGCACTAAGGGGGATTGTATGAATTTACTTCAAATAGTCTATTCTCTCTTTTTTGTGACGTTTCTCTTGGCTGCGCTGCCTCCCGTACATGTCTGTGGATTATCATAAAGAGAGGAGGATGGATTTTGTCTATAAATAAATAATCAGGAACTCTTGTGAGTATTATATATTTTATTTACATATAAACATTGAATTATAAATATAAATGATGAGTCGCTCTTAATACGCAAAATGCCTCTCATAATTCCTTATTAGTAGGCTAATTGATGAACATCCTGCCGCTGAATATGTGTTAAAAAAAGAAATCAGAAGGAAACCTGCAGAAGAAAGTCTTCTAACGGCTGTCTCTCTGTGTTTATTTGCATTTAGTGGGAACATTGATACATTAAGTACTAACTGTTGTTCAGATGTTGTACATTTTGCATTTAATGACTTGCTTCAAAATAAAAACAAGAATTATTCCCGAAAACATGGAAAGCGTAATGTTTACAATAAACTTTTTAGTCTTTATGGGCCATACATGATAAATAAGATTCATGGAGTTCAAGTGAAGGTCTGTAACAAATGCTAGTTAAACTATGACCCATGCCGGACAAAGGGAGTTTTGGATAAGCCAAGGACTAATTGGCTCCTTAAACAAACAAAAAAAATTAAAGCAACAAAAAGTCTTCATAGTCAGTTTACAGAACATTTGATTTGATTTCTGTGCAAATTTTTCAATTTCCTGATGAGAAATCCCCCTTGCTTCATATTTACTGTGTGGGGCTCATCCTATTACCTTTGTCACTCAAGAAGTTTTGTTTGGAGAAATATTATGTAAAATGTAATAAATTGAATCAGGTGGTCCAGGCTGCTGCTCATGCATGTGAAAACAAGTTTGCTGAAAAATAAGGATACCACCTTTACTGCTTTATTTAATCAGCGTCTTTAGAGTAACCAAGCCTTATAGAGGAATATTGCACAATTGCTGGAAACACAGAGGCTTGTTCGATTAAACTATTTCATATTAAAAAGAAGTTGAACTATAATACATTTGCATCCTAATGTATACTTTTTTTTTTTCAATGAAAATCTCTCAGCTTCTAAAAACAACTTTTACCGAGCAAATATTTCTGTGCAAATCAACACTGGAGGGGAATTAGCTTCAGCTCGTCAAATTGGACTGCATAACTCAGCCTCTGACAGTTTGAGAAAAACAAGCATATTTCACTCTGTAATGCGTGTCAAATGCTTTATATAAGAGTGGTTAATTAAGATATCAATAATATGGTTAACGGAGGCAATCTATGTTTGCAGCAGCAATGTGACGCTTTCATCATAACTATCTTCCTAATTCAGAATGACAATTGTATATACAGTTGTATGTGCAACTTTTTGGTGCATTTGCTAAAATACAAAGATCATCAACCCTTGCTGCAATCTGTGCAAATCCTGACTAAACTTATAAACAAACTAAAAGAAAATGTAATGAGAAAAAACACATATTCCAGAACAATGTGTTGCGGTGAAGCTATCATCCATTAAACACAGTAGAGAGAACTTGACACTAATTCAGGATATGAATTTAAGTCTTTTTCACAAACTGTCAGCTCCCATAGGGCTGCTGCCTGCCACTGTTAAAGAATATCTCCCAACCTTGATAGTTCTAATGGATTTCCAGTCTGGTTGAACCTGACATTAGCAAGGGACCAAGCGTCAACAGCTCCTCTGTATCTTTGAAAAAATATCCTCGTTTAGAGCTGCAAGTCTGTCTTCCAAAGGATGCTTCTAATTGGAGGAGAGGAGGCTTCTTTCTGACGGCTCTGGAGGTTTCAAGTAAAGCCCATTTTCTAATGTAAGGAGTCATTAAACATGTCATTAAATCCAGCTCCTTTGATATAAGTAGATGAAGCTCTAGATCCCTTTGGTCTTTAAAAAGAATGGTGAAATTTAAAGCTAGGCTCACAGCATTGCAAGAATAATGCCTGACTTGCTACACAGATAAATGCCACGGCGTGTGAGTGTTTACTGTGCGCTCAAAGGAAGCATCTTAAAGCCTATCATTTTCCTACAGGAAAGCATCAAATTATGTCATTACTGAAGGTGGAGAGTGACACTGAGCCACAAAAAAGGCTGCTCCTGATGTTCTCTGACAGGTCTCGCTCTTCTGTCTTACTGCACTTCTTTGTTTCTCTGTTGCAGATTTTTTTTTTTTTCCTTTTTCCTTTAAACTCAATGGTCTGATTCGGCTTGCGGCTGGTAAGTCCCAGTGGAGATGTCGGCCTAAACAGCCGGGTCTGAAGTGATTATGTGAGTGCAGTGTGAGAGATTCCTTTAGGGCCTGTGGGAAGCCTGCACATTCTTTGTTGACAGTGGAAATAAGAATGAGAGTAAGGGAGGGAAAGGTAGAAGGGAGGGATATGATCTAAGCTGACACAAAAATGGCCGGAGTCAAATATGTGTCGATATAAAATCCCAATTCTGTCATAAAATACATGCAACGTTTGTTTTCTTAGCTTATTCACATTTCCAATAAGCATTAAGGTTTCGATCGTGTAAGCTCCTGTTAGATCTTTTAAGGCTGTAAAATTAAATTCAGGTAACCTCCCTATTTTAGAGGGTCATGCTGTGTTTGTTATGTCGTTAATTTTACTCTAAAATGGATTTCAGAGTTCGACAGAGAATGATAAAAGTAACCTTTGTTTCTGTGATTCTCCTCTGCACACTTTCGCTTTAAAAACAACTAATTAAGCGCCATAAGCTCTTCTTAAGGATGTATAACAATTAATCACTCACATTCACGGCATCTCATATTGTCTTTATAAGTTCAGCCAAGCAATCAAATTGAAATTTTCCCTTCTTTGCCATTGGCCTGTTTACTCTAAAAGCGCATGTCCTTCAAGCATCTCCTTCAAAGAATTGGGGAACTAAGCCATAACAGCGAGCAGTCGTTTATCACTGCCTTGCAGACAAATCCACTCTAAATAGATGGTGATTTTTACTCATTGGCTCAATAATCCATTTGAGAATTTACTCAAGGACTAAGACCCAATGATGAGTTTTATTTTCCTCCTTTTGAAAAGATTCCTCTGTTTACCCCCTTCAACTTGAAGTAGACTTGTCCAAACATCACAGAAAATGGAAATGAATGTGCACGCACAAGAATCTCAAATCGTCCAAGTGCTATACTGCGTGCTGCAGGAAAGTGCAACTCACGTGTCTCCATTCAGATTTCACCTGAGTTATACAGTGATAGATCTCCCTGCAGTTGTGTTTCCTCATTTTCTCTGCGCTTGCACGAATCTATCCCAATTAAAGAATTAGCTCAAGTCATGCAAGCATTCAACATATCAATTTTTTTCTCCTCCCATCTTAGTCCACCACCTGGTTCCTCACCCTGATATATTCACTGTCCACCCCTCCTGCCTGGTGTCCCTCCTCCCATAGTGCACTGTGTAATTGAGTGAGAGCCGTGGCCCTGGAGTCCTTGTGTAATCCACACTTTATAAGCACTCTAATTGAAGTGCAAATTCAATACTCCCTCATCAGCCTTTTACTGGCTGTACTATTGCCTGCACCCCTTAGGTAATTACAAGGAGACTGGCAGTTCAATCATTTTGCTGAAAATAATGTAACAGAAACGTAGCAGCATACACCAAATAATTTCACAGTGCCTGCGTGGCGTGTGATAGCTGGGTTACTGGAGGAGAAATGCTTGAAAAGACAAAACACCTTCCTCTGTGTTGTCAGAAAGGTTACACACCTGTATGATGGAGAAATTTGAACAATCTTATCTGAAAAGCACAGGGGATTACTCTAAGCTCGCATTTCCTTTCCCATGTCCTGGTTTACCTGCAGACTTGAGCACACTTTGATGCAGACGCATCAGTAATGGTTTGCATAAAGATGCTCATGCAAATGCCTACTCACACCATTTCCTCTTTTGTATAGCTGTAGCCACAGACACACTCATGCATGCAAAAATGCATAATGGTAAGTGAAGTACGCACAGAAACACACTTGAGTGTACACATTTTGCTCGTACTGCTGTGTGTCTGTGTGTAGGAGTTTGGTCTGCAGCTTTAATTAAACTTCCTCCATTTTCTCGCAGCTTGTCCCCATAGGGCCCTGTCTTCTTCCCGACCACATGCTTATTTATTTATAATTGCATTAAACTCCTGAGCTGAGCCATGGCTGAACACGGTGCCAGACCTGTGGAGTAAGCAGGGATTATTATGAAGTAATACAATTTCATGTACTGAAACATCCCACTGCCTGGGAAATTTCCACATTATGAATCATGTAAGGACGCACAACAACAAGCTGAAAAAAATGTGGGTATTATTATTCTCAAAACCAGAGAGCCAATAAAGAATGTCAACAAAGACGTATAGAAATCAAAACTGTGGAAACACACAGCTGCCCCTCGTAACGGAACAGCAAATTCCACCTGTATGAGCTCCTCGTGAATATCACCCCAGAAGCATTGTGTTCCTCCACATCAAACATTCCTGAGAAGAAAATAATTCAGGTGTCATAACAACTTTCCCCCTCTCTCCTTTATTCATTTGCCAGATTCCTCCTCACTTCTTTGTTTATCTTTTTAATTTGCTCAGCCTTAGTCTACATATCCCACCAGACAATCTTTTGGATGAGCTTCACAGCAAATTCCAGAGACATCCCAAGCGCTTTTGTTGAAGTTTGATGAATGTGATTTAAATTTTCAAAAAAAGAAAATCACATTAAGATATTCTTATAACACTGCGAAATTGCGAAGATGCCCTACATGGGCAGCTGCCCACGACTCGCAGCTTCATATCTGCAACACTGCCTACTCACATCCGCAACACAAGCAAGGCTGCACCCCATTCTTTTCATAGTCAATTTGAATGCTGGCATCAAGATTATAATCATATTACAGCACATCTTTACAATGCTTTATATTATTCTGAGTACATTTTTAATTGCTTGTTGCATTATCTCTTGAATCCTCTCTTGTCTTGCATGTATTTCCTGCTGTGACCCACTTTCCTGAGGGTAATAATTCACTACATGTATCGCAAAATTCCTGCATTTGGAATAGTTTACCTCCTCCAAATGAATGGGCTGAAATTGACCAATGGTCTGGGAATAGAGAGAAGCAATTACTTCAAACAAAAGTGTATCTGGGTGTGCTTGACAAACTGAAAATTACTGAGTATTCAGCCTGAAATGGGTGCAAACATGGCTTCAGCATTGTTGTGAGGCTGCATTGTGTTAGCAAAGTGACAAATAAAGCCTTTTAAATATGCCAATTAACACAGTTGTATAACTTCTTATTAGCTACAGATGTTATACAGATCATAAAGTACGCCGTATAAAGTATACCGACAGGCAACCTCATTTATAAAGTAATGTTTATATGATGGTGGAAAAAAAACGTTATTGTGAAAGGTTAACCAGAACAGGACTTAAAAAATGCATGTAAACACAATGGTCTGACCAAAATCATAGAAAAATGGAACCTCTCAGTCAGACTGACACACCCAGATAATGCAGTTGGGATTGAAATCACTCCTGCATGGACACGCTGAACGACATAGAAATTGGCCAAGGCGCTCTGTACATACTCTCTTTAGTTCTGGTCCAGCCCACAGAAGAAGAAGTAGGCAGCAACAAAGAACTACCACATGGGATGGTGTATATCTTTTTGTGAAAACAGCATGGTGTAAGTGTATACTAATAAAGCTAAATTCCCAGTAAAGCTGCCCTCAATCACATATATTTCTGCTGCTTTTGTCAGATGACTAAAAACAAATTGTGACTAAAAAGCAGCTCATTATGTCTGTGTATCAACTCAAGTCCACTGAAAGCATTTGCAGACTGTCACTTTGTACTAATTTAAAATCCTGATTATATTACTGCAGACTCATATGACAAAATCACCATTCAAGCTACTTTAAGACATCTGTTCAGTAAATTTGGCCATACTTTCATGCCAGTTTATCTCTTGCAGAGAAAGAAGCAGAAGAATGTCTTGAAGTTTTTGTGAGATAGTCCCCAGCGTCACAGTGTCAGACATTCTTTGGTCAGTGTATTGATTTCCCCTCTCGACATGTATACTGGGACAAAGTAGAATAGTCCCATTAATTGGTCAAGTTGAGCTTTTGTTGCTCAGTTTAATTGTGCAAACAAACGTACCGGGTGCTACACAAGGTATTTCATTTAAGTCTTTGATAGCAAAAGAGACAAAATGGACAAACTTTCAAAGGCTTTGATCTTGAAGTCTGAATGATAAAGCATTTGTGCTGTTTGTCTGATACTACCAAGATTATTTTTGTCAAACATTGCCTGAAAGCTCAAGCAAAAACAGTTGGAACAACGGAGCAGAATAGAAAAACAACAAGACAAAGACATGTCATGAATCACCTTTAAGATGGTATAATTTATGGTTATTGATGGTGTGCAGGTCAAAAATCTTGATTTATTGTGAAAAATTAGTCCAAGGACGGATGAAGATTCAGTCTAGTACAGTGCATGTTTGGTGTGCCAATGGCATATTATGGAAAGGCTTGTAACTCTATTTCTCATACTTTGACCTAAAATATTAGAAAGTGGTCTATTTATTGAAGACATAAACTACATTACAGTTATACAAGCTTATACAATATATGCATGTAAGCTTTGAAAATTACCTTTCACGCACACACACACACACACACACACATATATGTACATTTCATTTAGCTGATTATATCAGATACTTTACTTTCGAATAATTCCTCTTCATTAAATATTTGGGCCAAATTTTTTCTCTTTATGCTCTACCAGCAATTTTCCTTTGCTTGAAATAAAAAAAACTGAACTCTTAGTTACTCCGGATGAATGGAGTCATTTTGTTAATGAAAGTTTGGATTAGATTGTATTTCTATTAGATTTAACATGCAAACAGCCTCAGCTTTCATCATGGTGTGACATAAAGCCAATGAACTATGAGGCATTGTCACACGAGGCACGAACATGATACCATAATTCTTGACATTTTATCATGGAACTGAGTACTTTTGAGTTTGACACCGAACCTTCTATTCACTGTAAAAGTCAAGGAGCTCTACACATTTTTCATTACTGCTCTATGGTCAATTGCTCATGCTAGCATGATGCCAGTTTTTGTCCTTTTCTTATCCACATATATAAATGTTATCAATGAACGACAATTTGTGTGATATAGAATAGGGATCTATTAGATATAAAACTTAACAGTAAGAAAATAACAGTTATTGAGATCAAAATGATGAAATTGAAATTGGATAGATTAAAGGAAATATTGTAAGGCTAACAGTTGCCTTTAAAAAAAGCCTAAATGATCGACTTCAATGCAAGATATAATCTTGACTCAACTTGAATAATGCTAGATTTCATTCAATAAAGTTACCACAAACTTGATTTCGTTAATTCATTTATTGTTAATGGGAACTTTACTTACCACATTGTCCAGATTTGTTGCAGTTAATAAAGTCAAAAAGGTTTTCAGAAGTGTTCTTGCTTTTAATTTGGTAAAGGATAGAACAAGTGCATCACTTTAATATGTCATTTCTGTCAAAACTCAAAAGGTACATGAGTAAATCTCATTGATTTAATTCAAACAAATCAGACATTATTCAGTTAATTCCTATGAGATTAGCCAATGTGATACAAAATGTATTTTACTCACATTGCTGTGAATATTTACATCATAAATATTTAATACAATAGATAGGAGATGAATGTATATGAAATATGTATAATTCGACTTTTTTTAGTAACTTGGATAAGCTTAAAAAAATCAATTTCAACACAAACTGTAGGGTATAAAGACATCTATCATCCTCTGTTATAAAACCGGTTCTAAACTCGATATTTGAGACTTTTCTGTTTGGGGATCTTTGTCCCAAATAGAAGCCATGGTGTCAGACAGCTGATATGACTGTTCTTTAGAGTAGTTATGAAAGTCTGGCGTTAAGTTTAGTTATGCAGTTATTCATTTCTCTGTTACTGAATGCTGTAAATGTGTTTTTGTCATCTGTAATCGTGGGTTTTTCTTTGTTTTTAAGAGAACATAATAATATTGAGTTGCTGGGTGAAAAAAAAACATGATAGAGAGGTATTTTGAAAATGCAAAACCTAAACAAAAATGAACCAAACTGACTTCAGTTTGAGAGCATGAGAGCACGAGTAACAGTAACAGTACTGTTTTTAATGAGAGACTGTAAATTTAAGTGAAGACTGCACATATTTTCCATTGTAACAAAACCAAAACAATCCCGGCATGGCCAGTCGTTTATTGGGCGTTACAACACGTCACCACCTCACCCGGAAGTGCAGTGACAGCTCGTGTCAAAAATCATCATCGTTCTTGTTTAACTGCGAAACGAAGGTGAGTTTGAAACCTGTAAAATAAGCTATTTCTGCATTTGTAGCCTAGAGGTTTTGGTATTACTTTTGCCATGACGCACCTTTGAAGTTTGGGCGTCATTTTACGTAGGATTCACTTTTATATCGCTGAATAATAGCCGCTAGCTGGCTAATGTTAGCAGGTTGACAACGCCTCTAGACGGCTCCTGATGCAGTTTCTAGTTTAAGTTGGACATTAATTTTTATTTTCATCATTTTCTGTGTCGTGCTGAGGCCTGCTGTTTAAATGTGTATTTGATGGCAAAAAATATCAGTGTGAAAATTTCCACAAGGACATGCAAAATAATGATTCCGCAGTAAAAGATGTGTTGCGCCGCGTCCTCCGGCTCAGCAACAGTATCCTGCCAAATAGTGATCACGGTTTCTCCCCCACCAGCAGCAGGTTTAACCGCCTGCAATCATCTGACCGGACAGTTATAGTCCAGCAGAAAGGCTACTGCAATGCAGACCAGGACCTCTGCCAGATGACTTGAATAAAATAAGTCATAAAGAAAATTATTAACTGCAGATAGAATGAACACCTGACTTTCAATTTAAGCACAGAAAGAATAACTGTGACTTTTATGGATTTAACCTACATCATTAGTTTATGGGCTGAGAACTTTAATCTACCATGAGTATTTCCATGTCATAGCTACTGCATATTTCCACTTTTATTACATTTCAAAGAGAACTATCATTAGTTTGTTCTCCTTTCCATTTTTTGAGCTATTATTTACTTTGTAAGATGAGGCTTTTGAAAGATGGACTGCGTCTTCTAACCCTCAGTTATGTTGTCAGCGTCATATTGAAGATGTCTGGTGAGATATTATGCGCTAAACTAAGTGCAGATTTTGACTACTTAGCTCCTTACAGTTTAAATTATTTTTTTTTCTTCTTTGAAGTGGGGTTATGTGACATACTCATGAGCGCCTCACCTGCAGTGGGCAGCGGTCAGAGCACGCTCTGCAGAAGCAGGGAGGGATTCTCATGAGGGAGCCAAGCTAACAGGGACTAAACAACAGGGAATTTTTGCCATCTAATACAACTTAAACCTCAAAAATTTGGTTCAGTGAACACTACATTGTGTCATTGTTGCATCAGACCGTTTACTTTGTATTTATTTTTTCAGCTGAACAATGTCTGTTTTGCTCCGTGTCACTATATGCTCTGTAGCTGCCTGGCGTATCCTACCAACACTTTTTAATTTGTTTTGGAACTGAGAATATGTCTCGTTCTAACATACACTTCTGCTTCAATGGAACCCTCACATATATGCAGGTCCCCCATGCACCCCCGTAATATGACAGATGCTGGCTTTTGTACCTTTATCTGATAACAGCCTGGATGGTCTTTCTCAGCTTTGGCAGATAGAATCCAACATCTGTTTCTCCCCAAAGCAGCTGAAACTTGACCACAGAACACATGTCCACTGTCTTTCTGTCCATCTGACATGAGCTTGTGTCCAAAGAATTCATTTCTGCAGAGTTGATATGTGGCTTCCTTCTTGTGTAATACAGTTTAAGGTTACATTTCTTAATGCAGCGGTGGACTGTGTTGAGTGACAATGTTTTTTCAAAGTACTTGTGTGCCCAAAGTGGTGAGCCACTACCCAGTAAGCTCTTGGTGTATGCTTCTTTTATACCCAATCATGCCAATTAATCTGGTGATTGTCTTCCAGAGAGATGATACTTTTAGCTTTTTTGTGTGTGTTGCTTCTACATTTGTTAGCATTTTGTGAATACAATGAAGTTGGTCTGTAAATACACTGAACACATTTTCCTTTTTATTGGTGTCTGTTAGAGATTTAATTGATCTGGAAAAAAAGGTTTGTAGAAACTCTATATACAATATATTTCTAATGAGTAGGTTCAATAATACAGCAGCATCCCAAAAGTAAAATCCTTACCAAAGAGTCACAACATATCGATGGAATAAGTTACAAAATGTAAGTGTTTTTCGAAACAAAGCAGCACTTTGGAGGCTGTTAAAAATAGTTCTGCTGATTTGTTGGTTAGTAATAAGGAAGTTTATGGGGCACCTGCTAATAAAGCTGCCTTTGGCAGTAAAAATCTTGCTAATTGAATTCTAAATTGACTTGGTTTCTGCTTAGCTGGGCTTGAATTGCATGCATGAGCAAGAAGGCCTGTGGAAGGTCAGAAATACTCTGAATCAGAACCTTGTTTGATTCTGAAAAGGCTGTGATGATATCTTTTTTTATTCCAACACCCATTTTTCTCACGTTTCTGTTGCTCGGTGTCACACACACATTTTATTTTACAGATCTATTAGTGAACAAGAATCCATGATGTACAAACTCATGACTTGGTTTGGTGTAAAAGTTTGCCATTATAATCAAAATGTTATTTAAGTGCACATCTATCTATACACTCATCCTCATAATAAAGCCTGTTTTTTTTCCTCCCTGGCCCACAGAATGGTTTGTGGAGCAGTTTCAACATTTGAGCTCACCATACAAACAGCTGTGCAACAGCTAGTTACTTCAGTAACTTCAGTAACTTGGTCACAGTTACCTGCAGTGAGGGATGTCGCTGTCTTTACTCACGCACACACCTGTCCCACAGACACTTTTACACTCACTTTTATGTATCCACAACCTTGTTTAAAAGTTAGGAAAAGTGAGGAAGCTAAGTCAGGAATGATCATTTTCAAACATTTAAACCCTGGATTTAACAGGAAATATTACAAAGTTAACAGATCGAATGTTGAAATTGCGATTTTTCATTTTTATTTTGGGTTTTCATGTTTTCTCTGTAATTTTACTGATGTTTTACGCAGCATCCAACCAGCTCTTCTTTGAGGTCCTTTATGGCATTTTCTTCAGAGCAATATGGGGCAATGTTGCTTGCTTTACCTGTCATCGGTTTTCATGTTGTGGCTGTAATTTCTAATAATGACAGCAAAGTAAAAATATCAGCCGCGAAAAGGACCAAAGGAAGCATGTCTGCACACAAACAGCTGTCGGAATTATTTGAATACTATGAATAAGATTAATTATTTACTATATTTTTACTATTATTAAAAACGCCTTTTGTGAATTTGTGTATTCTTCTAACTTTTGTTGAATTTAATGCAACATATAACTGTTTATTTTGCTCCCGCAGTCATTTTTATATCTGCAAAATGAAATGTATTATTTTTCCACAGTTTTTTTTTTTATAGTCCAACTTAAGGCCATAAGAAAATCATTTAGCTGCAGCATGCCATGCGTTGCATTTTAATAATGTTGCTGAATTGTAATATTTCAGTGTATTTTGCTCCAGGGGTGGTGATAAAGAACCGGTGAATTGGTTATGAAACAGTTTTAAGTGACTGTCACTTCACGGTTAATCCTCTAACAACCGATAAGTTGTGGATGTGCTCGTTGCTTTTTTTGCGAGCTGGAAACACAAGCTCTGATTGATTTAAACAATGTTTTTTGTGGGTAAAAAAAACACCATTCAAGTAAATTCTATGTAAAAGGAACACAGATCGGGCTTCTAACAAGATCAGTTTAGAAGGGACGGGCCAGATGCTCTTTTTCAAATTTCTGAGCTGCATACATCAAAAGCGGTTATTAGACAGGTGGCCTTTCCATAGACTTCCACCTGGCAGCTGGCAGATAGGCACGCGTTTCCTCTGTTTATAGAAGAGCGTGGAGTGGAATGAGACCACTTGTCTTGATTTAACAGTTCTCCTCTCGCCTGGCTGCTTGTATTTTCTTAAACACAAGTCAAATTTAAACTCTGACAATGATGTGTGTCGATAGCTCCCTCCAGTCGACGGTGTTCATTCAGCTTGATACTGTATATTACACTAGTCAACCACTCTGTCAAATGTTTTATACACAGAAGCAATAAGCTGCCCAGAGCCCCCCTTTTCATACACAAGATGCAGCCATTTGGTTTATTTACGGGAGGTGCTTCTGTAAATGCTTGGAATAGGCCAAGAGCCAATTCAAACACATGGTGGAGGCCAAGCTAATAGAATCTGACAGGAATGGAGTCATAGGGGCCGTTCAGGCATCGTAAAGCTGTCCTCGTTTAAGCCCCTAAATTTGTCGCTATTACCCGCTTGCTTCTCCCTTTACCTGGAAAAAAGAGCGCTGCCAGGTTCTAGAGTTTGATCAATGTTGTTACTCATCGCTGCCCATTTTAACTACATCATATCAGTATTGGTATGTTGCCGAGTGAACACAGGGTTGGATCAGACGCCAGAATACTTTCAGTAAGTTACAAGATATAGAAAAGCCATATTTTCTGCTGCTCCCATGCACCAGCAGTGGAGCTGTGAATCTTTGCCTGCCTCAGGATTCAATGAGGTTACAATTCACCCGTTAATGTTTCAGTGCATCTCGATTTCCTCTTGTAACAACCCTGCCAGGAGATGGGAGTCCCTAAGGGAGAAATGCATCATCCATCTACTTTTTAGTTATCCTTCTGATATTTACATTTTCTCTTTTGAAACACAAGATTTTTTTTAGATTAACAATGCAGCTTCCGTGTTGAATTGATAACGTATAAGACTCATTTCAAGCTCAATGTCTTGCGTCTTTGAATCCCTAAATGACTGCACGTAGCTACATTTTCATTAAGCAGTCAGATCAGTGTGAATTCCCTTTTCATATAGTTCTTCTAGTAAAACCCGGGTTCTGGACAACTGTGAATATGTCCATGGATCCTTATTTCTGAATGCTGCCACAGATTTGGTGATTCTCTTCCCTGGTTTGGAGTTGGAGTCCAAAATGAACGGTGCCTCGTTTATTCTTGACTGATTAGTTAGGTTGAGCCGCTGGTTTGATCAGGGTGAAAACGTATAAAGTTGCTCCTCATATTAGTTATATGACCACAATTATAAAGTTGTAAGAGGCTTTACGTGGTTCATGATTTCCTGTAAGTTAATCAAATCTGAAATGAGCCCAGCTGTCCGCTTTCAAATGCTTTTTAATCACTTGCTGCTGAGCTATTTTTTTCAGCTGTGTGTCCGTTTGAGCTGTGCAGTTCTTCTGCCTCTTCGTCCTATTTGTTATTTTACAGCAGTTGAACATTGAACGCAACAAAGCGTGTAACTTTATTTTCCCAGGCTTGAGAACGCACATCTACACGTTGTACATGTTGTATGATTTTACAATTTGAGATGTGGGCCTCTCTTTGTTCTTTTAGAGCTCCAAGAGAGGCCCCATGGCACAGTTTGCTTCACATATTCATCAGACTGCCTTCA
Organism: Odontesthes bonariensis; assembly: GCF_027942865.1. Lineage (NCBI taxonomy): Eukaryota > Metazoa > Chordata > Actinopteri > Atheriniformes > Atherinopsidae > Odontesthes > Odontesthes bonariensis. Next base: position 7,893,800 of record NC_134526.1, on the reverse strand, counting down.
AAGTGGCACCAAAATGGTGTAACATGCAGACGTACGTTTGGGAGGCACCTTCGAGAGGCCGAGTCTCTGAGAAGTACAGATGGGCAGAGATAAACTAATCTGCAAATAAACAGAATCTACAATTTGTGGAGCAGTTTCAGCATAATGCTCCTCATGTAAAATTGACTTTGAATATTCCATCATCGACAGTACATCAGAGAATCTGCAGAAATGTCCTCGGAAGGGACAAAGAGAGCCCTTAATCTGAGGCTGGATTCTGTCATGGAAATCACTGCAATGACTCAGGAAAAGTGAATTAATTTCATCCCAACTTTTTTTTTAATGGAGGTTATAAGTGAATGTGCTTTCTGATCTTGTGTGACTAGCAAATATTGCATGTGAAGTTGCTGCCTCAGTCCCTTTTGTAGGTATGTTTAAATTTAGCCATGAGAAACAATTATGCAACCAAGACATATGTTTGAATGACTGAACCCCAACACTTTAACAGATCGATGAAGCCAGTAATGTTGTGTATCTGTAAAGGGCTGAATATTCAAATCGCCAAACTCAAGGGGGAACATATCCCGGGCCCATCTGACTAAAAAGCCATCATTATTGCTCCCTTTCTTAGAAGTTAGGGTAATTTGAGGATCCTGCAGAACTGTAACCCTTTCTTGTCTAAAGCCAGGAGTCTAAAACTTGCTTTTAAATCACATGCTCACTTAAGCATCTTGCTCCATCACGGACTTAATTGCTCACAAGCTTGCCTGTGTACCACATCTGTTACCAGAGGGTTCCACTAAGGGTCACACCAGATGATTCAGATGGGAAAAACATGCAATCGGCACAGTCCCTGCTCTGTTGCTTATACATTAATAAAGTATATTGATTGATTTCTTTTCTATGCATTTCTTGTCACTGTGCAGTGGCAATAGTATGTCGTAAAGATATGGGTAATTGCAGACTTTCTCTACGAGCATGTCTTCAAAGCTTTCTGACATTTTTACCGCTGCTGACCTATGACTGTACATCTGGTCAAATTTGGCCCCGCACACCTCACACTGGTCACCCACAAATTACAGCTTGAGAACGCGTACTGTTAATTTCTAAGGACGTGCACTCTCCATATAATGCAGAATATGCGCGTCAGCCGTGATAACCCAGCGTATCCGTAATTAAAAGCAAGTATATTCCTGACTTAACAAGGGAGGGAGAGGGCTGCAGATGCACCTTCAAGCTTGCAATCTGTCAGTGGAGGAGAGGGTAGACTGTAGCATGGAGAAAAGATACATCCACCCACCTCATCCCTCTCACTGCGGGGAGGGAGGCACAGGGTGCTGTAGCAGAAAGGGCAGTCAGGCGGCTGCTTCATGTCTTTCAGTAGCCGACACCCTGAGCGCAAGTGCAAAATAATTGAGGCCAGTCTGACGGGGAGCTTTACCACAACGTGTATAAGTTGAATAAAATGACTCACCTCTTCAGCTCGTTGGGAGTTTTCCTCTTGCATTATGCTCATTTTGCAGTGCTGAGTAGGAACCTGAATGTATGTGACTAAAAATAACCTCTGTGGTTTTGAATGTAGAATAAAAAATGAATGAGTAAAGTATGGCCAACATGTACATTTCTGTTCTTATTGACTTTTGGGGAATTGATTTGAGACATGGAGGTGTCACAGTCTGAAGTGGCACAACATCATCATCATTAAAAAAGGTTAATGTATCTAACACAAATGAAATGGGGCTTTTTTTGCCCCTATAAACAGCCTGATTAATAGAGAGTTTCTAAAGTTGAGTAATTTTGTGCTGTATCCCGCTGATGCTGATGATGTCACAGCCAATCGACTTTGGCATTTCTGCTTCAGGCTTTGAGAGGGATTTTCATCTAAACTGATCAATGTTATTGAAAAACATAAGAGCTATTCATTTGACTCATTCAATACTGTAAACCATTTATTTGTTTGAAAAACATGAGGAGTTAATCTCTTGATAGGAGCGCTGACAGTCTGTGGTGTAAAAGGTATCTAAAGCTGTCTGAATGCATTCTGAAGGCAGAAATTGTAGTAAAATAGATCTGCTCGCCAGCACAGATTGTGTGGCTTCAGATGCTGTTTCCAAGAATCTGCCTGTGTGCAGACCTGCTAAGACATAATTGATATAGACAGAGGCACCACTCAAAAATGTCTCTGATTGGTCCTTTTTATAGACGCAACATGAGAAGAGGCTCATTTCTCACATCGCTGATCGCTTGTGAGGAAAGGCAACAAGTATTGAATTAGTTTGCATGAGAGAAGGGAAATTGAAATATGGATTGGGGTCGCATATGCCTGCCAGTGCTATTGGCTGTTTTGGATACGGAGGATGAGATGTATTTTTTGTGTATGTGTGTGTCGGTGTGTGACTGATGCAGACAGGGCCGGCATCGAATGGTTTTCCAGCGTTCTTCCACGGAGCTATTTTCCAATAACAAGTCGGGAGCAGAAGTGACACAGATGAAGTGAATGTTTTAAAAGGAAAAGTAATCTTAAAGACAAGCCGAGCCATTCCTCACTAATGCACAGACTCATGCTCTTTCTCTCCTACATTACTGTTTCAGTCTCCTGCCTCCTGCTATTTAGATGTATTTAAATCATGCATGCTGACTTTGGACCCGAGATTTGAACTGGCCAGGTCCCCCGTCTCTACTAGGCTGCTCAGTAAAAGTCATGACCCAGGGAAGCCACCAGATTCTGAATTAATGACAACACTTGCATAAAAGTGTCACTGCCCAAAAGTCAGATGGAGTTTTGACGCTATTATTTGGCATTTAATCATGGAGAATGCTGACTCCTCCTTATAGTTTGTTAAGTTTAAAGTTTCCATGGCTGAATTACTATTTAATTTGGTGTATTACAGGAACATAATTTCAAGTTAAAGTACTGAAGACGGTGGGAATAATGTTTTATATCCAGAAGGGCTTCAGTCCGACAGTGTGTTGAAACTACAGCAGGTTAAGGTAATAAGATGGTGGCTCAGTTTTTAGCAAACGTTAACTGATTAGGAGATATTGGATATTTTGACCCTTATTTGGATCTTATTGATCTTACAAGGAAAGTTCTTGGGCTTGGCTGCAGTTGGATGACTTAAAAATATTCCGTATACTTATCCAACATCATCGCATTTCAATCGGGGGATAATGACCTGTTTGACCTGCAGGAGAGAAGCTTAATGTTTAATGTTGCAGCGTCTGAAGACCACAATGAGAATAAAGATTCTGATAATTGTTATGAAACTTGTTTCCACATTATGTGATATACTCATATAACTGTGAAGATGATACACATTTTGACATGCGAGTATGGGGCTGTGGCATTTACTGTCCGTAAGGAAAAGTCCTTTAATTCATCAAACTGCTCACATTGTCCTTTTTTTTAATATTTTTCTTAAAATGCTTCTTTTTCATGACTCAGAACAAAATGTGGATCAGTGCACGTAAACGCTTGCTTCTTGTTTCCACAGTCGTGTGTTCTTATGCAAATCAACCGCAAAGCCGTCCATTCCTACTGGAATCCTCGGAATATCCGATAGGTGTCTGAAACTCTGTCTTATGTTCTTTGATCTTCTGGAATTTGCCGTGAGTACGTTAAAACGTCCTTAAACTGTTGCAGAGGGTCTCATTGAGAGGCTAAGTAGCGAACAGACTAATAGACGCCTTGCTTGACAGTCAAACCGATCGCTACATTTTTAAAAACATTAAAGTGAAAACTTTACGTTTTGCTAACCATGGTTTTGAAATGATGGCAAACGCAAGCAAATCAACCTACTTGGCTCTACCCTTGTATCATTCTTGTTCTGTTGCAGTAATTTCATGTGCATATTCCATAAAATTGAACATGAAAACCTTTCCCATTAATTCAGGGAACTTCTCATGCATCCACAAAGAAATGCACTCACTTATGTTGGAAAGCATGGGCTACGGTCCATGTATAATTACAGACATCTATGAGAACAAGTCGTTGAAGTTACTACATTAAGCTGTTACTAAACACTTAACACCCTCTGCCACGAGGAATTATAATCCCAGCTGAATTTAATCCGATAGAAACTCTCCTGTTTATACCAAACTGATATGAAGTGGCTCCGAATGAAAGACTTGAACGGCTCCATTGACAATGCTTAATCCAGTGCAACCACATGTTAAAACGCCATGAATAATTCATGTAATGGAAGTTGTAAAAATAAGTAATTTTTTTGTCTCTTGCATGCACTTTATAAACACAAACTGCACTTTTCCCTTTTCCTCCCCCCCGGCCAGTCTTTCATTTTTTTGTTTCAACAGAAGCCCGAAGCAGCAAAGAGGGGCTTTATTATTGACTCCATATTTTCAGTTAAGGAAATGTTGTATTAGAAATGATTGTTTTTGATGAATATTTGCTTAAAACACACATTTTCAAGGATTTAATTAGTATAACATGATGAAGTTTGTACATAAGCGCCTTCTCCCAGCTTCACCTCCAACAGAAAACAATAATATTTTTCTTAACCACAGAGGTGGAAAAGAAATTACATGTCAAGGGTATGGACTGGAAAAGAGAGTGGACAGGAGAAGGCAGAGTAAGAGTGGAGGCTGTGAAATCGATAGCTCATACTGTTCTGAAATTGAGGGGTTGTTTTTTTTTTTTGTCAGAAATTGCGTATAGAAAGTAGAATATGAAATGGCTTCGGTGGAAGCCCCTCATGTAAGCAACAGCATTGATTTCCAGAGACCTGGTCCAATTATGGTACCGCAGCTTTTGTCAGTGTCCTTTAAAGGACTTCACTGATTGTGGTGGGGCAACATTTTGTGCAGTTCCTGACTTTGCCTTGTGTCTTCCTCCCGAAATGCCCCTGCTGATTCAAAAACCTGTGCTGTCTCCAAAGCCACAGAGAACGAGTCAAGAAAATGATGTCTTTTATTCTTACAATTACCAGAGTCCCTCTGAGAACACAGCTGCAGGATGAAAGATTTCCCCTGTTGGCAGTTCCTGTGAAGAGATTCACAAGCATTACAACATAAACAGAAAATAATCCCCTCTCTTTGTGTGGTAGTCTCTGTTTGCATGTGTGTCTACTGGCAAGTGGCTCGGTGAGAGGCTGACTGAATGGATGGATTGACAGACTCTGTGCCTGTGAATGAAACAGCCCAGCTTTGTGCGCCTGTAAGTGTGTTTTGTTACCGGTTAATCGTAGGGTTTGTATGAATGTCTGTTCAGCTGCAGCTTGTGTCGAGGTGCATTCACACGTATCCTCCAAAGTTTAACAGTTTCTGTGAACAGCCAGACATTAGTGGAGAAATTGCAGCTGTTTGAAAGCTTTTCTTGCTGTAGGATTCACGGGCAAAATGGCCTATAATTCCCGGTCTGTACTCCCGCTGTGCTGTCCCTAATGGTGACGTTGCTTTCATGCTGCCCTGCTCCATAGGTAAAGGCAACAGAGTGGTATCATCCCCAGGAACAACAAAGGACATGCTTTCCCCTATACTTTTGAGGTTAAAAAAAAGTTTGCTGGCAAAGAAATGAAGGCATTGCCACTTACTGTCTTTTCCCCTTTCTTTCCTCCACAGGCACCATGTGTCTCATCTCTTCTTTCCCTCTTTTCTCTTTCCTTTAACTCTCATTCTCTCTCCAAGTACTGGGAGTCTCATGCAATATGTTTTGTTCCCCACTTGAGTGTTAATGAGACGGATGAATATTCATAAAGAGGAGGCTGACATGGCTCTTTGGCGATCGTGCAGAGGATGATTGTGTGCACGGTGGACTGCGGTGACCACATTTCTGAGGGATCTGTGGGTAGACATCAGGAGACGCCGTGCTTCTGTGCTAATGATGCAGATGTGCGTCCCTGAGTTTTGTTTTGGTCCGTGATTTTGAATGACCCGTTCCCGAGGCCTCTCCTCTTTCCCTGGTGGCTGCTGCTGCAGCGTATGTTCAGCCTCCAGCTGCACGAGACTTGGAAGAGGAGCTGCCTCTCTGCTGCCTCTCTGCTGCCTCTCTGCTGCCTCCGCTCCCCCTCTTTCTCCCTGTGGTCCTGACTTATAACAAACAGACGCCACGGGTTTTCTCTCCGGGGACCATTTCTGTTCTTTTATTATACCCCTTTGTCTTTATTCCTACCTCTCTTCATCTTTTATTTTTTTGTGGCACGTGTATTTTCTTCCCTGGAACAAATTGCACTGTGATGTCTAGACTGTGCACGTCATGATGAAGGACACACTGAGAAAGCATGCACCCCATTTTAACAGCAGACGCCTTCCTGACGTATGCTTCTTATGTCTCTTGCATTGCTGTTTCCTCCTGCGCTTGGCCCCCATAGCCACATGTTTTTCATTGTCTGCTTTGTTGTGCTCTTTAGACTGTCTTCCAACAGATCTTTGAAGTAATCTCTTGCATTTCCTCTTTTCTCCCTTTTTGCTCAGCAGATTTTAATTTACATGTTCTTCCTTGCTCATAATCCCAGTCTTCCTCATGTCTCCCCGTTGCCCTCAGCCTGGGGCTTTCTCTGGCCTGCTCCCCTTCTCTTAATTGGCAATTTTACCTTGTCTATGTTTCCGCAGCATGCTTGCCGCCCTTACTTCATAGTAAGCTATCTGACCAATGCAGTCTACCTCTCATGTAGTGCTTATGGTTATGCCAAATATCAGTATAATCTTTGATCTGTCAGACAGTTTTAACATGACATAATGTCTACTTATACTTATACTTAGACTTATATTAAGTCTGCGTGCCTCCTACTTTTTGCACTCGGTAGCCTTTAATCTGAGAAGGTGAATCCTATTGTGCTGTTGTGCAGTACAGATAGTCAGATTGGCTCCTTTGTGGTACCGGTCGGTGACATGATAGAGGCCCTCCTACTCTTATGTGCTCTTAGCTTCCCTGTGTTCATGAAAATGGCCGCACTGCCACTTAATGTTGTCAGTTCCAGTCTAGCAGGCGTCCATACTGATCCTCATTCACACATCCTTCCTGCAGTTGAGGGAAAAGGTGGAGACTGGCCAATTTATCAGTGCTCTGACTGTACGGCTATAGGGAGCCCTCCGTCTTCATCAGTTCACTCAGCAAATAGGCGCACTCCAGTCACCGGCACTATACTCACCTCATGTGTCTCCATTATGTGTTAATAACAAAGTTGTGAGGGTGACTAGAAGAGCACTCGATGTTTGACCATTTTCACAAACGGGTTTATAGATTAAACAGATTAATTTGTGTTTATTAGCTCTAAAAAAGGAGAACAACCTCAAATTCATTTGTTTCCCAGAGTTTGCAGCTAACAAAAATCAGAAGTCGGCAGATAGTATAGTAGAAGCACTTTTCATTTTAAGCTAATGAGAATAACAGACTGAATTGTAACTCCAATATCAACTGATTTTCCTATTTTATTATTGCAAGTGAAGCAAATATCCAGAGTAGTTTGCAGTATTTTTCAAATATTATTTTTTAGGCCTGTCCATTTTAAGGCTGCTGTACTGCAGTAGCGAAGGACGTCTGTCTTATTTGTCGGTTTTTCCATCCTCCTCTATCTTCTCCTCCGCCGCCCTTGGCTTCAGTACTCCCTCGCCTTTCTAGGCCCAGTGCTGATCAAAGCTCCTTTGAGGTTGCTGAGCAGTTCTTTGGCTGTTAGTGATTGGATGATATGTGTAGGTCTTCAGAATCTTGTGCTCTGTGATTAGATGGTGTGTGACAGGTGGCGTCAGTCCCATCAGCTCACATTAAGCCCTGGCGCTTTGCTGCCACTACCGCTGCCGTTTTTATCCTTTAATGTTAAACCTTCTTCACCAGCCGAATCAATTATCAGTGATTATGTTAGTGTCAAAGTCTTTAGCGCCTGACTGAGCCCCACCGCAGCCTCCTCCCGGTGGTTACCGTGTGGCCCAGAGGCTCAACTGAAACCACAGCGCACTGATCCCCTGTCAGAGCGCAACTGCTGCAGAGAGACAGTGATACAGACAGCTCTAAGTTTAACCTTCCTCCTCAACACTGCTGTGACAAGGCAAGGAGAGTTTATTATGCCTCACAAAACTCCCACATGTAGGTTTGCCTCACGATGAAAGTTGAATTGAGATCAGCCCCATCGGGCTCAATCATTGAGCAGCTGTCTGAGCTGGTGTGGTGGTCTTTTGTCCTTGGATTGAACATGCTTGTACATTGCTTCAGAACACCATGGGTGCACAAGTTGTATGAGATTACAGAGTTTTCTTCATAGCACACTTTGCTGTTAAAAAAAAAAAAAAAATCCCTACTCCAGACTTTCAGTTGCAAACCCGTCTCTTTCTCGCATGGGCTTTCCTCAGAGGCACCTGGCCTTGGATATGCAATGTGTGTATGGATTATTGCCACCGGCCGACAGGGCGGTGAGGCGGCTCGTTAAAAACCACTGTCGGCTGCAAGGTCACGGCTCTGGCTTTTCCACCTTCGTGTGTTAGTCCTTTGTCACATACACATTCATACATTACTTTTGAAAGTTAAGATATCATCAAGCTGCAAATATAGGTTATAAGACTTTATATCTACGTTATAATTACTTTTGTCAAAGTAATTCTTATAGTTACTGTTAGGGGCTTAAATGCTGGTATATTGACGGTAAACTAAAACTGAATACCATGCATGTCAGTCTTCCTTTAGTGTAAGAACTATCCTAAAAACTCAGGAATTGAATAAATAGAATAAATCCAACTGTATAGGTCTAAATTTTGACTTAAGAAATGCAGCCAGCTAATTTGATTAAACTCTGTTGGAAATGTCTCAGGACACAAAAAGATTTTTTTACATTGTTACATAAGTTTAGATCAGTTCTGGATTTGTGGGAAGCTGAGTGAGGATCACTGTAGAAGTGGAAGATGCACTCAGATTTCCGATTCACAAGTTTCGAGTTTGCAGACCAAAGACTTTATCATGGTGACTTTGTCCATTTCTTATTTGCAGTTTGAGGGTTCACTCTACAAGGCTGCTGTAGAAACTCAATTACAGTACAGAGGAAAACCCTGTCAACTGGATTATAATCAAAGGTTGCTGCTTTTTATATGCTCAACAGCCCCAGTTAGTCAAGTCTTATTAGATCTGATGGTACAAGTTAAAATGAATTATTGTCATTGTTTGATTTATTAAGAGACGCTGAAACATGAAAATGAGCCTCGGAGAGCCTCAGCCCAATTTAATCCTTGGCTGTTGGCACTTTGGTCAGTTCAGTTGTAGAAAATGGAATTGAAACTGAACATTCGTTGATACCAATACTTGTTTGCATTTAATACATTTAAAGAACATGTGGTGACCCAGTCCACAGGTGGTTCAGTGAAGTTGTTTCCCCTCTTTGAGTGAGTACAGATGCAGACGTCAGTGTCCAGAGAGAAATTGTCATCAAGATTATTTATTGTTCTGTTCAGAGGATGTATTTGTATTTATTTTTCATCCATTATTATATACCTCTCTTCAAGCGGACCACTTTAGATTTTTTTTCTTTAAAAGTCTGCTACCAGTGCTGATCGTGCATTTAATGACAAATTGGAAATCTGAATTTCCAACGAAATTGGAAATTGCGTTTTTACTTTCCAAAGAAAGTAAAAACGCCAATTTCAAGTCAGATATCCTTGTTGTGATATAAAAAATTTAACAGTGTGAGCATTAGTAGCTCATTTATCGCTTTGGGTAAATTAACTGTATTCCAAATGATGACATTTGATGTTAATTTAAAAGCTAAAAGAAAGGGCAAAGGTTTGAACTTTGCGGCTGAATAACCTTTCCCCTGCAGATTTTAATAGCTTATTGAATGACACATTATTTAGTTGTTGTGGAAAAAACATAATTCTGCGGTTGTGTTTCTTGGTTTTTAAAGTGTTAAGGACTTTAGACACTCAAATATAGTCTCTAGTACAGACTAAAGGGATTTTTTCCAATATATCTCCCCGTTTAAAAGCAAAACTGGAGAGAGACTGAGCTTTACCATGCTTAAAAAATTCCTTAAGCACCTTTTTTGCCAGCACTGTAGCAGAAATAACTTTTCACACTCATATACTTCAATTTTCACAAGCATATGTTAACAAGTGCTCATACTGTGATCTACTGAAATATGTGGATCAGTTTCAATTTGGTGCTCCTGTGATTACTATTTGCTCTGCAAGCTACAGCGCATCTTGTGGTTTAAAAGCAAAATATTGTCTTTAGACCAATAGAGATAAACATTACAACATCAACCCTGATCGGACTAATCTAATTGTATCCTGTAAATCTTCCAGTTAAGTTTTAATTAAAGTTGTATTAATATTGTAAGCATTAAGTAGCGAGGAATTTTACAGTGTAAACAAAAGCAAACTCTTTTTTTCTTGACAGTCTTAATCACATTTAGTGTAACTTTGCAACTGAAACATCTAAATCAAGAAGATCTGAAACAAACCTTGAAATAAGCACATGATACCAAATGTTCAGTGTTTACACTGAATGCAGCTCTGAATGTCAAGTCAAGTCAAGTCTTTTTATTGTCAGATACACAAAACAACAGAGTCGAACTGGGAACTGAAAGTCTTAGGATAGGACACCGTACAGCAGCTACCATAACAAGACATAACATGCCATAACATGTCATGATAGAAGTACTCTAACAAAAACAGTAACAATAAATGTGGATACTACAATATAGATTTTACGCTAATTACAAGAGCTATACTGAAAATATAATACACATAATAGCCTATGCTAATCTAAGACATATACTAACCTAGAACATAAGGTAAAATAAAAAATACAATATTGTGCAATATTGCAAGTTGCCCTTATGACACCGAACAAACAAGTCTGGGCTACTTTTAAGTGTCTCGTTGGACCACTGTTTCATCGAAATGTACCTTACACTGAATGCTAATTACTGATCAGTCGAAAAAAGCATTGATCGGGACCCTGATGCGATCCTTGGGATTGGTAAGGACATTCGTAATAAAAACTGAGTAAGCGGTTTTAATTTCAGTTTGTTAGATGACCAGCTTTGTGTTTCCTCTGCTGTGCCCATTGTTAGTTTGTTGCTACATGTTGTGAACACTGTTGGGTTACCCCTGAATGTGTTTGAATTAAATGCAGAGTTTTCTGCATCTTCACTCTCTGCAAAAATGTCAGAGCCTGATTAGATGTGATGGAGGAGACAAAAGGATTTGATTAATGGGCTTTAGAGATGGGCTGCGTTTCAAAGACGGTCGTCTCTACCATGACGTTGCCACAGCTCTCACCTGTCACTCAAAATGGCCGCGCCCAGAATAACAGTTAAAGGTACTCTTTCAGCAGTGCGTTTTCATCACCTTACCATAGATTGAGCAGTTAATATCCAGTGATGCTTCACATTACCTCCTCACCCCTCTGCAGCGTTTCACCGTCATGTTTTTACAGAAGCCCAGAAGGAACAAACCAAACACTGCCTCTATGGTTTATATTATTTTAGATATTATATATATGGCCATTGCAGTTCCTAAGGATGCAATTTACAAAGCTACATGTGACTAACATCCTACACTGGACATTTTATACAATTGAAGAAGGAGAATTCTCAACCTGCACAATTGTCATGTAGGGTGAAATGAACTATATAGATGAAAACAGTGTGTTGTATCTCACTCTCAATGGGCCTCATGCAAGAACATTTTCGTATTTTTATTCTAAATTTCTCTCACTTTTTTCGTAAGAAGGTCTCGTACGAACACGCCACGTCAGATTCAACAAGCGCTCTTAACTTCGGAAAAAGTGTGTAAACGACCTGCGTAAATGATGAATCCCACCTGTGTGTATCTAAGTTCACGTGCATGAGGATAGTAGATTTGCATACTCCACGCCCTAAATTATACCATATAAGGGTACACTTCCTCTCTCCTGTGCCAGGAAGTGTTGAGTGTTGAGTCATGAGAATGGTATCAAGGTGCAAAAAGAACAACTTTAGGGGCTCTGAGATTGAAGTTCTGCTTTCAGAGATCCAAAAAGGAAAATCTGTCATTTTTAGCAGTGTCAGCAGTGGAACTACGGGACCTGCTAAAGCGAAGAAATGGGAAGAAATTAGGAGTGCTGATAATACCATGTCACCGTAATAAAAAAATAAATGGTTTGATATGAAAATGGCTTAAAAAAACGTCTCGCCATGGGCAGGCGATCGATGACTGCAACTAAAGCCGTGCAATCAGTTGTTGCCTCATCATGATGGCTCTTTGATGGGGTGGTCCATGAGGGGGGTCTTCTGGCACCACACTTTCTGGTCTGCCTTGGCTGGTTCAGGTAAAGACCCTCGTTCATGGCAATATTGCGCCATGAACGAGATATCGAGACACACCACGACAGCACGGGTGTTTTGATGCATATATGTGTCTCGTGCTCCAATTATGATTAGCAGTCGAGCCACGGGATGAAAGTCCCTCTTAATTTGTACTTGTTGGACAGCGGTGTATGGGAATTTGATGTACCATGGGGGATAAACTGATGAGAGCTTTGATGACCGAGGGGAGCGCACGACTCACAGAGGACTGAGACACCCCCGATCTGTCTCCAATCTCGCTCTGAAAGGTTCCTGTGGCCAAAAATCCAAGGGGGGTGAGGACCTGGGTGTGTGGTGGAATTGGGTTTGATCGGCGTGCTTTTCTCTGGAGTTGTGGCTCCAGTAAGCTGCATATTTGTAGCAGCACAGCCCTTGGGAATCTTAATCGCGATGTCAGCCATTCGATGTCAGCCATTCGTCTGTCTCCACACGGTCTCTTCCAAGAGCCTGACGCACTAAGGCATCCGAAAGTAGCAAGACAGCCGCTGGTTACGCTTCCCATTAACCTTGTTATATACAGATTCAAATGAACCTTCAATTAGTGCACAATTTAAGTCAAACAGAATAATGTCAGCATAATTATGGGGTATAATGTATGTATTTATTTATGTTTTCTTCAAAGTAATTAAATATACAATCCATTAGTCAAGCAAACTTGATTTGAATAACAGCGGATTATTTTACGAAACTCCTACGACAGGTCTGGATCACTCTTAAATTCTGTTCGTACCTGACAGAAAACGTAAAATACGAAAAGATTGGTGCATGCACAAATTCTCTTAAATCACTCGTACGGACGATTTAAGAACAAATCTGTGCGTACGAACGGTTCTTGCATGAGGCCCAATGTGTTTAATTCTGCTGTAAAGGTGGACATTATATTCTGTTATGGAGTTGACTTAAAGTGATAGTTCGGAGTAGATTCACCCTAGGGTCATTTGAACCATGACATCCAGCCAAGTAGCCCACCTGAAGTTTTTTCGATCTTGGCTGAACATCAGCTGAGTTACTGAGTTATCCCGAATAGCTTCGTACAAGCGCTAATGGACCCTGGCAGTATCTCCAAAATTACCACACTAAAATCACATGTCATGACACCAAACTTCTACAGTAGTACAAATATGGTCTGTACTCACAAAACGATGCATTTGGAAGTAGAGCCCTGCACTCCCGCGGGAGTCCCGTGGGACTCGCGGGACCCAACGCAAAGCAGTGCGGCGCGGGACACATTTTGAAAGCTCATTGCGGGCGTGGGTGGGAGGGGGAGTGCCTAAAAGGAAACTGAGAAACTGAGAAGAAATAAAGCCTAACTAAAAGAAGTTCAAAAGCGTGATCTATCTCTCCTTTTAGTCAGGAGATGCGCATTGCACAACGACGAGGGGCAGGGCAACCTACTTAAATAATAATTGGATTGTATGTTACATTTTCAACATTCCGGGTTTAGAAAAGGTAGGGTAATTAATAACACATATTGTTTTCATTCCACTTGTTTGCATTTAAATCAATGTAACGTGAGCTGTAGGCTTCGATATTTATGCTCAAATCCACTCAAAGTAGGGGGCGGGGCTCCATCACGCTGTGTTTAAAATCATATTAACTAAAAATATATACTTTTACTTCCAAGAATGGAAATGTGAGGAGTGGCATATAACATATTATGTACAATGTATTATTCTTAATATTCACGGTAGATTTTGGTAGGTATGTTGGGTAGGCTTACTGCTGTAAAGCCTCAGCTGCTTGTGCCATCTAATGCGCTCCTGCACTATGTGCCCCACGTGAAGGATCGGACAGTGGTGTGCGCAGCTAAGATCATGTTTCTTTCCTCAAGCCGGGAGTGCGCAATGCGGGAGCGTCCCGCGCAGGCCTCTATTTGGAAGTTTGTACATAGTCCAGGAGTTTATTATTATCAACACAAGCCTAATAGCTTCTCTGCTGCTAAAGCTGCGTCGACGTCACTTCCTTGATCTGGGAGCTTCAATGTAAGATGAGGGTTGATCTACTACTGTAGACAACAAAGTATATGCTATATTCTACATGATTTTTTATGAATTTTTATGTTGTAGAGTTGTGAATTTATTTTATCAATGGAGAAATTGAGCAGCCTTGCTTTGTTGTCTACAGTAGTAGATCAACCCTCATCTTACTTTGAAGCTCCCAGATCATGGAAGTGACGTCGACGCAGCTTTAGCAGCAGAGAAGCTATCAGGCTTGTGTTGATAATAATAAACTCCTGGACTATGTAGAAACTTCCAAATGCATCGTTTTGTGAGTACAGACCATATTTGTACTACTGTAGAAGTTTGGTGTCATGGCATGTGATTTTAGTGTGGTAATTTTGGAGATACTGCCAGGGTCCATTAGCGCTTGTACTAAGCTATTCGGGATAACTCAGTAACTCAGCTGATGTTCAGCCAATATCGAAAAAACTTCAGGTGGGCTACTTGGCTGGATGTCATGGTTCAAATGACCCTAGGGTGAATCTACTCCGAACTGTCACTTTAACTAGTCTCATGTGGCCATTTCAGGAACTGTACTCCTTAGGCTCCCTCTTGGTTTAATTTTAAATTCATATTCACTAAAATGTTCACAAAAACTCCTAATATTACTCTTAATCAATGGCTCATTAGCTCATCTCAAACTGAATTCAAATGGGATTTTAGGAGCTAATAATGGCATTTTATTTTCTGTAGCATTTTAAAGATAAAGATTCATAAGCTTAAAACTAATATTTTGATTATAAATTGATTGAAAGTGAACAATAATAACTAATGAATGCCAAACGCTTCACCTTTTCAGAAGCTAGGCTCTCCGTGGCGTCAACATGACTGTACGCAGATGTAGCATTGGTTTTGAAATGTGTCGTATCAGTTCATAATAGTGTAAGATTCGATGTGTCTGCCTGCTATCAAGACTTTCTCTTTGACTTACACTCAGCCCTCTGTGCCTCTTCATCTGCCCATTCTCTCCATCTATATGTGTTCCAGTGTTGAGTGGAGGTAGAATAGATTGTAATTTGCTGTAGCCTTGGCACTCTTGCACTCTGGACTCATTGAAGGAGATTGATGGCCCTCTTTCTTCAATGTCTGTTGTTTTGGATGCAGAGAGAAAAAGATGGAGACGTCGAAGTGGATTTAGAATGAGAAACGGACTGAGGGAAGTTGTTGGAAGGCAGGTGTAATGGGGAAAAAGGAGATTGAGGAAGGGTGAATGGTCGCTGTAAAAGATTAAGGAATGGGGGAGGAATTGCCAGCATGGAGGAGCTTGAGAGGACGTTAAATATGGTTTGTTTTTTATTAAGTGAGCGTATGCATCAGCCTTGGATTGGTCTCAGATTCGCACATCGTCCTTTTTTTGTGCACGTGTGGTATAGAGTTGGCTACTCTTCGTTTGCATGTCAGTAGGGCTGTATTTAAATGTCAGATTTTCTTTACTGGATGCAAATGAGGCAGGAACAGATTGTGATGGTGTGATTTTGTACATGTCATGTTTCTGTTGCATTAGAATACTAAAGCCATTAAAGTACTGTATGCAGTATTAACAGTCAGTGTTGCATTGCATGGGAATTAGGAGCCCTTCATCCCTCTTTTATGATGGATCTGTTGCCCGTGTGTGGGTGGCATTAGGTTTTATTGGCTGTGATGACAGTTTTGCTCTTAATTGTTTCAGTTATTCTCCCTCAGTGGCTCTTTTTGAATTTAGTCGAGCACTTGATGTACCCCCCTGGTGTTTTGTTCTATTCTACACATTGGTCTTTTCAAGTTAGTTTGGGTTTTAAATTGGTGAGACAGAGGAGCTAACCTTTCTTCTTTCTATTTAGATTTCCCCTTCTTTTGAGAGATGGATTGAATCTGACATGTTCTTTATTTTTGGGCTACCCCCTTCTTCTTGTTCTCCTTTTCTGCTTAATTTGTCATCTTCTCCTTTAGTGACTACTTTTTTGTTCCTGTGTTTCTTGACTATTGTTTGAGCTGCTATTCTACTCCCTTTGCCTTTCTTGCTCTGTTTCATCAGCTTGTTGTACATGGACCCAGCTTTCATCCTGCCTCTCCCCCCTCTGTGTCTTTCATTTTTCTGTTCTTTGTTTCACACTCTGGCACTTTTTCTTTCTCACCTCTCTTACTTGCAGCCCTATCCTCCTTTTTTTATTTTTTTCTTAGATGTACCATGCTGTCTCATGGTGCCCTGACATTGTTGGGGTCAACTCGTCAGGCCTTAGGGCCATGACTAATCTATTTCTATTGTTATAACTTCAGGATGAAACCGACCACAGGAGAAATCCCAGCAGAGAAAATAACGTCCTGCTTATCCAAACTTTATTGGCTTGTTACAAGCTCCAGGTCACACATCATATCTTGTGATAACATCTGAGCATCACATCCAAGACCTGTGTGCATTTTGAAAACAGACAGTATAGGCAATTGCCATTTTTTAGATCCAAGTGTAGAACAGTGGAAGTAAAGTTAAGGTATATGCAGAAAGAAGCGATAGAGTAGTCAAAATGTTCAAAACCACAATTGCTTGAATGCTGTGGGGAAGTGGAAACCCATTTTAGGTCGATAATTTTTGGTTTGATAAGGGAAACTTACTGAAAGGTACCAAACATTCGTATTAAGTTGTGTTTCTGTCATGTTTTACATAGAATTGGGTGTTTGTTAAATCTTGACGATGTCATCTGGTTCGAGTGTTGATACGTCCACTTTTATTTAAAAAGCAAAACTGCTACTCAAAGATGACACCACGAGTACACCTAAACATTACATTAGGTTTACATCGCAAAGGGGGTGCAGGGGGGCACATAACATGAAACATGAGACATTTTTTCGTTTACTTCAAAAGAAGTTAGAGGCTGAAACAAGTGGTATGCCAGCTATCAAAGAAGAATGGCTTCCAAAGAGATTTTCCTGTAGCTAACTGATAATGGACTTAAAACTATGAGCAAAAAAACAACAGAAGCCCCCCAAATACACGCTTAAATATGACTTTCTCAAAAGTTGTTCATGAGTATTTTCAGTATCCACTTTGACATTTAAGATTTTTCATGTTGTTGAATAGATTTTTCTTTTTTAGAGAGGGCCTATTGATCCGGGTCGCATCTATTTTGTTGTCATGTTTAGAGTGCGCGTCTGCTTTGTTGAGTCAGAGAGGACTATCACATTTTCAGGTGTACTATTGATCAAATACTGGCGGGCCCGTACACACATCGCAGAGCCAGGCTACCTTTTTGACATTTCATTCAGGGCTCAACCTTTCTATTTTGCATCTGATTGACATTTCCCCGGTATATATGTGTAAACATACAGATATTTCATTCATTCATGCGGATCATCTTTTCCCTCTCCGAGGTAAAAAGTCTACAAGCAGTTTGGATTCTCATCACGTAGAAAATGAGCCCATAAAAAGTAGCCTATTATCTTTGCAGCCTAATATGAGTCAGTGTTTAGAGTCACAATTTATTTGGCTTCTGAGGCAACGTATCGGTCGCATTCCCTTTAGTTTCAAGTCATTCTTCAAGCTTTAAAATGCAACTTCGTATTTAATGACGTGGATGTTAAAACATTTCTTAAATCACCTGGCTTTTTTCAGTTTAAATGTCAGGCGTCTTTATGGATTTTCTGGTTTATGAGCCCAAATAGCATCACTGTGGCTGTAGACATTTCCTTGCAATCCAAACAGACATCCTTCAGTAATTTTTTGATCTTACGCAACCAGCCTGCTCTGTAAATTCTGTTCGCCTGTGGTTGACTGGCATGTGAAGTATGAGAAAGCGGCCTTGGTCCTGTTTATTTTTGTAGGGGTGATATTTGAAAGAGAATTAGACTCGGAGGATTTTAATGAGACTGCCAGAGCACACATGCCACCGTCGTCCGTTCTGTCAGACGCTTGTTCAGTTATTGAGGTCTCTTGGGCCTTTATTAAATGCAGCTTGTATATATAAATTCCATCCACAAAGATTTTGATCATTTTTTTGGGTGAGTGTAAATATACCATGAGTTGCATTAAGGAAACATTGAGCCTGCTTTGATTGTAATTGCTGTAAGCACTAAAAATCCATTTATGGGATGGAGACTGCGTTGCTTTATTGGTCTGCATTAGTTTGGGGTTTTCCAGTTTGCTGTCTAGACTCACTTTGTGTTTTTACAAGTATTTTATGTTTAGTGTAATCATACAACAAGGGCCCTTGTCCCACTTTGTTGGGTAAACCTTCTTTCAGTCTTTGTATGTGTTTTTTCAATATCTTGTCACACAGACTCACTAACTCCAAAATATTCTGCATTCAAGTCTCCTACATAACAGATGCGCACACAAGCAGTCAACTTGACAAGGAGTCTTGCAAGAATATGATAAGACAGTAACTCACACCCACGCCTGCTCTCACAACTACAGTCTTGTATACTCTTTTTGCTGTTTGTGTTAGCAGCTTGCCAAGAAGCTCAGGCTGTGGACAGACGTAGTACTGACACACCTACAGACACAGAGACCTGACGGACAGGGTCCAGCTGGCTGGTATGGCAGCGAGAACGGAGCAGATGTGCGTGGTGCTTTGA
This sequence comes from Odontesthes bonariensis, assembly GCF_027942865.1. Taxonomy (NCBI): domain Eukaryota; kingdom Metazoa; phylum Chordata; class Actinopteri; order Atheriniformes; family Atherinopsidae; genus Odontesthes; species Odontesthes bonariensis. The sequence continues at coordinate 7,874,986 of NC_134526.1, read as the reverse complement.
TCTAGGTAAGTACCAAGTCACACGAGGCTCTCGGGGAGGGAAAAAGGGGACTGGTTTGTACCAATACTGAGAAATTGTGAGGATATTGTGGGTAGATAGGGACTCAGAGGCGGGTCTGTCTCAGTCCACCATACGTTAACACTTTGATAATACTTCTTTTAACACTATCAGTGGGAGAGTTTTCAGAATGTTTTAAAAACAATTGACATGAAATCAAGTGATTGGCTCTAACTTTTCTATTTCTGATGTAGATTTCAAACCGTATAAGGAATTATTTGTTCTTTGGCGTTTTATCAAAGTAGGCAGAGAGAGTTAAGGTAATTTACATATTTATTGAAGTTGCACACACCTTCTAATGCATTCCAAATTCAATTATTTGTCTTTGAAAAATAATTTTTTGGACAGTTTTTGGACAGACTGGAATGTTGAGGTGAAAAAAAAAAAAAATCAAAAGACCCAAACACCTTCAGTTCTCTTCGTAGACTTGCTTTGAAGTCAGCTGGGGATAAGAGGACATGGACAGTCCAGAATGAGAAAGAAGGTAAGCGTACACCTTCAAAGAATGAAGGTGACAGAAGATCTAAAGGCTGCCAGTGAAGAATTGCAAGTAGCAAGTTGCATGCCAGCTCTGTGTGATATAAATGACTGTTGGGTAAAACGTTTCATGCGGTAATCTGCCATCATTAACAACAGCAAATTGCACTCAGGTCTCATAAGAAGTAAGAAAGAAGCAATATCAAGTGATTATAAGTGGAAATCAGAGTGGAGGCACATTAATGTGCCAACATAAGAGTTGAATAGATACATTGATAAATAAATGAAAATAATTATGTGTCCCTTTGGGGAAAGTGTGTCTATTACGGGAACTTCTCTTTCAATTTGATATCCAGAGAGAAAGCTGGGCACAAAAGCTGGATGGAAAGAATGCATAAAGAAGCACACGCCCTCACAGAGAGGCCATCAGAAGCACGTGTCTATGCCGATGGGTGACAGTAGTATTGTCGATATGAATGTAAGATTATTAAAGTGAGTCTTACTTTTCTGTTTCAACTTGAAACAAAGTTTGTGTTTGTGTGAAGACGAGAACTCCCAGGACACGGATCAAAGCTGTTCTCTGTGATCCCGAGTTTGAAGTGTGATTCGCCTTCAGTGAGACTCGTAGTGATAGTTTCAGAGATGAAAATGAAGAGAATCGCAGGGTGTGTGTGTGCTTTGTCTTGTGTGTATTGTACGACCTGTGTATCCTGTGTGTAAGCATATGTACACAATTGAAAGACCGTCCTTGCTGACCCCGCACTTACAGGCAATTTGCTGTTATCGTCGTGACAAGTGTTTTCATATGGATACTTGGTAATTAGCTAAGAGGAGATGGAGAAAGGTTGGAGTTGGTGAGGCATTAGAACATCTTTCAGAAGGCCCCTCTCATCTTACTCCCCTGAAATCTGTCAAGAAGCTTGTCTGGGGCCCTTGCTTCCCAGACCCCTCCCTCACACTTGACTGCTTCAGTTAATTGAAGCCACTTCAGATCAGTCAAAAGAGCTGCATCTGCACGCCTGAGCAGATCACAGCGCTCACCTGACCTGCCAGTCACGACTGCCCACAGCTGCCTGCCACACACAACCACAACCACACATCATTGTCCTTGACATTTACTAACCCAAGACAAAGCAGATACACGCTCAGTGTACGCCTCCCCAAACCCATGTCAGTAGCTCTGTCCTTGTTCTGTCTTAAGCCAGGGGGCATCTACACCAGTCCATTTAAAAGATTTATATGAATATGATTATGATTTAGAGAAAGACCTTTCAATTGATAGCATTGAAAGTATTAATCAGAAGGCCTAAAAATTTCAAGTGAACCAGAAGACATATTGTTTGAAGTAGACTTTCAGCTACAATAAGTAACCCTGACTTGCATAGTTCCAACTTTAAAGAGATACATTTTTGTTGTCTCGTCCGGTAAACTAGATGATTTATGCTAGAAAAGCCAAGCATATCAAAATGAAGGAAGGGTAAACTTGTGCTCAAGATGCAACAAAATCCCTTTTCAGTAGTGGTACAGTAGTAAATCTGAAGGAGCACATAAGAAGGGGAAAAGCTCAGTGCAAACAAAGAGCCAAGATTGCAGGCTTACAGAGCTCAGCCCAAATGACATGCACTACAATTGGATTTGCATTGAATAATTTGCCTCCCACATGGCTTTTGTTGATAAATTATGGCTGTAATGAAAATTGTCTGTGGTTATCAGAAAGCAAGCCAAGCATGGAAACAACAAAGATTCAACTTGTTTTCCAATTTGGACCTAAACAAGCTTGCAGAGGTGTGTAAAGGTCATTTTACATTTACAATTTTACCTTCAATGATTCTGCAAAGGAAATGTTATGATTTTTGTTTGGTTCTACTGGGCCATGACTTCTTTTAACAGTTTAAGTCTTTGTTGTCTGTACGTTTAAAATGTCCCGCTGGACTCTTTTAACATAGAGTTTGTAAGCACTTGTTGAGGTCTGGGTTTACACCATCAGGTTAAGGTTTTATCATCGGTGGAAACCATCGAGGTTACCTGATTAAAATCCAGAGAAGATTGTGTTTAAAAAAACAAAGAAGAAGATGGATGTGGTGGATGTCTCAGATGGAGAAGCCGTGTGTGTTGTGCTGCACAGAATGAACGCAGGAAGTTGGAGGAAAAGTGTGTTGGCTTTGAAATAAACCGGCGCTGTCTTGTTTCTGGGACAGGCGACTCGATCAGTGTTTGGCTCAGAGTCGCAGCAGTGCAGATGTTTACCGCTGATCCCTCAGACGAGCTATTTGTCAGACTTCTGTCCTAAAAGGCGAAACCTTCTGAAGTAGTATCCTGCATCTTGAGTTTGCAACATTGTGCCCGTCTGATGCTTCTGCAGCGCTGCGTCCCATAAGACCGAGCACTGGGGGTGTCTCAGGGACAGCCATGCAGAGTACTGTAGATCTCTTTCAGAAAGCCCAGTTGGGAGTGGATATCTGCTGTGAGAAATGGAACTTGTGTATTGTTTTAAATGCCGGGCTTGTCCTTTGTCAGTGTACTTTATTGTGGTAGCCTTTAGTTATACTGTGGCTCACTCAGCTGACATTTAATGCCCCGCGATTAATCTGATGCTGCTTTAGCCGAGGCGTAGTTGTTGCGGGCTTGGGTGTGAACAGACAGAAGTGACAGCTGGCCAGCCATATGTGACAAGCCTGTTAGATCTTTATGCCTTAATTATTCCTTCCCTTAGGACCAATATTGACATTTAAGGTCTTAACACTTAGACCCCATAAACTGCCAGCCATCGGTTAGCATTATCAGTCCCTTGGCAACCTCCAAGCAGACCTAGAAAGGTACTTGATTATTGCTAACTGCTGAGTTTATGTGTGTCAGCCGTGGTGGAATGGATCCTTTCAAACTCATCACGCAGTTATAAAAATCATTGTCTGATGGCTATCAAAGGTTTCCATTGTTTATTTTTCCTTACTGTCATTTCTGTGGGATGTTTTCTTGCTTTTCATGAAGGAAAACTGAAGATCTGAGGTTGGGACGCATGGTTTTCATTTATCTTTCTGTGTGAATGTTGAGAAACCTTTTTGAGAATAACTGGGATTTGGAGCCATACAAACAGAATTGGTTTTAAGTGATAACTTGATGTGTTCACTATCTGATTTTCCACTAAATCTTTTTCTCCTTCTCTTTATGTTTTCTTTCAGTCTGTCTCACCTGGGTCGTCCCCACTTATTCTCACTTTTCTCGTTGTCCCTGGCTCTAATTTTAGTTGCCGGGGCAACCCTGTGGCTGCCTCTACTTATGCGTCCTCCCTTGTGTTTCTCTGAGCTCCTTCTTAAGTTTTCCGAGCTAATTAATGATTATTTTTGTCATTATTATTATTTCTTTTTTCACAGTGCTCCTTTTAAAAGAGCTCACGCTTTTTCTCTCTCACCCTTTTGTCTTCTTTCTTCCTTGCTCGTTTGCCTTCATTCTGGCTCGACTCTTGCTTTTATTTTCCTCCCTTTTTGTTTTGTGGCAGTCTCACGAGTTTTTTCCACATAACTCTGCAGACTGCCGTTGTTGGGTTTAAGATGTGCAGAAAATTGTGGTCATTTAAGGACACTAGTGGACTATCACTGCTTATCTAATGACATACTTTGATGCAAATGAGTATGCTTAGTGTACCTTGTCTGATTGTTTGTTTTAATGGAGGTTTAAATGGAGTTTAGAAAATGTCTTAGTTCATCATAGAAGTTCAGTGAAATGCACAAATGGATGAGAACACGCATTTGTAGCACACCCTTGGGATGCATGGTAATATCCAATAACTTTGCTATAACTCACATCGTCATTCGAGCCCCTATATTTTATTTTATTGCAGCGGTTTGGTTGGATGTCCTTTAAAGCTCTGTCTTTATACTGGTGGTCCTGATTCAGAAATAAGTGCTTCTTTGTCATCATGTTTTTTTCCCCCTCTGCAGCTGATGCATCAGTGCTTTTATAAGCTACTGTCAAATTGTTTCCTTAAGTAAAAACAAATTGTTTTAAATATCACCAGTGGGAAATTGCAGATTGATTGTTATGTTTGAAGGAATAACACTGACGGATATAAGAAAGTCTTAAAATGATGATCAGCAACATTTCTTTTGAATTTACGAATGGACCTCGTTCATTACCCCAACATACTCTAGTTGTACTTGCATGTATGTGTGTTTCAGAGCGTCTATAGTAAATCTATTACTAATAGGTTTTACCTCCAAAATCGCAACAAGCTTGTGTGTCACATATTAACAAAGTCATTTTGCCTCAGATACATTTTCTTTTTCATATCATATTGTCATAACAAAGATAGATTTCACTAGTTATAATTTTATTTGAGGTGTTAAAAACCTGATTTGCTCCATTATGACTTCAGTAAGCATTTTTAGTTGGATCTATGCCATTTGGTTGCAAAGGAAACAAAAAGAATGTGTAAATGTCATCTGAATCGTCCCAGTGATTAGAAGTGTGATAGCGATTTACCAAGCTCATCCTGTATTCTGTGTCCCTTCTATATGGCACCATTCGTCTCTTCATCTCACGGGCATCATAAGGTGGAAAAAGTGTTTGCTTTCTTCATTCCTCCTTTTGGAGCAGCTGTAACTCAGGAGGAAGAGTGGCCACCTGCCAATCAGAACGTAGGTGGGTGATTTGATTCCTCTAGGTCACATGTGGTAGTGTCCTTGGGCAAAACACTGAACCTCACTTTGGCTCTGATGCGTTCATCTGCGTGGGACGTGTGTGATTAAAAAAAAAAACAAAAAAAACACTCCAGAGCCTGTAACAATGTATAGACTAAGAAGTGCTGTATGTGTCTGTGTGAGTGAGTGTAAAAGTGCAGGAAAGCACTGTATAAATACGGAACACTTCCTATGAAACTCTGCCCATTACACACGTGTGAGCTATGAATACATTGGATAGGAACCATTGTACTGGGAGAGGATATGGTCTTCAATTGTCATTGGCTCTAAAAACCCAGACCATCAGCAGGTTCATTACACCGACTGTGTATCCATCTCCTGAAGCAGTTACTGGCTCCGAACTGCACTGTGTTCCCAGATGGGTGTAGAGGCTCCTGCATGCGTATTTATTGGTAACTGAGGGAAGTGAAAATTTGTTGGTGTGACCTGGATGCAGTTTTTTTTGTGCTTTCCTTGGGTGCTATTCTAAAACACCTCCTCATCATGCTGGCGGTGCAGCTTTACATTGAAAACCTCTACATACAGGCACAAAAGCTCAAATTAAATCAAACTTTATTTATATAGCACTTTTTATACAAAAAAGCAGCGCAGAGTGCTTTACATAATAAAATCAATGATAAGATCAAGACATACATAAACTCACACACACACAACATCACACTGACAGCCACACTGCACACATAAACCCCCCAACATGAGCGACATCAACAACAATAAACATTGTAACAGTGCAATAACACCAGTGTCTGGTAAATGAGCGAGTGAAAAAACGTTATTTCACATGACACATTGAAAGGACTTGAGCTGACTTGATGGGTGGTTAGCATTGTCGCCCAACAGTCCAAAAGCATGCATGTCAGATCATTTGGCGATTCTAAATGGACCGTAGGAGTGAGTGAGTGAGTATGTGGTCGTTTGTCTGGCTTTCTGCGCCGTGATGGCCCGGCAACCTCTCACCGGATGGTAACGGGGATCGGTATTACCCCAACCCCCACTGACCCTAAATAGGATGGAGTGGGTGTATGTAATGGATGAAATCACTTGATAAGCACTTTTTTAATGTTTAACTAAAAGGTACAAGAAATCCATTAATTTCTCAGTCAGTTTATTATAAGTCAGTGGAAAGATTATTTCTGATAGATCCCCTAAAGGCAGCTCGAATCCTGAAAATCATTACAATAAAGTCCTCTGAGTGACTGAAAGGGTTCGTGCTTGCTTGTTGCCAAGCAGCAGTTTCTTTTTTCCTCGTTTGTATTTCATTAATCCACTGATAATGTCTGAAGTTATTATTGATAACTGTGGGGCAACATGACCGCGCTGGGTCATGCAGAATATAAGATTCAGGATTTTATTCTAAAATAGAAATATGGCTGTAATCAAATGGGTTTGTTTATTTTGTTTATTCACAGAAAAATGTAATTAGGCCCGAGCAGCTAAGCGCTGCGAAGGCCTATTGTAACTGAAGGATTTCACTATTATTAGGCCCGAGCAGCTAAGCGCTGCGAAGGCCTATTGTATCTGAAGGATTTCACTATTATTATTCTTCATCTTTTCCGTCTGGAATCGCGAATGGGGACGCCTTAACGTATTCGAAAACTCACGTAACTTTGCCCAAAATTGTCCCCCGCGTGAAACTGCATGATTTTAATGGAATCAAAAGTGGGCGTGGCCCAACTGCTCTACAGCGCCACCTAACGTGAGATAGCCCGAACCGTACGTCGTAGAGATCTGAAACTCGGTATGTATGTAGACCGCCTCACATCAAGAACAAAAGTCTCTTGGAGGTATGCTCTAAAACGTACAAGGAGGCGGCCATTTTGGGTCAAAGGGCATATTTTGGCCATTTTTCATATTTACACACCTCGCAGGAAAATTTTCACGCCCCAGAGATTTTGAGCTACGGACTTCATCTTTGGTCGGTATGCAGTTAAGGGATGGGGGAACAAAAGTTATCAGAAGACTTGAGTTTTTGAGCATGTTTAGGGGGCTTGGCCAAGCGGCGAACTTGGCGTACTCGCCAGTGTAAACGAAACGCTATAACTTTCACGTAAAGAGTTAAATCTGCACCAAACTTGGTATGAGTCATCCATGTTGGATGCATGACAATCCTACGTGGTCATATGCTGACGTCATCTAAGCCCCGCCCCCTCAGAACAGGAAGTCCCTTATTTTACTTGGAAAGCTCCATCTCTGGCCAACTTCACCTAATCAACATGATCTTGTGTCAGAATACAGATAACAAGTTGGTCTCACTTGCTTTAAAGCACCAACAGTTTTCAGTTGAAGGCGTTGCTCTGGCGGCTTGGTGAAGTCAGACATCACGCCGTTACCATACGTTTGGCTCTAAATTCTACAGTTTTGAGCCGAGATGCACCAAACTCACTGGGATCGATCCTAATCCGCCCCCCAACAGGTGTGCAGTCCAATATTTGATGGGCGTGGCCTAATGCCTCCACAGCGCCCCCTAGAACATCTAAAAACATCAGCCCCAAGCCATGCTTTCACCGACAAAAATGAAACTCAACACACCTGTGCGTCTTGTCAGGACCTAAAAAATAGTGTGGGCGTGGCAGAATGGCACATTCCAATCCCTCGCCGTTTGCATACGCTCGTCTCTAAATCACACATGCATCATCCGATTTGCACCAAACTAGATATGAATGACCTTTGTTCACATCTAAAGAGCCCAATAGGATTATATTGGAGTGCGACTCCAGTGTGCCCCCAGATCATTTAAACAGCTATATCTCCCTGAGACATCCGATCTGTACCATATTTTTGCTGCATTATTACGGAGCAGCGCTGGACACATTGGTGTGGTACATTGTTACAAGTCACTAAAAGCCCCGCCCAATAAAAACGTAACTCTTCATAGCCACACGATATGTTGAATAGCCTTCAACAAGTCCTCTCCAATCCTTCGCCACAAAACAGGAACTGACAGTCACTCAAATTTTCACTTTTATTTATTAACAAGACAGTGCATATTAATAACAGTACATCTATAACATGCCAGAGTTAGCCAAAGGCTAGTTTTAATCTTTAGTCCTGGTGAACAGTTTTAAAATGGCACCCCAAAAAAAAAATAAATAAAAAATAAAGGGAATGTTAAACAATAGAATCATCAACAAATAACAACTCCTGTCTAGAAGGTGAGATATCAGTCCAACGTTGAACACATTCCACTTGTCATACTGTTGTGGAATGAAGGCCATTTGGGAGATTCAAATACTGCCTCGTGCTCGGGTGCAGGAAAGGCGTGGGACCATTGATGACGCCACTGGAGCGGCATTGTTGGCCTTTTTGCAGTCAAAAGGTCGTAGCGTTGTTCAGCAGCGACACTTTCTGTGTGTCATAACAGACCAGAATTAATCACATCGACACCAACAAAAATCCTACAAGAATTTCTATTATGCTCATGTTTCTCATAACTTCTTTACATTGGCACAAAACATCTTTGAACACACACTTTGCCAGTCCAGAGTTTAAAGGTTTTCTACTTGTCAAAATTTGTTCAAACTTGTCAGCACAAATCAGCAGGGCAACACAGGGATTTGAACCCCGTCCCACAAGTGGGAGTACCAATACCATTGCCTTTTGCTTTTTTTAATGCTATATGACAAGGTAAAGCAAAACTTGCATTAAGAACAGCATGCTAATTTCTGTATATTAACTTATATTAATAGCCGTTTATCACTACTTTAAAATATATTTCTGTGGAAGTTAAATAAATGCCGTCTTAATGCAAGAAACGAAACCTTTACACAATAAAGACTTTTTTACTGTTAAATAGAACACAAATTTCATAACATAGGTAATTAAAGTGCTTAGCTAATGCGCCACCTCCGGGACAGGCGGAAGGGCCACAATTAGTTCCCGTCTTAGTCTCTGCCTTAGTCTTCAGTCCTGACTTACTGAGGGGCAGCTCCTTCCGTGCACAGAAGTATGCATCGGGATGCTTCCTCCTGATGTGAAGTGAGAGCCCCCTTTGGGACAGGAAAGAGACGGGGCAGGTCACACAGGCAAATCGTGGCGGAGAATCCCCCTCTTGCCTGTGAGCTGTCACATCGTTCAACTTTTTGGGATTCAGAATTGTCATTATTTAAACCTTGTAAAATATACAGAAAACATAAAATTCATTTAAAATAAAAACTAATAGTTATATAAATAACATGTACAAAAATACTCTTCCCCCTCCAATATACTCTCATCTGTACATAAAAACAAAATAATTATTTCATTAAAAACTACATCAGCTTAAAACCACACTCCGGTGTTGTTTGTTTATGTGCTGTGTGCAATGCAGTTAAGCTCCATGAGGATGTTTGTGGATTTTTATGTACAGTGTGCACTGGTAGGCCGAAGCCACCTTGTTCATCAGTGCTAGCTGTTGTCTGTCCCTGTTCTGGTGTCGTGTTGTTTCCCTGGTTCTGTGTTACTTTGTTATGTTGCTCGGAGGGTTTTGAATAGTTAAAACCATTAAAAAAATAAATATTCCCCCCCCAAATATACTCTCCATCTGTACTTTAAAAACTAAAACAAATAATTATTTCATTAAATAACTACATCAGCTTAAAACCACACAGAATTCCTTCATGATCACTAAAATATGTTGGTATTACCACTGCTTCTCCCTCATAAACATCTGATTTAACATAGATGTGATCTATTAAACTACCCCTTTCAGTAGTTGCTTCCTGGACTATTTGCACATATCCTCTGGTTTTAACACAATTTAAGATAGTTGATGACTTTAAAATATCATCATTAAAATCTCCCATCAATGCTATTGTTCCAGTTGCCAATTGCTCCAGCCAGTCAAGCATCTTTACCAAATTGGTTTTAAATAATGACAGAGGATACTGTGGTGAGCGATAAATTACAACCATTGCAATGTTCAAATGCAAAAAGTTATAAATTAAACACTCCAAATTGACCTGTGGTGGCTTTAAAACTTCATATTCCACACCATCTGCAGTATACATGCCAACACCGCCATGTTGTTGGTCTTGCAATCCAATCAACGATGGCTGGGTACCATCATACGATAAACGTCGGGGACAGTTGTTGAAACTGTAACCATCAATCTTTACCGTATCAGCTTGAGGTTCAACAATCCAAGTTTCTGTTACAGCAATACATTTAGGTTTCCATTGCTGAGTACAAAAAGCTAAATCTTTAACATGTCGATTTAAACTTTGGACGTTCATTAAGAAGACAGTAAAAGCAGATGTGTCAAATCCGCTCAACTGTGTAGGTCCACACATCAAAAGGGGTGTCATACTCTGGATAGCAACCGTAATATCATCCTTACAATAAATCCTTTTTTCATTAAAGTCTTGAATGGTCAAACCTGAAAGACTCCTAACTCTGCTTAGAGCAACATAAGCTTGACCAGGTGCAAAGATTTTGTTTAGACAAACAACAGCTTTGTCTACGGTTAAGCCTTGTACTTTGTGTACCGTACAGGCCCACGCCAATTTCAGTGGAAATTGTCGTCGCAATCCACCTTTAACAGTGGCCCTTTCCTCCTCGGGTACAATAGGTGTGGAACCAACCACATCCGAGGACCCATACACACACGTTTTCCTTCTGTGGATGCCTACACGATCGTCATCAAATCTAACATAAACCAATTTAGGAAACTTGTCCTTTTCTGGTATTATGATATCCGTCACAATGCCACAAACACCGTTAACTAAACCATCCCCGACATCCACGTTTTTACACAGCATAACACGTGCACCCTTACCCAACAACAGAACCTCTGACAAACCGGTATGTAAAGCTTTGGTGTGACTCCCTTGCAACAACCGCAATTTGCCTGTTTTTTTATCATTTACAGAATCCTGTGCCTCAATTTTCACATATTCTGGGCAACTCTCAAACAACTGTTTCATATTATGCTCATTTACTTGTTGATTTGTTGCAAATATATGCAAGGCTGAGCTGACCTCACCCGTTTCACAAACTTTTAAAACGTTTATGTCACCAGGTAGCATGGGGGTCTCTTTTGAACGAGTCCTCATCCGGTTTAACAGCTGGGAAAACACAAAATCTTTTTGCCGAACTATTTCCGTTAGTTCTACAACTTTAAATAAATTAGACCACAAGTTGCTGCCAGCTCCATCAGAATACAACGGTTTGCCTTTGACAGGAGGTAACTGGAAGAAATCTCCAACTGCCACCACACTAATGTTTCCAAATGAGCCTACGTTTCCCGTTTGTTTGATCTGCCGCAATCTACCATGCACATATGATAGCAAATTGTGATCTACCATTGATATTTCATCTATGATGAGAATATGTACATCACTATATTTCAGACGTAATGAATTGAGCTTCTCTTCTCCCAAAGGAGTGTACGGTAAGCGTACATCAATTCCAATAGAAAATGTTGTGTGAATTGTTGTTGCTTCCAAATTATACGCAGCAATACCTGTAGGAGCAGTCAATAAAACAGGTGTGTTGTCAGAGTATTGACAGATTGGTGACAATAATCGTTTTGATTCATATTCAATCGCTCTGATCAAATGACTTTTACCTGTGCCAGCACCTCCTGTAATTAAAATGTGTAACGGTTCAGGATTTTTTCCATTTACCTTGTCTAAACACCATTGCCTGATTTGGTAAAAAACAGAGAACTGTCTTTCATTCAAAGATCTAATTAATGCTAAGCCTTCGATTCTAGTCAGCATGTTCTTTTTCTCAAATACATTTCCCTTGGAAGATGAGCTTAAATCTGGGATGTGTTCTTTTTCATCACTCAGTGTTGCTTTTAGTTGTTTCATTCCTTCCACACCCTCCAACCGTTCCATCTCCACTTCAGGACACAACTCACACCATGCATTTTCAAGCAGTACGTCGCCAACCACCTGATCTGCTGCCTCCAGGTTAAAAGATTCCACTTCGAATTCGCTTCTATTTAAATCTACGACAGACTTCACTAAATGTTTGGTTCCATCAATAAATTTAACCACACCAAGTCTATAAAATTGTTCAAATCTTTCACAACCTGAAGGCTTCAGATCACCATCAACGCGATACGGCAGAAATAATTGCATTATGCTTTGATAAAATTTCTCAGGATCTTTGGTCTCTGAAAAACGCGCATAACGAACAACTGATGGTTGCGTTCGACTTCTTTTTGCCACAAAACCTAAACCATTATTCAACTTGACAGCAGATTTACATTTTTCATTCTTGGACAGAACCCGATAGTCAGATGCAAACTTTGCAATGCACATATCGTTAAAAATATCATCTTTTGGACGATTTTTATAGCGATCAACCAAACCAGTCATCCACATGTCCTCTGAACTGAGATTATTTGTAGCTGCCTTCTGTCTCAAAACAGAAATAGGTAAACTCATTTTCACAATGTTGTCACCAGTTGGAATAAAAACAACCTTCCTAGAACACTCCTTTAAATGCATACTGGTTAGTCGATACACCGCTTCCTGAGCACAGACATCCCGATTATGTAGATATACACTACCAAGCTTCTTTAACGCTTCTTTAGCACTAACATTGCCATCTCTGGATGCTTCTCTCTGGGCATTTCCTAGCATGAGGCCAATTTCTCTCTCACTTTTAGACATATAAGAAACTATGTAGACACAACAAGCATATGCATCTACACAATATTGAATATCGAGATTAGCATTCCATGCTTTTAACAGCGGCGGACTATACTGATTAATCCAAATTTCATTAATCTCCCTTTTCAAAACTACATGTGTATGTCGACTAACTCGTTTATAGACCTTTTCAAATATTTCTTGGTTTATACCCAGTCTTCTAAAAATTTCTTCTACAGTCCTATAGGGACAAGTTTCATCTGCAAGGAGACTCTTCACTTTACTTAGAATCTCCTTTGCCTGATTTTGAGCCATAGCCTCTTTACTTGCACAGGCACACTGTACATTGCTGCTTGTTTTATCCAAATTACATGTACAAATCTTATTCTTATCCCTTTCATCACGACAAATAAATGTTCTGCTAGATGCAGGTCGGGGAAAGTTAAAACGACAAACTGTGTTTTTCTTTTTACATGATTTTGAGTGACGTTTTGAATGCTGCTGAACAGATGTAACCACTTCAAACAATGGTTCGTCCTCAGAAGGAAGTTCGCATGTTATATACTTATCTATAAATTCCACAACTTCCTCATCTGTGTTTTTATCTAGAATTGGAGCCCCAGAAATCCAGAAAAGGCAATGACAATGAGGGGAACCGCGTTGCTGAAACTCAACACGGTAATAATAGTCAACGACTTTACCAATGGGATTAGCAGGAGACATGAGAACTTCTCTTAAGAAAACATGCCATCTAAAATCAAACATCCTGGCAGCAGTCACAGGATTTCGACGCAACAGTTCACATTTATCTGCCCATTCCAATTGCTCAGCCGTCTCTGTTCGCCCATCCTGTTTCAAAAGGGTATATAAAAGATTAGTCCATCTCATATCTGCCGATGAAAACGACGCAAACCAAGTAGGCTTACCCAGCTGTTTAACACAGGCCAGGATGTCGCGTTTTGCAGACTGCCAAAAAGCTGGAGTCCCTCTAATGGGTTTTAGGAACCGATAGCCATCATCAAACTCCAACAACTTCTTCAAAGACTCCTCGTTTTTCAACAAGTCACCCAAATTCTGGGGTCTACCACATTGCCCTTTACGCAATGCTACTGACACATTAGAAATAACCTGTTCCAATTCAGACATGTACTGTGCATAAAATATATATTCAACATTTGATGAAAATCTACCATCTGCATGTAAAAGCCTGTTATTAAAATACCGAAACAATGTTAAACGATGTGACCTGTTTGCATGGTAAGTATTCTGTCCAGATGGAAACAAACCAGGGAAGCACTTTGCTTCATTTTCTGGATCACTTAATAATTTTACTGGATTATTACCTTCACCAGGAGCAACATTTAAAATGTTATCCAAATACTGATCCAAAGCTTCCTGACCTATGTCAACGGGCATGAGACATGTATCTTGAAACATGCAATGATGCTGTCGATCATGCAACAGCTCCTCAGTCTCCTCCAATTCTTTTTCAGAAATGTCAGGAATCACATCTTTGTCCACTACATCATCTTCATCTCTACAAAACTCATTGATCCAATTCTCATTAAAATCTATATCTTTATAATATTTGTTAAATTGTTTTAAATACTTAAGTGCTTCCCGTACATGCAAAGTATCAACAAACTGATACTTATAATGACCTTTGTAAGTTAATTTACGCTTTAATTTTACAGCAAGCAAAGATCCTTCCATATTACAACGAGGCAATACATTACATGTTTCAACAATATTTGCTGGAACACAAGTCACTGGTCCATGTACACCATTTTGTCCCCCTTTGGGTAAAGCCAACATTTTCATGAATGGTATATGTAAAGCTATTAAATGCTGTTCTAAACTATTTAGACAAGCCAATTGTGGAGGGATAATATCAACGTTTAAATTGTTGGTCACACTTTCTGGTGGCATTACACCTTTGCTCATCTTGTAGTGACAGGTATAACAAATCATCAGTTTACCTCTGGATGACTCTGTCAATTTACATTGCACAGCACAACTATTGTCACATTTGTGCACATAATCTTCAGAAATGCATTTTGCAGCAATTATAGCACTAGATTGACTTTTAGAATAGAAATCTTTCCTACACACTAATACTTGATGTCTAAACAGCAGTCTATGACAGACACAGCAGACAAAATCAGGCCCGTCTTTAACCTTATCCAGAAACTGTTTGATAACAAAGTCAATTTCTTTTAACATTTCCTTACGTTGCTGGTGATTTAATGTCACGCGCACTGAAACCTTTTTCTTATGTTCTATATTACCATGATACTTTCTACGGCAAATCTCTTTTAATTTCTGCCTGTGCTCCAAATTAAACTTGAATTTCTTCTTACTCATTGCCTTTACATTTTCTTTATGCAAGAAATTAAATTTATATTTTTCTTTACTCAAACTCTTACATTTCTCTTGAAACGGTAAATCATTTCTATACATTTCTTTACTTAGCGCCTTTTTCTTCTGTTGATATAATGTATCAAATTGATATTTCATTCTAAACAATGCCTTTACTTTTTCTCTATGCAACCTAACTTCCCTGTACTTTCTTCTTAATTCTGCATTCTTTCTCTCTTTATAAGACATTTTTGTACAATACATTGCTTTATTTTTCAATTTAATCCTGTCTTTATACTCCAAATCGTGTTGGTAATCCATCACTTTTTTAAATGTAATTTTCTTCTTTAAATGTCTAGAACAAGTGTTTGGACCAATTGTTTCTTTACTGTAATTTGTTTTTTTTGATTTTCTTCTACACTTGTATTGTGTATCTGATACATCATGAACTTTACAAAAACCATAGCAAGACTCTTGATCACCCTGCAAGACACAAGTAATAACCTCAAAATGACAACCGTCACATTTCAGATATATTCCTTCATTTATACCAGTGGAGCTTGTACACCCATATTTGACCCATTCCTTGCCATTATGCACATACAAATCCACCCCCAATGCATTTGCAGTTGCCTGTATTTCTATTTCAGAAGCTTCATGTCCAACATACTTCATACAGGACTTCTTAACATAGTCAGACACAGAAGAAAATCCTTTCCCAACCAACCGTTTACCCTCTTTGTTCTTGTCCAAATAAGAAACAGCAGCCAGTCGTACTCTGCGATGACTCTTCTGGGAACCGCTTAGTACTTGAGACACTGCTCTGAAAAAACTGTTACCATCTTTTACAATCTCTTCAGTCTTACACACACTCCCCAAAGGCCCAGAAGCCGTGGATCCTTGTGTGTCCTGTTTCACAAATGTAATATCATACTTGTTGCACAAAGCTTTTGAAACATCTGTACACACAGGATTAAATGACAAATGTTTATTAGCATTATGAATAATAACACTATCATCCAGTACATCACTGTTTGCAGTTTTTGTACTTTCTAAAACATTACGTTCTTTTGATGTCTTATTTCGAACACTATACCCTTGAGAAATGGAGACCCTTTCCTTACAATAACCATAACAACTTTGTGTTTGCTTAACACAAACAACTGTCTCGTAATGGTTACCATGGATATTTTGTAGATACACACACTGATTTGAGAACTGACCAGCAGTACATTTATATTCAAGCCATTTATCAATATAATATGTAACTATGTTCACACGCAAACAGTCTGCTGCAGCTTGAATTTCCACTTCAGTTGCCCATGATCCAACATATTGCATCCTTGATCTTTTAATATACTCTTTTATAGAGGAATTTTCATTTCTCAAAATGTTACAATACATTTGAGGATTCTTTTCTAACTGTTTCACTACAGCAAGCCTAAATTTCCTGTGCCATTTCTGAGTCCCACTTACAGCCTGACTAACAGCCCGGAAAAAACAGTTTCCGTCCCCGACGATGGGTTCCACCTTGCATGGGATCCCCAAGTCCCCAACCAAGTCAGATGATGACTCACCTTTCTCGCATTCTACGTTCAACTGTTTGCAAACAGCTTCTGACACCACTTTTGAAAGAGGATTAAACTTTAACGCTCTAGTCCTCACATTGGTGACAAACACATCTGAAGTTACAAGATCTTCATGAGTTTCTTGTATCTTTTTACAAGATTTACTACTCTGAGGCTTCTTTCGCTTTTGCCCTCTAGATTTATCTGTACACAAGACTTCCTGAACAGAAACATGTTTTAACAAATTACTGCCAAATGGACTAAATGAAGTCTCATTTCTGTGCATGTCAATTTGCACACTACTAATTTCAAATAACCTGATACTGGTTCTCTTTTGCCTAGCATATCTCTCAATATAATTCAAAAGATCATCAAAGCTGTTTAAATACAAAACGTTGCTTTTCCCTGAGACACTTATCATTCCATTACAATCACGTGCATGGGAATCTACAACGGCATACTTTCCATTCTGACTTATAAGAGCGCAGGTATTTCCATTTATAGTCAGAACACAAGTTTCATATGTGGTGCACATCTTTTGCAATCCTTCACGGAGAGTAGTGTGCGCACCAGAATCTATAAACTCACCCTGGAAAACATCTACATCTCCAGCAACAAACTCTCCATACATCACATCTAAAGTACACCCGTCAATATCAACTTGCTTTGGCAAGTCTGAAACACAGAGCACTTCCTTCCTACCACTAATCAGATTGTTGTCCCGCAAATAAGTGTACAAGGCGTCACCTCTGACAACAACATTATCCAATGTGTCAGAATGCCATGAAAAAACACTATCCATCTTGTGCTTTGCTAAAGCAACAAGACTCACAGGTGCACACTGCAGTCCCCCGTACTTAAACCGATCATCGCCCTGATGGAACGATCCTCTAACTGATTCCTGACTACTTGAACTGGCACCATGACGTTCGTCTGTGACCTGCGTGTCAGTAATGACTGTGGTACATGCTTCTAAACCAGAGCTACTCTGTTGTACAGAAATCGCAGACATGCCATACTCCGTCGCATTTAATGATTTCCGAAGATTCATAATGTGAATCATTAAATCATTGAAGCAAGTGTTAAATACCACTACAGATGTACCCGTTTCTGATGCCAACCCCTGTAAATTTCTTGTTCCACAGTCCACAATGACAAAGTAAGATTCATGATGGATAACCAAGCTACATGAACCCTCAAGATTAAGAATGCACATTCCATTTCTCAACAAATACATCTGTAACTTCTCACTAAATTCCTCCTCCAGATTCAAATTAAATTGACCATAACTACTACCCCCAATTAGTACTTTCCATTTTTTACCAAAAATACTCTGTCGCTCCACCAACTTGCAAAACTCTGGCTTTGTGCCTCTCTGAGGTCTTTCTGTATCAAGATATTCTGCCAACTTCTGACCTTCCGCATCAACTGCATCGACGTCCGATGATTTCCAAGTGCAAATTGGAGAAGTTTGGTGTTTTATAGCAGCTACAACACTACTGGACATTAAAGTATTGCTAACAGACTGATTACTATGACTAACTGTTCCTAAAATAAGAGAAGGGGGGAACCGCTCTGAACACCTGCAAGAACTGGAGTTAACACACTGACCTCTGGGGGACGTTTGGCTGCACTCGAAATCCACCGACACCTCAAGCATCTACAACGACATTAGAAAACATAATTTCTTTCATTTGTATTCATTTCTTTACATTTACTACCAAAAATGTTGTTATACAAACCTCCCGGTCAGAAACGAGCTCGGACGGACAGACAGACACCAACCCAGGACCGTCAGACGCCTCCCGAGGATGGGGAGAACGCACCACATCGCAGACATCCACCTGTTTGGATGTTGCCTCAACCTATAAAACAAAAACATTATAATTAATTCATCTGATTTTAAACCAAGATTCCAAATAATTTAGATCAAGTGTTTTCAGTAATACACTTTAAGGTTTCATATTACTTTTATTACTAACATAATAAAAAGCTAAATATGGACCACACTTACATTCTTCTTCACAGACACAAGCCCCACACCAACAGCGGCAGGAGTTACGCTCGGTGTGGCTGAAACCTAAAAGACAAAGACAAATAAATTAATTATGAACAATTATCCTCATTGAAGTTCTGAAAAGTTAACTCGCTTAAGGTTTTACAAACCTGCTGTCTCACACGCCTGGTCCTTAAGACAGCTGGTTTCTTGACACGTTCCACAGGCTTCATCTATAACACAAACAACATGTCAGATCTGTGTCTTTTCTAAAAGACAATACTGAGACTATCTTTTTAAATACACTTTGCTGCAACTTACCGCATTGCCTGTGTGAACAGCTGCCACTGCCAATGGAGAAACTTTTTCCATGGCAACCAACAAATCAGGTGAAAAACGGACAGGATTCAGAGGGATGTAACACTCCTTCAAAACTGGAATAGCAATCTGTTACACAAAAAATGAAATGATGAATATACTAATCACATTAAAAATGCTTTACAACAAGTGGTTGTGAAACACTCACCTTATCAGGAACCACCCTTTCCTTGGGTGAATCAGAGTCAGATTCCCCCGAATGGCTCCTCTATAAAAAGAACACACAAAAGCCATTTCAGAACATTACACACCAACTTAAATCCCATCCTTGCATAAAAGTACATTGGGAACAACAAACTTCCTTACCTTCCTGCCGTATCTCACGGTTGTCCACTCTGGAGGGGGTGGACGTGGAACTCGTTCCACTCCCTTCACAACCACACGCGGCACGAACCGTGGCTTATACGGAACAGCTGCCTGACTCGTGGCCAGTGGCTTGGGTGCAGACAGCTCCAGGAACTGATGCGCAAACACCCAAATGCGATCACTGAGGATGCGCATCCCCTTGTTGTCGTCAAGGTGAATCTAAACCAAAATAAAAGGTATATAAATCAGCAAAACAACAGAGAAGTAAAATAAGTATTGAATATAAATTCTCACCACTTTCTAACTTCAGAATAAGATTGTACTTACTCCATCATAACTCCACAGATCGACGCGACTTAGGGGGAAGTCCTCGGCAATGGAATAAAACGGCATCTCTGAAAAGAAAAATATGTATAATTATACAAACATCATTTTCACCAAAGACAACTGCCATCAAAATACTGGAAATGAACTCAGAATTATTTTACTCCATACTTAGATTTGCCGAAACACGATGATACTCCTGCTGGAATAGCTCCTGTTTCTCCATGGATTCCGTCAAGCGTGGAATCATACCGATACAGAACACCTAGAGGAAGAATTGCATTATCAAATTACTTTATTTACAAATACATCAACTACTGATGCTTGGTGTTTTAAGTTTTTTTATTTCTCTTTTGTTACGTTTATTCTTCTTATTCCTTTTTTAATGTGAAGCACATTGAATTGCACTTGTGTCTGAAATGCGCTATATAAATAAACTTGACTTGAAAATAAAATAACACACCTTAGTGCAGTGCTCACGAACTGCCTCAAGGTACAACTTAAAGGCCCGTCCTGCCTCTTGGTGGTTGATGCTGGACGTGAGGTTGTTGGATGGAGCAAAAACGCAAATAGCGTCAGGACGACGAGGAAGTACGACCTTCTCAACCTCCTTGCGCAGCTGATCTGCGTCAGCCCCTGGAGTCGACATAAAGGCAAAAGATACGAAACCTCCTTGCATTTTAACTATGCCATCTGCCAAGGACCGCAAATGGGACGCCCCGATAACAAGAACCAGCTATGGGAGGAAAAAAAAAAAAAGACAAATTATAGCAAACTGACAATAAGCAATCCATTTCTACATTGTATATTTGAATATCATGAAAATTTTCATACTTTCTTATCAAGGCTCCCATCTGGAATGACCAGCTTGTGACGACGCCCAGTATGCTCGCTGATTGGCCATTCGTTCACTTTGTGTCGACGCCCAGTTCCGCGGCCTATAAAGGAAAAGATATATATTACTCACTGAAAACAATATATATTAGCACACAGAATATACAAATACTCTCCATTCTTTAATAATATATAAATGATACTCACGGACAACAAAGTCACTGGATGGCGTTGGTACGCCAATGCGCTGAACAGGCGAAGCCTCAGCACGGCGACGAGCAGCTTGAGATCTACGACTAGTTCGTGGCATCTGCAAATTGACATTAG
Organism: Odontesthes bonariensis; assembly: GCF_027942865.1. Lineage (NCBI taxonomy): Eukaryota > Metazoa > Chordata > Actinopteri > Atheriniformes > Atherinopsidae > Odontesthes > Odontesthes bonariensis. The sequence goes on along the minus strand of NC_134526.1, from coordinate 7,854,084 downwards.
AGAAATATGACAAAAACATAAGGGATTACAGCACATTCTCAATGATGAGAAGACAATATACAAAAAGACAACTACTAAAATCGGTTAAAAATACATATATTTACAAGAGCAAATACTACCATTTATCCTAATTATGAAAGTAAGCAATAATGTTAATTTGACTGCAAATGATTTGAAAGTTTTCTGCACAGTGAAAGCTAGTAAATACATAAAACCATTGAAAAGGAACATTCAATCCTCATGGATAAACATGAAAAAAAATTTAACTAGGACTGCACTCTCCAACTTATGATATCATGATACTTTTAACAAGTATAAAAGTTTTAATATATATATATATATTTAATAGTATAACAGATAAAACCAAGCTCCTCTGCTCTCTATTGATCATTCCAAACATGAAACAAAAACAATGCAAGCCCTTGCAAGCCCCCTGGTGTGTGCGCGCTAACTGGTGTGAACTCACGTGCACAAACTCGTCCACAGAGGGGGACGGACCTGAAAGTTGTTTAATTTCGAATTTTCCGACTTTCAGGTCACTCCCCCTCTGTGGACGAGGTTGTGCACGTGAGTTCACACCAGTGTGCGCGCACTCACGTGCACAAACTCGTCCACAGAGGGGGACGGACCTGAAAGTTGTTTAATTTCGAATTTTCCGACTTTCAGGTTACTCCCCCTCTGTGGACGAGGTTGTGCACGTGAGTTCACACCAGTGTGCGCGCACACAAGCAAGGGGCAGACTCACGCTCAGCTTGGAACACGTGGTTGGTGACTGCTCTGCTCAGATAATAGAGAAATAATAAACCTAACGTGACTGGTTAAAAACAGCCGGGAGCGCTCGATTTTTGCAAGCATGATTACAGGCTTTAGAGAAAGCTACAGAATTCGGGAATTTTCCTAAACAGCCCATTTAATATTCTACTTCCAGAATCCCAAAACAGTTCAAGCTAATATGACTAAATAAAGGTTGCCGACGGCAGCTTTAAGAGGTATGAATCAGCCTTTAGTTTAAATAGCTTATCTATCAAAATCAGTCACTTATTTTTAAAACAGCAGCACAAAAAAAAAAAAAAAGAAAAAAAAAACACACCTTTGCGGCTTATTAAAAGAAAACTCTGGTATTTTCAACATTAAGCCTCTTTTCTGAGTCGTCTGCAATGTTTTAAAACCCCCCTCAGCGCTTTTTTATGTTTATTGCCGTCTCCGGTATTTGCCTAATTTTGATTCTTCTCAACCTGCTTCAGAATGAAAAGCATGGAGCAAACTAAAAGGTCCATAAAAGCACCATAAATGTCCCATTAAGTTATATTGAAGACTGGATGTTCGTTGTAGAGGCCATGTTTGTAGTTCTCTCGCACCAGAAATGCTGCTAGGTGTATTGCATTTCCAGTGCGAGAGAACTACAAACATGGCTTAATGAGGCTTAATGTTGAAAATACCGGAGTTCTCCTTAAAAACGCATGTAATTTAAATACCGTCTACATTTGCTACACAATTATCAATAAAACAAAATCCTTTTTAATTTCAACCGAAGAAAAGTGAACAGACTGTATTGAAAATCGTCGTAGTACAGCGCCCCGTCCCTATCCACCATGTTGGCAGTATGCTAGCGTAAAAACGCCATTCTCCCCGTTCGTTTACATTGCAGCCTTTTGTTAGCAGCCATGCTATTAAACGCAGCACGAGGCACGCAAGCCACCGACAGCGTCCCAAAAAACAGACTATTAACGCCCTTACCTTATACAGTTAATATTACATTAATTCATTCTTTCGTATTTTCTCTTTACAAAAAGATTGATATTTTCAAACTGAGTAATTTTCAATAAACTTCAAAGTATTAATTATCAAAACAGAATCACGGTCAAACTTAACTGATTAAAACAAAATAACTTAACAAAACTTACCTCGGAAAGATAAAGTCCAACGATCGAAGATTTGCAAAAAAGGGAAGAAAAAGCGTTCAGCAGTTTTTCAACTGTTTGAAAACTTTAAGCTCATAAACGTCCGGAGAACATTCATGAACTAAGAGCGGCTGACGAAACCGAACTTTTTAAACCAGCCGCGGCCAGCCCCCAAAGAATCACGTGATACAGAACACAGGCTATAGGAGGGTTTCACATGACGTCACAGTGCTGCATCGCGAGTCTTAACTATGAATATAAACTCTTTGACACTCTTGATTTCCAATAATAATCTGTAGCCTAATGGATATTTCACATGTTTCTGAACCCCATCACATTTTATGACGCCGGTTCGAATCCAGCTTGTGACATTACTTAGAGGGGATAGAGAATCCAAATCGTCTTTTTCCCGTTTTTGGTGTTAGTCCTGAGTCTCCCCGCTGTGGGGAGTACTCATGAAGTGCCAGCAAGTGTCAGAACCTCTGTTTCAAGTACTCCCCTTTTTAATATATATCCCCCTATCCATTTTTGTGAAAAAGTGACGTAACTTTTTCAGCAATCGCCCCCCCCCCCGCACCCAAGTCCACAGCCACTCCGTTTCAGACACGCCCCTTTGGCGAGAAACAGGAACTTGTGTACCTTCCGACGCTGTAAAAGCGGACTACGATCAATACAAATTCTTCCCCCGGAAAGCAATGTTTGCAATCAATGGCTTTTATTTATTTTTAAAAGCTTCCCCAACCGCCGAGTTTTCCTTTGCGCTGCGCTGCGCATTTCACTGACTACAGTTTCACAAAGCTCCGTTCCGAGCAGCTCATGGTCAGTTCCGACAGGGACAGACCCAGACTGCAGCAAGCTGTGCGCACCCTGAGAAGGTGATGGGCTGCAGCCTCCCATCTATCCATGACCTGCACCTCTCCAAGACTATGGGGCGAGCAGGTCGGATCACAGCTGACCCTTCTCACGCTGCACATGGACTATTTGCACCGCTCTCCTCGGGCAGGAGGCTTCGGTCCATTCGGACCAGAACCTCCCGTCACAAAAACAGTTTTTTCCCCCTTGCAGTTGGACTTATGAACACTTCATAATCACCTCATAACTTGCCCCAGTCACTTTACCATCATTAAAATTGCACTAATGAAGTTGCACTGTTGTTGCTCTGTATAGGCTATTGGATACTGTGTATTGTTATACACACCTTGTACATTTTATATTCATACATTTTTATTCTTTATTTTTTATCCTATGTTACATGTTTCAACCTTACGCCGCAGCAAATCCCTAGTTAGACCTTCGCAACTAGTGAACACTGTTCACTAACAATGGCAATAAAACGAATTCTGATTCTTATGAAACAAGCAACGGCAACTTGTATTTCATAATGAAGTTGCCAGATAAGCTCTGAAACGACGGAAAAAGACGCATTCTAAACCCAACATAGTAACAGCTGTTTCAGAGACATTTTTAAGGGGGTTCTGAGCCATTACATACCCAACCATATTTTGGGGCTACATATCACATCACAGGACAAGGATTAATGCCCCATTCAACCATTCTCTATCACCTTTAATTATTTATATAACAGACAGTTGTTTATAAATGACTTCAGTTTTACCAGGTGTCCAAGTGTTCAATCATGAATTGCAAACTTATAAAATCTGATAAAACATGATTTTATTCAAATAGACATTCGTCGCACGCTCCGCCCGGTGGACGGGTGCGGGAGACGCGTGCCGGCGTCGATGACCACGTCGGGGCGGCGGTGCCGGCGGTCAGGCGGTCGCCAGGCCGGAGCTGCGCTTGGCTGCGAGGGCCGGCATCACTGCTTGCAGTTTTAATTAGGCCCGAGCAGCTAAGCGCTGCGAAGGCCTATTGTATCTGTAGGATTTCACTATTTTTTTTTTTTTTATTCTTATTCTTTTTCTTTTCCGCGCGAAATCGCGAATGGGGATGCCTGAACGTATTCGAAAACTCCTGAAACTTTACCCAAAATTGTCCCCCGCGTGAAATCACATGTTTTTAATGTACTCGAAAGTGGGCGTCGCCAAACTGCTCTATAGCGCCACCTAACGTGAGATAGACCGAACCGTACGTCGTAGAGATCTGAAACTCGGTATGTACGTAGATCTTATCAAATCAAGAACAAAAGTCTCTTGGAGGTATGCTCTAAAACGTACAAGGAGGCGGCCATTTTGGGTCAAAGGGCAAATTTTGGCCATTTTTCATATTTACACACCTCGCAGGAAAATTTTCACGCCCCAGGGATTTTGAGCTACGGACTTCATCTTTGGTCAGTATGCAGTTAAGGGATGGGGGCACAAAAGTTATCAGAAGACTTGAGTTTTTGAGCATGTTTAGGGGGCTTGGCCAAGCGGCGAACTTGGCGTACTCGCCAGTGTAAACGAAACGCTATAACTTTCTCCTAAAAAGTTCAATCTGCACCAAACTTGGTATGAGTCATCCATGTTGGATGCATGTCAATCCTATGTGGTCATATGCTGACGTCATCTAAGCCCCGCCCCCTCACAACAGGAAGTCACTTTTTTTACTTGGAAAGCTCCATCTCTGGCCCCCTTCACCTAATCAACATGATTTTGTGTCAGAATACAGATAACAAGTTGGTCTAACTTGCTTTAAAGCACCAACAGTTTTCAGTTGAAGGCGTGGCTATGGCTGCTTGTTGAAGTCAGACATCACGCCGTTACCATACGTTTGGCTCTAAATTCTACAGTTTTTAGCCGAGATGTACCAAACTCACTGGGATCGATCCTAATCCGCCCCCCAACAGGTGTGCAGTCCAATATTTGATGGGCGTGGCCTAATGCCTCCACAGCGCCCCCTAGAACAACTAAAAACATCAGCCCCAAGCCATGCTTTCACCGACAATCATGAAACTCAGCAAACCTGTGCGTTTTGTCAAGACCTACAAAATAGTTTGGGCGTGGCGAGAATGGCACATTCCAATCCCTCGCCGTTTGCATACGTTCGGCTCTAAATCTCACATGCATCATCCAATTTGCACCAAACTAGATATGAATGACCTTTGTTAACATCTAAAGAGCCCGATAGGATTATATTGGAGTGTGACTCAAGTGCGCCCCCTAGATCATTTAAACAGCTATATCTCCTTGAGACATCATCTGATCTGCACCGTATTTTTTGTGCATCATTACGTAGCGGCGCTTGACACATTGGCATGTTACATTTCTGATGTCACTAAACCCCGCCCCCACAAAACAGGAAGTGACGGTAACTCCTGTCTGGAAGGTGAGATATCGCTCCAACTTTGAACAGGTGCCACTGGTGTCGTACTGTCGTGGACTGAAGGCGATTTGGGAGATTCGTCGCACGCTCCGTCCGGTGGACCGGCGCACCGGCGCGTGAGACGCGTGACGGCTTCGATGACCACGTCGGGTCGGCGGTGCCGGCGGTCAGGCGGTCGCATGGCCGGAGCTGCGCTTGGCTGCGAGGGCCGTTATCACTGCTTGCAGTTCTTGTTATTATTTTTCTTTTTCTTTTCCACGCGGAATCGCGAATGGGGATGCCTTAACGTATTCGAAAACTCCCGAAACTTTGCCCAAAATTGTCCCCCGCGTGAAACTGCATGTTTTTAATGGAGTCGAAAGTGGGCGTGGCCAAACTGCTCTACAGCGCCACCTAACGTGAGATAGACCGAACCGTACGTCCTAGAGATCTGAAACTCGGTATGTATGTAGATCTTCTCAAATCAAGAAAAAAAGTCTCTTGGAGGTATGCTCTAAAACGTACAAGCAGGCGGCCATTTTGGGTCAAAGGGCAAATTTTGGCCATTTTTCATATTTACACACCTCGCAGGAAAATTTTCACGCCCCAGGGATTTTGAGCTACGGACTTCATTTTTGGTCAGTATGCAGTTAAGGGATGGGGGCACAAAAGTTATCAGAAGACTTGAGTTTTTGAGCATGTTTAGGGGGCTTGGCCAAGCGGCAAACTTGGCGTACTCGCCAGTGTAAACGAAATGCTATAACTTTCACGTAAAAAGTTTAATCTGCACCAAACTTGGTATGAGTCATCCATGTTGGATGCATGTCAATCCTATGTGGTCATATGCTGACGTCATCTAAGCCCCGCCCCCTCAGAACAGGAAGTCACTTTTTTTACTTGGAAAGCTCCATTTCTGGCCCCCTTCACCTAATCAACATGATCTTGTGTCAGAATACAGATAACAAGTTGGTCTAACTTGCTTTAAAGCACCAACAGTGTTCAGTTAAAGGCGTGGCTATGGCGGCTTGGCGAAGTCAGACATCACGCCGTTACCATACGTTTGGCTCTTAATTCTACAGTTTTGAGCCGAGATGCACCAAACTCACTGGGATCGATCCTAATCCGCCCCCCAACAGGTGTGCAGTGCAATATTTGATGGGCGTGGCCTAATGCCTCCACAGCGCCCCCTAGAACATCTAAAAACATCAGCCCCAAGCCATGCTTTCACCGACAATCGTGAAACTCAGCAAACCTGTACGTCTTGTCAGGACCTACAAAATAGTGTGGGCGTGGCTTAATGGCACATTCCAATCCCTCGCCGTTTGCATACGTTCGGCACTAAATCTCACACGCATCATCCGATTTGCACCAAACTAGATATGAATGACCTTTGTTAACCTCTAAAGAGCCCAATAGCATTATATTGGAGTGTGACTCCACTGCGCCCCCTAGATCATTTAAACAGCTATATCTCCTTGAGACATCATCCGATCTGCACCGTTTTTTTTGTGCATCATTACGGAGTAGTGCTTCACACGTTGGCATGGTACATTTGTGACGTCGCTAACCCCCCCCCCCCCCCACAAAACAGGAAGTGACGGTAACTCCTGTCTGGAAGGTGACATATCGCTCCAACTTTGAACACGTGCCACTGGTGTCGTACTGACATGGACTGAAGGCGAATTGAGAGATTCGTCGCACGCTCCGCCCGATGGACGGGCGCGGGAGACGCGTGACGGCGTCGATGACCACGTCGGGGGGGCGGTGCCGGCGGTCAGGCGGTCGCAAGGCCGGAGCTGCGCTTGGCTGCGAGGGCCGGCATCACTGCTCGTTCTTTTTATTTTTCCGTTTCTTTTCCACGCGGAATCGTAAATGGGGAGGCCTGAACGTATTCGAAAACTCACCAAACTTTGCCCAAAATTGTCCCCCGCGTGAAACTGCATGTTTTTAATGGAGTTGAAAGTGGGCGTGGCCAAACTGCTCTACAGCGCCACCTAACGTGAGATAGCCCGAACCGTACGTCGTAGAGATCTGAAACTCGGTATGTATGTAGATCGCCTCACATCAAGAACAAAAGTCTCTTGGAGGTATGCTCTAAAACGTACAAGGAGGCGGCCATTTTGGGTTAAAGGGCAAATATTGGCCATTTTTCATATTTACACACCTCGCAGGAAAATTTTCACGCCCCAGAGATTTTGAGCTACGGACTTCATCTTTGGTCGGTATGCAGTTAAGGGATGGGGGAACAAAAGTTATCAGAAGACTTGAGTTTTTGAGCATGTTTAGGGGGCTTGGCCAAGCGGCGAACTTGGCGTACTCGCCAGTGTAAACGAAACGCTATAACTTTGACATAAAGAGTTAAATCTGCACCAAACTTGGTATGAGTCATCCATGTTGGATGCATGACAATCCTACGTGGTCATATGCTGACGTCATCTAAGCCCCGCCCCCTCAGAACAGGAAGTCCCTTTTTTTACTTGGAAAGCTCCATCTCTGGCCAACTTCACCTAATCAACATGATCTTGTGTCAGAATACAGATAACAAGTTGGTCTGACTTGCTTTAAAGCACCAACAGCTTTCAGTTGAAGGCGTGGCTCTGGCGGCTTGGTGAAGTCAGACATCACGCCGTTACCATACGTTTGGCTCTAAATTCTACAGTTTTGAGCCGAGATGCACCAAACTCACTGGGATCGATCCTAATCCACCCCCCAACAGGTGTGCAGTACAATATTTGATGGGCGTGGCCTAATGCCTCCACAGCGCCCCCTAGAACATCTAAAAAACATCAGATCCAAGCCATGCTTTCACCGACAATCATGAAACTCAGTACATCTCTGCGTCTTGTCAGGATCTACAAAATAGTGTGGGCGTGGCCTAATGGCAAATTCCAATCCCTCGCCGTTTGCATACGTTCGGCTCTAAATCTCACACGCATCATCCGATTTGCACCAAACTACATAGGAATGACCTTTGTTCACATCTAAAGAGCCCAAGAGGAATATATTGAAGTGTGACTCCAGTGCGCCCCCTATATCATTTAAACAGCTATATCTCCCTGAGACATCATCCGATCTGCACCGTAATTTTTGTGCATCATTACGGAGCGGCGCTTGACACGTTGGCGTGGTACATTTCTGACGTCGCTAAACCCCGCCCCCACAAAACAGGAAGTGACGGTAACTCCTGTCTGGTAGGTCAGATATCGCTCCAACTTTGAACACGTGCCGCTGGTGTCGTACTGTCGTGGACTGAAGGCCATTTAGGAGATTCGTCGCGCGCTCCGCCCGGTGGACGGGCGCGGGAGACGCGTGCCGGCGTCGATGACCACGTCGGGGCGGCGGTGCCGGCGGTCAGGCGGTCGCCACGCCGGAGCTGCGCTTGGCTGCGAGGGCCGATATCACTGCTCGCAGTTTTAATTACAAATTAATTTGTTTTGAATTCTAGTTTCTTCGTTTGTTCTACCAGTTTCTCTCTGTCCTTTCCGTGCTTCCCTTGTTTTTCTCAGTTTATCTTGCCATGGACCCATTTTATGGAAGAAAATGGCGGCTCCTATATCACCCTCATTTTGTGCTCACTTTCCTTTCTCCCTTTCCTGTAAACCACCTTGCCGTGACGCCACTCCTCTGTTTCAGTGTCAGTTTGTATTCCACACATTTGAAGCTTGTTTTCTTTTACTCATTGCTTCCTCCTTTTTTTTTTTTTATCTGCCTCCATTCCTCAGTCCATCACTGTCGGCTGTTGCCACCATCTTGGCATCTGCCAGAGCAGTGAAAGTCTCTGTGGTGCTTTTGATTGGCTGTTCAGAGATTGGAATGTGCCTGTCTGACTCAAATTACTTCATTAGAGAGAGTGATAATCTCAGAGGGAGTTTGCGCCAAAGGCATCCTCCACCGGAGGCGTTTTAGACAAAAGACAAAACGTGTGCAATAGTTAACATGAGTAATTTCAAATGACAAAAGCGTGGAAGAAGATGAGTTTTTGGGCTGAAAGTTTGATAGAGGCAGGAGGGCTCTCAGAGATGGAGAGAGGTGAACTAGGAAGGCTTGCATTTAGAGCATAACTGTTGGTTACAGTCCCAGATTCACTGCAAAGATCTGAAATGTCACCGTGTGAGTGTGTGTTTGTGGAAGTCTAGCAGCTTTATCTGCCTGGCATTTCCCTCTTTCAGAAGCCACGACAGTACCAAGCACCATCTGATGACCTTCCAAAAGGCTCAGCAGTGCAAAGAATATTGAGGAGAACACATGTAACCTTAACATGAATTAGGAAAGCTTGAATTTCTAGAGTGACACAGGGTTGTGTCGCCTTTACTAACACCAGCGCTTATTTTGCTGGTGGTGTCTTAATGGTGCCGTGGGAGCGGATCTGGTTCTCCCACAGCTGACTTCTGTGAGCTCCTGTGTGCAGGTAATGAACTGATCTCATATCAGACTGCTGGCTGATTAATACACATAATACGGTACATTCACAGTTCAAAGTTCTTCTTCTCACTTATAGATATAAGGTATATAAGCATGTAGATGCACCCGCCACGATCCCAGATCAGTGTAAACACTAGTTTAAACAGATTAAATTGTTTTATTTGTAATGTTTTCCAAGAAAAATATTGCATAAAAATAACATGAAACATTTATGAAAGCTACATTATCAAACAAAACTGCACTCCTCACAACTTTGTAATTTGCACATGATTAGGTAAAACTATACTGTGAGCAACAAGCTCAGAATCATTTATGTGACTTGTTCTGAAGAAGGATTTAGTGTTTATAGGGGATTTAATGGCACGCCACACTATGGTGCATGCTGGGAGGGGAGCAGCATCATGTAAGGATTGCTCTCCTCATACAGCCACCAACGGCGATCGGCTAAAAAAGGTCAAATCTGAAGGAGGAGAGAAGAGATGCAGGAAAAGTAGAGGGAAAATGGACCTCAGGAGAAAATCAATTGGACAACTGAATGTAAGATCTGCTAATTGATAAACAACCCCCCCCCTTTTTGGGCCACTGTATTGTGGTAAATGAATTGTAATACTTCCTAGTACATTCAGCGCTGAGTCATGTGCAGTGTTTTTTTTTATTGATGAATAAAACCTTTAGCATTTGGTTATGGAGAATTAAAATCAATGATCTTCTTCATCCTCCAGTTTGAGCATAGAAACCAAATCCATTCCCTTCGCTTGTCTTCTGATAGTTTATGTGTTGATATTGTTACTCATTCACATCACCAACTGTGCATTTCTCTGCTTAGTATGACTGACTGACATTTCCTTTTTTATTATTACGGCTGCGGTTTGACATTGAGATGACTTATTTTCAGTCATATTATTTTAGTTCTCTAACATATGAAAGGTAAATGTTAAAAAAACACAAAGAGCGTTCCTTTTTTTATGAATTGAAGAGATCATTTCAAATTCTCTCCGAATACAAATGAACATTTATGCGTGTGTGTATAAATTTGGTAATTGGGAAAGTGAGTGACATTTGGGTACAGACAGAAGTAACCCTTGTTAGACCGAGTGCCAGCTTTGGATAGAACTGAACTTATTAGTGCAGCTACTTTTTCTGTCCCTACCTCTCACTGAAAAGAGCAACAGCAAAGCAATAAGACAGAGAGCAAAGTGTGCACCTATCTCCAAATGTCTCCAGGAGTCTGTGATACTGCTGCAAGCTTTCCATACACCACGAGTGTAACGATGTAAAGTCTGTGGGAAATAAGTGTGGCAATAAACCAAATAATGAACAAATCATTATGAATTCACTCGTCATATTGGACAAAAACTACATATGATTGCACAACATTTAGACACTGTGCTCCATTATAATTGCATTTGAGTGTTTTCCTCCTTGGGTGCTATGAAATATCTAATCCTTAGTGTTGCAGTATGTGCTTGTCAATACAAAAAGTGTAAAGAAACACAGAATATATATTTAAGGTATAGCTAAATGGAATTTCTCTGCATTTGTGAAACACATTTCTGTGATCCTTGACATAAAACAAATTTGATAGCATTTTACATTCTTGAGCTCTTTAAATATTTGGTAAGTTTAGTTTTTCTTTCTATTAGACACTGTGTTCATTTTAAAACGCACCTACAAGCATTTTTCATTGTTCAAGGAAGACTTTCGAAACTGCTCTAGTGATTGTTGGGAAATGATTGTGTTTTTTGCTGTGTAGTTTGAGTTTGGTCTGGTTTGAAGCTCAAAAACGGCAAAGAGGGCAAAGAGCATAGTTTGGTTAACATTTTCTACCTATCTGAAAAAGCTTGGCAAACATTGTTCAAATAACTACTTCATTAAATTTAGAAGATTGTCAGTTCCGGGCGCCGATTGAATTCCTTTTTAGAGAAGACACTTTTAATAAAGGATGACCCTCGACTGGCGCATAATGACCCTGTACGGTAACTTCCTGCCTCAGTGGTTACTGCAGAATGGTCTCAAATGTACACGTCTTCAGGGAGAGGGAGATTAGATGTGACATCTGCTAAGAAGTGCGAATATTGTTCCCTTAGGTAAAAATGAGCTACTGTGTGGAAGAATGCCAGTTCTGGCCCCCTACAGCATTAGATTGCCCCTGATCCCCATATTGCAGCAGAATATGACAGTATGACATGTTAAGTGAACGGTTGATCTTAATTGGTTCTTCTTCAGTTTGTGTGTGTGTGTACATATATGTGTGTGGAGATCCTCTTGGGATTGAAGTACGTTCTGCTGATAGAAAGACCAACAGTATCGGACATATTTATTAAAAAAAAAAAAAAAAGGTATTTGCTTCGTTGATCATTTTCTAAGATAGCTGCCTGGTCCCATGAGACAGATTCCCACTGTGTGAAGTGTGTAAGACATACCAGTGTGCTAAATGGTAATTAGCACTTCATACACACATACAAACATGGAACGTGAACATATAGTCGATCCTCTTTCACTCTTGTTTTACTCTCCAATAAGGAGTGGGTCCACATCGTGCTTCCTGTGATCTTTAATCTTTCTCTTTCAGTGGCACACTGGACTCAAACTAGCTCTGTGTAAGATGACATTTCACAAATTCTGTGTACATGTACTGCTGTCAGCTCGGTTTATTGTTCTAATAGTTGGGAAGGAGGGAGGGAATGGTGAGGTGGACAGTAAGTGGAGAAAAAGAGGAGAAGTTCAGTGCAGTTCAATTGGCTCTCTTGCTGAAGCGTTCGCTATTTTCTGCATATTAAAGATAACTACTGAAAACTGCAGTTTACTCTTTTATTGTGCGAGGGCTCGTTCAGTCGCTCACAGGCAATGATCACGCCACGGTTTTATTCTGCGCGGTATTTTCACTTGGTTATTGGAGAATCATTTCATGTCAACGATGTGCCATATCATTTACTGCGTTTCGGTCTACTGAACTCTTCCCCTCTCAACAAGAGGAGTAAGAGATAGCATGGCACTTGGCTTTCAGCAGCGTGCAGAGTGATTGACAGCACAAATGTGATGATTCAATCGGTCATACAGCACAGCAATCCATTTATGAACACAAAGAATCCATATTCAATCAGCGTCCAGTTAGTTTGTGATAATGAATAATAAAAACAATCAATTGGCTTTACTTTTGTTCTTTTCTTCTGCCGTTTGTTTAAAGTTATTTCTGGTCTGCTTGTTTTGGATAATAGTTGAAGCAGTTATGCCCAGTATGAGTGCAAGAAAATAACGCCCATGGAAATAAACAGTCTCCATGGAAACTGTCGATTTTTAATGCTGCAGAAACTCTTAGAATGCAGCATATGCATGTGTATGTAACTTGGTAATACTTTGTCAAGCTTTTGCCTAAAAACGCAGCTCTTATCTGTGATTGATCGTTCTTTACGCGTCGTGGTTCACAATGTGCAGCACTGGAAGATTGGTGCATTTCTATCCTTTTTTGTCATAACCCAAACATGGTGATTCTTTCTTCAGAGTCTGTCTTCTGGAAGTTTCTTCCGTTCATGCATTTTTTTTTTTAATGGTAATTTTTGCTGGTATTTGACTGAATGTATTTTCTGTCACATGTTGTTTTTCATACACCAGATTAACTCATTTTAGAAGACACTTCTCGGGGATGAGACATCTCATTTCGCACCATGACTCGGTTCACAGAAACTCAGACCTGTTGGCATATAAAGACACCGGTGAAGTGCTCGCATGATGTCCAACACTCTTTCTGAAAGAAAAGGATCAGAAGAGATTAGACACATCGGAGGGGGATAAAGATAGAGCTAAAGACGGGCTTTGTGTTTGGTCCCCTTATGAGCCGGGGCTCGTGCTAATTACCAGGCTCTCTGGTCCTTGCTAAATGTGTTTGAAATCCGCTGGATGCAGATAATTGAGCTGGAAATTTGTTACATGACAAAGTCACGCTGAAGGACACCCACTAAAAAAGGCCACATCTCCACTTCCACTATTTTCTCTGTCTGATACACTTTTGATATCATACTTCCCCCCAAATAATTCATTCCACAGCGTTTGTCTTTGTTGTTTGTTGAGATGGAAGCTTAGGGGATGTTGGAGCTACCTTGTGTGATAAGCTATAGTCAGAAAAGAGACGGGCTGATGGTAGATGTGTCAGACAGGCTCGTGTTTTCTTGTTGCAGAATAATTGGTTTTAGCCTTCAATTCAGGGATGTAAGCTTTTAAAACCCTTCACACATCATCATAGCAAAGTAGAACTTTTTCATAGCCACAGGCTTCATGTCTGTCCATGCATTTCAAGTTTTCTTTCAGTCAAACAGTGGCTCGCACTTAAGTTTTTGTGCAGCCGAAATCTCAAATTGATTTCAGTGCTTCATATAAAAATTGATTTACTCGACTACCTGGATCCCAGGCAGAGATGGGCCTCCCATGAGAATGTTGTAGTAATGTGAAAACAAGGTGAAGAGAGACTCCCTACTGTTCTATTTGCATTTTAATTATAAATTGCATCATTGCACCGAGTGCAGTAACAGAATGACTCCCTCCCTCTCCTTTTACTCCTCCCTTTTGCTTCCAGCTCAGCTCAGTTCATGAGAACAAAGCTTCACACGGAGACATTCTGCAGGGCAGAGGCTAATGTTTTAGAGCCCAGCCAGAGCAGTAATGTGGGTGAAGGTGACAGAAGTTTTACCTCAATGGGCACATATGTTTCGTACCCGGTTAGGCCACAGAACTGAGAACGTACATCGCAGAGATAGATTCCTCTGCTTTTTTTGTTTGTATGCGAGTGTCTGAGCACGTGTAGAAGAAAAAACATATTTGTTCTCTAGTGTTGTGCTGCGTTGTTCACATAGGCACGAGCACAGAGTTAAAGCCTTTGGATGATGGACTTGGCGAGATTTTCACAGGTTTTCAGTTGCATAGGTTGAGTGTCTCCTTGCAAATCTCAACCTTCCTGCACTTCTGACATCTGTAGATTTAGTACTTTATCTTGTAGGTTTCTGGGTGTTTAAAGTATATATTTATAGTTAATGTTTGAACATCTTAGTAGTAAAGAAATGAATGTGTCTAGTAACTATATAAAGCAATGTGTAATTCCGATATTGACTCCCACTTTGTGTTGTCGTCATCATTGCTAACGCGTTTGGATTGAGCTTGACTCTCTTGATAGCGTGAATCTTTGTAATGTTTATCTGACACGACTGTTTGAACAACTGAGTCTTTTGCCCCATCTCAACAATAGGATATGAGATTATTTTGGTACAGGATGACTACAGCAACACTCGGGTGTGATTGCTTGAAAATGTAGTGCACATCATGAGTGCCATCACTGCTGTGACATGACAACAAAATAAAGTTAATTCATTGCATTCACAGCATGCTTACGGCCGTGAAGCGCAACAAGGATGTTAACATCATTAATTCGGGCTAAGCAGTCTCCTCTTTTATGGTGTGTAATGGTGGTTGCACATATGAATACTTCTTTCATTTTATATCTTCTAAAGTAGGAAATGCCATCAGAATGAGGCGTTTAAGAAGGTGTGTTGCTTAGGCATGGCTGCCTGGTTTTATAGCGATCTTGAGTGGGTATTAGAGGAGAGAAAATGGGGAGTGGAGGGGGTATTTTAAGGAGGGGGAAGGGAACGAGGCCATCAGTGATATGGAGAGCAATGGTGATATTGTTTCGCTGGGGTTAGCTCCACGGTTCAGGGAGGACCTCTGTCTCTGCCACTGCTTCTTAATCCATCACACCTCCTGCGGCCCTGGATCCGACACACTCCAGTGTCCTCGCGACCCGCTGCTGAATTCGTTCTCAGCTCTGTCATGCGTTTTTGCCTACTGTTTCTGGCATTTTCCGATTCCGGTTCTCACTCGTTTTTTGTGTTTTTTTTTTTTTTACTCTCTATCAGATAAATACAGAATCACATCAGACATGTTTCCCCATCTGGTATTTATCTCTCTCTTTCTCAATAAATTCTCCTCCCTCTGCCCACTTTATCTGCCCGTCTCATCTGCAGCAAGTTTTGATTTTCTTGCTGTTAATTTTAGTCAGACGGACTGAATTTCTCATCGTGAAGAGTTGGAATTACTTCCTATATATGGTCAATGTGCTTATTTGACAGGATGTGCACCTCCGGCCAGCTGTGTATGATTTTTAGAAATGGGATTCAGCTCCTTCATTTGATCAATCTTAGTGATTCCCTTCCCTTCCCTTCCCTTAGCTGTCCAGAGCACAGGTTTGACTGCGAGCTGATTCGTCGTACATACGTTCAAATCTGCAACACTCTGTCGCTTAAGCTCTGGCACGTTTTCAGAGTTGGTCGTCTGTTGCTCTAAACTCTGTAGTCTGTCTCTGTACCTCCCTGTTGAGCCCGCTGCCTGTTTTTTGCACAAGGTGACCCTCTAAACGCTCCAGGATCCCCGCTGTGTTCACAGCCTTTTCTGCAGCAGCTAAATCGTGCAGCTCCACCCCCTGTCCACCTGGTGGCGCTGTCTCAGCACTGTGCCACCTGTGTTTCCTCCCCTCAGCAGGAACCAGCGCCCCGAGGGAGAAGATAGTGGGTGGCTCTGTGTATTTGATGTTTCTCTTTCATTCTGCTGGTGAGAGGAAATTTGGATGCCACGCTGTTTATGTATGTTTGAGTGCTTGCATGTAGAATGTGCGTCAGTTTTTGTTTTTCTCTTTCCTGTTTGATAAGGAATTTATTTTCTGTTTTTGAAGGTCTGGGCAGTAGCTGTAATGAATTCCAGAAGGCTTTCTGTCTCTCTATTCTGTCACTCCTCACTTCTGATTACACAGCAGGCCTGGTTGCCTAAAGTCCCTGCCATATGGTCATGCTCAAGGATTTTTGGGATGAACTTAAACTTTGCCTATATAATCCATCGATTTGAGAGTTTACAACAGACTTTTCATTATCTTCAGCAGCTGTAGTGTCTGTTCATTTTACTGAAGAGGTACTGCAAAGTTATTTACCTTATGCTTGACTTCATAATTGCATAAATTAGATATAATTTGAAACAAAATCTCAGAAAACATATGGCACGTACATTTTCATATATAGAAGCCTTTTGAATGAGCGGTGTAACTTTAAGGAACCAAGAAAACAAGTCCAATCACGTTCAGTGGAAGCAGTTATCATGGTTTAAATGGTATCTTATGATATACATGGACTACAGTTTGTGTTATTGCTTCAGCATTAAGAACCCCAAAGGGAAAGTGTGGTGTGATATGCAGGGATGGACATGAATCAGTCAGTTAGATACGGCATTCTTTAAAATTTTAATCTAATTAATCACATGATTACCCTGATTAATCACGATTAATCGCATTTGTACGCAAAATCCAAAAATTAATTAAAAAGTAGTTGTATAGCCATAACATTTGTTTTGCAAACACACTTTTAACATCAGTATTTTTATTTTATGTAGTTTTTATGTAGAAGCCTCGCTCCACTGTCTGTTTCCTTGAATGACTTGCTGCTATCAGTTGTGTGTTTTGCTTTAAGTGATATTTTAGACTGGAACTACTACGCTGAGAAGACAATTCAACTTGGCAGTGTTTACAGATGACTTTGGTTCTGTCGACTCCGCCGTCTGGAAGAACTTTAAAATGAAAATGGCCGAGTAAAAGTTCCGTACCCTTCTCCAGGTTTGGTGGATCCGCCGATTACTTTCTTTTCCGGTTCCGCAGCAGACAGCAACAGACTTTTACAAAATAAAAGCCTGTGAGCAACAGACTTTTATAATAATAAAATAAATAAAAAAACAGGGGTGGTCTGTGGCGTAGTGGGTTGAGCAGGCGCCCCATGTACAAGAGTCTATAGTCCTCGCTGCAGCTGGCCCCGGTTCGAGTCCCGCATGGGACGGCCATGTGCTGCGTGTCGTTCCCCCTCTCTCTGCCCCGTGCTTCCTGTCTCTCTGAACTTTCCTATCCATTAAAGGCACAAAAGCCCCCAAAAATTATATAAAAATAAATAAATAATAAAAATAAAAAATAAATAAAAAAACTGTGTTAATGCACGATAAAATATTTATCGGCGTTAAATAATTAATTAGTTAACGCGATAATAACGAGTTAACTTGCCCAGCCCTACCAAAAACTAAAGTTTTTAATTTTTGAAAATGTCATTTTCTGGTCATTTTTCAGTTGTCATGGCAAAGAAAAAAAGTAATGGCTTCATTAACCAGCATCAAGCCCAAGTTCAGTTGGCCCAGTCATTGCTAATCAAAGATGTCCATAATCACGCCGTGTGGGTGGTCGTAGTTAATTCCCTCCGGAGGTGGTCAGCTTTACATTTCTGACAAAATGACCAAAGCTATGCTCACTCAGTCCAGCAGTTCACTGAGTTAAAAAAGGGCTCTTTCCAGTGTTGTTTTGCATTAGCAGTTAATAAGCTGCTGTAGAGCTCCAGTCAAAGGAAAAAAGAGAAAATGAAGCTTACTACTCAAAGTGCATGGAACAATGTTGATGCGTATCTTCTTTAAATGGATGCATGCTTGTTTCCAGCTTAATGGTAAAACATTCAACATGTCATTTCTGCTTTAAAATATTTAATAAGGACAAAGGTTATGCACAACAATAACAGCAGCTGCCTAAGTCTTCCCGGGTCTGCCTCATGCTGTGAAAACAGCTCTGATCCATCAGAGCACTGAGACATGACCTCTTGGTATCTGGCATCAGGATGTAGGCAGCAGAGCTTTTGGAAGCAGCGTGTTGCAGATTTGAGCCTAAATGGATCATGCTTGTTCTGTCACATCCTATGGATGCTTAACACATTGGGATGTGGGGTCTTTGAAGGCGTAATCGACACTTTGGGAACTGGTGTTCATGCCTGAGCAGTTTCTGGAATGTGGCGGGTATTTGTCCTGTAGGGGAACGACAAGTTTAGTGAGTGCCTTTCTCCTGGGGGTGTGTATGTGCTATGCAACATTGTTTATAAGGGAATCCACATGCATGTTTCATTTTGTCTATCTGTCTGTGCAGCTCTATCCGTTTCATTCATTATATTTTGTAATATGTTGGAGTGGATTCTGTTTTGCCAGTGGCAGATATAACTCTCATCCCTCCAAAACATGACACTAACTACGCTCTGCAGTACTTTGGTTGTCCACCATTTGTTCTGACACATAACCTCAAAATCTGCAGGTAACATATAACATACTATTTGAAATTAGAAGGGAAATAATGCGACTGACTAAACGCAACGTGAATAAAAGTTGCATTGGTGGTGAACACAGTCGTCCTCAGACCGGCTTCACACCAGGAAAGTGGTGTGTGTGTTGCTTCTGCTTTGCTGAACTGCTGCACCGTGTCTGCATGTGTGTATTCACAGCAGTGACCTTTCTGCTGCAGCGCTGCAGCACTTTCCTGCACAGACATTTTAAACCCAGGGATACCTCTGGTAATGGCTGTATTTACACAGTTTTGTGTAATCCGTTTTTAAGATGTCTCAAAACGCGAACACGTGAAAGTTGCCCTGTTGCAACTTGAGAACACTCGCATTCAGCCACCGAAATAAACGTAAAAGAATTCATTATCATCATTAATCATCATCTCAACAGGCAAGCTTACCTCATGTATGAAAAGTGGGCACCACCCCGAAACTCCAGATATCTCTGCAGTCGCAGCGTGGCTCGAGCCACAGTCTGTAAACATGGGAGCTGACTACAGAATCACGGTGTGAAGCTGGCCTCATTGTTCATCTTAATGTTTTCAAGTTCTTTTGGAATAGTTTGGTTGAGAAATCAAAGCTCCAGCAGAAATGACATACTCTGCCTTTAAAGCATAGCTGAACTGATGAGGCTTATTGGAAATGACACTCAATAGTTTAAAGGTTTAATGGAGATCTTAACCTGAGGAGATAATTTTGAAATCTAGTGAAATTGCCACTGTGCAGACGAGAAACCCTTTTAAGGTGGTGACGGTCAAGAAAAGTCAGGCCAATTTAATCACAAATTCCCAGGTGTAAGCTGGGCTGTTCGTTGGAGTCACTATCTTTTTTCTCTTTTAGTGTTTAAAGGCTATGGCTTATTGCTGCATTTCAGTGGCAACTCTATCGTTTTAGTTGAATGTAATTTTAACATTTAACAAGATAAATGAATGAATAAACAGAAGTTGCAGGCTGATCGAGCCCCTTCTGCATCACCAGCCGTTCAGATCGTCCTGAACACAGAAGAAGAAACAGATGAACTGAGATGTGTCCTTAAGTCCAAATATACATTGTTAGCTGTTCTCATTATCAGTTTTGCAGATGGAGGTAACATATGCTCAGAAATATATGCTATCACCATGGAAGTGTTACAGAAATGTGAATATCTCAGAAGAAACATTTTCACACCTTCAGCTGGGTATCATGGATTGACTCAGCGTGTAACATGTTTGTGATGTGGTTCGTGGATACATTCTGGTCCGAACCGGCTGGCCAGCTGGCTGCCTCCAGCTCTCATCCTGACGGCAGGGGCAGCAGTGGCATCACCTCACTTAGTTCTTGTTTATGCAGAGGAAGTTGAATCTGTCTTTCTGTTTGTCAGACTCTCTGGTGAGCTGAGGTGTGTGACAGAAAGATGGTGGCTGGACTGGCAGAGTGAGAGCACACCGTCTCTCTGTAATGAATACAAATGGGCTCCCCTCAGCTGGCTTACTTCTCTGAAAGCAGGCATGGGACAACGATTGGGGACGGAGTCGGCCCAACTGCCTTTGCTGTCTTTTCCACCCTCTCACACCCTTGCTGTATTGTACCAACCACACACACGCACTCTGTTTTTCTTTCTTGCTTCTCTGCTGTCTGCACTGTGGTTTGGAAGCTCCCACTTCAGTGGAAACAGCTGGTGGTGAGACTCTCCGAACGATGAATCTTCATCATAGCGCTGTCAAAGTAAATGCCTTTCATGTTTTTATGAAGGGGAATGCGTTTCACCGGGACATTTGATACTAAGGAGAACATCACCTTTGTCATGTAGGTTACATGATCAGCATGATTGTTTTTGTTTTTATAAGGATTATTAGAAAAATAATGCATGGGTTTGTATTACACATTCATCTGAGTTGGGGCACGGCCCAACTTAGCTGAACACCCTGAACTCATATCCTTGATGACATTATATTTTCCTCCACGGTCATGAACAGGAACCCAAAGACTGCATCCTAAACCAAAGCAGTTTAGCATTTTGCTGTTTGAACAAATCTTCCTTTACCCGTGCATCGCACAGATTTCCATGAAATTCGGCTCGATCATTGTTGTTGGACAATAATGTCACTCAGTCTTTGTGAAGGTTGAACCACTTATGGTGGTGCAGTTGGATACAACAGTCTCTGTAGGGGCCGGACATCCGTGCTCTGCCTGGTTCTTTATATTCCTTTATTTGCTGGAGACGATGTTTAGTTGTGTAAACCTAGCTTGCTGCCTGCCTTTCAGTATCTCTAAGCACTCCTATTATCATCCTAATTTCCACTTCCTCTTATCCAGCCTGGGAGTTGCTGATTGGGTCCAAGTAACTGCAAAAAAAAAAATGTTGTCCCTTATCTGAAGCATAGCACCTCCATTAACTTCTCCCTTTGT
This sequence comes from Odontesthes bonariensis, assembly GCF_027942865.1. Lineage (NCBI taxonomy): Eukaryota > Metazoa > Chordata > Actinopteri > Atheriniformes > Atherinopsidae > Odontesthes > Odontesthes bonariensis. The sequence goes on along the minus strand of NC_134526.1, from coordinate 7,832,966 downwards.
CCTTTAATTACCTTTGGGTTAGGGCTTTTCTTGATTTCCACAGTGATGTGTATTTATCGTTGTTACTTCATATCCATTATTGCCTCTTCGTCATTATTACTGGTATCATCAGATTTCCATGACAACTGAACTGTCTGAAGACATTTCTTCTGATGATTAGCTCACATCTTCTCCATCTCTGAGAGTTGTTATTTCAGCTCTCCTCCTGCCGCTGTGCTCCTGATGTTTACCATGAAAGGGTTGGGGTGGAAGAAAAAAAAGCCCCATCTTTGCTTTATTCTGGTTAAGTGTCATCTGGGTCTACTTAGAAAGCTGCGAGGCTGTTAGCAGTGCTGCCAGTGTTGTCATGTTTTCCTAAATTGATTCGCTGTGTGATTACTCTGCATTCATAGTGCTCTTTAAGGGACAGCATACAAAAAAGCACTCGGAAAATTGTGCTTTAGATACGCTGTGTATCAATGCCAAAACAATGGCACACACAGAGAAACACACGTGCGTGCACAAATCTGTGTATATGCCCTCGCTCACTGATGTAGACTATAATTAATTGCCAGGAAGTCTCAGGTAATTTAAATTGCAAATCAGTGCAGTCTTTTTCACCCAACTTTGATGATTAATATTTTATTGTTTTACTGAGTGAAAATGCCACCAGTCTTTTTCATCAGATACAAAGGAAGAGGAGAGGATCACTGAATTGAGGAGGATCAGATGCAGGTGCCATCTCTTACAATTAATTAAGCTGCGCGTTGGTCTGGAGCTGTTGATGCTTGAGTTTCACCTCTTCTGTCTCCAATTCAGCCACCAAGATATAGCTCTCATTTCTCGCTCTGTCTCTCTGTGCTCTGGGTCCAATACTCAGTTTCTGTCAAGTTTTCTTAGGTCGTGAACTTCTCTTTCAATCGGACACTAATTAAGCTGGGGGATGGGAGAGTTTCATTGGCAGGAGAAAGGGACTTGCAGGTTGACTGAGAAAAGCTGATCCTGAGACCTTGTGACGACTGAGCATGAAGCTGGTGGAGAGAAACCTGAGAGGAGTTATTTTACAGCACAGAAATTAAGCTCTGAAATCAAACGGTTCGATGTGTCTTTTCATCGTGTAGTTCTTTTCTTTCGTGGGATTGAAAATCTTGCACAATCCCGTGAAAGTGTAGCACAGTGAGGAAGAGTAGACAAAAGTAATGTGGACGTTTGTCTTTGGCACAAACAGAGAGCGAGAGGTGATGTAGTCATTACAGTTTAAATCTCTGCTGTAAGATTTCAGAATGAAAACATCCTGGATGCTGGTGCTTTGAAAAAAAAACGACGACTTTAACCTTTTTCTCCTCAGCACTGCTCTTTGAAAGTATCGTGTTACCTTGTGTGTTTTCAGAACAGACTGGCAGCTTGAGATGAAAGCCTGAAGTCTTGCCCTTCACTTATAACCACAGCAGATAGTTGCAGCCTGGCTGAAATCAGATGGCTGGCACAGCACTCAGCTCCTCTCGAAGCAAAACAAAGACGAAACCATGCGCAGATAAAGGGAGGCTTCCCTCAGCGAAGCAGAGCACACGCTGCTGCTGTGCTTTGAATGCCAAACCTCCTTTAAAGCCAGTGAATTCAGAGTCCTTACCTCCTGCTTAGCGGGAAAGACTGCTCAATTACACTAACCATTTAAATAGGAATAACTTTGACACGCACAAACACACCCACAAGGTTGAAGATTTTAGCATAGACGTGCTTCAGTTGTTTAAAGTCAGAGTTATTTTAATGGCTGTGCTTCTGTGTTCCTACAGGGTGCCTGACACGCTTCTGGAGCCTGGGGTCATCTCTCTGACCCCACACCTGGCTGGTGCTTCCACTCAACCCCTCTGTACCCCAACTCCTGCCAGCTGGCAATGTCCAGAGCCCCAAGTCCCCCGCCCCCGGCAGAAATGTCCAGCAGCCCTGTGGCTGAGAGCTGGTGTTATACTCAGGTTAGTGATTGGCTAAGATCCCTAACCCAGCCCCTTTAGGAGGTGACTTTGTAATTCAGGTTTTATGCAAACAAGTAGTTTATGTTGTTGTTGTTTACAAGCACCCAGATTTTTGTCATTACAAGTTGACATCATTTTTTGTCTGTGTGTTAAGCCCTCGTGGCTTCATAGCAACTTCTACAAAATCTGATAAATCATGTCAAGTGTTTTCAGTCATTGTTGATTAGAGGTAAGGAAAGCAAGTTTGAAATAAAAAGGATATAAAAAAATATAAATCAGGGTTTGTGGAGTTGCAGAGAAAGGGGCAATGCTGAACTCATTAAGCTGTTTCCAAATTCTCACAAATAAATGTCTCGATCAGTGGTGAATGGACTGTACTCGTTTGGCGCTCCTGACCACTCAAAGCGCTTCTACATTACCGGCCATATTCACCACACACTCATGCAGCACGTGTTAGTCTGTGTAGTTCTTCTACACGTTCAGGGACACAGCTGCAACACGGGGGGCAATATGTGACCCTTTGGGTAAAATGTGGAAGTGTGGGGCTTTGACATGTGGGAGCCGTGAGTCGAACCGCCGACCTTCCGATTGGCAGGCCTCTGCTCTTCTTCTTGAGCTCTAAGCTGTTGACAAGGTAGAAGAAGGGGACAATAAAGAGGATTTTTATTTTTCTGCTGCTTCTGTTGTGAACATAAAGAAAAGAAAGTACCATATTAAATAGCAGAAGTGATTTATTGGTAAAGCTGTGATCAGATCAGTAGGTGATGGATGTGTTACCTGCAGTCCGTCTGTCAGCTTCATGCAACTCTTAACATAGGTATTTATAAATGTATTTGCTATCTGGACAAAACATGATACTGAAAGTCTATTATCTTCTGTGTGAATATTCACACAATATAACATTAAGCTTAGTGTCAATGTGAATAGTTTTCATTTTTTCATAAATAATACTTGTTGGAGCCCACCTAATTGGAAAAGCTTCCTGTTTTAATTGACTTGCTCTGCCTCATTAATGCATACGCGCTTTCTTTTTGTTTTTTCGCTGCTGTGTTTACTCCCTGCTTCTGCATTACAAGCTGTTTTGTTGCTCATGAAGATCGATGTGATTTTTTTCGAATGTTTTCTTTGTCTAAAGTTGATCTGTGCGCGCTTCACTCCCCGCACCACAGACTCATCTAGCTCAGATTTGACTTTCCTTTTTAGAGGTATGGTAGACAAAGTATGTTATTGATCATGTCTCCTTTTTCATCTCAGCTATGTCCTTGCAAACTTGTTCAGTTTTTTTTGTTGCCACTATCGCAGCATCCTTTCTTCTTTCCTGTCGTTTGTTGTCAGTGTTTATTGAGATGAAAGGCAGTTTTGATGTGTTGTTTTGAAGTCCAGGCTGACCAAACATCGCTTACCCATATAGAATATATAAATATATAAATAAAGATATCTGCTTTCAGTCCATCCTGTGTTTTTTTTTTTTTTTTTCATTTGCTGTCTAGATCAAAGTGGTGAAGTTCTCCTACATGTGGACCATCAATAACTTCAGCTTCTGTCGTGAGGAAATGGGCGAAGTCATCAAGAGCTCCACGTTCTCCTCAGGAGCCAACGACAAACTCAAATGGTCAGTGATGCTTTGTGAATTGAGCTTAAAGAGTACTGAAATGCTTTATCCTAACTGGAGAAAAATGATCCTCTCAAGGATTTCAGATTGTTTGTCTTTGGATGGTAGAACCTTGTTTTTCACGAGGTTAAATCCATCACTTCAGGGTGATGGGTTTGATTTTTTTTCAGGGAAATTCTTAACTTGATTTTTGCTTTGCTGGTTTCCAGTGCACAGTTGGTTTATCTTTATTTGAAATTGTGTGTCTCATCATATTTTTTGTTGCAATTTGTTATGCTGGAAGGTTTGTGAACTTGGTTGAATCAACACTATTTTTGCGACAGACTCATTGGAATCAATAAACCAAAGATGAATGCCAGGAGCATAAAACGCATTAGAACTAACAAATCAATTGCTGATGAGTCTTAGTGGAAGAGGGATGCTCTCTTGATGCTGGTCCAGGCTTATCCTTTCTGGAGGAGGTTATTAAGGTAGCATAATTACTATGCAGTGGCATGATGCCACTGTGAGATGTTTATAGGCTACTAAACAGGGCCCAGGTGAGGACACTGCTTCCTATTTCAGATATTTGTTGATGACCTGTTTTCTCATCTCACACGGAGGTAAGGGACGGTGCATGTGGCTTTTGGCAGATGGGCGTCGTTCTTATTTTAAAACAAGCCTGAGGAAGTGTTTGTGATCTTGAACAACTTAGCAAAGGCGCTCAATTCGTTTCCTAGAAAGGCTTCTTAGTTGTCAGAACCCTCTATGGCACCATGTGTGGGAGATCCCCTGAATCCCTTTGGAAGTGGGAAAGTGAAGAACATCGGGGCAACCTTGCTCATTTTTTTACCATTGTGACTTGACTCAAGCCCTTTACACTCAGCAGCGCACCATATCGGTGCAAAAGGTGCTGCTGTTCACCGTCGGTATTTCATAAAGGCTCAACAGAGGTGGCTCAGCGCTGCATTACTGTGTGCTTAGAAATAGCAAGCTGGCATGATAGAATCAGGTGAGTGACACACTGAAAAAATAACCAACTTTAATTAATTGCATCAATTAGTAGCAACTAAATGAATCCATAGAATTACGTTGCCATTACCAAACCAAAAAACTAAATGAAACTATATCAGCTGGAGCATGAAAGTCTTTTTGCAGTTCTACAGCTTTGCAACACTGTGGTGCCTCTTCAGCCAAAATGGCTCCATGACTATTCCTGTTGCTGGCTCAGGGATGGATCTGCTTAACCACCACTGTGCCTCTGTACTTAAAAACAAGACACTGATTCACAGGAAAAGCACATAAGTTCCTGTTTGATCAGGTTTTGTGGGAAGGATTATACTCGGATAGATAGATGGATGGATGGGTGAGCACTTCTGCATCAACATAAACAGGAATATATCGAAGGAAAGACTCAAGATACACTTGCAATACTTCGTTGTTGCATATTTTTGTGGTAAAATGACATGTCGCTGTTTCATTTTCACAGAGGAGCTTACAGAGTGCAGTGGAACATATTGAATTTATTATGCAATTACATAGTGGCCAGAGACATTTTGCAGGTCTGAAATTAATGGCTATAGCCTGAGGTAAAACAACAGCCGGTAATGGGATTGTTAAGTTACCTGTTTTGAATTTAAAATAAATTGCACCACTTTAGACAAATTATATCAGGTAAAGTTTTGATTCATTAGTCGCCATCAGTCACCTCCTCTCATTAGTCGCCAACTCTCTTTTCTGTCTTCTCTTATCTGTCAGTTTCGTCTGTTTTTGAGCAAACCTTACAGTCGGCATCTCTTCTTTCTCCACTGTTCTGTTGCACTGCAGGCCTGAGCCAGACTTTACAGCATGAGGACAGTAATTGTACAAAAGTAACTATTAAAAACTGAAATATATGACCATATGCTCCATTCGGTCACCACAGATTTTCTTTTACCACCTCATTTGTTTAGCCGAATGTAGGACTCCCCGCACAATAACTGCCTACCAGAAAATATAGATTTTTCTTCCTGAGTCTACAGAGTGGTATTTCATAAAGTGCAAAATGTATTTTTCTCAAATGGCTTAGTGAAATAATGGCTCGCATATGCTTAACATGGTTATTAAAAGCCCATATGGGCATGTTCAAGTGGGTCATGTTTCTTAAACTGCAACAGGCTGTGCAAAAAACAATCCATATTTGACAAACTCATTATGGAAAAGTATTGTGAAAGTGGTCCTCATTAACATAAGAATGGCTCAGATGTTGCATTAATACACTGAAAAACAGCAAATTGTTTTGAGGGACGTAATGTTTGGGTTTCACTGTTTTCCTGTTTGAAAGAAAGTGGACATGTTTAGCTGGAACATCAGATTTACTGTGACTTCAGGAATCCTTTCTTTCAGTTTAACTTCAGGAGCTTTACCCAGAGAGTTCATGCCGAGTCAGAAGTAGAGCTCGATCTTTTTTTCCGTGAGAACAAAACGGATACGTCACCACCTATTTTGATGTACTTTCTGTTGCAGAGCTGTGCATTTTCTGGAAGGAAACACTGAAACATTTTGCGTTTAGCAGTTTATCCAGGACATTGAAATGTCGGCATGTGTTTTTGATAAAGAAGCCCAGACTCTTTACTTTTCGGTCCACGGGATTATATCTCAACTGAAACTCCATTAGGGTGAAGTTTTTACATTATGCAATTAATAAACTATGAGTTTGATTCCGGTGAAAAAATACCCGTTTGAAGACTTAATTCAACAAACCTGTCAAATGCGAACCTTGTATGCCTAATGATCTGGAACTATAACACACTCTATGTAATTGAGTTGAGTTTTTTTTTCTTATTTCTTGTCAATTAGTCGCTCGACGCCCAGGTATTTCTCAAAGTATTTGTGCTCAGCTGGTGTGAAAATGTTTCTTAAACCTTTTTATCTTAGGGCTACAGGGTCACTTGTGACCAGGGTTGGGTCAGTGGTGTCATTTCCTGTTTTACTTGTTAGTTATTATTGTTGCCTCACTGTTACAGACACTATAACTTAGTAGTGTGTGTGGCTTGTTGCCACAGTAACACGATGGTTCAGCAGCGGGGTTAATCTGTCCTTTTGGTTCAGAGCATCTTTTCAATTGATGGCGGCGAGCTGGTGACGACGGTTCTGCAGCTTAAGAATGACTTTTTGTGCCATTAATGAATAAAATCCGTAAAAAGCTAAAGTAGAACACGAAAGTGTGAAAATAATTTTAGCTCATTACGAATAAAGTAGTTTCATTATTGCGGGACCTTCCAGGAGCTAAAGCATTACATTATCTCTGAGTTTTATGTCTTACTTGTATACCTCTTCCTTTCCCCCCCCATAGGTGTTTGCGTGTGAATCCTAAAGGTCTGGATGAGGAGAGCAAAGACTATTTATCACTTTACCTTCTCTTGGTTAGCTGCCCAAAAAGTGAAGTGCGTGCCAAGTTTAAGTTTTCTATCCTCAATGCCAAAGGAGAAGAGACCAAAGCTATGGGTAAGTCAGAGTCAACAGGACCTAACCAGCCTTAAGTGATGGTTTAAGTCTATTTTATTGTGTTGCCCCATATCACAAGATACAAATTAGGTTCCTGTGACTTGATAATCCATACCCTTAACTTGCTTCATAAAACTCGGTTGGATCTTTTAGGAATAAGATCCTTCTGTCTTTCTCACAGCTGGCTATCCTGAATCCTTCCTCCAAGACATCCATACGTGCACGTTTTCAAAAGCTAATCAGATTTACAAAACGGGCTTATTATTAGTTAGGTTAATGAGATTAATTAGGTTAATGAGAATAGTTGTTGTGATTGTTTGAAGAATAAGATTTGGGAAACATCTCCTGCACATTATTGATTCTTCATTTTCTTCGCTTGACAACAGAAAAAAAGTTTGTTTCATTTCTCCAAAGCTGTCAGCAGAAAACGGAGGATATCTTAAAGTTTGAGAGTTTGAACATGAAACGCTCCTCTCACACCTGTGTCTGTGGGGTGTTGCAGGTGGAGAGTGTGTCTAATACTCTAATAATGTGAGTTACTGATAGCCATATGGGCTTGTGTAATCACGGCTGCTTGGATTCATTTCAAGTAAATATATAATTCAAAGTAGCGTGGGGCAATTTGGATTTTAATTAAAAAAGACCCAACCTTTTAGAAGTCTTCATCCGCTTCAGTCCCTGTTGATGATTTGGAAATGAATGAGCCTCCAATTTTTATTTTTTTTTAATTAGGTTATGTTATTGGGTGGAAAAGCAAACTTGTATGGAATAGAATTAGTTAAGGCCAGATGTGACTGCTTCCTGGTTATCAGGGCTTTCTGGCTGCCTACCCCTCTCTCAGTGCCCTGCAGCATACTGTTCAGGAAGGGTGGAGGAGGGAAGATTGGGGGGGGACAGGGAGAGAGGAGAAGAGGTGGGAGTCGGAAGTGTTTTTGAATCAGAGGCGTATGCAGTGAAGCTGTGTACAATCCCCTGCGGGGCAGGTTGTGTAAAAAGGGAAATCATTTTTCCTGTTGAAAAACATTTCCCTCGTGAACTTTCAGTCTTTTACTTGCTCATTAGACCTGCGTCTTCTCCTTCACACTCCCAAATTCACTGTCATTCACTTGTGTCCTTCTTTATTTCCACATCTGTCTTGTGACCTTTTAATTCTCAGTGTCAGACTCCAGATAACGTTATCTTTTGGTTTTTATATCTATTCTAGTGGTTTTCCATCTTTTGAGGATGGATTTCCCGTGGAATAAGTAAAAAAAAAAAAAACTTTTGAGATATTTGACTTCATTGCTTGACCATTTTGTGAGCATTGCTCCCTTTAAATGACTTGAGTAAAGCTTGAATGTGGGGAATACCGAGTGAAGTGAAAAGGATCTAATTTTCCATTCTTTCTTCTCTTTTTGTGTCTCAGGGGGCTTTCAGCCATAAATGCTGTGCTCTGTGGTGCAAACCCCATCCCATTCTTGCCATATGCCCTCCTCCAATCTTCCCACAATCCCCTTGGGGAGACCTGGGCTCTCCACTTTGCTCGTCTTGTCACTGGGAAAATTACCCAACTGCCAGCATATTTGTGATCGTTTAGTGAGCACTCCATCTAAAGATATGGCAGTACAGATTGCTGTGGTGGTTCTGGATCGTTTAGAATCCAATTTAATCCTGGCCTTTTGGCAAAAAAGTGGCTTGATTATGAAAGCTGCGTGGCCATAGATTGTTCATGTTGTCAGATTCTCTTATGCTTATACACTCTATATCTGGAGATACAAACACAAATGCAATACATAATAAGTCCGATTTTTCAGGTTGAAGAATAGGTATTTGATATTTTGTGTAGAATTAGGAAATTGCTGTGAGCACAGTGTGTTAAAACCTCTCATTGACAGTTCCCCAGTGCAGAGCGGGGAAGTAAGTAGCTGAAAATTGCATTTGAGGTTTAAGTTAGAATTTCTGTATTGTCTTACATAGAAACTGTATCATTTTTGTAAAAAAAAAACAAAAAAAACAGCAGTGTACTCTTTTTTTTTTATGTTATTCAGACTCTGAGCAGGCATATATTCATATGTTGAGTGGTGTGTGTGCACATTGAGTGCATTCGTTAAAAGACGAGGTATAAATACAGTCTAATGTTTGGGCAGTGCTGTGAAGTCAGATTTTTGACTGGTAAGCTTTCCATTATCTGATGAAACATGCCTTCTGCATTAGTCAGCCCTTGAGCCCCCCACTAGAGAGCATGTGTCTGAGTCTGGATCCTCTGATGGTCTGTACTTACTAATGGAGATAGATTCAGGCAGCAGTGGCAGCCCGCCACCTCCCTCCTTACACCATACTTGGCCACATCATTTTTCTCCCTGGCTTAATGTGCTGGTTTTCTCCTCTGAGGCTGTTGGGTGGGTTGTAAGTTGTCTCTCGACACCCCCCACTCAATTCTTTCCTCCCCCTTTTTCCAGAGAAAACAGCTGCCCCCCTGCAGACTTGTGATCTGACAGCTCAAAGAGGAGAGATGGAAAGTTCTCATCCTCTGCTGCAAGCTGTTTTGTATTCAAATAGTCTCCATGTAAAGTATTCCATTCAATCTGTGCTTTTCTTGTGTGCTGTAGCTGAAGGCTAAGTGAGCTTATGTGAGTATGAGGTGGCCGGAGAGTCCAGTTTCAGCATGTTTCGGTGTGGTCTGCTATTATATTGCAGTCTTGTTAAATTTAATGAGTTTGTGTGTCTGTTGCCTTCAGTAACTGATGACAGTGATCAGGCATTCTGTGTGGGTGAGTGGAGCCCGGCCAACAGAGTAGAAGATATCGGTCAATCTTAACATAATCAGATGGTATTGACATGGATAGAGAGTGTCAGTAGACATGTTTGTGCTGACACCAACTTCCAAAGCTCAATCTTCACTGGAGATCAGATCTTTTTCTAAAAGACTCTTTGTGTACCCATCTGCTTTATGTCAGCCAATGAGAATCGATGTATAATGAGGATGAAGTTTCAGATTAGATTTTTAAATATAGGAGCCAGATAAATTGATTACCCTTTCACTTCAGTACACTGAGATGTGGAAAGTTTTGTATATGGTTTGTCATGCTGTGGTAACTGTAGTGTAAGGTGTTCTGGGCAGATATGGGCGAGAGAGTGACAGACAGGAAGAGAGATGTTGACTCTCGCTGCTGTGTCGGCTGTTATTTTTCTGCATGCCAACTCGTCTTCTGGCGACCTTCTCTTTCTGTGTGCCAGCCGAGCCCCTGAGCCCCACGCCTGCATATGGATGCCCTGCTCACTTAAACAGCCTGGCATCACTCCTGCTTTCCTCCTCTTTTCTCCGACTTCAACTCAGACTTCATTTTTCTCACCTTCCTCATCACCTTCAATGTCTTTTCTGGCAGAGTGAGAAGCTTTACTCTTCACTGTTGGCGAGGTGCAGCAGCAAAGTGGCAAAACCTTGAAGAATCGTGGCACCTGCACATGTCTAACCTGTAGGTGCTATTTTTCACACAGACTTTCGACCTCTTACAAACATGAATAGGATCTATATATTTTCACTGGAGGTGTTCTGTAACACGTTTTCCTATCAGTGCTTGTTAATTACTTTTACATATCTCACACCACCAGTAGGATCTCAATAGAATTAGTTACCCCCCCCATCTACCACCTTGACTAACCCACTGAAACATTGAGCGTGAGCGATCTGACCTGCAGTTAATTCTCTGCCAGCACAGCTTTCTGATGCCTTACTGGATATGGCAGCATGGCATTAGCTGAGTTCAGCACACACATCATCTGTGCCCGCACACTTTCACACATACAGTCACTGTCGCCTTACTGTCACTGTTGAGCACTGAAGAAATCACACTTCTCTTTCTCTTTTCAGTAAATCTGCTGGAGCATCGTTCAGCATTCCCTCTCACCTCTCCTTATTTCTTCCTCCTGGCTTCCTCACCGAACCCCGTCACTTTATTTCCTGCCAACCCTTCTCCTCTCCTCACCTCACCTCCCTGTTTAGCTTTCGATACTGCCACTGGGGAAGTCCTCCATCATCACTGGTAGTCTTGCTTCATACCCAAATAACACAACTTCTCAAGTGGTTTCTGCACCTCAGGGCTTCATCTGGGTCTCTCATAACAGGTCTTTCAAACATGTTTAAAGGACATGAAAGGGGAGTGAAAGACAGCAGAGAAAGAAGAGTTCCTTTAGGTGCCTGGGAAGGATCCTTCTCCTGAGTTTCTTGATGTCTACCCAGCGACACACAGTGAAGTGCACTGAGGCCACAAAAGTTTGACTTTGTGTTCAAGCCTGTTTGGCTTTGCTGCTGTGGCAATCTTTGGTCTTTGTTTGAAGACAGACACTTCCCTTCTGTGACAATACTGGCATGACAATAAAAGAAATGAATGAATGAGCTAGTGTTGTAAGAAGTGGAGTGTGTTGATTTGTAAATCTACTGAATTGGTATGCATGCTTACATCTGTGGGTGTTTGCATGGTGATTTCTGTCAGCTCCCCTTGCATACACAGTCTCAAGAGGCAGGGGATTACAGTGAAGGGCTCCCTGCATGAGCAGCGGTGGGAGTAACTGCATATGCACTGTACTCCTCCACCAATCCTGTCTTTGGCTGTTCCCTCAGATCCAAACAAGGGATTTGACACAGGATCTTACAGTAGAATTGACACTTCATCTTAGTGCTTCCAACTGTGATCTGTCAGCAGAACTCCTGTTGGGATGTACGCAAGAACAGCCACAGCAGAAGTCTGTTTGAAGTACCAGGGCTCAGCACATGTACAGAGGTGTGCACGAGAAATGGAAATGTTAGAGGTGACGACTGCTATGTGGTGACTAAATGGCTCCATTGGCTTTTACCAGAAGTCCTTTGCTGTTTAACCACTTCTCAGTTGTTCAGAGCTTGTATATCATTTTTGGTCATCTGATACGAACACATGAACTAAGACTTGTTACACAACTTAAAGGGATAGTTTGCCTCTTTTGACATGAAGCTGTATGACATCCCATATTAGCAATATCATTTATGAACATTTTCTTACCCCCCACAGCGTCCTGTGAGCTGAGTTCCAACCTCGTTTTGGCGTTGACGAAAGTAGTCCGGCTAGTTGGCTGGGGTTGCAAAAATAAATCGTTTTGCTTCTCAAAACAAAATGCGTTCAAAAGAGTAATACATTTGCATCACAAAATCGTTCTCCAGGAAAAAGTCAGACCTCACGCTATTTTCTTGGCGCTATTTTCTCTCCCTTCGTATCATTGCGTGCTGTGTAGACCGTGCAGACGGAGCAGTCCCCTGCTTCCGAGCAGCAAACACCGTAACAGGCGCGGCTATCGGCAGATGGCAGCATATTGTTTTGAGATTCAAAACGCCTTATTTTAGCAACCCGAGCCAACTAGAAGGACTACCTTCGTCAACGCCAAAACGAGGCTGGAACTCGGCTCACAGGACGCAGCGGGGGGTAAGAAAATGTTAATAAATGATGTTGCTAATATAGGATGTCATACAGCTTCATGTCAAAAGAGGCGAACTATCCCTTTAATGACACGAGCCGTCTCAAGTGCAAAAAATAACAGTGAACCAGAGTCCTTAAAAAGTACAGATTAAATCTGCCGGGTTACGGCACACGTGGTTCTTTGTAAACATCCAGGCCACAAATGCAAATATAAAACCTATTTTGTTTCTTATTATTCTAATTCTAAAGCATTTAATGACTATGTTTCATTCTTCTCAGGGTATTATAACATTTACATGAATATAATCCTCTTACAAAACTTGAAATAAGAGGTTCCAGGTCCCACCTTCATCGTCTCTTAGCTGAGACTTATTTCAACCTCCTGGCCAACATACTAGATATGGAGCAAGTGCCATTGTACTCCAGGTCAGCAGTGATGAGTACCTACCAGCAGTTGCTCGATGGTGTCTTGCTGCTTTTTCATACATTTTGAAGATATTTTCATGGGGTTACTGCATGTGAGAATGCAATTGTCTGCATAAAAGGCATGAAAGACTCTGTGCTGACTCCAGTCATCTTGCCAGAATTAAGTGTGGAAAAGTGTCTGAATGCTGCAGATAAACCACCAGAGAGTTCTCGTTGAGCCAGTGTGCATGCGGATAACAGCCACTGCCCCACTTTGTTTTGGGCCCTCTTGTATATTGCTTTTAAACCCATTTGTTGATAGTACAGACACATTCAAAGGCAGTATAGATGGCAGCACAAGAACAGTCATTTTCAGATTGGTAGGGTGCCTCATTCATCCTTCGTAATGTGCTGTGAACAAGACGCAGCTTTGTAGAGTCCTTTCTTCATCGTGTCCGCCCTCCTGTGCGCTCCACACAGGTGCAACTCGGTTGCATTTAAAGTTCTGAGAATGCATCTCACACGGAGAATCCCGAACTGTCTTTTGTCTTTGTGAGCAGGTAACTGAGGACAAATTATTCTCCAGATGGTCTCTGGTGTTTGTGTGAGAAAATGACTTAAGAAGACTTTCTGTAAAGTACCACGGAGCATCTTTGTAATCCATGACTTGGTGGGTCATACCTATTTTGGCTGCACTCAGAGGACCGAGACCATTTGCATTATCTGTATTTCATTAGATTCTTACACAAATAGCCATTTACATACAGTTTACTGTTGAAAAATGAAGCCAACTTAGATGTTTAGCTTCTTTAGAAAGAATTCACCTCCACAGCGAGTCAAACAAGATGAACATAGAGTCCTGCAGTAGATGCTTTTGACTTCACTGAGCCATGATTTCAGCATCAGGGAGTTGGTCTGGGATCGCATGAAGAGAGAGGACAATGAGACACCCTGAGCACACACAGGATGCTGCTGAGGGAAAGGATGCTCCCGAATGCTACTGATTTCTTACTGTTTGACACACACTAGAACTGAAGAAATAAAAGCTATTGATGATATTGTTTTAAAAAGCAGTTAATTGTTACAGCTTAAAGATTTTGCACAGTCCTATTTGAAGCCGATATGCTGAATATCAGCTCGGGACGCGCTGCTGTAGACTGTGTCAGTCTGACCTGATAAGCATGAGACCATCTCATGTGGAGATTTGAATCTTTTGCAGGTTTTTTTTTCTGGTTTGTGTTTCTTTCAGTGCCAACACAATCCAAGAATCCAAATGCATGGATTATTGGATTTTCATGGCATTCTGTGTATAGAACATTCTTGGAATCGCAGCAGTGTCAAAGAAAGGAAATGAAAAGACTAGAAACCAATTTGTTTGAAGTGGGTCTTGTAGCCCGCGGTGCTTTTTCTCGTGTGTCCATGTAACCCTTTACAGGATGAGACGCATGAAACAGACATAAAGCCTGAAGTTATTACCCTCATCATGTGTTATGGTAATGCCTGTTCTGATAGGAATGCAAAAAAACATCTCCAAACACAGAGAGCGTCTGTCACTGAATCTCAGCTCATTTGATTTAGAAACCACGAGCAGAATGCGAGGAAACATCTTATTCTCATTTACAAAATGGTGAATGATGTAATTCCTCAAAAGGAAGGTGTTGCATCGCTCTTGCGGAGCTCCTGTTGTTAGCAGGATTTCAGTGTTCGTGCCTGGCTTTCATTTTATCTGCAATTAGCTTAACATTTTGATGCTGTCACCGGTAATAAAGCCCAGTCCTTATGTTTTGACCTCTTACGTGAGCGTTTACTGTCGGTTGACTGTTGATAGCTGTGAACATCACACAGTGTGACTGCTGTACACACAACGACTTCACCACCTTCCTGTGTTTTTGTAGTGCAACTGTGTGTCACAGAATCCTTCCTGCCACTGTCAGAGATAATTGGCACTCCGTAAACACATGATAATTGGACTGCTTTGATCCCTGCAATTTCTCACTTCTCGGCCAAAAAGGCACAGCCGTTCTGTCTCATGTTTACCACTAGTCTTTATGCAACAGTGAGAAGATTCTGCTTTCTTCTGAAGTGTTAAAAGCTCCCTGCAGGCATAACTTCCTGCACCCAGCATCTTTTGCCATTGTTCTTCTGCTGCTTATGGCCATGACTCATAACAAACTTTCTCTTTTTGCGCACACAGTGCTTAATCACTTTGTGAAAGTCTCCATAAATTTTTTTTGCTGCTCCCTGTTTGTCTATGTATTTATTTCCAGAGAGCCAGAGGGCGTACCGCTTTGTTCAGGGGAAGGACTGGGGTTTCAAAAAGTTCATACGGAGAGACTTCCTTTTGGATGAGGCCAACGGTCTGCTGCCTGATGACAAACTAACACTTTTCTGTGAGGTAAGGGTTGAGACTGTTCATTTCAACTCAGGTTATTATGGAACAGTGTGAACTGTGCCTCGGTGTTTAAGCTCAAAATCTCTCCAGAGAAATTAAAAGTACGGGCTGCACCTAAAAAAGGATAATCGTGATTCTATTGTGAGATCAAAACTGGATGAGACATTTCAACATTGCACACAAACTGAATTTTACATTCATTTCAGCTGTGTGCACATAAACAGAACTGTTTTGATTAACCAAAATTTTGAATTTTAAATAAATGCAAACACAAAGAAAACTGTTGAGACTTCCAAACTTTCTGTTTATATTAGTAGCTTTGCCTGAGAGGGATCCAAACTGTAATTTCTATTTAATTTATCTTTTTATTCAGCACGACCACTCATTCTATGTCCCTGTTAGTGAATTATGTATGTTTTTGTTGGTACTACATAGCCTCTGGGTTTGGATCGCTCCTTCATCACTAACATACAGGCTGGTTGTTATTCAGTCTGCATGGTGGCTTGGCTCTGATTCCTCTGATCCTGAGCTGGCTGCTGCTCCACATTGAAAATTCCCTTGTTGTTTTTCAGCTGCAACACAGGGGGCAGCAGAGGTCAACTGTCCTCTCTCTCATTCCCCCCAGCTCCTGCTAATGGAGCCAGGGAGCAGAGAAGAGGTTAAACTTTCTGGATATGTTAATGCCTCGGTTGTAATGCATGCACCCATAAATGTTTAAAAAGCATGGCAGTGGCTGTTTAAAACAATTCTAATTAACCCTGTGGGTATGAAGGAGAGCATGTCTTGAAGTTTCACTTTTTGTTGCGGTGTAATGTGCGAGTCTGTTTTAAGTGATTCCAAACTGGGCTTCTTGACAGAGGGGTAGGAGGGGCAGTGTTGACCTTATGCATAAACAGCGTTGTGTGTGTGTTCGGGCAGGCGTGTCTCATTGGGACATCATTTTGGGGATGAATCCTTTTGCTGGAGAGGATGAGCGTTGGGAGACACAGATTAGTTACTTTGAAGGGTCCTTGTTCAAGGAATTGGTCCACACTCTTGAAGGGGAGGCGGTGGGAGTTATACAGTGGTAATTACAACAACAAAGGCAAGGCAAACCGGATTCACGCAACATATTTCATATACTTTTTTTGTTCATCCTCACTTCATAGTAAATAGATAAAAATGTCATTTAGAAATATTCCTGCATCCAGCGTAAGTTCTCTTGTCCTGTGCGGTGTAGAAACTAATGGAAATGTTTGGCATGATAAACTCACAGAAGAGAAGGAAATGATATTCTCAGACAAAGTTAGAGATGTGGCACATCAGCAAGCAGTTTCACAATCAATTCTAAAACACGCTGGTGTGTTTGTCTGGGAGTTTGACGTGTTGTTCGGCAGTGGTGAAAGAGCCAGTATTGAGGTCTGGTAGTTTTTTACACCAACACGTGGGCAGGACGGTTGGCACAGTTAATTTTTGGGTTGGTTATGGCGAATGGATGGTGTTAAGAAAGTGTGGAACGGGTGTTTGAATCTCTTTTCCTGGTCCTTTTCCATGTGAAAGTGATGCCCAGTGTTTACTGTCAGAGACCTGGCTCTGCTTTCGTCCAGATGGTCCCATCCTGCATCTGAGAGATGCCCATTGCCCGAGAGCCCAGATCTCTCCCTCTTTTCTCTTCTCTTATCTCTTCCTCTTCCTCTTTTTCTCCTCAGTTTTTATCTCTCATACAAACCCAATCTCCTCCTCCTCTGTTTTGGATGTTTCATGTCTTGCTGCCTCCCACTTTGAACATCATTTTCATCAGTTATTACTTGTTCCCCTCTGACTCCAGCTTCATATCTTTCCCTTGTTCATTGTCTTTCCTCTCTCCTCTGCATCTCTACGTTTCCCCCATCCTCTGTAACATCCTTCTTCTTCCTTCTTTCTCCCATTTAGTCTGTGTAGTAGAGTGTCAAAGAGGTAAAAGTAGACCACTGTGAGAGGGGAATCCTGGCTCAACTTCTCCTCATGACCCTTGGTTCCTATGATCAGCCCAGTAGTCTTTTGAGACTTAAGTAATTCAAATTTAGTGAAGGGAATCTGCTGCATGCCATGTACAAGAGGGCCTAAACAACACCAGCTGTGCACTCTGTTTCACTTTTGTTTCTTTCTGTCTCTGTCGCTGCCAAATCCCCTCAGACGACTGCAGGTATTTAATGTGTAAATAACTCCCATAAAGGTTCTGCATTGCCTGTCAAATTTAAGCATGAGGGACAGAGAGATGTAAAAATGGAGGGGAAGCAGGCACAATGAGAGGAGACTGAGGGAGAGGCCTTCCCAGGAAAATGTAGGCACACTTGGTGGCATCAAGCTGGGAAAAATAAAGATAATACAAGGTGAAAAAAGAAATCTGGTTTGAAAGAAAGATTTTCATGTGATGGGAATTTGTTTCGATTTTCTTTTCTCTCTTCTCCTCTTGCGAGACCAAAAGTGTGAAAGAGGTTGAATCTGGTCTCTCTGAGCTTCACCTCCTCCTTACTCTGTCAGTGAGGTAACCTCGTGTTTTAAGGTCAAACTGTTGCTATCTTGGCTTTCATGTCATAGATTATGCAAATGCTTTAAAAAGACATGTGTGAGGTGTTGTGGCTCATGAATAAAAAAATCCCAACGACTTCCGGCTGTCATGATATGCCTGCAGGCAGAGTTGGGCTGACTGACAACGCCAGAGTTACGACCCTGGAAGTCTTTTTTTTTGTTTGACTAAAAGGGAAAAAAGGGATTGTTTTGGAAGGAAGAAGTTTCTGGTGAAACTGACGTTAGTCATCTTAGATTGGCTACTGTGAAGCAGGGGAGCACAGTGTTCCACCTTTAGTCAGCCAGAGGCAGTGTCAGAGAGCTGCTGCTGCTGCCGGACACCTTTGTTTTTCTCAGAGCAGCAAACGGAATACGCCATATCCTCTTTATCCACCACATTACTCAGTTTTAGTGATCATCAAGCACCACTTCATCTGTCTTTATATTAGAGAGACACATATTGATATATCACTCTGCAAATATGCGCTGTTGCTTAATCGATAGCCGTCTTGTCTGGTTGATGGCACAAGGTGATTAGTCACATGTTAAATGTGAGCTAACAGGGTTAGCAGAAGTATCTTTATTTATGGTGCATTTAAAGATTTGCTATTGCCAAAATAGATGCAGATGTCATGTCAGGAAACATGAACAGAATCCGTGATTTAATCAACATATCTTGTTTTAAAAGGCTCATTCAAGTTCAGGAGCAAAATTAGAATACAATTAATTTTTTTTTCATTCATAATCAGGCTGAATATTTTGTCCCTGCAACAATCACCACGATTCATTTGAGATTGCGAAGGGGAAGAGTGACTGTGGATAAAGATAGGTGTTAATTTTAGTGTCCTTGCAATCAACTTTCAAAATTGATAACTGTGTGAGTCAGACATTAATAAATGAGAAGGGATTAATATTTCCTGTGTGTATTTTCACAGGTACTGAAAAGGAGCATGAAGTGCACAGATAATGAAAAAAAAGCACGTTTTTTAAGAATAAGGTGGACATAGTGGTTTGAATACGGGAGGAATTCAAACCAGATCCTGAGAATTTGATTGGAGTGGTTGTAAGTGTAAACATAGCTTAATGAATTTAGCACATTAAAGAGCTGTGGAGGAATAAGATGAGCTGAAGAAGTCTGTTGGCCTGCACCCTCACCTCCTTTGCATGCATCGTTTTGTCAGGAGGAAGATGAGGAGTATCTGGAGGAAGCATTAGCTCACCAGATCAGAGCCAACATTTCCACAGGTGTAAATAATCTAAATTTGACCTTAAGCTGATGCTGAAGTTGGCTACTGTGCAAACTTTCATGATGATAATTAGTTGGATTTTAACTGACACCTAGTTTCCAAGTAGATGAACAAACGTTTTAGAAGAAGACAAAACAAGTCGCTGTTAAACGCAGAAAGCTGAACGTAAAATGCAAACAAACAAAAACAGATCAGGGAATTTGACAGTGAGCCTAAGGCATTGATCCGCTTAAAAAACTCCCCCAATTTCAACCCTGCTGAGTATCCGCTTAATATGCTGAAATATGCCTGATCCACGGAGCATCCAACCCACAGAACACTAGGAATCTGCTTTGAATGTTCCAGTGCCAGACACTACAGGACACCTCGAGCAATCCTGGTACAGTGGTCCGTAGGATTGGAGCTGCAACTACAGCACGAGCGACTTCTGCACAATATTAGACTGGCGGTTTCAGTGTTGTAGCTCCAGTGGCAGTTGTTTAAAGGCCTAAATAAGAGGCACAGTACTTGTGCATATAAATCATTTGGTAACCAGTCATGCAGCTCATTCAACTCTGTGCGAGACAAAAGGGTCATTTATGCATCGTGAGTATCAGTGCCTTCATGTTGGAACTGGAAGATGACCCACAGTTTTCCTTTTGATCGGGTTATATCCTGCAGATGGATATATAGATGAATGTGACTGCCATCTTGGCTGCCATTAGCTATTTGGAAGTCCTTTCCTCAAGGCTTCAACATTGTGTCCTTCTAGGGTTGGGTGCTGGTAGGAGAATAAATGAGTGAGGTGCTGATGTTCAGCTGTTTCCTCCTTTTCCTCATGGCTTTAGTGCGGTTCGCCTCTCCTGTCGGTGGGTAAGCACTTTGCCGGGTGACAGCACCCATCCTTCACAGGGCCCTGCCATATGCTGTGCTGCTGTCAGAGGAGACAACTGCAGATGCTCCAGCTGCTCTCTTTCTGCACACTGAAAGCACACAAACACACACACACACACACACACACACGCTCTTGGAATAAAATAAAGAGCAAGAGGAAGGAAGAGATAAACATACAGGGAGGATGGATGCATATTGAGATTTGAGTTTGATTCAGTGAGAGATAAAAAAACATTCTTTCTTTTGTGGAAAATGAGGTGAAATTTATTTAGATATGTCTGTTTTTTGCCTAAACGAAAGATGATGCAGAAATAAAATGAGTAGGATTAGTTGGGTCAACCGGTTTGGAGATGGAGTTGAAACAAATTAGCACACAGAGTGCAAGTTCAATTTCTCTCCAGAAGTGTTACATTTGCTCTGATTAGTTGCTGATTTAACACTTGGGGATTTGTTAATTAATAATGTCTTTGTAACGATTTGCAGCATCACCACATCAAGTATTTTTGTAATCCCAACAAATGCTCTTTGCTTACCCGTGTGAATATAGTAGAAATTGAATAAATTGGCAACTTTTGCGAGTTTATTCACTTATATGCTTTGTCCAAATATTTCCTTCAAGTACTTCAGATCAGTTATCAGTCAGCCTCAAAGCCATTACTTTTGTGTCTGTGATCTTCCTGCTGAGAAAACACAACCTCTTTAAAAGAGATCCAAATGGCTGGCCAAGAGCATGTGTACATGGAAACGATGTCTGAAAGTGTTTGTCTGCTTGTCTATGTGTCAAAACAAAAGCAGGCCCGGGCACAGCACACTTGGCTATGAACTGGTGTTGAAGACACAATACTCGTTCAGCAGCTTGACTTCAAATCATGCATGAAATGTGTCTCCGCCTGTGCAGAGTCACCCAAATCTGCCCGCTGCTGTGGTGGGTCGGCCTGTCTCTCTGTGGCTTGTACGAGCCTGCTCACACTTCCCCACGCATCACGTAACGCGATGAGCAGCCTCAACACCGGAACTCTGTAAAGTTGATTAACTCACCGGAGAGAACTGTCTTCTTTTCAACCTCAACCTGCGATATTTGAAGTTCCCATTAATGTTTTTTTTTCCTCTGGAAACTTGATTATATTCTATAGGTAGACGACCTGCTCCCCAACATCACAGCCCATTGTGATTTGGCGTTTTAGGCTCCGCCCACCATTCTTTATCAGTTCCTGAGTGCCGGATGATTCCTTGTGATTTTGAATTCTTTTTTTCAGATTGTAAATCACCATTAATGACACCCACAGACCTGTCTTTTTTCCATTGTTTTACCATTATTTGGCATATTCTGTGGGTAACTTTTTGAACAAGACAGATTACAGAAAAGCTCTTGAACATTCATTTTTATTTCCTGGGGCCCTACAGTCAAATATACTCAAGTTTAATGTCATGTCATCTTCATGCAATTTTGGTACCCAATTCAGTCACCCAGTATATGAAGCCATAAATCACAAGCTTTAACAAAAGCCGCTTTGACGCCAAACAGTTGTGAGAGTTTTTCTTTGTCCAAAGAATTCCTTGAAGATCTTTGAGTTGATCCAAAATGTTGCAGCCAGAACACTAACTGGAACCATAGATGGGGATTGCATTTCTCCAGTTCTGGCTTCTCTCCACTTGCTCTGTGCAAAGTTTAGAATAGAATTTAAAATCCTCATTACCTTCAAAGCCCTAAATGACCAGTCTTCAACCTATCTAAAGGACCTTATTGTTCCTTATCTCCTGTTGATTTTGATTCTTACTTTTATTACAAATAATACAATAATTGTGTTATGTAAATATATATAAATCTGTTTTTTCTTCCTCAAATGGCACGTTTATGTTCAGTCGATCACCATATGCTCACTTTGTCTAAAGCACTCATTTTCCTGAGTTTTCCTCATGCTGTGATAGCTCCAAAGTAAACTGACAGTTTGAAATCATGAAATCTCTCTGTGATGTTTTCACATGTTGTGGCCGTGAGTCAGATGTGGTCTTTTCTTCGTGGTATGCTGTCCTTCACCTGCCCAGGCTTTGTGTATATCTGTAGAAAATGAGTTATTATGGTAGTCAGACCAAAACCAGACTTTTAAAAGGCCTGTAAACATGTTAGTCCGACTGAAATTTCACAAAATCGAAGCTTTTGTAGCTGGACTAACGCACCCGGATAATGTGGTTGGGGGTTGAATTACTCCTGCATTTATACGCTCAGGTAGACCCGGGGTATGGCCAGAAATAACCGAAGCTGGTACACAAAAGAAGAAGATAAAGCACTTACATACGAAAGGCACAGACCACTAAAGCTGTCCAATTCAGCACTTGACATGGTACTGATTTGCTGCCAGCTAAATTGCTTATCAGTTGTTCCGGTCTTTGGTTTAATATGTGTGTGTCACAGCTTAGACTACTCACCCAGAAGCTAGTGATTGGCTTTCTTCTTCAGTTTTCTACAAACAAAGCAATAACATGAAACTAATTACTTCTTGTAAACCAAAGGAAAAATTCACTAAACACAGTGTTGATAGTATTCAAATAGCTTCCAATGACTCCTTATAGGTTAACTATAGAGATTGACCAACCATAATCATCATCTTGGATAAAGCGAATAGCCTTTAATTAAAGATGATTAAGCTTTCAGCTCCTGCCTTTCTTTGAATTTCTTTTATGGTTCTATAAAACTGCCAGAGAGCAGTCCTCCATCAAAATGGTTCCGAGCTCAAATGTTCTGTCATTGCTTTAAGTGATTTTGAGCAATAAGAGCTAAAAGGTGGTGGAAAGAATGAATAAGGGGAGAGGGAGTGAGGAAGCTTTGGAGTGGGTCCGTGACATCAAGCTTGTTTACTCTGGCCTGCAGAGAGGAGGGCGAGTCACGCGTTATAAAAAGCTGGTGATGAGTTTTGTGCTCGCGAGTTCAGACGTCGTGTTTAAAGATCACACATCTATTAAGCTGCGAGCTGAGATGAAATGTGCTTGTTTTGTGTGTATTTATGAGGTTTTAAACAGAAAACTGGAGTCTCAGATTACACAGGTCCATTTCATTTGCAATGCATAGTATTTTCTTGTAAGACGTTTTAATTAAGGTTAAAATGCATCAAATTTCATTAAATATCTAAATGACACATAATGAAGTCCACAATTAAAAGCACAATAAGCTTCTGCTCTCGTACTGAATTGCTTTGTAATTACTTTGGGTTTTGTTCCATTAAAACAGCAACAACACAACTAATAGTGAATCTACGGATGACAATGATGTTTGATATAAAACACATCACAGTTATGTTACAGTTAATGATTTACCGCATAGAGAATGTTTCTTTCATTTGCTCTGTGCCAGCCGTCCTGTTTATATTTGTCTATGTTTGTGTAGATACCTCCACAGAGCTCAGCAGTTGGCTTTTCAATAGCCCCAAGCAGCCAGATTTGGATGACTCTCAACCATTTAGTATGCAGTGGCTGCCACTGTTGGGGAGCACTTTTTTATATGTATGCAATGCTTTCACTGTAGAGTCTTCATTTCAGCTAATAAGAGTGTTCTTGTTTTATTCTATTTAAAAACAACAGTGTGGAACAGAATAGATGAGTGTTAACCTGTCAATAACAAAGTATAACCAACAAGAGCGTATAGCTGTTATTGAGAGAAAAACTGTGGCTTCAGCTAAACATTGGGAGGACAATAGTTTAATTATGACAAGAGAGCAGAAATGTATTGAATTGAAAAACAGAACGGTGGCAGCGAGGGCAGAGTAAACGAGCAGTTTAAAATCCGAACTGAGTGAGTCATGATGTGATTTCAATGATGCATTTCATCAAATGAGGAACTGTTGTCAGCCTCTCCTCGGATGCTGCAGATGACCCGACCTTGTAAATGAGTTTTATGAAATGCATTTAGGTTCATTTTTTTTATTATGTGCAATAATCAAGGCTAGATTGCAAAGGTACATAGAATCACGTGGACTTTTCATGAAAAAATTACATGTTTTATGCTTCACCAACCTTAGTATTTGTTTTTTTTTTCTCCTGAAATATGTGGCATAATTAAACTTGGCATTATACCTCGAGTTATAAACAACTACAATACAGCCACAGTTCTGGCAGAGCTTCTTTCCTAATCTGGCAGGCCTTTCTGAAACTTACAGCCTTGTCTGCCTCCGGCTCTGCCTGCAGAGTTGGGTAGCATTTATTTTCTTTTCCGTTTCAACAGTTTGTTAATTCCTTAGAAGAAGGACTTAGAAAGTGAATGAATTTACGCACTCTAGCTGAATAATTGGCTCGTTGGTGCAAAAATGTATCCCAATCAAACAGGTTATTTCCATACCATAGAAAAATTATATTATGTGTCTAGTAAATTGCTCCCTTGCAAAACTAATATTGAGTTGCTTAGTAGTGGGACCAATTTATACCATATGTGTCAAATCGAAGTACAATGATTTGCTCTAAAGGCTTTTGGGGGAGGGATACATGTGATGTATCCTGACAGCGCTGGTAGGATCAGACACTCATCGAGTGCCATGCAGTCCTCCATGAAGTCAGCAGCAATGCACCTCAGATTAGAAGTGACCTATCCCAGTTCAGCTCATAATGTAGGATAGGTCAACATGAAATGTGCAAATCCAAATCATGTTGATGCAAGCCACTTTAAAAACAGATAGAAGCAAGAAGAAGGGGAGAAGGAAATGATCCCAGCAAAGTGAAGCACTTGGGTTGTCTTTGACATCTCCAGAAAGTTTTGAGTCACATCAGAGTGTGTGGAGAGGTGAGTGTGCGTCCGTCCAAGCGTTTGTTTGCATCCAGGTTGTTTGCAAAAGCACCGAAGAAAGAATATGAGGAAAAAAAAACAAACAAGTGTTCCATAACTTAATGAATTTGATGAGATTTTTTTTTCTTTTTCAAACTATTTCACGCTTGGTAAAACACTGTAAATCCATAAACAAACACATAAACAAGCAGAAAAAGATTGATGCATTATGAATAAATCATCTGGGTGCTGAAACTCAATATTAACTCTGCGTTGCCTGGAGGGTTTAGTGGAAGCTTACGACAAATCCATCTTGATGTCTGAGGAACTGACTGGGAGGCAAGTGCTTTAGCAAGTACTTATCTTGGGAACTTAATTACCAAAACAAATGATGATTGTGATGATACAACAGCAATGATTCTTCATTACCGTTATTCTTTACCTGGGGTTGTATTCACGTCGTCTTCATCATTATGAGCATTAAAACACCAGGGTAATAAATAAAAGTCAATCACTTGGTGGATTCGTTGGTTCAACACTTTAATATCTTCATCTCTGTTTGGCTCTCTAAGACATTTCAAGAAAAGAATGCAAAAAAGATACATGAATACAACCATTTTTGGCTGATATCTGTAAATAATCATGCTGTGATGGCTGAATTCAGCCATTTTTAACTTATCTCCTGATAATACAAGTCATTGTGGGAATAGAAGTCCACTGTTGACTCATGCGTCTCAAACTGCTTCTTTTTTTACCAACAAAAGTGTTTAGTGAAATTTTTGGCCCTTTTTTTTCCTCCTCCTTGGAGTCGCAGATGAGTTGTTTGAGGGGTGAGCAGTTCATGGATGTTCGTGAGTTTATGGAGGAGTGCTGTTTGAGAGGTTGAGATTTAGGAACAGTTCTTAATATGGTACAATCAATCATATCTTTTTTTTTAAAACAACAATTGTGTTTTATATTAGAGTTATTAGAGTTATGTTGGTAGTCATAACCTCTCCCCCCCAAGCAGCAGCTGCTAAAACGGCTCGAAGAACACAATGAATAACCCGAGGCCTCAAAAGATTACAGACAGCCAAATGATTATTATGATTATTGTTTGACACTCGTTCAGATCAGAATTTGACCAACGTTGTCCATTTCTTTCCATGTAAAAAGAATACTGACAGAAATGCAGAGATGGCTCAAATCCAGACGTTATTGTTGGCCATTTTTACCTTTTCCATATGTTAGAAATGAAAGATTTTGTGAATTCAGGCCTTACCAAACTAATTAGATAAAAAGACTTACATTACAGTCTCAGGAACTCAATGGTAAAGAATCGCAGCTGCTATGGCAACTAAAGGGCTTTGTCAGTTAAATCAATTACATATATGATTGTTGGACATTCACTGAGGTGACTAACGCTGCTTTTTCTCTCCTGGGAGGACAATATTTTAAATTCTTGTTATTAAATGATGGAATGGTATTTAAATAGCTTAATAAACTACGGCTGGTCACCTCCAGCCATGACAAGACAACCAATCTTTGGTAAACAAAATAACTAAGTACTTCTGACAAAGATGCATGAAAATGTGCTATTTTGGTGTGTTCTACTTAACCGTATTCCATAAATTCACATAAAGTTTATACACTGTCTGTGTCCACTCATCCATTATGTCAAGCATTTTGGTGATGGGGGAAGATGCACGGAGGAAGACGAGGAGGTTGACAGTGACTGAAGATGACAGCCAATGTGGTGACGACTGTCAGGGCAGCCGGTGTGTCTAAATAACCAGGTGCTGCGATTTAGTTTCTGCCTGGTTAAACAGTGGAATAATTGGTCAAGTTAGCCAGTAATTAGACCGGCTCTGCTGTGCTGCATCTGAGATCCCAGCAACATCTCCACCATACTAATTGGGCTATTTATACCCAAACACATTGACCAGGCTCACAGGCTTCTCTTCCAATTGGCTTTTTTGCACGGGTTTATTTTTTTCCCTCCGAACTGAAACACAGACGCCTCAGCTCTCCCTGGCTTTTGTTTTGCTTATCGGTGTCGTATGAATGCCACTGTGAGCGACTGTCCCTTCCTCCTGAGGAGATGGAAGCATGTCAGTCAGTCAGACCTGCATCCGCCTGATCAACAGAGCCCACTGTGAGAACCAGACATGAATAGTTTTTTTTTAGAAAGGGACATTTTCATCTTTCTGCCCTGGCAGCTCATTTTTGTGCCAGAAATGAGCTGCAGCTGTGAGAGTCCATCTTCAGCTGTAGATCTCTCCCACCCTCTTTGTGTGTTATGGCTTCTTTCTTTTCTCTGTCTGTTGCCCGGTATCTCTGCGTCTGTGTTCTCTCTGCATTCTTCCCATCCTTACATCTTCCCCTCTCCCTCCCCCTTTTCTTGTACTCCTCTTATGTTTTATTATCCGTCCTTGTCTCCCTTTTTTTTCTGTCCTCCTTTCCCTTTCAGACTTGCCCTCAAACCCCCATCAGGAGCAAACAAGGTTCCTTGACATTCAATTTCTGGCTTGCCACACATTTCTCTTTTGTATGTGGCTCTCGTTCTTTTGCAGGACTCTTTTTGTGTAAGTTGAATAGGTGGACGGATGTGGCATTGGACAAATAGCTGGGCAGATGGTTGAGTGGGGCTGAATGAAGAAGGAACCTGCATGTTTTTGTGTTTGTTTTTTTGGGTGTCGGCCTCAGATGCCCCAGCTTAAAGAACAAGGCCATTTTGTGGGGATGCTGTGGGGATTTTTGACAGCAGTTTAGCAATAAAACAAGGGAATAATGATTCTCTTTTTATATATCTGGTGTAAAGTGTCTTTGTCTGGTCGTATTGCAATAAACAACCAGGTAAACAGTTTGATAGTGTAATGAAATCTGTTGTAATTGTTGTGCTGGATGGAAGAACATCTTTAAAATTAAATTTTTTGCTTTGAATAACCCTCGTATAACATTTATGTTGCCATAATCATAACTGTGGAAATGAATTTCTTTATTACACAGACATGAAATAATTATCATGGAGTAAAATGAACATGTCATGATCACATTTAGCTGTTGGTATCCTGCCTTTTTGCAAGCAATCCTCATCCAGCAGGTTTGGTACTGTGTGTGGGTACTAAGATATCTACCTATACTTTTCTGTTAAACCAAGTAAAGCCCATAAAATATTTCCCTTTCATGCAAGGAAAAAACAGTCAGTTCATATTATTATAGAGAAATTCACATCATATGATATCATCATTTTACTGACGACAAACAAATAACTTAACTAAGTACGTTATGTTCTAAACTAGGCTCTGCCTGATCAGACAGTGTTGGCTGATTACAGTGTACTGCACCCAGGTAAAAAAAAAAAAAATGCAAGTCAGTCAATTCTGTCAGAAATGACGTGTAATGAGGACGTGTGGATATGTGGCTGCGTTTGTGTTGGTGGGTCTGCTTGTGTGTGCGTGTGCAATGAGTCCTGTTGAGAGATAAATGAGTCTGGTTGACATTGTCTGGAACAGGTGGTGAAATCAGCAGGGAAGGCATACAGACAACTCTCATGCACACACTCAGAGACACACACACACACACACACACACACTGGCGCTCCCAATTTGACTTCAACGCCTGGCTTGTTTGAGAGTGTACCCCGTCTGATTGGATAAAGACGGAACAATAGGTTGTCTTTGAATTGCTCCCATATTGAGTGGCTGATGTATTGATTACAGAGGAAGAGAACCCACATTAATCATTCACAGCATGCTTGATTGACTGACTAATTTTCTTTTATGAACAGTGTATGCCATTTATAGGCCTCAGTGTGAATTAGTCAGATTGTTAACAGATCGGTTCGCCCTAGAATAACTCTTAGTATGCACCAACTCTCATTGTCTGTCACCGGCATATGAAAAGGTCAGTAGTTTATTTGTATTGCTGTGTGTGTGTGTGTGTGTGTGCTTTCAGGTGAGTGTAGTGCAGGACTCGGTGAACATCTCAGGCCAGAACGCCATGAACATGGTAAAGGTTCCTGACTGCAGGTTGGCTGAGGAGCTTGGAGACCTGTGGGAAAGCTCCAGATTCACCGACTGCTCCCTGTGTGTCGCTGGCCAGAAGTTTCAAGCACACAAAGCCATACTGGCAGGTGAGAACAACTTTTAGCACATCTGGGACAGGTGATGGATACGGTCTTATATTTAGCATGTGGGTGCTAAAAGCCTCTCTTGATGCAAAGCACATCACTTACTGTTCTTTGATATAATTACTTACATTCAGTGATACCTGATTATAGTGATCATGTCGGGTACAAAGTGTTCAGTATGAGCATGAGCTTAATCTCAAATGCTTTCTTATGCTATTTTTACACTAAAAGAATGAAATGGGTCCACCCTCTCAAACAAAGCGATTAAACCCGTTACCCTTGTCAGTCGTAATGTGTTTATCTTTGGGGATCTTGGAGCTACAGAGACTCCCGAACCTGTCCAGAAACTACCACTGCCACCTCGGGGACAAGACCGTAGCTATGACGATATGAAGGGATGGCATTAAACTGGGTCTTGAAGGTGGTATTTTCTGATAAGCCCAACTTTCTGAGATAATTGAGCTTGTTTGGTATTTTTTGACTGGAATGTCAGCACCTCACTGCAGGCATGATTCTGAGCTGCCAGCTATCTGAGAGACGGTTACAAATCAATCAATCTCTTATCAACTCATCAATTAGTGTGCGCATCAGGGTGTTGTGTACTCATCAATACAGAATGGAGCTTAAACCGATAAAAGACAGGGATTAAATACTGCTAAACACTTCATCATGATACCCAAAAGGCAGATGTTAGTGGGCATTAGTGACAGCCTCATTTAAAATGATTGTCCAAACCTTTGACTGGTTCCATGTTTGAATTGAAACATTAAAGATATTCTGAAATGAAATTATTTGCACTATAAACAGTACACTGTACATTATAATATCCCCTTTGCATTAACACAAAGTAGAGTTTAACAATTGTGTAACTGCAAAGTGAGTCGGCTTTGAGAAAGGAATCCCAGTTGTGGTTTAACAGAAGTTTTAGTGGAACTGAGAGAAATAACCAAAAGTAAGAATCAACATTTCACGAAAACAGTCATATTAGCGGCCTGTGGTGTAAGACTCCAGGCATAACGAGAAGTAATGTATCCATAGACACAAGGCAGCACAGGAAATACAGGAGGCATGGAACAGGTGGAGTGCTTATTAGAGATACAGATTGAGCCAAATGTCCATATTAGTTCCCACTTTGTTTAACTGTTTGTCCTTTTTATATGTTCCTCTCAATGCTTAGGCAAGGTTTTCTTTTAGTACTTAAGTTTGAATTTTGTTAACTCACTTGTAAGTGACTTTGAATAAAGCATCTGTTTCATGACTAAATGTAAAGAACGACACAGAGCTGCACCTCTTCACCACTCGACCTTTCCGCCCTGCGAATGAGGAAGACCATCTCTGCTGATGCCAAAAAGAAGCGGTGGAATTAAATTCTGCAGAGGGGTGTGATTCCTGTGTGTTTTTGACCATTTGTTCTGTGGTCTAAGCCGCGCATCATTGCTCCACGTTAAACTCCACGTGCATCAAATTTAGCTTGATCATAAATGCTCATATTTGATGCTGGAGAATGTTCACCCTCGTTGCCTTTAGTGCCGTCAGGGGTGAAATTAGAGTCTAGTGTGTTGTTATCAGAGTAAACATCCATAAAAATCTAAAATGCATTTATATTTATTTGAATATTGCAATGTTTCAGTATGAAAATAGCATTTTTAATTATCTCGGCACTAATACCCACAGTTTAGTGTATTGTATTATTCATAGAAGTGTTTGTCATTATTCCAGGTTTCAATGGAGAGTTCAGTTTTGGTCTAAATGGAATTTCAGAGACTTTCTTGCTGTGACGAGTATTACATTTCATTTGAATGAATAATTTTGCTATCCGCTGGGATGGTTAAATTTGAAATTTGAACTGTGTGTCTTCATTAGCCTTTAGGTGAGATGAAAAATAGCTGCACACACACTCGAGCAAACAAACGTGAACTTGTTTCATATATTGGCACTTTGATGACAGCCGGCATCAGGCGGCAGAAGTTTGAGGGACTGGTGAACTGTGTGTCTCTGCGGAGACGAGGGGAGGCTGTTCATTATTGGATTTGTTGAAACGTGTGTGTGTGGAACCATTTTAATTATGTGCTGCTGTGGTTTGGGGTCCCCCCCTCTCTCCTCTGCTCTCGCTTTCTTTCTCTCTCTGCTCTGCTTGCTTCAGATGACGTCCCTCCTCCTCGTTATTCCCCCTCTCGGCTGTTCCCGTGACAACTCTCCCGGCCGTAAATCGCCGTGGAGACGGACAGAGAGGGATCAAACGAAGGAGGGAGAGCAGCTCAAATTGGCTATACACTACACATGTGATCTTTATATCTGTCTCATTTGGGGTCTTTTACCTTATTTATCTCTTACCTTTTCTCCGTATCACTCTTTTTTTCAGTTTTCTCGCCTGTTGTATTCCTTCTTTTTCTGTTTTCTCTTTCCACCTCTGTTTCTCCATCCCTCATTGTGCCCTCTACTGTTTATCCTTCATTCAGTCTTTGCGCTTTGTCTTTTTCTCCTCATATTCTTCTCTGTGCATTCATCTTCCTACATTTGTCTTCCTGTCTCTTGGTTCCTCTTTCTCTTTCCCCTCCATTCTTCCCTCACTACAACCCTCTCCATCAGGCTCTTGCTCACCCTTTTTGTTGCTGCAGTATGAGCTCACCAGTATTCAACTGCACCAGACAGAATTACTATAGTTTTTGTCCTCGGAGTCCCACCTGCCCAGTTAGTGCTGAGTTTGGTCTCAGTGCAAATATTTAAGCTGCTCTGTGTCTTTGAGCTTGCTCGCCCCAGGATCCGTAACATCTGTTCAGGCACTACAGATGTGAAATAGCCTTTTTGGAAAAGTCTGGCGCATGTGCAGCAATGTGCATAATGTGCAGTATCCTTGTTAGATAAACCAAGCATAATGAATAACCAGTCATTAATGACAGAAAACAACAGAAGACCGTTTCTTAATTTGCCAGAGACTTAAAAGATTTAGCTGACTGGCATGTCTTTCTTTTTTTTACAAATATAGTATAATGTGACATAAAGGCAGGAACCAAGAAGACTCTTCAAGTCCAGTCATATTTGGCATCTAGCTGTCTTGTTATATAGTTTCTCCTCTTAGAAGCTTTCACAGATTCCCATTGGCCAGTTATTTAAGGGAGAGGGGGGCCGAACTGATACTTTTTGAGGGTTTTCCTATTTCCACTCATTTTTATTACATTAGAAACGGCCTTCATTTGCTTCTGTTTCACTCACATTCACGTATTTGTCTCTGATCATTCCTCCACCCACTGACCAGCCTGTGCACGAGTATTTGGTCACTGTATTATTAGCTGCCTGTAAATCTGAAGCACACCTAAGTTATGATGGTTACAGTAATTCACTCACTCATATGAGGTCTACCTCTTTGTGCTTTAAGCGCAGAGCGGCGGAGGGACTGTGACCCATGGAGCATTCATCCTGTGTGGGATCCCGTATTGATCTTGTTTGTGTGTGCAGCCAACTTTGTGTTGCAAAACTCAGAGAATATCTGTTATAAAAGCCCAACAATATAAAGCATTGTTGATTAAAACAATGAGCAAAGACATCATTTGTCTGGCTGTCTTCCTCTGTTTTCCATGCAAACACAACAAAGAGCAGGAGAGTTTGAGTTTGAATGTCTTTTTTTGTTTGGTACTTCTGGACTCCACAGTTCAGACGACCCCTGGAGGGTAAGCACTCACTGTAGACCAGAGAACTTCATTCCTTAACAGATTTTTGTTTGCCTTTGCACCTCCAGTAGAAACACTGAAACGTGTTGGCATACGAGTCAAAATACCTTGTTAAGTTTCAGTGCACACCGGCACAATAAATGCTGAACTTTTCTGGCAGTCGATTGTTGTTTTGTTCCATTTTTCAAAGTATTTTAAAAGTAATTAGCTTCTGTCTACAGTAGACATTTTACCAAGCTTTTATGCAGCTTTCATGCACCTTTCTTGAAATGGCCATTGCCGGTGCTGCATGCTTGTCTTTAGCCAGCCAACGTACACTTATGTCACTGATGGGTTGTCTCATGCTGGAACAGGACCCACCGGTTCTATGAACCATGATCCTCCTCAATTCCTACAGTGTGGAGTCAACAAGGGGCGCTTCATGTCATAGTAAAAAGAACTATGACAAACATCTTAAATAACCTAAATTTGGTCATTTCTGTCTTTGTCCTGATCATAAACATGAAACACAACATGTATGAAAAGGCTGCACGATCTGCTCTTTCCTGTTGTAATCAGATCCACGACGGCAGCAAAAGGTTCTGATCTTTATAACTTACATGTCCCATTATAATCTTGGCACTCACTTGAATAACACAATTTATTATTACAATGATTATTACTTATTTGTGCCTTTCGTCAGGTTGACTGATGGCACCTGTTTCCAAATGAGTAATTTAATGGTTAGCTGCATTAACAACCCATTATTAAGTAGTTGAATTAATTGTCATATCACTGACTTTGGCACCTAATTAATAATGTGTTGAAATTTAATAAGTTGCTAAATGATAATGTGTCAAAGAGTCAGAAAATGGCGACGGTAGTTTCTATGTGAGTCTTAGTAAAAGGCCAAGCTGTATCGTATGTGGTAAACAACTGACTGGGAATAGAGTTCAGGCCGAGCTCCATCTGTGAGGTTCAGCCTCCGCCTGTGCTGAAACTAACTGCTGTCACGGCTGGGATGATAAGAGAGAAAATACACGGTGACATCGCCTTAAGTGGAGCGACAGGGCCAAGATGTGGTGATTATTTTAATCTTGCTGAATAATTTTACAGCAGTGATTTCAAGAAGCAGAAGTTGGAGTGATTTATTTAATTTGCTGCGCTGCGGTTGCGCCTGCAGGACCTGTCTGCGGTGGAGATTAAACATGACCTCTCCTCCTGCGGTCACGGCTGGAATATTCAGCGAGAAAACCCGCTGCGCTTAGCTTTCAAAACAATGCAACAAGTAGCTCACGTCACGGATTTAATGACGAAAACACAAATCCAAACAAAAATGAATAAGTCAGACTCTGTTTTCATTTGTCAAACAGAATTTTTCTTTGTTAGCTTTGGATATGAACTAAATATGTGAAAATCTTGCTCGAATTAGGATTTTCACATGGTTTATGTGTAATTGGAGGGATAGTTTGAAATGTGGGGATTTATAATCTGTGTTGATCAATGTCCCCTTGCAGAAAAGAACACAGCAGGACCTGCTCCTTCAAAAAAAACAAATAAAATAGGCTGTGTGGACATGCTGCAAATGATGATGATATTTAAACATTAAGACAGACCTTTATAAATGTATATCATATCAAATAAGCTTCGGTCAAGTCAGTCTGTCAGCTCTGAATACTGGCTTAACAAAGTAGAAAGGTGATCATGAGTGTGTCAGCAGGAAGGAGTTGCAGATTACTTTTTTCCACATGGTGCCTCTTCAGCTGTCAGGGCTGTCAGTCATCCCCCTGCTCTCTTGAAGCCCAGTGGCAGGTTGTTCACGGAAATCAGAGACCTGACCATGTTATCAACACTACGCACAATAACAAGCCCTCCTTTCTCCGTCTCTGTCTTTCCTTTCTCTGTCTCAGCGCGCTCGCCGGTGTTCAGTGCCATGTTTGAGCATGAGATGGAAGAGAGTACCAAGGTGAGTAGTCAAATTTTTTTTTCCTTTCGTGTCAATGAATGTGTCTCCCTGTGTTCCTCCATCTCATATTGACCCTATTATCTTGTGTCATTAAGGCTACAATGTGTAGAATTTCTTGAATTTATTTATAGAATGAATAAGACAACACAATTGCTATTATTGAGAAAGAAATTGCCTCACAATCTCTCTCTGAATCGTAAACAAGCTGTATCTTTTCAACAAGACAGGTTCATTCTTGATCCAGGTCCCACTTGCAATTAAATGACCAAACTGTCCTTTAAAATTGATTAATTCCAAAGGAATTGACACTCAATCTGAAGAAGTTTTTCATAGATTCAACTTCAATTAACTTTAATTCTTGTATTTGTGCCATTGATCAATAGCAAGATTTTGGGAACGCATCCAAGTTTAGGAGATATTTTGTCCATTCAGTTTCTTTTAAGCTTCTCACAAGTTTACAATCTTAATGCAAAATCATCTGTGGCAAGCAACTGAGATCTGGCTCTATTCTACCGTTTACCTTAACCATAACTAGAATTATCAATACATTTTCAAAGCAACAGATGCTGTGGCTCATCTTTACAATTTGTCAAGTTTAATAGAGAACTATAATATTATTCCATTCACATTGTTTCTTACTTAACGCATGTAAGTTAATGCTCCAGATTTGATTATGTTCACACAGAATGTGTGTCCTTTTTCAGATATTTTCCTCTTAATCCTAATGCAAGGTTTTCTTTTAGTCCTAAAGTTTGAACACACTTGTAAGTGACTTTGATTAAAGCATCTGCTTCATGACTAAAGGTAATAGAATGAAAACCAGGAAGTATTGATACAGAGGGAACAAATCAAAGGGAAGTTATAGCCAACTTAAACCAGATGTGTGGGGAGAGGAGAAAATTAGACAAACTGAAAAACGGCAAAGAACCATAAAGTCGAGACAAATTCAACCAAACTTGAAGATCTGATAAAAACAACCGACGCAAAGAAATTAAATGACAAAACACAAACTAAAACTCTACAAAACCCACAGACGGTGACATTATTCATTGATAAATATGCTGATTTATTACATTTCTGACTTGAATGTCAGGCTCTGGAACTTTTAAATTGATTTCATTACAGCCTAAAAAACTAACTGCAAAACCTTTATTTCCAACCTGTTATTTATTCCCCAAATGTACTTGATTTGGACAGTGATGCATATGATAGATGTTAGATGATGTTCGACCTGTAGTATTTCTGTGTATATTTGTCGGCTCTTCTTTTGTGTATGCTATGCTTTTATAGAGATGTAAATCTGTTTACGTGCAGTCTGGGGTTCAGTCTCCCTTTTGGGGACAAAGAAGACATACAAACAGATATGTGAACATATAAACATATACAAATATATTAACATAACATTTTAAGGAGAATTTGTTTCAAAGGTGAGTTGAGGTTTTGGGTTGAGCATCTATTTTTAAGTCGTGCAAGCTATTAGGAAATGAATGACGTCTGAAGTACTGGAAATACAGGATACGTGTGTGTGTGTTGTGTGTGAGATGCACAGGTTTGCTGTGCCACATTTGGTTGTTTTCATTTGATAGGAGGTGGTGAAATTGAACCGTGGTGATTTAGCCGTCATGTCAGTGGAATATTGATGCCTGCACAGCTCAAATGGGGAAATTATAAAGCACAGAGCCAGGAAATGCATCTTAATTGCTGCTTAACTGGGCGTCTTCATCAGAAACGGGGAGAAATGGTGGGCCATGTCCCCATACAATTCAGGGAAAACAGATAGATGAGTTAACACTCCTCTGCAGCACTCTATAGAGGAGAGATAAACGAGCTCATAAAGAAACACTCTAATAGAGGGCTGCTCTGTGTTTGGAGGAGAGCTTGAGATACTGTAACAGCAGGACTGTTGTCTGTTTATGTGACACTATTGAAATTTGACTTTATATTACAGAGGGATATCCTCTTAATTCTTTACTCAAGTGACTCTAGTGAAATTGTGTGGTGATATTTGTTACATTACATTAAGACTCCAACACACTTTGGAAGTCAGCAAGATAAGTTTAGTCACCTCAGCACCTTCACTGAGAGGACAGTAAAAGTAGGAAAGCATGAGCCACAATTACAGTCCCAGGCCTCTGTGGACCAAAGCTTTCTTCAAGCCAGGGTATGCTTGTAGTCCAGGGCTGGAAGCTCCAAGCCAAAAATACTGACTTGTTGTGAACTGAAATGTGCACAGTTAATGCACAGCAGCTGTAAATAACAGCATAATTTGATGTTATTACCCATCACAGCTAACAAAAAAGGAAGCAAAGTGACCTTCACAGTCCAGAAGAAGCTGCACTTGGTTGTGTTCAAACAAGCCAGAAAAGCCCAAACGTGCACAGTCTTTGCAGAAGTAATGCCTGGCAGTTAAATCTCCAGCTCGTCTGGTAAAACTCAGCTCATCAGCTGCAGGATACTCTGGCAACAAGCGACATTCAGCTTAGAAAATACTGACACACTCTGTATAGGGACAGTTGACTGTATAGTGTTCACTTGAACTGTTTGGACATTTTTTGTGTTGATTAACGTAGTAAAAAATTGCCCTTCTGTGGCCTGTTCTGAGTAATTCTGCCGTGACTGCATACGTTGTTGCGTGTGTCTTGTGCTTATTGCTGAAACTGTAGCAGCCCCAAGCTGCAAGGTCAGACCTGCTGCTTTCAGATTATTTCTCTGTGTGGTTATGCTGCTACTGAGTGGTCAGAGTTGACACAAACACACTAAACTGTTAGTATACCCAGCCTGACCCTGCTGAAACGCCACTGGTCACCTTGGTGATGATAAAACTCTGTTTATAATTGGTTTATTGCGGTGTTTTTCTTCTCAGTGCTGAGGGAAAGGCTCAGGTTACCGTCACTGTGCCAGAGAGCGATAAAGCTTACTTTGTTGGCTGCAGGCTCAGTCGAGCAATGAATGCTCAGGATTCACTTTCAGGAAAAGAATTAGAAATGTGCTAGAACGTAGTTTTGTTGGAGCGTGTTCAGACTGTTCAAATGGCTCTTAGAGGTTTTTTTCCTTATCATCTGGCTCTCGGAAGTTGTTTTGTATCATGGCGGACCGTCCGTGTGTGTGCTAAACAAGGTGAGTGAGTGACTGAGTTTCGTTAAGGCAGAATTTTGCAAACTCACATAGAATAAGAAATACTCTGCTGCTTGGGGTGATTTTTGAAAGATTGACAAAGCATTAATCTTTTTCTTTTGCCTTTTATCCTGATAAAGCCTGTGTGTATTCCACTCTCCTGTCCTCTCCACCCATTCAGAACCGTGTGGAGATAAATGACATGGAGCCAGATGTCTTCAAAGAGATGATGTGCTTCATCTACACAGGCAAGGCCCCCAACCTGGACAAGATGGCTGATAACCTGCTGGCTGCAGCTGACAAGGTACACAGTGTGTGTGTGTGTGCTTGCACCTGTTACAATGTAAATTTACACACAAGCCGGTGTGCATGATAATGTACCTAAAATACACACCAGAGACACATCTCAGCCCAGAGCCGGCACACACTTCCGATCTGTTCTTGTCCAGGAGAGTCCTGCACATGTAAAAACAGATTTTACTCCTCTGTAACTAACTTCATCTGTATTTTGTCAGCT
Source organism: Odontesthes bonariensis (assembly GCF_027942865.1). NCBI lineage: Eukaryota > Metazoa > Chordata > Actinopteri > Atheriniformes > Atherinopsidae > Odontesthes > Odontesthes bonariensis. The sequence continues at coordinate 7,794,960 of NC_134526.1, read as the reverse complement.
AACGGCTCCCATAAAGTCCTTTCTGTTGTTTTAAGTTTAACAGGTGTTTAAACTAGGGCTGGGCAACGATTCAAATGTTTAATCTAATTAATCACATGATTTCCCTGATTAATCACGATTAATCGCATTTGTACGCAAAATCCAAAAATGAATTCAAAAGTAGCGTATAGCTTTTAGCATTTAGTTTTATTTTAAATGTGCTGCCATATAAATGAAAGTGCCATAACATTTGTTGTGCAAACACACTTTTAACATCAGCATCTTTCTGTAGTTTTTATGTAGAAGCCTCGCTCCACTGTCTGTTTCCTTGAATGACTTGCTGCTATCAGTTGTGTGTTTTGCCTTTAAGTGATATTTTAAACTGGAACTACTACGCTGAGAAGACAATTCAACTTGGCAGTGTTTACAGATGACTTTGGTTCTGTTGACTCCGCCGTCTGGAAGAACTTTAAAATGAAAATGGCCGAGTAAAAGTTCCGTACCTTTCTCCATGTTTGGTGGATCCGCCGATTACTTTCTTTTCATGTTCCGCAGTAGACAGCAACAGACTTTTACAAAATAAAAGCCTGTGAGCAACAGACTTTTACAATACTAAAAAAAATAATAAAACAGAGGTGGTCCGTGGCATAGTGGGTTGAGCAGGCGCCCCATGTACAAGAGGCTATAGTCCTCGCTGAACTGGCCCCGGTTTGAGTCTCGCATCGAACGGCCATGTGCTGCGTGTCGTTCCCCCTCTCTCTGCACCCTGCTTCCTGTCTCTGAACTTTCCTATCCATTAAAGGCACAAAAGCCCCAAAAAATTATTTTTTTATTTATTTATTTTTTTAAATAAAAAATAAAACCTGCGTTAATGCGCGCTAAAATATTTATCGGTGTTAAATAATTAGCGAGTTAACGCGATAATAACGAGTTAACTCGCCCAGCACTAGTTTAAACATTATTAAACCTGTGGACTGAACCACGATCGTCCAGTCGGCACCACTCATTCCCTTAACTGAGTCACCCAGAGTTGCTCCGGATATGGACAGACTGTATTTATGGCCTTACATGCAGTCATCAGCCATGACATTTAAGCTATTTGCCTAACACTGTGTAGGTTCTCTGTAACACATTTCTGAGACATTAACTTAGTCAAACTCATGATTCACGTGTGCAAACCGTTAAGGACTCTCTGTGGTCGCACACTGGACTCCTAGATGCCAAAATGTTCCATGCATGTACATTTAACCAGTTAACAGTCCTTCTACTCTTTTATCAGAGTTTCTCCTCAAAACAACCGTCTGCTCCGTCTTTTTCTCTTTGTGGAGGTTGATCCATGCATTTGTCACACAGGCGAATTCACAGTAACCATGACTCTGGCTCCACTGGACGTTTTAAGCAGATCCTTTGGCTGGGTGGATTGGGCTTCGGTTCCGAGGCACCACATGGATGCCCACTCATTTCAGGAGTTGGAGGCTGTGTCAATGCTTTGGGCTCTTATTTGTCTTCCTCCAGACAAATAGCAGTTCAGGGCAAATTTTATTAGGGAGTGCCATTGCAGCACTGGGGCTGAGGGGCCGAGAGATACTTGGTTTGGAACCTTTAGTTAGGAGACAAGATCCACATGAGTACCAGGACCCAAGTTTTCCAAGCAGAATATGGCATAGTAACAAGATCAGTGTCTGCCTAAGCCCCTTAAAGATCCTAAACTTTAAGCTATAAGGTCTGTCAATCCCCCTGAATGTTTAGTAGGTGATAAATGATTTACATGTTTTTGTCTATTTTTATGCCACTATAAGTATAAATCCACTAAGTATTTGATGATTCACCAACACTTCAAAGAATAACAGTCATTTATTGGAATTTAATCCAAGAACGTAAATGAGAATATATCTGTTTGCCTTTTAAAGTTTCTAAACTAAAATTACACATGGCAGATATTAGCATGTCCACAGCAGGCAGGCATGCAGCAAGATAACGTCATTCAAAGGTGTCAGTCAGTCAGTCAGTCAGTCAGTCAGTCAGCCAACTCTATTAACATGGTTAATAGCAATGTAGAAATGTGACGTCTTTTTCTGTTTCCTCCAGCTCTTTCAAACAAGTGAATGAAGAGATTATGGCAGTTCCACGATCGCAGTTATCTGAATAAAACTCGTAGCTCCTCAATACAAAACATCTCAATAACTTTTCATAGTAATCCAACAATAAAACCTAAAGACTTTGGGATTTCGCTCTTTGTTTTTCATAAATAAAATGGTTATTTCGAGCTTTTCCTCCCACGTCTGGAAGAAATTGTCATTTGCTTTATGACATGGAGCTCCGAGTTTGTTTTTCTTCAACCGATCCTCAAATCCTCCATGCAGAGAACACTTTGTGTTGCTTACTAGTCCATGAAAGAAGAGTCTTAAACATCCTATTAAAAGGCTCACTTAAGGGTGCCTCCAACCCCTGCACATCATAGGTAAATATATGCCTTGCAAAACTGAAGCAACACGATGTCCCCTGATGTGTCTGCTGAACCTCTGCAAACTATCTTAAAGTATGACAAAAGTTTGTTGTGCCTGGCAGTTTTGTAATCAAACTCTGGAAATATTTCCTTCTGCCTCCCTTTTGATAGTCGTCCTTATCACCACTCCTTCCTCAGTTTGCATAATTGTTCCTCTTCCTTCTCTCCTCCACAGTTTTTCAATTTAAGCCTCGTTGTCACTGCGGTGGAGTTATTCTGTTTCCGTATCATTACACGGGGCAGCAGTAGTTGTTGGTGGCAGTGCTGTTTAAGTAATTTAGTTTACCTGCCGTCTCGTGTCTCTCTGTCGTTGGCAGTATGCTCTGGAGAGGCTGAAGGTGATGTGCGAGGACGCTCTGTGCACAAATCTGTCTGTAGAGAATGCTGCAGAGATCCTCATCCTGGCCGACCTGCACAGCGCCGAACAGCTCAAGACGCACGCTGTGGACTTCATCAACTAGTGAGCTGCATGCTTGCACAGAGATCATTCATCTCCAGAGCTACCTCCACACATATGCTAACATCTTTTCCTCACACACACACTTGTATGCTCAGCTTCTTGTCAAAGGGAGTCATTCACTTTTTTAGTGGGATCTCTTTTATCTCCAAAGGAAAATTTCATTTAAAAACAGTTCAGACGGTTCAATTGCTGATGTTAATCATGTTGCAGTCATCCTGTTTTTGTAAGAAAGAGCCTATTAGCATCCGTAACTGCTATTCATGCCCACAGAGTTGATTGATCCAGTGTTTGGATTTGCAGTTGCAACAAAAAGCTTTCTTTTTGTCACCGCCTAAATTGCTCATCACCTTCGCCGTGTTTTCTGAATTCTCTGCCTCACAGCCAAACACATTTCCCATCCTTTTGTTCATTCCTTTGTCCTCTCGTTACAGTGTTACCACATCTCCTGGCCTTGTTCCTGCCTGGGCTTCAGCTTCCTTTATTTTCCTTCCTTTTCTTCCCTTTATTCCTGTCCTGCTCTGTGCTTTAGTGTGCCTAAAGGTGTTCAGTAATGCAGATTTCTGCCCCTAATCCCAGTCATTAATTGTGGTTATGGGCGTTATGACAGTTTAATTTGCGACAGTGTTGTTGTGGTGGTGGGAAAATTGGCCACAAGGGACTCCTGGCCAGCAAGGCGTTATCAACCTTCCTCCTACGGACACAATTGACAGCAATAAGAGCAGCAAAACAAAAATCAATTTAGAGGCAGAATATCGAAAAGTGGCGACGCAGAGGAACCAATAATCCTGCCCCAGTAGCACCTCAGCCTCTTAGCCTTCTGAAGCATCTTACAGCCACTTAATGGAGACAATAGAAGTTCTTTTTATCATCCCTCTTGTCTCGTTTATTCATCCTCTTCAGGGATGGAGCAAAGAGTAAAGCCACCCAAACTCTTTATCTACTTTGTTTATTAAGCTTAAACAGCTTTCCCCCTTTTTCAGTCCAACAGCAATCTGGAACCAGAGTCAATTTGTGAAATAACATTTCTTTCCATTTTGTAGAAGTTCTGCTCAGCATGATGATTAGCACTGAATAGTCATCATAATTGACCCTCTCCTCGAAACTCTCCCACCGTTTACCCTTCATCACCTCCCCGTTTATCTGTCACCCCGGCTGTCTTATTCTTCTCTCTTCTGCACATCCCTCTATCTTCCCCTCCTGCTGCGGTTGCTCTCCTTGTGCCCTTTTGCTGGCCTATTGTCTCAGCTGCAGCACACTGGCCATTACTGTAAGCAGGGGTCCACTTCCTCCACAGAGAATAGGGTCAGAGGTTGGCTGGAGGTCTGGAGTTGCTGTGCAGACAACAAATGAGCACACACACACACAACAAACCCACCAGCGTGCCAAAAACATACATGCCAAGACATACACACGAGCGACCATGCACAAGCACACATGCCGTTGTTTATTTACACATAATTTAATTATGAGAAATGTCATTAAAGGCCACACAGCGGTGTGCGTGATAGTGCAGCCGCACACCCTGAGGGTGTCAGGAGGGTGTCTGCTGGTGTGAGCTAACATTTGTGGGAGGTGATGACCACAAGTTAACTCATCAGCAGTTAATTATACGACCTGTCTGCACACACACGCTGATAATGCACGAGGAAAAAGGACTTCCTTTGTGGTTATCTGCAGGAGTAGACTGAAGAGAAAGCAGTTACTTGAAAGCTTAAGTAACCAGTAAGAAGACAAACAAGAAAAAACAACTATTGATTTTTGAAAAGTGTTTTTTTCTATTCAGCCATTTCATTGTGACATTTAGTCTTTTTTTTTTTTCATTCTGAACTTGTGATTGCTTAACATCATAGGGGCACAATAAAGGTTAGTACTGGATTTGGAACAAACGGCTTGAATGTGAGGAATTGAGACTCAACTTGTTTATCATATGAAGCACTTGTGATCAGCAGTATACAGACATTAGCAGAAAACAATTAAATATAGCAAAGTTTTCGTGGATTGTTGTCGAGCTGGTATAATGTATGTTCGGGTCTGAGAAGCTGTGGTCCAGAAATCAAAGCACCTCCTCATAATTAGGAGTTAACAGCTTTGTAATGTTCTTCTTTATGTTTATTTGAAAATGTACTATCTGAAGTCAGCAGAATAATCATTTTCTGTTGATTTACTGATGAACTGAGTAATAATCTTATAAATAATTTGATATGATAAAACCACTAGTCAGCAGATGTTTTCATCACATGCCCACATATTTATATCAGTTTCTTTTTCTTCTCAAAAATGACCTCTTTGGTTAAATATGTTAAATATATGAAGTAAACAACAGCTCTGCCAGCTGGTGTGACAAATCTGTATATCTCATAGCAGCACTTCCCTTAGATGGAGTCATATTGGTGTGTTTATTTGCCTCTCCATTCCGCTTGAACCACCTTTTCCTCTGTCTGCTTTCAGTCATGCAGCTGATGTGATGGAGACATCGGGCTGGAAGTCCATGGTGATCTCTCATCCACACCTGGTGGCAGAGGCATATCACTTGCTGGCCTCGGCCCAGTGCCCTTTCCTGGGTCCCCCAAGAAAACGTCTGAAACAGTCCTAGTGGTCTGCAGCGACTCTCCTGTCCTAACCCTGCTGTGTCCTCCTGCACCGGCGACCTCTCCGCTCCTCTCTGCTTCTCTCTCCCGGACCTCCTTTTGCTCAGATAGGAGACAGAGACCCAAGACTGACAAGGGCTTGGCTATATATCGCTAGGGGAGCCAGACATGCCACAGAGGAGGTGCTACACATCTCTGTAGGTGGAGGTTGAGTGAGTTCATTAAGATCTGAACATGGATATTCATGGATTGAGAGCCCACAGCCTTCTGTTTTCCAAATCCTTTGTCTAAGATGTTAGAAAGCTGAAAACGTCTGCTGCGAGTGAGTCCTGTAAAGAACTGATCCTGAAAATGAAAGGTCAATGCTTATCCTTGAAAACACTATTTTGTGACATGTGTGTGACACGTACAGTGTTAAAGCCCAAACTGTGCTTGTAGAGACCATGCAGCTCCTGCTGATCATTTAAATAGTGTTTTGTAAACTGTTTTTTTTTTTTTTGTCCTTATTGAAAGAAGGCACATCTGAGCTCAGTGTTTAGCTTGTGTCCTCAGCCTGGCAGACAGGTCAGGATTTGCAGAAATTACAGCTATGTTACTATGTCTGAGGGGCGGTCGCAGTGTTTTGATGTATTTAGTTGAAAGATCAACCGTTTTTCACTCGGATGGCAGGTTGAATTACTTGCATGTCCGAATCAGACGATCTTTCATATTCTGTAATGGACTTGTCTTTAAATCACAGAGGCACCATTTTACATGTTGTCATATAACAGGACCGTTAAGATTCAGTTAAATGGAAATTAAAAAGCAGAGGGAATCTCGCTTCAGAGTAGAGACGCGGCACAGTCTGGCTCTTCTCGTAATCTGCGGCGCGTAGGTTTTTTTCTCTTCACTTTTCATTCCTCGTAAAAGCCGCACAAAGAAAAGCTGCATTCTCCCTTCTTGTCAAAACTGTCATGAATGTGGTTGTTCTGTTTGTGTTAACTTTATTGAAAGTGCCACTCGACAAAATTGGATTTCATTCCTGCATTAAAGCTGGCTGATCCACACAGTGTGAGCAGAAAAACGGCAGAAAAAGACACGCGCAGCCGATCTTAGTGACTAAAACAATGTTTTGTCATGAAACCTATGAAATACATTTTTCATTTTCTCAAGCATGTCTGGGTCTTTTTTTTTGTCCTCTTTAGGATTTGTCCACATGTTCCAGATAATGATTCATGAGGTTATTAAGGTATAGCTGTTTGCAACCTGCTGCCAGTTCACTGTGTCTTAAAGGTATAGTTCAGTCTCTCTTAATCCTGATGTGATCAAAGCTCAGTCTTCTGTGTAGTGCCGACAGCGAGGGCTCATATCCAGCCGCGTAGTATGTGGACTCAGCTCTTACTTATGGTTGCAAGCCTGTTTGACTTGGCCTTCTTAGCCTTGCTCAGTGAGCAGACAGGTTGTAATCACTCCACAGAGAGTTGGACCTCTCTGTTGGACTGTATTTTAACAGGGATTTCCTTGTGTTGACCAAAGTTGTGGCCCCATGGGCTTTGAGGAAGCTCATCCCTGAGCTCTACAAATCACTCCCCATCAAACAGCGAGTCTGGCCGCCGGTCTTTGGGGATATTCTGGCTTCGTCATGCTGCTAATCAAACACAAGGAAAGCCATCGTTATACCTACAGTCCGGTGTAGCGTTAAGAGCATTTTGGAGAAATTTGTGTAACTAGATCATTTGATGGTAGCGTATTTGACATGTGAGTTTTCTTAAAAATGCATTTTTAGATCATTTTATGCACATAATTAAGAAGAGAGATGACGTAAAGTGAAGGAAGAGAAACCGACACTGAGCAGACCCGCCTGAATCAGGGATGCTGCGATTCATGTTGTGAATGTTATGACTGCTGACTGAGGATTATAAGGCCGAATTAATATAAAGGAAAAAGTATTGTAACTCTGATGGTGATTTTATAAAAACACATCCTCTGTGTGAACAAACAGAATGTTTAAGTTTAAGTTAAGCTGGACTGTAATGATGGAATAAGACTTTGATGTGAAAGTGGGTTACCAAAACATTGTAATGTAGGTCACATCTGCGTTTTTGTAGAGCGTTTTTCCTCATGTTTTTTTAATTTATTTTTTTATTTCACAATGCTGAAATGTTTTCAGTGGGTTACCAGTCTGGCCTGCAGGACGACCCGTTCGGCACCGGGACTCCAGCGTTACGAGCATTGCTGTCACGATACGGGCAGAATATCGTCTGGCATCGCCTTTTAAAAAAAAAAAAAAAAAAAAAAAAAAAAGCAAGGCCTTTGACTGAACCCTGTATGCATCATGTAGCATTAGTTGTGCCTTCACAGATGTAAAAGTTACTCATCCCACAGACGCTGCCTTTTGAATTGTTTGCAAAAACCAAGCAGGAAGATCTCTCCCTTCTTCAGAGAATTCATTTTCCGTTGATTTTGGGGGGGGGAAACATCTAAGTATGATAGTGTGATTGGTTTCAATCCAACTGAAATGAGCTCAGTCCCAGAGAAGGAAACACAATTTCTGAATCTCGTTTCAATGTTTTTAGATGCGTTCTCTTTGACAGTGTTTTAAGGAAGTGTTCCTCGTCCATGCAGTGATTTCTACAACAGAATTGTGTTGTATCAGTATTGGGTCCCATGTGTACAGAGATTTCTTTTTATTCCCAGAATCTTTTAATGATTGTATGTGCAGTCTGGCATGAAATTCCCGAATATGTTGCAGTTTTACTCTCCCCATCTCAAACCTTATCTGCTGTTCTGTTCCAGCTGTTTAAAATGTGGCTGAGTCATCAAATTAGAAATCAGCCTAAATTCTACAACAACAAAAAAAACAACCTCACTTTCAGTTTTCATGTTATGAATTAAAGAACTGCTTTGTCTAAACTCTCTCCAGGGTGTGTGAATATCTCTCTAACATGTACAAGTGTGTCAGAAGCTGAGGGCCAAAAGAGAGTTTACACTTTGTAATGCTCGATAGATCTTAAGAGAATCATTCCAGCCAATGTTTCAGAGTTTAGGAATTTTGCCATAAAAGTCAAATTGTTCCAGCCAGTGTGATTGTACATTCATGTCAGCATGCTGCTTTTTGGGGGGATGTCCGTGAGAAAGTGGGAAGCTTTGTTGCTACAAGTCGTCTGTGTGACCTTCCCCTTGTGAGCTGAAGTTTATACATCAGTGGATGATTTTTTTTCCCCCTTTCCTCCGGCTTTGATAGTGAGCTCAGATAGCAGCTTGCAGTCAACCTTCTGTGTCTTTGTAAAGATCTGTGTGTGCTTGTGTCTCTCTGCTGGCCTTAGATGAGACAGTTGGGAGGGGGTAGATGGAGTGATGCATGTGGAGAGGCGTTCTCAGTTGTTATGCATGCTGTACGAGTCCATCACTCCCTCCCTCCTCCTCGCCTCCCCATCATTCACTCATCTTTTTATGGGAGAAAGGAAAGCAAGGCGTGGTAGGTCAGTGCTGTGACAAGCTCTGCATCTGTGTCAGCCCGCCATCACTAAAGAGGAGGAAGAGGCGGGCGGAGATTGATGCCTGGTGGTCTGCACTACCCCGAAGGAAGAAAGAGAGGACGGATGTCAGTGACGGGAAAGAGACGAGGAGAGCGGCAGGTAAAGGGTCAGACCGTCCGCTGGTTTTCAGTTCAGGGGATTACAATTTGTACCTCGACAGTTTTTATGTCAACAACACTTGGCAAAATGAAGAAGCTGTTGTGTGAATATTTCCTTAATATCCTGCAGAAACTTGCTAGATGAAGGTGAGACGGTTTAACCAGCCCAGATTGTGAGTGAAAATCAACAAAACGGCATCTCTTAATGAGGCAAAATTAGTAGAATTTGCACATCATGCTTAAGTCTGTCATTAATATGAATAAAACTGATCACCTGCAAGAGTGAGCAAAAATCCCACATGACATTGTAATCAAACAACAAAGTGTGTTCAGTCAGAGACTTCTTAAACTTTGCTGAAGCAAAGAACACTACAGAGGGTCCTTCCTGCCCACTGCAACAACTACACATTAGCTTTTTCACTAATCACTAAGAACTGTTTGAATTAATCAGCTCAAGTCATCTGAGTTTGTGTCTATTTAATTTACAGACCTGGTGGGGACCAGCTGATTATTTATCATGTCCTAATACCTAAAAGCTTTGAATTAATTCTGTTTTCACATGACGGTTCGTGTATTTGTTTTGATCTTTTTTTCATAGAAACTATTTGTTATCTCAGCTTTAGATGTAACATAATTCGATGTATTTCAACAATTGATAAAGCGCATTTTAGTAGGGTGATATAAGAAGTCAGTAAGTTTAATAAAGATAGCTTTGGGCTTTCATGATGCTAAGACTTAAATTCTTTATTAGTCATTTTTAGCTGCAAATATAACAGACCGTATGAACACTTGAACCTGTTTCTAAATCTGAAGATGTGACGTTGTGTATTTTTTGTATAAGATATTTTAAAATATGAACTATTGAGAAGGGAATTTCCAACATTAACAAGATCATTCGTTCCATTTTTCAAACCTGACCTAATAAGAAAGAAGAATCAGTCATCATATGGAGCTACTGGAGCAACACCAGCTAATACCTCATTATTATTAAGTATATTATAACCTTTGTGAGGAGATATTTGACCGTCTATCCCTTATGATATCCCAAGTAATCCACTCAGATGATATCATCTGTGACAGGCGGGGGGAGCTCAGGCCTTGGGGCAGAGAAATGGAAGGATGAAGTGACAGGGGTAATGGATGGATAGAGGGATGAAGAGTGATTGGGTGTCATACAGGTGGGATAGGTCCAGACAGATAGTGAATGAACGTGCGATGGAGGATGGATGGCTGGAGCACCTCAGACATTGACAGCGTTGAGAGATTTGTCTTCTTTGCACACCATTTGTCTTGTTTTTCCCTCTCCACCATGTCTTTGTGAGTTAAATCGCATAAAACTATTTACTCTGGCAATGCAGAGGCAGTCGCAGTACTTTTTCTGTGATACTTTGACTGCACCGGAATGCAGGGAGCTGCCATTTTGGAAGCATCCTCCATTCTGAAAGGAATGTGTTAAGGATTAGAGGAAAGGCACCAGTAAACAGACTGCAGTCCACAGTGAACCACTTGCTAATAACATGAAAGAGAGGAAGGAGACATGGGAGTTGAGTTGCACCCGCACACTGGCATGTGGACACAATTACACGTACATATATGAGCTGCTAATTGCTTTGTGTGCTCCAATCCGTTGTGTGCATATACCAGTGCAATATTGCAGTGCTGTGGGTGTTTGCCCAGCTCATAACCGCAGACCAATGTGGCAGAGACAAGCTCATATATTAAGATAACCTCGAATCGGAATGGAATTGTATTTCCCCGGTGGTTCAAACGACTTCTGTGGTTGTAAACTGATAGTGGATGAGATTTGGCTTTAATGAAGCACGACTCATTGTGCGCAGCACCACGCAGGAAGGTGCATGGGTGTGTTTGTGTCCATTTCTTTTCCTAAACAAGTAGTGCTGTCATCCATAGCTGCATATTCGCTTGTGCTTTCATGGCTAATGTCGCTGCATTGCTATTTTTCTCGCTTTGAGGTTAGAGTGTGTGCCTGAGGACCGTGATTTATTTTACCTGAACTAATCAAGTGAAAGGTTTTTATTTTGCATTTGTCCCTGTGGTGATCTCTCTCAAGGTTAGGGGTGGTTTTTTTGTGTGTGCCTGCGCAGGCTGTGAGAGTGTCATCTCCATTTGTTTATTAGAATGTTCCTTACGGCCCTGGCTGTAATGAGACCTGTGGAGCTGCGGGGCGATGGAGCTGAACTCATCAGGACAACTCATCTCTTCACAACACAAAGAGACAGAAATACCAGATGGGTTTGATCATATTAAAAGGATCAAGACCACAAGATACACAGATTTGTATCAAAACCTTTTTACTGATGTCTAAACCGAACTTTGTTCCTGTTTTGAAGCAAGACATGACCCAACTAAAATCCTGCTGGTAATTGGACTGACATCATTTTCCAGCATAATATCCTCTTCTAATGCGACCTGGTGCACTTTAGCAGTGGCTTAAATTCCAGCTGGGATTATTAGCTCAGTTACAAGGTAGCAGGGAAAATATTCTACCACCTATCTCCCTGTGCAGCATTAATGCTGTCAGAATAGGGCTGTGGATATGTGTGCAGTACAATAGAAGAAGAGATGAGTGAAAAAAACTGGAGGCCTGAGTAAAGCTTCAATATCTCAGAGGCACCATTTAGTTTTCACGCAATAAAATGCTAAAATAAATGCAAAAACAACTCAATCTTAGAGGCTACACCTGGCCAGACTGGTGCTTTAAACCTAATGCCTTCAAAATAATAACAAGTTTAGGATTACAGTTTATACAACCTGGGTTGTAGGTATGTGTTACCATGTTCGTTTTCTCAGAAGAACATGTTGATTAGCTAACATCTGCTCTTCAACACAGGCACAGAGGTATGCATTAAATTAAGAAACTACTGGAATTCTAAACTATATATCTAATGCAAGGTTGTTTCAGTTTTACAGCAGTTTATCAAATATTTGTTGAGAAATCACAAATTTAAACAAAACTGTTTTAATTCATTATTTTTGCTCTGAATTTTCTGTCCGTTGAAATCTAAGACTGTCATCTCAGGAAACATTCACAAACATTTGACTCCATTGTTCTACTAAAGGCTGGATTACATTTTTTTTTTTAATTATTTAATTATTATTTGATTCAATTTTTTTAATTAGCCATTCGGTGAGATGATGGAGTAAATTTCAAATCAAAACACTAAGAAATATACATCGAGCAGATGCACTTTATATACTTTGGATTACATGAGAACCAACTAGATCCACTTTTTCATCTGATTTGATGAAGTTAATTTGTGATATATGGTCATGGTTAATCTAATCACCTACCAAGTATTTTTTTGAATGCCAGCTACATTGTTGTAATTATTTCTACAGTATTTCTACATATATATATATATATATATATATATATATATATATATATATATATATTTATAGATGGATGGATAGCAGACATTTAATAACAGAAAATAAAATAGTATCTGAAGAGTTAAAAGAGCAGTGTTTAAGTGAGGCGCGAGGATTAGCTCTAAACTGTAGAATAGCTGAAGGGCATCACAGGAAAAGGGGAAACGTAGTCTCATTGTCTTATGAGCACTGTGGTTCATTTGTTACGTGCGTGGGTAAATGAGGGCCCTCTCTTAGCCTCGTTAAGTGTGACACACTGCCTCGCTCACTGGCACGCTGCTGATTAAAATTTACCCTTCCGAGTTTGGGGAAGCACAGCTGAGCCTGCTCTCTCAGAGCAAATGGACTGAAAGGTCGTGGCTCTGTGACCCCCCCACATCCATGTCTTATTTATTCAGACTATTACCTGATGGTGGAATAGATGGAGGATCTTCATTCGTTCTCTTACACTTAAAAAAGACAACACGATCCCCCTCCTTTAGTAACTACCCAGATGTTAATATGTTTGATGCAAAAAGGAATATTATCCTTTGAGTTTGTTGAAATGTTTAGCAGTTTTTCCCCTGACTCGATGTCAATACATTTGATAAGTCTGGGAGCTGTGATCAAACATGCACGCAGGAAAATAAAAAAAAACATTGTTCAAAAGCATTGAGTTTTTTTTGAGTCTTCTCTGGACAGCCACCACAGCAGAATTTGGATTCGGTTGCTTCACATCCTGGCAGCTGAACAACTCTTTAACATTTGCTGGCTGTTTATTTTAAAGTTTGTGTTTTCTAAAATGTTCTAAACTGTGGTCCTTTACTTTGATCCAGACTGTAAAAAACTAAATTAATAAGAAATTAGTTTCAAAAATAATTATTATAACTGCATGGATCCTACTTACTGACTGTCGTTGAGTCATTTTGCCTTCCAGTAAAGTTTGTGGTTTAGACTCAACTATCACAGACTCTTAGTGTCCTATAACACAATGAATCAAATTATATGAGAAAGGAATTGGATTCCGTGACAAAAACATTGGGAATTGTTGCCAGTTCTGCAGTTACCATCCCCTCATTTGTTGGCTGTTGTGGCTCGGGCTTATTATTTTGGTTGTCTGGCTTTCAGATTCCACTCGCATCCCAACACGCTTCCACCTGCTGCAGACTATCTGGTGAAAGCCTGCAATGTCTGCCAGAAATCTGCCATACTTGAAGAAGCTGCTGTATTATGACGTGCCAGGCATCATTGTTGTGAACAGCTGTGCATGCAGTTGTTTCCATCTAACAGGAGCCAAATTAGCTGTATTGGAATAATGACAGAAAGTTGTTGTGAATAATTCATGTCTGCAGAACTTCATGATAGGTCATGGGTTGCAGGATTGATCCACAAGTTTTATGGATTCTTCCAAAAGATCTTCAGAACTTAAAATGAGTGCAGAGTCAAATCTGGACAAAGTGGTGAAAACATCCTGGGCATCTTGAGGTCTGTAAACGATCGTCCAAATGATGTTCCTTCCTGCCAAGAACAACATTTTCAACGCAGCAAGCTTGCAACTTTTGATTGAATTGATGGTAGCTTCCAAAAACCCACATCATCAGTCACCTCCAGCAAACCTGATAAACTAAGAGTTTCTGCTAGAAGAAGGACATAAAGCTGGCAGGCAGCAGACACGCACTTTATTCTCTTCCTGTTTCATTTTTTCCTCTTCTCCAGTCTGCTTGTTTGGGTTAGTTGCACGAAGCTCTTTTAAGGTACAGACACCAACTGCTTAGTTACATTGAACATTGCAGTAGATGAAGTGGGGGGGCGGGGTTCTATCATTTGTTGCTCAGAGGTTACCGCGAGGCTGTGGGAGTTTAAACTCTGAGTTTCTTTGTGGATTCCCACTTGTTATAGCCAGACTGCAACATACTGCAGGCTTGCGCTGGCATACCTGGCAACAACAAATTCTGGCATCAGGTATCCTTACTGGCAGGAAAACCTCTCTGACTGGCAAGCCCAAATATTCAACGTAATGAGCAGCTTTGTGATTACTTGTTTTAATATATTTTTGCACTTTGAGTGCCCATTAAGCAGACTTCTTTACTTCTACTTCACTTGGTGATTTTCTTCATTTCTCCTGAATATGTTTTGACAGCTGCCGAGGCTTGGATGAACTCGTTTGATTCACCTGGGTGGTTGCCGCTGGATAAATAGCTCACACATCCATGATAGCAGAGTTTTTTCTCCTTTCAAAAGACCTCGATTCCCACTTTTGTGTTTTGTCATCAGACAGCATTGTTAGAAATAATTAGTAGTTTTCTTTTGGCCAGATACTGAGGGACAAAGTAAAAATCTAACGAGGCCAAAGGGAATATTTTCTTGGACAGATTAGTGTCAGGAGTGCACGATACTGATTAGTTGTTGATGTAAAATATAATGCTGCCGAAATTAACGGCAGACTGGTCTCTGCAAGTGTACATTTCAACACAAAGAGAAAAGCTTTATCTCAGAGGAAGTTAATAAAAGCCTGATATTGTCAGCAAGGAATCCTAAACTCCTTAATCATTTATGTAATTACGACCTGTGGACTGTTATAAGTCAGTTTCTGTTTTTAGGTGCTTTTAGATGCCAGGGGTTGTGTTGTACTAATGTAGTTCACCAAAAGCGTGTCAATAAAAACATTTGAGAAACACTTTTGGACAAATTTTGGATTAATTTCATACAGATCGTCACATGAAATTGGATGTATATAATCAGATATATGTAGAATCAAGATTTCCTTTGCTGGAACTGCCCCCCCTGCATCAATTCATCAGTTTTATTCTGTTTATAATTTAAGGTATGCATAAAAACAGCTGGGTGGACACCCAATTTTATTGACCACAAGCAGAACGATAACTCTTCGTCAAATCACTGCCTCGCCCATAAATATGGGCAGTTTCTTTCAGAGTTAGAAAAACAGCTGACAGGGTTCCCAGATTAATCGAAACATAACTCAGCCCCACCAGAATGCATTGCAGAGCTTTTTACAACGACTATGAATACGAAGCTTTGAAGTTAGTAATTTCTTAGTGATTTTCAGCGGATATCTACCAAAACAGTGTAGCACAATTTTAAAATTTTAGTGGATGGCTGGTAAAAAGAGTCCGTTGCTCTTAACTAAAAAGTTCCTGAAGAGCAGTGCAACAGTATTTTTCAAGCAGCGTGCTCAGCTGCGGTATATGATGACATCAGCACACAAGCAAGCACAAAACAGCAGTTTTAATATTGCATTTATTTGAGCTACTTTTGGTGGATGTGGAAAGGGAAGTGCAAGGCATCGCTGACACTAAGATTTATCAAATGATCTCTACATTAACAGGATAATGCATTTCAAGGTGCACTAATAAGGCAAATTCCTCAGTGGGTATGGTTATTGTCATCATGGATCAACCAGTCCATCGCACGGCCAGCACATAAACTACCAATTAGCCTCACGTGCATCTTCTTGACTGTAGCAGGAAGCTGGAGAAAATGCAAACTCCACACAAAAAGGCTCCGGCTGTGATTTGAAGCGGGTACCCTTTGGCTTTGAGGCAACAGTGCTGACCACCACACCACTGAGCTGCCCCATCTGGATCAGAATTATTTAAAATATAGGCAGAGTTATGTAGTCTAATGAGAAGTAGGTTATATTCATTATACTAATATAGATTTAGACTTTACTTTTTCCTTGAACAATGTATATTTTCTCCTGATTTCTTGGTCCAAAAATGACCAATTTCAATGTGAGAATATTAAGAAAATATGTGGTCTTTGTAAAAAATCTGTTCAATATTTCCTTTGGAGATAATGGGTTTAAAGAATTAGTTAGAATCTGTGTTCACATTCACCTCTTCTGTTGGAATCAATAGGGTGAAAGTATGGGAAACAATTCTTTAGAGGGACATTTTATTTCTCAACAGCCACTGGATTTATACTCTTGACGACAATAATGTCTGTGCAAATGTATTGTCAGTCCATTAAATTCAGCGTTACTTGAGACATTTGAGAAACAAGTTGAAGAAGAGAAACATTCAGGGGACCCTCAAAGCTTTTCATCCTCTGTGCACAAAGGGTAAGCAGCCACAGCATCATGGCTTCAGCAGAAGGACAGTCAGACCCTGGCATCTCCACAGCCACAATCTTAGCAGTCCAAAAAAAGGAAAGTGAACATTGTGTTTCTGTTCTTTTTAGTGACCTGTGACTTAAAGCATCACAGACCAGTTGGGTTGTGAAACATGAGCAGACTGACTGCTAATTGACGTCATGTTGCATGATTCATGTTTTTCAGATTTAAAATTTCAGTTAACTCTCCTTTTCTGAGTCACAGTTTCTAACTGCAGCCAGAATCTGATCCCCTAAGGAGATGTCTGACATTGGGTTCTTCTTGCCTGTGATATTCTCAATCCAATTTTCCCCTTCACTGTCTGTTCTTAACACCTTACCTTGCTTTGCACTCATCTGTCCAATACGTCCCGCTCTCACCCTTTTGTTAGAACCAATCTCTCTTTCACCGTCCTTTCCACTTCCATAGCTGAGTTTTTCTGCATTCTCTGCCGTCATATTCATTCTCTTGAGTCTCCTCTTTCTCCATCTCCCTCTACCGAGCCTCACTGGTTGGAGGTGCAGGTTTGGCAGGGTGTAATTGGGTTGTGTTGTGTTAGAGAACTACTGGGAGAGGAGCTTTAATCTTTAGTCTCGCTCAAAATGTAAAGTGAAGGCTGGAAGCATCTGGACACAACTGCGATTTTTCCTCTTACCTCGTGCATTTGCATATTCAACCTCCTTTATGAAGACACAATACATGAATACATATAGGGGGGTGATTTACTTGCAGCCTTGCGCAAACATAAACCCTTCAAAACAGAATTACTCACACATGATGCACACTTTTTTTTTGTCAGCAGAGCTAGCTTTCACACTTTTTTTTCAGTGTCAGTGCTTTCAAAAGTAAAGTATGTGGTCTGATTCTGCCCAGAGCAAGTAAAACACATCAGTGCTCTCCAGGTGGTGTGTTGACTCGATAATGAGTGCTGAGGTAATTGATTGGGGGTTGTAATTAGTGGTTAGCTGTCACTGATTAATCACAATCCGCCACTTCCAGCGTTATCATCTCTGGATATCACATTGTTTTTTGCGCATGTATCTGCTTCACTGGGCAGCACTTGAGCCCTTATTTTGATCGTCTCAGTGCTTAACTCTGACCTTCCCGGCAAAACACACACACACACACACACACACGCACACACACACACACACACACACACACACACACACACACACGCACACACTTTACATTTTTGCCCACCGTTTCTTTTACCTGAAAGCATACCATTAAAAGTTGTTTCCTTTTCTTCTTTTCTTCATAGCAGTTGCAGCTGTTCGGTTTATTCATCACTCACACCCCCATATTCCTTTAATTGCTCTCTCTAAGAATATATAAATAAACGCAAAGCTGCAATCTTTACTCAGCTCTTAAAACTGTCCTATTGTCATTTTTTTTGTGCGGATCACCATTAAATTTTCTCGTGCATTTTGCATGTTGCATCAACACAAATGAGCAATCAGATGAGGTACAGCTGAGCTTCCTGCTTCACCTCCAGATTTATGATAGATAGCCACGTTGCTTGCTGATATTACACAGAGCTTTGACAGAGAAAACAGAAACTGATTTTAGTTGCTTGTGTATCTGGCACCTAAATATGCCTACAGGGTCACATGGGCACCAAAATATGAGTTCCTTCAACGTACAAAATGACATTGTAGGGAGGACATGTTGGGAAATGTGGGGATTAATGAATATAAGTTAATAACATGTCCTCTGAAGTCCTGAATTTCCAGTTGCCGCTATCAGGATGTTTTTTTATTATGAGAACGGGGTCGATGTCCTCATATTTCATACAATGTAAAAGTAGTTGGAGGTTGGTAACATGGGTGTTAAAGGTTTTCAAGTTGCTGCTTGGAGCCATGAATGTTTCACAGTTCTAACAGGCCTCTCGCTGTGGATGTGCATGACTCTACTCTGTGAATTGATTCCAGTTTTTGTTCATCTGCTGTAAAACAAATACAAAGAAGCAACAGCAGAAAAAGAAGGAACCTGTTGCTCCGATGTTATGGGATGTTTTGGGTGAGACAGCTGAGGAACACCGAGCTCAGCCACTTTGGATTTTAACTTCCCAGAAAGCCTGAACACACACAATCTGCCTTCTAAAATGCATTATTGTGATAAAACGGCTAATATGAGGAAACATGTTAGCAGTTTTCACTCTGACCATCTATCCAAAAGGGTAATCATATTGTTACAGTACCTATTAGAAATATATTAATTACCAAAGACAAAGTAATGAATGAATAAACATAAGAAGAAGAAGAACAGGGCAACGAAAGAATAATTCATTTAATCTTAGAGTCCTATACCCTGGTACAGTCATTATAAAAGGAAATCAAGATACATAGAATTGTTAAAAGATGAATCGAATGGAATCATGAGACGAGCACAGATTTGCAGTTTCAGTGCTGCTATACATATACTTAGCTTTGTGTGCAAGTGTATTAGTGTGTGTCACCTCTTACTGATACAGTAGCCTGGTGCTCTTTATACTTTCTGTTGATTAACAGTCGGGTTGAGTACAGGCTCCAGGTAGGCAGTGTCATGGAAACAGGCAGAGAGCCACAGTAAGTCAACCTTCTCAGCTTCAGGGATGTACGTGTTCCTGCCCGTTTCAATGTTCTTCTTGCTGTGAAAAGTCCAATCTGAGTTTAAAATCATGGAACAGAGGTTGCTTTTGGTAGCTTCTCACTTCCTCAGTGGACAGCTGGAGGTTCAAAGATGCCGTTAATTGATAGGCCCGTTTTTTGCTTCTAAAATAAGCCTGTGACACAAGTTACTGTGTTGAGTTCATATATCAAGATCATATATTGGAGAAGATATATTTAAGGAATGCATTCAGTCAGTATTGAATATTTAGAGGTCGACAGAATTCAACGTATTTTTGTATAGTTCAATAGTTCCATTTACACATATTCAGTTAGAGATGGTCGTCTTATATAATCATAATTGCCACATCAGCACTTATGGTACCTTACATAATTTATTTCCCTTTGTACCATATCCCTTAAAATAATGTTCCAGTTTTTTAAATTTGAAAGAACACTGGTATCAGGCTGTGATTTTGTATCAACATGGAAACCATTGCTTTGGAGCATCTAATATATTGTAAATCTACATTTCAACGTATTCGAGAATGGGTTTTAAGGTCAGAAATAGTTTCAGTTTAAGTATGTAGCATAGCCTAAATGTTAGAAGCTAAGGGATGCATTATGTCAACACGGGCAATCTTAAGTACAGATGAATTAACAGAGTGTGTGTGTTCAAATGTGGAGAGAATGGAGCGGGACCGAAATCACTCATATCACCACTGTGCAGAGGAAAGCCAGCATGATGTATGAAGTCACTCGTCCTTCAAGAGGCTTTGCTCTATTCCCGTTCATCATACTGTTCCCTCAGCACACACACAGCCCCACAAACAAGCCTGTTCATACCTGAAAAGTCAAAGTGTGGAGTGTCGCTCCTTCACTTTGGCTCTCACCCTTCATTAGTAGTAAAATACTTCTGTCCAGCTGACTCTGGGAAACAGTTGCTGCTTATGAGAAGCTTCTGTCCCGTCCTCATGAATTCTTCAAACATCCAATTGCTTTTTTCCACAGAAGTCCCCGATCGCTCAGATGAGCTGATGGGTCCGAGCTGAGGTCAGCACACATTCTCCTCACACCTAAAGTCAGTCATCCACATTGTGATAATAGCCATTTTCCCATCTAACTGTCAAGCCAATTAGAAGCGATCTTTTAATATTTCTGCCCAAAAGAAAAAAAGGGAGAAAAGAAAAAAACTTGGTGTTAATGTTGCTCACAAGTAGAAGGCCTAAAGAAAACCTCAAAGCAAGCGGCAGGTGTTTACAATGTTGGTGGCTGCCCAACGAATCCTTCTGTTGATCAGCTGAGTCCGTCAGGAGTTGTGTCAAATTCGTCAGCTAACCGATTGCTGAGCATTAGTTTTGCAAAGATTAAAAAGACAGCAAGTGTTTGTGCTTTTCTTCACTCCTCTAGTCTGTGTTCTGGGATTAGACCCACGGACACGGTAGAAAGTAAATAACTGAATGATGATGTAAAATTCACTGTATGAAGTGAATTTAGTTGCTCAAACTACTATGAAATTTTTAAGGTTTGAAATGCTTTGAAAGGGGGAAATTTGACTCTTCCGTAGCCCTCTAATGAGTAGATTTTAGCTTAGCTTCTCCAAACTGAGACTTCAATTCAGTTTATGTATATAGCGCCAAATTACAACAAATGTCATCTCTTAAGCACTTAAACAATATAGTCCAATTCAAGCCAATTGGAGTTTAATTCATTGTAATCATAATTAATTTAAAAAATAATCCAATTCATTCATATAGAGCCAATTCAAAAAAGACTTCCCAGCTAAGGAAACAAACAGGTTGCACTGAAACTTGTCTTCAGTCCAATCTTTCGTCCTGAGCGTGCCTGAGGGGGCTGTGGAAAGGAACGACTCCCTTTTAACAGGAAGAAACCTCTGGCAGAACCAGAACCAGAATCAGGAAGGGTGGCCATCTGCCTCCACCAGCTGGGGTTTGAGAGGACAGAAAAGAGGGGAAAAAAACACTGTGACACCATTCAAAGGATACCTGTTGGAACAGGGAAACAGTTAATGACCACAATAATGTCACATGTATGATATCATTTGAGAAATTAAACAGGGGAAAAAGAGAGTAAAGTGAGGAAAGGTGTGACAGATGAGGCCCCCCAGCAGTCTGGGCCTATAGCAGCTTAACTATGGGATGTTTCAGGATCACCTGAGCCATCCCTAACTATAAGCTTTATCAAAAAGGAAAGTTTTAAGCCTGGTCTTAAAAGTGGAAAGGGTGTCTGCTTCCCGGACATTTACTGGCAGCTCATTCCACAAGAGAGGGGCCTGATAACTGAAGGCTCTGCCTCCCATTCTACTTTTGGAAACTCAAGTAAACCTGCAGTTTGGGAGCAAAGTGCTCTGTTAGGAAAATATCTTATAATGAGATCTTTAAGATATGATGGAGCTCGGTCATTAAGAGCTTTATATGTGAGGAGAAGAATCTTAAATTCTATTCTGAATTTAACAGGGAGCCAATGAAGAGAAGCTAACTTCTGTCTACTGACGGTAAGACGCTGACTACACAAAGGTACTTCACACCATCCCACTTAAAAAAAGAAATATCCTTTTCACTCTTTTGCTCAGTTGAGCATAAATAACTTAAAGTTTTTTCATCCACCTTTTCTGACACGATGCATCAGAACTTAAAAACTATAAAACATTGATGTAAACTACTAATCTGAAAGTCTTAAAAGCCCTGCTGTCTGGATAAAATTCCATCCAAACTTCCAAAGCTGATTCTCTTTACTTCCTCTTTTGTTTTTGTCTTCCATCCTTTGTTTACTTTCAGCTAAAAGTTTTCTTTAAAATGCAAAAGGATTTTGACTCCCACTTAATCCTCCCCAATCTGCCAGTTTCCCTCCCATTGCACTGGAGAGTTATCTTGACTTGTAAGGCTTTGCAAGTTGGTGTCTGTTTCTAACTCATTCACTCTGTCTCAGGTGCTGCTGGGGGTGGGTTTTTTTCTCAGCAAGGGGAAATGCTAATATCTCTACGGCACAGGGCCAATTACTCACCCTGACTGTTCCTGTGAACTTAACGTTTTACATCTGAGCGTTTGGGCAGTCAGTCGTTTACCTCCTGTTGCAGCTCTACAGCAGGAGCGCCTGACCTCATAGCTGATAATTACATTTTCATTCCGAGATCATGCGGAACAGAAAATGATTACAATTAAATGAAAAAGAATTTAATTGCCATTCGGTAGCATGGCATGTGTGGTATCTGTTTCCTGGTGATTTCATATGAAAAGGAGCTGGATTTATGTATAGTTTTCTTTGTAGAGTAATTAAGGGTTGGAGACTGATTATGAACCTCGTGAAAAACAATATTCGAAGTGCTTTCCAATAAACAAAACAGCATGCAAAATCATTATAATGGAAGAGGCAGAACAGAGCCATGTCTTCCTAATTTGAACTAAGACTTATCTGCTGTGCAGGTGTGTGTTTGTGAAAACTCTATTTACGATGCATCCATGGCCACTAAGTTTGTAGTATGTGTTTGTATGTTTTTCTCTTTTTAGTAGGACGCAATACAATGAGTTTTGTGCTAATGGACCACATCACGACGAGATCCAAAGTGAATAAATAAGAGAATGAATTACAGTAGGTGCACAAAGGTACATGTGCAATGATGGGAATAATAATCATCACTGCGCTGTCGCTGCAGCTAATGACTCTGAGCATGATGCCTTGTACAATATGCAGCAGCGCTTGGTTGCTGCTAATTTAGAATGTGTTATTGCAGTCTGTGTAGCGTTTAAACACATTTTTCATCACACGTAAAAGATGTAAATCATAACATCTCTTGACTTGTAGTGTTCCTATGCTGAGGCTTCTTTCTGTGACAATTTTTGTCTGCTGAACCAGAAACAGAATTTCCTCTTTGTCTTTAACAAACACAACGTACTGCACCTACAGTTTTTACCCTAGAAGAGTAATGAGCATGTGATAGCTGTCATAAAGTGGCCACGTAGTAATTTAAGCAGTTGAATAACACCTGTGCTGCTGTTGTCAGTGAGTTACATGTCCTGCTCCAGAGGGAATCCATTAACAAACCGCTGACAACTTGACGTAGCATCTAAACATAAACAGTTCGGGGAGATACTGTGAGTTCATTATAATGAAGAGACTTCACTAAAGAAGCCTCACACATGTGACACGCGTCATTTTTCTAAGTAAAGGGTTGTATTCAGGCTGTGCTTGAGTCAGCCATGTGTGTGACTGGGTGACAAGGAGTCTGATGGACGTTTTCTGCATTTTTAAAACTTTTCTTTCCTTTTTTCCCCTCTGAGAAGATGCAACTCCGATTTCTGTTGGACCAAACATCTGTTCAGCGTCTCTGGAAGTTCAGGAGAAGAGTGAAGGTAGACAATGTAGATGGCAGTGAGTAGAATTTAAATCTTTTTTTCACTGTACCAGCATTTAGACCACCTTACAGATTCTTTCCTGAATGTCTCCTTATGTGGCCAGTCCCATAACATCTGATGGTTCAACAATACTCTCTAATTGTCTCCTTCCTGGAATACTTTGCAAAGTCTGACTGGTGACTTTGTAGCATGGTGTAAAAGCTATTTGATTATTTTTTAACTTTAAGTGTATAATGAGCTTATAGTTTGCATTAGATTTAGAATTTCGCACATTTTTCCAAGATTTATTTTATGATTTTAAGTGTTATTTAAGTATTCTCTTATCTTAGGCCAAGTACAGAGAATAAAATATTAACACTGTATGTTTCTGACAACCACAGATGTTATATTTTCAGTGTTTCTGTGCTTTAAAAAGTCCATTGTAGCTCCCAGCTTTGGACATTCTTACACTTTGTCAGATATACACACTGTTGTGAAAGGGTATGTTTTACACTCTTTTCCTAAGCCTGACACAACTGTGTTGGTGCAACAACTTTGGCAGGTGTTGTTGTCTCAACCTGATCAGTTAGGCCTCTGTGTCTAGATTATTTGCTGGTCACTACCACTGATGCCAAAATTACAGTACATTGACATTATAACTACCAATAGTTTGATTAAACTTAAAATGGAAACTCTCCACTCTGGTAGCTGGTTTGCAGAATAACACGGATTCTAAACTTGCAGCCAAAGTCATGAACCTTTAGCCATAAAGAACAAGGGGCAGCAGTTGGCATAACTCTGATCAAGGTTTGCTGTGAGTCTGTTTTGATTCATCTGAGAAGGCAGAAGTAAAGAGCTTATAAACAGCCTTCCTCCCTACACAAATGATTAGAAGAAGTGGCAACTAATGATGTCTTTGTCTGCTTATTTGAAAGGCCTGTTTGATGTTTGCACCAGCATGTGAGGGGTCCATTGGGGCCCCACATGGCCATCTGCATGCAGCCCAAACATTCATAACAATGCTGAATGTATTTTAAAAGCATACTGATTTACTGTAGTCTGAATTCGGACTACAGCGCATCCTCTAAGTCCAGACGAGTTTGCAGAGGTATGAGTGGAAATTGAGTTTTCCCTTGGAGTGAGCTCTCTGTCTCATCTCTTTTTACTCATTATTGTTCAGAGCCTCGTGTTAAAGCACGACCAGCTGAAGCATGTGTTAATCTTATTCATCAAGTATGGCCTTGTTTTTATTTTGAAGCAAGTCATTAAATGCAAAATGTACAACATCTGAAAAACAAGTTAGTGTATCAATGTTACCACTAAATGCAAATAAACAGAGAGACAGCAGTTAGAAGACTTTCTTCTGCAGGTTTCCTTCTGATTTATTTTTTTCAACACATATTCAGCGGCAGGATGTTCATCAATTAGACTACTAATAATGAATTATGAGAGGCATTTTGTGTATTAAGAGTGACTCATCATTTATATTTATAATTTAATATTTATATGTAAATTTATATGTAACTTTCAGTTAACTTAAATCAACCAGGTACTAGCGGGATGGACATATCCTCTCTCTCTCTCTTTATATCTATCTATATATACATAGGCTGTCAAAATGAACGCGTTCAATTTGACATATTTATAGAACGTGCGCATGTCATGTGTAAAAAGCTCATTTTGTGTAAAAAGGGTAAATTTCAGTTAATTTGTTTTAAGTTTGAGACCCCCCAGTGGTCCCAGCATTGAGCCCTCAGACAGTCCTCCACTAATAGGTCTAAATAACTTTTAATTAATGTTATGTAATTACATTACATAACATTAATGTAATGTAATTCACTGTGTCACAAGCTTCATGTAAACCTAGAAAAAGGGCTGCAAAGTGTTGCTTGTTGTCCAAGGATTCTATTCATTCATTCTTAGGTAAAGTCTTTCTTGATACATCTTTATTCCGACTGGCATTTTGTTCTTTAAGAATGAAATATTGAACTAAATGAAAACTTAACTGTTGCAATAAATTTTATACCAAAGTGAAGAACTCCTCTGTGTTTCACATGCAGTGTTTTGTCCAGGGCAGGGGTGGAAGCTATTAGATTGCCGTCCACTGGCCCCCAAACCAAAGCAATATTGGTCCACAGTGGAGGTCTTTAGTGATAGAGATGGTAATAAAATAAAGATGAGACTGGGCCCATGATATTTACAGAGGGACAATGCGATTACAAGAGGACTGTTAGTTCTGCTTGGGTTGTGATGAAAAGCAAAGGGAACATATTAAACCTGAGCCGTTTTGTAAAAGCCTGCCTTTTGCCATCTATACCCGCCTCAGAGAAAACCTTGGTGTCATGTAAATATAGAGAGAAAGGAGGAAAGATGATTGCTTTAGAGGCACAGACACAGCAAAGGGTTGGGGAAAAACTATAAGAAAAAGCAAAAAAAGGGCCCGAAAATGTGTGTGTGAAATATATGGAGAAGGTAAATGGAATCTTCAGAGAGATGAAGGATGGCATATTGAAAACCGGGAGGGAGAACGTTGTGGTGGAGGTAAAGATGAAAAGTGAGGTGGTGTTAGAATGACAGTCAGAGGCAGAAGCCCCACTCAGTATTCGGGGCAGAGCAAGGGTTTAGATGTGGACAGTCAAACAGTATTCTGCTGCTTCAGAGCTACAGATATACTGCGCCGACTCAGTATTTTAACAGACCTTCTGTCACCATGAACAAAATCTTACAGGAAGTTCATAAACACGGATGTGGTCCCTTTGGTTTTTAATAAAAAGATAAAGAAGAATATTCTTAATATTTCAAAATGCAATGGTTCATGCACTTTGGGTCCAAAAAGGGATATTAACTTAAAAAGGGAGAGGAATGAATATAAAAGTAACAATATTTAATTCCCCTCTCCTTTTTAATGCTAAATAGATGAAACCATCTAATCTTGTCTTTTATACTAAACAAAATAGGCTCCATTATAAAAAATCTAATTACCCACACAAAGAGTCCATGTAACAAATCATCTAAAGATAATAATAGTTAAATTATAACAGTGATTTGACTGGCTTGCTGATTTTAAGTCCAATTTATGAGTCAGACTTTCTTCAGTTTTTTTTTTTACTGAATGATTAATAATAGATGTTCTATATTCTTACCACAACTTTTAACCATATCTAAGTCCTACAAAGCGCTTTGAAATGTATTTCATATTCATCACTTCACACAAACACTCACACAGACTTTCTTATCACATATTTGCACTCTATTTATGCAGCGCTTTTTTCTCTATAATCATAGTTGCTCACAATAGTTGCAGTACTGAAACTGTAGTGCATTCTTTGAAAGACTGAAACTGAAATTAATAAGCACATTCCTTTTGTTAGATTTTGACAGACCCTTTCTTTAAGAAAACTTTAAAGAAGTAACTGTCGAGCAAGCTGTGCCACATCAATATACCTTTCAACACTGCTCTGCCATGCACTGAATCATTATGGTGCCCAAACTAATCACCACACACTCGCATTTTGGCATTTTACATTTAGTGGTTGAAGAGTTATCATTTAAGTTATTACTTCCACCTATGCTTTGCATGCAATGACGGGAAAAATTCTCTGTGAGACATGTTGACTTGACTTCAGTTTATTCAGTACCATCTCTGAAACACCACAGCCGATAGTGTTAGCAAAGATAATCCATTATCTTGACTGTTCTGTCAATATGTGTTTTGTGCTAAATAGATTTAATGAACTTTTTTACAACTTAACTTGGCTTAAAAGGTTACATGTTAATGTCTGTAATAATGTTCACTGGACACATTTTTGAGCTGCCAGTTTGTTTTGCACATTGGGTTTTAAGAAGAAGTGTTTAAGAATTGCTACTGTTCAAAAGATTTACTATTTCACAGGGGTGGAAGTAACAAATTACAAATACTCACCTTACTGTAATTAAGTAGATTTTTGGGTATTTGTAGTTTTCTGAGTATTTTTACTCATACTTGAGTACAATTTACACCATGTGACAAACTTCGCTACTTTTAAAATCAAAAGTCGCAACTGAGTACGCCCACAATTTGAATTAATATTCAAACCGTCAAATTTATTTTTTTTCCAATGCAAATCCTTGCAATTAATCGAAGACGTAATGTAAGGAAAGGCCAACCCCGCTGCTGCAGCAGGCGCAGGTTTCTGGAGGAAACACACCTGCACAGCGGAGCAGAGAGTGGACTGAGGAGACAGCGTCCAGATGCAGTGAAACTTTGTTTGAGCTCCACGGTGACATCAGTTTACAAGACTTCAACGTCTAATCTCAAAAAACACACTGCAGTAAGAGGTTTTACAGCTATACTTGTATGATATTGCTTTCTTATTTTTCACGTGTTAAGGTTATTAATTTGGCTGAGATAAGTCTGCACAGCTGCCATTGGTCAGCCTGATAATAAGACGGAGCGAGCTAACGGGTGGAGTCGGTGAACAGAATGTATTCATGTGTGTTCCATCTGTTTACACTCTGGCCTCATAATAGTCATATCATTTCAGTAATTTCACTGGATAAGGTGAGCTGTTTTTGGTTAAAAAAAAAAAACAGGCGCACAGTGCTGAGCTGCAGCTCAAATTAATTTTCAGGTCCCCAGCTCTCTGTTGACATATAGCACCAGTCTGCCCATTCTCCTCTGACCTCTCACATCAACAAGGCATTTTCACCATCTTTGACATATTTATAGAACGTGCGTATAGAGCGTACGCACATTTAAAAGCTAATTTTGCGTTAAAACGTTAAATTTCAGTTAACTAGCTTTCATAAGGGTCTCTTAGGGGTCTCTAAATGAAAGAAGGTTAACCCGGTATTAGCGGCTGACCTGAAATTTCTGAGTACTAGACTGCTGGGTACTTTTACTTAAGTATTTTAACACTAGTACTTTTACTTGTACTTGAGCACAATTTAAGCAATGTAACGGAACTTGTACTTGAGTACAAATTTTTAGTAATCGTTGCACCTCTGCTATTTCAAAGGCTATTAAGCATTCATCAAAGATCTCAAAGTCCCAGAGGCTGGTGTGGACCACGTTAAAAAGCACCATGTAAAACTTTGAAAGCGCTTCAGGCTGACTTGGAGCAATGTAGAGCAGTGGTTTCAGGACCACACACTGCATATTGAGCCACATTGGGCTCAATGGAAAAAAAGATGAGGAGGACATTCACTACTGAAAGAGAAGCGCTTGTAGGAGAATTCAGAAAAACTTTGATTGATAACCAACTTCTTGGATGATAAATATATAGTCAGAGGCAACAAGAAAGAAATATCTTTGAGAATTCAGGATGTCTATTTATAATGCAACACTTTACATAACAGCACGACACTTTAATTCATTTAAAAAAATCGGGTCCCATCAGATTCATGATGCCACCCAATTCCTGGTTCAGGCTCCCGAGCTTCCACTCCTGCAAAGATCCTATCATCTCTGGATCTCAATGTTATCTGAACTATGGTTTTTATCATGTTCCGTGTTCCTGTTATAGTTTTCTGTGCTTTAGCTAAACTTCGTATTTGTTTTGTAGTATCTGCTTCCCTTGCTCCTTTAAGTACTTTTTCTTCCTGCTGTTACTCCACAACAGATCTTTGCCATCGATGGCTTCTCAGCTGTGTGACACGTGAGATTGAGACCAACAATATATTTTTTTCAGTAACACAATGCTTTTGTCACTTTCTAGTTTTACAATGACATTACTTTAGTAGGTTTAGAGAATGATTGGTTAAAGATAAAAAAAAAAAAAAACATAAGATTTTCTATAAAACATTCTATTTACAACATCATGTTTGTGATTTTAGTGATTTCCTTGGTTACATGTGAATGCAACATGTAACATTTGAATGCAACATGTAACATGTGAATGCAACATGTAACAATGAACCTTTAGGGTTAAAAGACGTACATGGTCCGGGCTAAAAAACATTCCCTTACAATGTGACTGGGGTCACTTGGGGTCACATATCCTTTTAATGTATTTGGCCATATCTGCCTGCAAAAACAAAAGTTGGGTGGGCATGTTTTGGGGGGAGGGGAGTCTCATTGTTCAGTAAAAGTCTACATTGCTCAACCTCTTGCGTTGCCTTTGAGGCTGTGACAGGAACTCCTACAGATGGCCCAGAATGCAGCAGCACATTTGAAGTTTGATCAACCGAGAAGGACATATGTCACTCTCCTGCTCACTGATATCTACTTCATCAAATTTAATTATCTCATGCTTGCATACAGAACGACTTTGTATCATGGTCAATAACTTTTATTTTGTACTTAATTTCTGTGTTTTAGAGTGTTTTTCTAATTTACTTCCACCACCTCAGTTACCTTGCTACCTGCTTTAATTTACAGAGCTGCCCTCCTTGTGTTACACTGGTCCAACCAAAACTGGACATTTAAAATGCCTTTAAACATGTTAGTCTGACCAAAATCATGTAAATTGAGCCTTTTAAAACTGGACTAACACCTAAAGACAGACGTGTTGTTTTGCACGTACGGTACCTTAGAGTATAAATAGGACCCGTTTTCTTAGTTCGAGGTCTTACCTCTGATGCAGGCGAGCTGTGTGACCCGGTGTAGACCCGGTGTATAAAAGAATAGTCACTCCTGAAGACTCTTGCTTCCAGTCTCATTGATTCCAGCCTCATTTACTTTGACTCTTGGTCCTGCTGACAACAGAACAGCTGCCCGGGAAATCCAAGAGTCAAACGGGTCTATGCGCTCTGTAAATGCTGCAAAGTTAAATCTGTTAAGTGTAAGTGTGTGTTAATACCATTGAATTCCCAAAAAGGCTGCTCTTATTTGCGTCTTTTTCTTTGACTCTTGTCAGAATAGAAATTCGGCCTATTAAGACTACCTGTTAACGGACTGTCAGACTGTTAATCAGTCCCTGATTGATGCAACAATTGAGTCTGTGTATTCATTTGTTATTTCACTTTATTAAAAACTTTTTGTAGCTTTTCAATCATTTTGGACGTTTTAATGTCCATATTCTAATTTGGTTAATTTGCATTTCTCTCCAAAGATCTGGCAATTCAGGGGAGCCAGTAATTCTAACCAGGGCTGAGTTCAAAGGTTTTGTCCTAATATGATAGATGACAGAACAACAAAGCAATCAAATGAATCCATGCAGGGCTTTCAGTACACAGAGCTCTGAGGGTTTTTTAATGCAGGTCCAGCTAGTTTACAAAAAGCCTAATCTGATGTGTTTGGGGTCAGCAAAAGTATCTTGTAATAGTTTGGGGCTCTGTGCATGAGGCCACTTCCAGGGGCTTGAAGGTCACAGCACTTTACTAATGTTAGAAGCTATGTGGTCATTTTTGCCCTGCTAATAGAATTAGGAGGCCATCTGTTTTTGTGGTGTGTGCCAGCCCGGAACCCCTGCTAATTATGTTATAATATCCCGTTCAACTGCAGTCGTCTTTTTAATATTCCCCCAGCAAACACTCCGGGGGCAGACTCCAATAAAAGCAGGTGGCTGGAGACAGAGATGCAGAAACACGAACCCACATGCTCAGTTCTAATGAAATAACACTGAAGCTGAAAGTGTATATCTTACCCGAACTGGGAAATATGTTCAGAGGCTGAGCCATGTTGCCAGGCGACTGCTGCCTGGAATGGCGTGTCTGTATGATAGACAGATGGAGGGAGGAAGGACGCGGTGAAGCCAAGATGTTGGACTTACAGTCTCTCCAAGTCTGCCTGTGTGTGTTTTTGTTTGGAAGATGTTGCTTGGCTGTTGTTGCCTCCTGTATGTGTTTGTGGTGTCACACTTTAACACATCAGGGGAGGTGAGCAACACAGTTTAATAATCCGTCCAAGTCTTCTCTGTAAAATGCCAATTCCGCCCGAGACATTGTTTAAAGTGTGTCTGGAATTACAGTTTAATTATTGGGATTTTCTGAGCTGCTAGCACAGCTTTTCTTGTTTGCACTGTTGGTGACTTGTAATCGGACTTTTTTTTTTCCCCTTTACAAGGCCTGGCTTTGTTTTGCTGTTGTTTCCTCTGTGCGCCCTTGTGTTTGCAGATTGACCTTGCTCCAGACAAACGAAGACAGAGATTCACCCGAGCACTCGCAGTGTGCCTCATTAAATTAGAGTACTGTCAGAGGGGAGTTGAAATAAGGCTGCTACGCCCATTGTCTGTCCCTTTTTGTCATTTCAATGAGGCGTGTTATATTTTCCCTCTTGTTGCCTCTCCTCTCTTACAGATGTAACTACTGATGCTGTTCATGAGGGATGTCACACTTTCTCTCCTCGGAGTGACTCTGCTTATGAATGTCTCAGCAGTCTGTGCAGCTTACCTGCTCTTCTTCCAGGTGGATGTTCGTGTTTTTTCATTATCCGATCATGCAACCATCTGGGTCGTGGAGAAGCTGCTGAGGATAGACAACGCACACATTCAATTAAATTACAAAAGATTCAATTACTCATATAAACAGCTTTGCAACTGGTGATGTGCACACGTACAGAGAGGTACCCAATTGAAATGCGGCAGCTGTAGCTTTTGTTTCATATATCTATACACAAAGCTGTAAATAGGATCAGTTTATAGAAGGATGAATAGCTGTGGCATCCCTCTGATCTAATAAATTTTCACATGCACCCTCCTTATTAACGTTGAATCTTCGACAGTTGAGCTCAAAGGAAGGAGGCTTTTTATCTCCTCAAACACCCCCCTTCTTAAATGGGAACAAATTGTCGACTGATTAACATGTCGGGAAACCGGCCGCAGCGTGGGCCTACTGTAGTTGCTCCACAATGACGCCACAAGAACGGAGAGATAAGGAAAAGAGAAAAGGGAAAATTAATATCCTTTTGAAACTGACAGCGGAAGCTGCAAATTACTATGCTGCCGCCGTATCTGCGTGTCTGACCAGTTGTGTTGATTGGGACTTCTCCCCTGAGGTAAAAGGCCCTCTGACAGGATTTTAAAGCTTTAGCCTACCGTCAGACGCCTGTCTGTAATTTGTGATTACAGTACAAGGAGAGGGGGTGGCAGGGATTAATTCAATCCAACACACAGATCTAATTCTCCACATTTGCATATTAATGAGAAAGAATGTTGAGTGTTTTTGGCAGGTGGCAAAGCAGAAGATGGTTGAAACTTGGAAATCTGGATATTTACTACTCTTGTGTCTGGTGAGCTAAGGTCAGTGTCTGGTTTTGCATTTATTTGCATACATCTGCATCTAAATTATGTGATTTTGCTTGTAGATATTCCAGTGGCTTTCTGCCTCTTTTGCGGCCACTGTTTCCTGCTCACTTATTACAGTTTAAGCACTGATCGCTCATTTATAAAATTCCTGAGCTGTTGCTTTTCAAGGACCAGTGTAAGCTTCATGAAAGGCTGATCAAGTGACCCTGGTCAAGGTAACAGTTTCCATTTTCATTTGGTTGCAGTAATTAACCTTGAATGAACAACTGTCAATGATTAATGGAGTTACATTTGTAAGTTGCAGCCACTTACACAATGGTGTAATTTATAATGATATTTTCATAGATACTGAACTCATTTACTGTAATTTTGAAAAAGTGGGTATAAATCTGTCTTCATCCTGTGAGAAATGCTTGTGAAACCTTTTGAAAACCAGTCAAATTCTCTACTTTTGCTGTGAAATACACACTGAGGGAACAACATGAAGAAAACTAAGCAGCATAGCTGTGAAGGAAAAATACATCATTTAAAAAAAAAAAGAACAACAATTTCAAATCTTTCTGCAGTTAAGTAAGTTAGAGTGGTACAACGTTCTCAAATCATGAAGAACGACCTCCTTCAGAGTTGTATTTTGTTCACACATGAGCTGATTAAACCTGGTGAGTGATCCACAGAAGTAATAGGCAGGGACGAGTTTCTTTGTGAGTTGATTATTGCCATGCTTTTTTTGGCTACATGCCACATGCAAATTTATGAGCTCTGTTTTCATGGCAGTTCAGACATAAGTGCTCTCCTGAGATGGTGAATGTAATTGTTGTTATTAGTCTATGTAGCTGGACAGCAATGGATCTCTGGCTCGTGGTTAAAAGGGCTAAATCAGGCTATGAATACAAACACTCGGGTCATTGTTGACTTGTGAATCCATTGAATGTGTTGTCAATCAAAATGTTACAGACTAATGTTGAGGGGCCTATTTTGAATTTCACAGATTTTTATCTTAGGGGATTGAATATTTTAAAGACAGAATTATTCAGATTTGCAAACAAGATTAATTCAATTGTGCTTTTTAAAAAAAATAATTTCACAATGAAATATAAGTTTTCTTTTCATATAATATGTAGAAATACATCAATTTTTCAGAAATATATACTGGATTTTGGGCTGATACTGATTTTCCGGAAGCTTATGTTTTATTAATTATTGAGGAATATATTTCTAAATTTAGTTGGCAACTCCCTATGAGGCAGCATACAGTGTGGTGATTACTACTGTGGCCTCACAGCAAGAAATCCCTGGTTCAAATCTCGGCAGGGGCCTTTCTGTGCAGAGTTTGCATGTTGGATGTTCACACTCTGGATACTTTGTCTTTGTGTTGGCCCCATGATGGACTGAGCATCTGTCCAAGGTGAACCCCGCCTCACGCCCAGTGTCATCTGGCTTCAGCCCGCTGGATAAAAGGGGGGATAGAAAAATGAGTGAATGAATCAAACTTCCTGCAGGGACACCACATGACTCAGGACCACTGGCTGCTCATCTGTGTTACCAGCAGTACTTAATGTTGTAAACAATGTCAAAGCCACTCTTGTGGACAATAAATGTGAAGACACCATTTCAAAATAAGATGAACTTTGTTGTGCATCATGTGCATCACTGTGCCGTTGATAGGCCAATATTTTCTGATAATAATGGCCAGCTCATATTTTGGCCTGTATTAGCGAAGTTACAGTTGTTAAAAAATTGTGTGTGCAAACAATATTTCTTGTTTTGTGGCAAATGAAAAACAGTAGAAGTATAAAGTTGAACACAAAATGCATGCAGTGCTTGATTGGTAGTTTATTTCTGATTGCTTAACAAAAAAAACCCCCAACTGCTCACCACAACTCGTACAACGCTTCTTCAGGCTGACTGATAGTTCTACATTACTGTTAGATTGTGATTTGTAGAACCTGTAACTAAGTCTCTGGCTTATGCAAAAACATCCTGTGTTGTAACATTTCTCTGCTGCAGCCTTTAGAGAAGCTGGCTCTTGGTTGTGGTCGGATGCATCTGTGGTTTATGAGCCACGCGGCCAGCCCATTAAACCCGCCGCTCTTTTGTAAAGGTTGTCTGCCTCTTAAACGGTGTCATCTTTATTGATGTGTTACTCCTCCAGCCTCCTCCCCTCATGTAGAAAAATATGCAATATGGCCCTGGTTTAAATTCAGTTCTTCAACATGGGTTGTTTATTATGGCAGACAAGCCAGCTATAGAGCTACAGCTTTACAGCGGGGAAAAAAGTCTGAGTGTGGAGGGGGGGTCACTGTCCCAGCATGAAATGATACAGCAAATTAATGTCTTCCTCTCACAGATAGCTACACAACTGAATGCACACACGGAGAAATACACACAGCAGTGGCTCCACATGCCACATCCCGCTTAGCCCTGACAATATAGCAGCTGTGAAAGTGGCCGCCTCTGTGCTCGGACGCACAAATCACAGCGGGAGAGATGAGATGGTGCTGTCCTGCCGCTCAGAGAGCCAGGAAGAGCTGCGGCAAAGGACAAGCTGCCAGTCTGCTGCCGAGAAAAAAAGAGAGGTTGCTCGGCTTCTCCAGCTTCCATCAATGTCATTGTCACAGTCACACTTTGCAGTATACAGCTATTGAGCTTGTCTTTATCTTTTAGAACACGCATCAAGGTTTCCCGTCGCGTTCTGATGATGCTCATCTGCAATCTGCATTCTGCTCTAACTTGCTTTTCCTTCCACATTATCTTTCACGCTTCTTTTGGTGCAGTCACCTTTGACATCAATTTCACACGGTTCATCATGGGGGGCTTTTCAGTGGTGTGTGTCAATACAAATGTAATGCACTGAGTAATAACTCTGTCTAAGTATTGGATTTTTAGGCATTTAGGATTTTTACATGGCAGCCAGAGTGTGCATGTGCCTGCTTATTTTGTGGTGCTGCACCCTCTGACCATATACACATCAAAGGGACTGTGTTTGCTGTGGGGGCGTGGAGTTAAGGGATGGAGACGCAGAGCTGATTAGCACTGTAAGCTCTCGCCATGCTGTTTGAGTCTGTCCCCTACCTCAGTGCTCCTCAACCCCTCACACCCCCCCCACCCCCTGCTTCCCAGAGCTGCTGATGACTGCTAATTGTGGCGCAGCAGGGGAGGGATGCTAAAAACCGAATATCAGCAGCCATGCCTGGCAATGCCACTGCCCACCGGCTGGGAGGCTTGTGGCCTCTCATATGTCAGCTCCATCTATCAAGAAGTTGACTAAACTTCTGTGTATTTGAGGAAGTAGCTTGAAAAACAATGTGGCAATAGATGAAGAAACGACTCATTCCGAACTGTTTATATTGGACTTTTGCAGGGATTTTTTGCCAGTAAAAATCCTCTTTACCCAACTACAAATTAGCGTATCAAACTTTGAGTGACAACCCAATTCAAATTTTTGGACTCATAATTATTATTTCAGAAGTTTCAATATCCCCGTCTATCAGCAAATGTCTCCATATTCCAGCAAAATCACCACTGTTCCAAAAATTGTTTCATCATTTACAGCGTATGGAGCAGCATTTGTCATTTTTTCTTGTGAAATTCAATTGACAAGATCTTTTCAGCCTGTGGCAGTGCAACGATGGATGTGATAGTGATGTCATCAAGGTTATCTCATATTGTGGCTGAAATACAAACTTAACCACTGGGTTGCAGAAGAAGGCATTTAAAAGTATGCAATAGAGGGCAAATGATGCAGAATATTTTTGTGCAGATAAAGAGTGACTAACGTCTGACAACTATTTAGTTAACAGTGTTTCTAAATGTGTCTGTAGTGGAACTCTAGCCCTTTTCAGTTGCTTGCTCAAGGACTAATATGCTTTTATCAGACATCCTCGTCTATTTAATGCCACCATTGCATAACTGCTGTGAAAAACATTCATTGACAGACCAACAGAATAGTCTTGTCCCAGATTCTCCCAGATTGTGTTGTGTTCACCGGCAACCCAGAAATATTGGCTGTTTCTGTTGCAGTCAGAGTTATAAGACTGTAGCAGATTGGCTCCCAGATTGGATCTATTCAAGAGACATAGGTTGCAATGAATGAAAAAAAATAAGGACTCCCATGGACTCCTTGCTTTGAACTGCAGACATCGGCTGATGTTGAAATTCACCCAAATTTGATTCTAAAATCGCATTTTTACAAACTTAAAAACATGTCTGGAAGACTCTCCGTCGTGGTTCTGGGTTTTTGTTGCCATTTCTGTTATATCCTGAATTGTTCTGTTTCTGTGTTAGTTTTTGTTCTAATTCTCTCACCTGGGTCTTGTTTGTTGATTATTCCATACCGATCTTTAATCATTCATCATCCTTACATGCATTAAAACATGCCAGATCCTCTGTTTTGCTTCTCTGTCCTTTATCCAGTTCTGTTCCCTCTCTTTTTGCCTTGTGTTTTCTTCGCCCTGTTTTCGCTTCTTTTTCATTGATCTCACTAAAGTGACCTCCATAACATGCCTTTTCTGTTTTTTTTCTTCACATTTTGGGGACAGGAATAACATGACAGGCCTACAAATATAGGCTTTTCATATTATTCAGCCATGTTTCAGTTAGAACAGTGTCAGACTAATATTCTGATTCTAATCTGATTATAAACCTATGTGTGTGGCTTTGAATGTTGTTGCTGTGAAGAACGGTGGGTTGCCATTATCTCTGTTCCACATGCTCAGAATGCATATTTGTGAACAAGGATAATAAATTGAGAGCCCAGTTGTAAGCACAGCTTTACACATGCCTTGTTTTTTTTCCTAAGTTGACCCCCAGTTGGCTTTAAAGCTCACAGTTATGCTGACAGTCAAAAAATGTCCAAAGAACGCATCAACACTCAGCTGGTTGCAAGTTTTCACATTGAATCGGCTTCTTTGCTCACACGCTTACATTTCATGCCCTTTCTCTTTGTCACAGTTTCCCGATTCATTATATGGCGAAGATTATCAGCTAATCCTGTCAAGGTTGTACCATCTGCAGTGGAAAACAAAGAGGAGAAAAATGTGTTATTTAAAGCAGAGTCAAGTAGAGTTAATTTGCCTAATTGACTCTTTGACTGCAAATCACTCTACAGTATTGTGCAGCACTAAAATGCTGCCAATTCATTTAAATTAATATGAACAAATACCATGAACTGCACTAATCTGTGATGAATTTTAAAAATGGTGTTTTGTAATTTGATTCTTAATTATGTTTTTATATTTATGTATGTAAAAATGAGGTGGTACATTGTTGACCCTGAGGATTTTAAAATACCAAATAGTTTGAGCCAATCCATGAGCGTCTTGGGTGTTTAAAGTGGTCTCAAACTCTCAAGGTAATTTTCTGTGACAAGCGTGTCACATTAGATTTAGTTTACAGTCACAGTATTTAGGAGAGAGTTTCTTGTGCTTTTCAAACAAATCACTGATGATGTGTTGGGAAAGTATTAATGAATCGGTATTCCCATGAAACAGCTGTTGGGTAACAAGTGTTCAGAACGGCAAGTAAAAGCCTTCCAGCAGCGGCTCCAGTTTGATTCCATGTAGTATTTCAGGCATCGGTAAATGGACTGAAATGGTTTTTATTTGAATGGAAATGAGTGTTAATTCTAAAAAGTTCAGCACTTTTTGGAAGTGAAACAGAAAACAGCTCCTGTGGTGATTTGCTGGTGAGTGAGAGTCCTGTCATTCTGCGATCTGTCAGGACTGAAGACGCAGCACACACCCCCAACAGCTTCCAGCTCCTCAACAAAATTTGATGATATCTGCAGCTGCGATGTGATAAATTGTATATAACAGCCAAGCTTGCATTTTGAATAGCTGGAGACCAAAGTCATTCAGATCATCTTGATAGTTTGATGTTATTATGAATTTTCTTCATAAATCTGTTTGTTGCTCATATGTCTCAAATCTCTGTAGCTGGAAATAAGTTGGATTCACCAGTTGATATCTTATATTCATTCATTTCTTTGAACACAAGCGTGAACATTAATGTTCTTGAAAAAATAAAATACTGAAAATAAAATCTAAACAGTGGCCTGAAGATATAGTGATATTTTGATCAGAAGAGAACAGCTTAAGCTTTTCTGAGTAACTCATTCTGCTTTTGATAGTAGAATCTGTGTGAATCCAGTGAAGCTCTGTTCTTCTTGTAGTTTCAACTCTACCTCAGCCTCACTCTCACCTTTCTGACTGTTATCTTCTGTCTGAACTGACAGAGCCACAGCTGAACTGGGTGAGATGATCACATGAACATATCACACAGTTCTCTGTGTCCTTGGCCATACTCACTGCACATGTTTCAAGTGTTAATTTTAAAGCAAGTGGATGAGGGATTAAATAGATAGATGCAATGCTGTGATAAATCCATATTATCATCCCTGTGGTGTATTTAATTTGTACTGGGATTTGAGTAAAGCCTAGATGAAGTACCTGACCTGTTTCTTTGTCCTGCTCGACTGTATCGCTTCATCTCTCATTTCAGCAAAGAAATTTCTCTCTTGTTTCAAACTCAATTTTTCCAAAACTCCCTGCGTCAGCAACAGCATCTAAATCTGCCCAGTTGAGAGCACGGTGTCCAATTAAACTCTCACATCCATGCAGAAAGAATAATATCTCTTTCTTTGATTCCCTCATTCGCCCACCAGCTCAATCCATCATCAATATAATTTTCTCCCATTCTCAATTACCCTTCCTTGTTAGAATAACAGACATGCCTGCGTACAATATGAAATACTTATTAAACCCTAACTGCATAACACAGATTTAGATCCCACATCAGCACCTATTTTCTTCACCTTTTCAATATTTTCTTTTTCCAAGCCTCTGGTCCTTGCCCCCCCCCGCATGCCTTGTCTCTCCCTTCAGCAGATGGCTTTGGTCAGAGGTGGACAGATAACAGACGACCCTGCACCTCCCCTCAGGGCAATCTGAGCCCTGCCCTGCCCCGCCTGCAGTGCCACCAACCTCCGCTCCCAGTGCTTTGAACACCTCCGGCCCTTTCTGCTCCTCGTAGCACCTTCTAACACCTCGCTGCTCCCCAGTGTCGTCCTCGCCTCCCCTCCCCTCCCCTCCCCTCTCCTCTCTCCTCTCACCTCTGGGCTGTATCTCATGGGTCAGCCACCCTCCTCCCCCTCCTCCCCAGTGGTGCAGGCCTTCTGGACAGAGCAGATGGTAAGAGAGGGCCAGGAGGAGACGTCCTCTAACCTGGGAGCCCAGCCAGACTTGGCCCACTGTGAATGCTTGATGCCTGCCTAATAGACCTGGACTGGGTTTGCAATGAATCGTCTCACTCTATGTGCGAGCATGTGTGTGCATATGGTAATTTGTGTTTTTCACGTGCCCAACATTATTGTGTTTTTCTGTAACTGTTAACTCTCTATTACAGGAATGTGTGTTACTTAAAACTCAGCTCACAGCCAGCAGGGGACATGCCACAGATGTCCCAGTGACGTGAGAGCGGTTTGGTTGTGTTAAAAGAAGTACTTTGTTAAGCTTTAGAGGACCATTGTCATCATGGTTAGAATAATAAACACATGGTTTTGGTCATGTTGTTTTTACAGTTAAAACAATGCTGAGAATATTTCAAAATTTGTTTCTTTGCTCCTGTTTAGTTACTTAAAAAAAGACGTATCTCATCTCTGGACATTTGCTGATTTGCTGACTGATGATGTGTAACACAGCCCTGAGAGGTGGATGAACTAATAAGCTTTAATGTTCTGTGTGTAGGTTGGTGACATTTAGCAGCACTAAATTGCAACTGAATACTCCTACTAACCCTAAACTTGCGAGTCCAAGAAAACATGAAAGGAATAATGGTAATAAAACAGAATTCAATGATTTGCAACCTAGATTTTATTCACAAATGAACATAGTAATCATCAAATGTTGAAACTGAGACTTTTTACTGTTTCATGGAAAACATTAGCTCATCCTGAATTAGATGGCAGCAACATCTTTAAAAAAGGGTCAGGGGCTACAAAATGCTGAAAAAGTAAAAAAATAGCTTGACTAACATGTTGCAACTAATAAGGTTAATTGATCAACAATACAACTGGGTATTTAAAAGGAGCACCTAAGAGATGCAGAGTCTCTCAGAAGTAAAGCTGGAATTCTGGAGAAAACTGCATCCTTAAAATTGTTAAGACTTAAGATTATTCCATCAGCTGCAGTACACAATATCTTCAAAATATCCAGAGTATGTGGAGACATGTGCATGTGCTTTAAAAACAGATTGAAACATGATTCATGAGTGGTGGAAATCAAAGCATTGGCTCGGGAACACTTCAAAAATCCCCCTGTGAACACAGTTCACCGTGCCATCCACAAATGCAGGTTAAAGCTCTATCATGCAAATAAGAAGCCATATCTGCACATGATATGATGTTCTATTTTGACTGAAATATTGGTTTGTGAGATTTTAAAACAATTGTGTTCTTTTTTTATTCATTTTCTTCCAAGATGTCTCAACTTTTCTGGATTTCTGAATGTTATGTTGGTTTTTTCTACAAGCTCATCCATAGTCTATAAAACAAGTAATCAAGCAAAAGTATCAATTAACAATTAATCATACAACATTATTGTCCAGTCGTCTCATTATTACAAACTCAACAAAGAAAACAAAAAAAACCAAAACAAACAGTCACCGTTAGATCAGTTAGGTATTGTAGGCTGTCATCAGCGCTTCTGTTGAAATGTCGACTCCAAATTATGCAAGTAAACTTTCAGAATGGATTTGATAATGCATTACATCATCCTTATCAAAATTAACGAAAAGCAAAACCATTGAAGCCTAAAGTCCTGTGAGTTTTCAGTGAGGCAGATTTATGTTGTTAAACCACATTCCTTACACAAACCTTATGAAATAGTCCTGGTTCCTAAACCTAACAAGCTAGTTTCATTGTCTTGATGTCAGCACGTCTCACATAACAGATATAGCACACTGAATTTAAATTGGGTTAGGTGTTTAAAACAAGGCAGATTAGAATAAATCCAAATCAACACATTTGACACACATCATACGATGAGTGATGGTAATGAAGGTGCATCTTGAGTTTATCTGAAAAGCAGGGAAACACTGATGGATAAGATAGCTCATCAAGTATTTAATGAAGCAGTATCGTGTGTTAGCTTACATACGCTGAATGTTTAAAACTTGTTTTTATAGTATGAAGACCTATTAAAAGCTGAGAAGTTTTACTTTAAACAAGATGAGGATGTTTGGCTTTTTCTCGTCTTGTTCTGTATGTGTTAGTTTGTAGTTGCACATACTGTAATTAGGAAACATCTGAAGTGTTTCTATGGAAACATGCCAACACACATGTCCACTGAGGTTAAATATACAAAGTGCTCCAGTTGCTGAGGTTATCCACTGATGTTTTTTTTTTGATGTTTTAATAGGTACGGAGAGTCTGTGATGGTCACACAGAAGTTGAGAAAGAACTAAAAAGTCATGTAACCTCAATTTATGTGTTGGAGTGTGTTTCAAGACAAACCCAATTTACATGTGTGGGTGAGTTTGATCCATCAAATTGAACGATATGATGGATGTGTTGGATGAGAAATATATTGGAAGGAAAGTACGTGTTCCCCCTGAGGAAAGGGTTTTTGTGCTACAGCTGGCAGAGAATAAATGTCTCTTCCAAATCTACCCCAGAGAGTTATTCCAATCCTGATAAGTCTTGCATCTGTCCATCTTCCCGGAAACCCAATGCTGTCATTTAAGAGCAACTTCATTGCAAAGAAATAGATATTTTCTCTCCATATGAAGCAGAGAAGCAGTCCCAGTTCACTGTTTTTGAAGCATATTTACGGCTATTCTCTAGAATTAAATTAAAATTCATTAATACCACAGGGAAAAGCTCAGTGAGCTCAGCCTAGTTTCCCTCATTTGCCCACTGAGTCCAAACGGATTGTTGTTCTCCCCAGACACTGCTCCTCTCCAATCTTTTCCTGTTATTAAATATTCAAATCTTCACCACAATCACTCTGTTTAGTGAATACACAGGGGACCACACTAAGACTATTAAAGCAGAGACGATTGCAATGCTTTGTTTTTGTTGAGTTTTGTTCACTGGTATGGCTGGCTTGCTAAAGGTTTGCTAGTTAATTGTTTTTCCATCATGGCGCTGTTCCCATCACCGGACTGGATTTGATGTTTTTTTACCTCTTGTTGCATTTCCCATATTTGAATGTGCTGGAATACTATCGACACTCATCAAATATGCGCATACACACGTTCAAAAGGAGTTCCCACAGTTTTCTGTTATCTTTTATTCTTAGGTTATCACCCACCATCAGATGATATAGAGGAGCATGAAATGTACCTGATACTATATTTCTGTGTTTTACATCAATACTCATCCCTGGCCATTCTGAAAGCTCCTCTTCTTTTTTGTAGCAGAATGTTTCGCATCTGATCTCCAGTGTCATGCTGTTTTCTAATAAGCGCCACAGTAATTTCTGTATGTTATTAATGGTGACACACACTGCCATCCAAAGAGCTCCAGCTGTGCAGAGGCGAGGACGGGCATCTCGTGGCCCCCCTGTGCTGCCACACGCTCTACATACAGACAGTCACCCCCACTGCTGCCTGGGGAGCGTGCATGCTTGCCCTGGAGGTGATGCTAATGGGAGATTTTAACTACATTTCCCTCCTTCCTCGCCTCCTCTCCCACTGGTGCTGCGGATATGAGCCTAGAGCAAACACAGGGCATTCTCATTAAGGGACTAGTGCTGGTATTAAATTCGCTGTTATTAGAGAGGCCTGCTTTCATTTCACTGGCACAGCAAACCACAGACACCCACAGGAGTCTCAGGGTGAGGACTAGATTACTCTCATATACTCAGAAGGTGCGTGTGTTTGTGTTTTGGGCCTCAGCTATATAAAGTGTTTTGAGAAAAAATGAGAGATGCATTTATGACATCCTCTTTGCAAGTGCCAGTTGCACCAAGAGACACCAGTTTA
Organism: Odontesthes bonariensis; assembly: GCF_027942865.1. Classification (NCBI taxonomy): domain Eukaryota; kingdom Metazoa; phylum Chordata; class Actinopteri; order Atheriniformes; family Atherinopsidae; genus Odontesthes; species Odontesthes bonariensis. The sequence goes on along the minus strand of NC_134526.1, from coordinate 7,751,241 downwards.
ACAGTAATACACTGATATGGCTCGGCAGAGGGCATTGCTTTAATGGCAGGGTTCCCTACATGCTGTGTTTTGGCCCTGCCTGGACAACTTTCTGCCAGATAGGGTGGTCATTTTTCACATTACAGCTCAGCAGCTGTCTGACATGTCAAAAATGGACAAAATCGATACACATACAGCAGAGAAAGTCGGCTCAACAAAATCAATGCCACTTATTTGATCAAAGACTGTTTCCACAAACCAGAGCAGAATGTCCATGAATGCCTCACCAGTGTGTAGGTAGGCAGGTTTGCATCCTGGCTCCTGTACCTGGAATAAGTGCCCTCCAGGACATGCTTGCTGCCATCCGTCTGTCTGCCGATACTGCTCTTGACAGAAGCCCCTCTGGGCACAGCGGGCTGAGTGACGAGCAGAAGCTAAAGCGACTGTGACAAGGGAACTCGCATCAAATTCCCTGACACTTACCTTTACAACCTCCACTGATATGGCCGTTTCACGCAGGTAAGGAGATTACTGAATGGATTTAGAGAACGTGAAATGTGTGTGAACATTTCATGATACAAGATTTTTTTTTTTTTTTTTGCCTTCCCTGGTACCACTGGAGCCTGCCTATGTGATGTGATGCTATATTGGGTAGGCACTTGGCTGGCTCCACTCAGGAAGAAGCCAGAGCAGGTGGCAAAGAGGCGAAACCAAGGCAGAGTGAGCACGTGCTGTGAACTTGCTACAGGGCGCCTGGTTGCTTGCACTTGCAAGAATGTGAAAAAAAGCAGTTTTTACACACCTTTAAAGATGCAAACAAACTTAATTATATTGCAGGTAAACTGAAAGAGGACCCTCATTTGAACCTGTGTATTTGTTTTGGTGTTTGTAATTGCAGCAAGCATTCAGTATTTCATGGTGGCAGGCCCTTCTGTTGGTGCTGTAAAGCACAGTGGTGTGTTCAGCTGTGTCTGGGACTCATTAGATGAGGAGAATGTCCGTCATGGTGCCTGGCTGCCTGCGTGTTGGTTATCCAGCAGGGCACTGAGGGAAAATGGGGAGCAGGCATAGGCTTCCCTCCTCATCCAGCCTTCTTTTTCCTTTCATTTCTCCTCACTCCTTTCTCCGCCCTGCTGCTTTCTCCTTCGTCCTGCTTTCCTTCCCTCTTCCATCTCTTGATGGGGGTTCTTCTCATGTGAATCACTGAAGCCCATTGTCAGTTCCCCGCCAACTTCCATCCCCAGCTAGCCTCTCAGCAACAGCACACAACCACTCGATCAAAGCCCCAAGAGGGTTGGCAGCATGATTGATGCTTACCAAAGAATCCATTGTTGTTGACCTGTGTAGCCAATCCCAGTCGTCGTCTGTGCTGCTGTTGCAGTGTCTCACACTGTATTGTAGTGGAGTGTTGTTAGCCAGCTTCGTTGCTGCTCTATTCCAAACAATCTTCAGCAATAAAAGATGATGCCAGGTGTGCCAGAGAACCATGACAGCCCATGCTGACATTCCTTCAATTATACTTCAGTAACACTGTTACAAATCCCGTGTGATGGAACTTGGAGCCAGCTTGACCGACAATAGCCGAACAGAATGGTCAGTAGAAATAAACATCTTCATCAAAACCAAAGCACATAAAGAAGTTTCATAAAAGCTGAAGCTGTTGAGAAAAACAAAAAAGCACACCAACACAGTCAGAAAGTTTACTGAAAATGGCAGAAACTCAAGTTTAAAGGAGCAATGACCATCATGTCTATGGAGGTGATAAATAGTGGAACGCTAACAATGTTTAGAAGTTCAAATCAATGTACAAGATACACAAATCCATCTGAACAATAGTGACATGAAATTACATTTTTGTTTGATGGCTAAAACTCTTTGTTCTTTGTCTTAATTACTTGTTGCAAAAATAGAAACCAGAGTTCACATCCGAAGAAGTATGATAGCATCTTATTTGTCTTTTTGCAAGTAGCCCAAAAATTAAACCCATTCTTTTTGTAGGTGTTTCCAAACACTGCAGTTGTGTAAGAGCTACATTAATCCACACCACAAAAGCAATTCAATTAGAATCTAGGCTTAAAAATGGTATAATCACTATATCATCTGAACCCTAAAACAGTTACACAGGTTTGTATTTTAAAATGTTTACATTTCGACAATCTGCATTATGAGAAATAGTCACAAATGCTCAAAAACCCCTCTCTGAAACTGTCACAGAAGTAATATTGCACAAATATTATTAAGTATGTTCAAGCTCAAACTGACCCAATTTTGTCCAAGGACTTTTCACTCCTCTACTTGGCTGTTAATCCCACTTTGGTAGCTATAAGAAAGACATGGTTATGGCTATGATTAGATATCATAATTTTGATTAGATATTATTAGATTAGATATTTTGCAACTAACACAATACTGAATTAAATTAAAATGAAATGAAATATAAATATAAAATATTATAGAGTTACAATAAAAGTAGAATGTACTCATACATGTGTGCATGTGTAAGTATCTTTGGAGAATGTGTGTTGCAATTAGCAGTTCAGTATTCTGTTGGTTTGTGGGTAGAAACTGTCCCTGAACCTGCTGGTAAGGGTGTAGATGCTCCTGCATCCGCTGCCCAACAGCAGGAGTGTGATAAATGCGTGGCTGGGATGACATCAAAGAGGATGTTTTTGGGTGTTCCTTCGTCAGCATTGTCTGTGGAGGTCATGGGTGGCTTACAGTTTAGTCCTGGTCATGCATTGCGCTGATCTAATTACCCTGCTGGCAGTCCAGAGCATTACAGCAGTTCTACCAAGTCCTGAGACAGTCAGACAGAAGACTTCCAATGGTGCAGCTGTAGCTGTGAGTGTTCTGGACTTCCTCAGTCACTGTTTGTACCAGCAACCAAATATTAATTTGAAAATTAGTTTCTTACTTCAGTTCATTACACTGGTGCTCATAAATGTCCTGAATCATTTTTTAATATTTCATCAGCTTCCTGTTACCCAATCCTGCCATGTGCCCATTTTCCAGAGGTTTGCTCTCTTTCTGTCCTTCTTTTCCATTCATGGGGATGTGACAGTTTCCCTCACAGCTCTGAGACCACAGGGACAAGTGCTGTACCAGTGTCAAATCTCCACCCATGTGTGGAGCAGCAGACACAAGCTCAATCTATCTCAGCACCCAGACTCTCTCTGTTTATTTTGCTCTCCCTCCTCCCTCTCTCCATACCTCTCTCTTCTGTCCCCTACTTAATTTTCATTTGTTGTTCTTTTGTTTCTCTAAAGGAATACGACCTCATACGTCCTCACAAAACGGGGCTGATATTTGATTTCCAAATCACTGCTGCTCACAGTAGTTTTACCTCTCTTCTCTTTTTGTCCTCAATGTACTGAGAGACAAACAAAACAGAGGGAAGCTGCAATACAATAGCCATGTTGACACATAAGAGGAGGTGGGGTGTGATAGGCTGAGGCCTCTGTGGCACTCAAATGAGAAAGGACATCACTCATTTCCAACCTCAAATTGCCTTGCTCTCATGTCTGACCCAGGCTTAACAGCATCACCCAGGCAATTCATCGGCTGTTCTCACACACAAAAACAAGCATGTTTACACAGCAACATGCATAAATGTCCACACACACACACAGAAAAAGTGAGAGAACAAAAAGCTATTTAAACCCGAAGACATTTACAGTTAATGAAGGGATGTCCACTGCCATATGCCTGAGTACTGCGTGAGTAGCACAAATTTAGTCGCACTTATTACAAAGACCAGGCGGCCATTTATATCGCGTGCCCTCTGAGCAAGATTTTATCTCCATGGCTACAAATTGATGTTGACCATTAAAGAAATAATGGCTAGCCAGGTGGCACAATGATTGATTGCACTTTGCCACAAGGGAGAATCAGGTGCAACTGGATGTGTCTGGGTATTGCAAGTCATCTAGTTGACATTTGACCTCATCGGCAGGGACGTGCAGGTCCTCCAGCAGCTTCACGGAATCCCTCCGTCTCTCCACCTTCCGTCAGATTTCCCTGTGAAAACGATGGGCGCTGCTCATATAACTTCATTACTTTTTAATGCAGCCGTAATTACACCAGCATGTTGTAATTGGACTGAGATATGAGGACAATAAAGGATGTCATGACAGAGAACAGGATTTTAATTGTGGGTTAATGATATTTATTTTTGCAGCATGCTCTTTCTCTTCTGAGTCACAGCTCAGTCGTGCAGGCTAAGTGTTGGATCTCCGGGGGAGAGTGAGAGCAAGAGGGTGCTTTTTTTTTTCCCTCTCTCTTCTGGTAAAGTGATGCTTTCTCCCCTCTTGCACTGCTTTTATCATAGAAAGGCAGCGCATTAACCTCAGATCCGATTAAGGGCTGTAACAGAGCTAGGTCGCACAGTGGCCAAGCGGCAGGGCTCCTCTGGGCTCAGATTAGGCCTGACCCATGACCAACGTGTCAGTAACAGATAATGAACTTAGCTTAATCTGCCCTATTTGTCTCCCTGAGGGTCAACACAGCAGCAACAGCCTGATATGTTGAGCGGGTGTGAACTGTGGGAGCAGTACAGGGGTTAATAATCGGATAAGAATCATGTTTCTTTATCAGCTCTCACTGCAGGCTTCTGAGCTGAGAGTTGCCCTAGAAAAAACTCTCACACAGAGGCCAGATACAGGGCTGAAATGCACTTAGGAATGATAGGATAGCTCATCATAAACTGATCATTTTTGACTCTTAAAATTAAATCCAATATTTTGTTATATGTGATAAATCAAACTGCCCTGAATAGATTTGTCTCATAGTTACTGCAGCATTTCTTCACAAAATGTGATCGTTATTAGCATCTTTGTGAATTCTAACTCACTGTACAGATGTACAAGTACAGATCAAAACAAGCTGACACATTTGTTTCACCTGGGCTCAGGCTCCCTTTTTAGGGAAAGAAGATTTCTTTACCTTTATAGTTGTTTTAGATGATCACTGTGATCACTAAGCAAGCAGAGAGGAGAAATGGGAGAGGTCTGCCCATGGTAATTAATTATGAATGTAATTTAGTGTAATTAAAGCAATATGTACTGAAATTTTAGAATGACTGATGCTAAGCCGAGGGTAGAAACTTGGCCTGCAGTCAATCCAAAACTGATTTCCCCTTTGACAACAACAAAGGCGTCCCATCAATAACTTGTTATTACCATTAAAGGATTGACGAGCAAATTATACACCTCCAACAATGAGTAGAGGGATTGACAAAACGACAAAAGAGGAGAGAAGAGGTGAGAGGGGAGTTTCACATCCTAATCAATTACTCTGCTCGTCCACCTGTGGTTTGCATATGCTGTTGATGAGGATGGGATTATCAGGCAATGAGAGAAGAGATGAGGAGATGAGTGAAACTGCTAGATTAATATCCTGCCACGGCAGCCGAGGGAAAGATTAATTTCCTCTTTGCCTCCATTTAAAAAAGGCGCATGCGTCTTGGACGGCAGTTGCTTTAATGGAGAAAAGAGTGTGTTCCTTTTGCCACACTCACATCACAGGTTTGATGGGTAAAAAATGATTACATTGGTCAGTTGGTGAACTTAAAGCAAGTCTGCCGTGGCACCTTTAGCCCTGTCTGTGTGTGTATTTGGGTGTGATATTCTCATGTGTTTGAGCAAAGGTGTGATGGATTGGATCTCTGAGTGCTTGTGCCACTGAGAAGCAAAATAAAGAAGCAAAGTGTGTGCAGGTGTGTGAGGGAATTGAAAAGAGCCAGTATGTAGGGGGTGTGTGGCGCGACATGCTTCTTGAGATTTAATTTGATAAAATGGGAGTGCTGTCAGCGTAATCAACGGGAAAGATGATCTTACTCCCATTTATGCAATATTGAGCTGATAAAAACTATGGCATTTTTAGATCTTGCGCTCAATGTGTTGCAATATTTGGAAGAGTTATAGCAGAGAAGTCTAACATAACTAGGAGCCTAATTGGAAATGTATGAAACGGAGAACTAATTGGACAATAAGGGAGGATTTCAAGCAGTTTATTAAAAATGACAGATACATTTAGTGGCCCACCGCCATCAGTTATCACATACAATAATATGAGAGCTTGAAATTTAATTTATAAAAAGCAATAAAATTTGTTATTGTTATTGTTCTGTTTTGTATTCTTTAGACAACATAACTATAAATTAAACTAGCTTTAATCCTCACTTAACCAAAGAAATTCCTGATAACTGTCTTAATCTGAATTAAAACAGCTGCCAGTCAATGTAAGAGTGATTTCCATCTCTGATATTGTGTTAACCATTGATTTTTTATTTATATTTGTTGTTGAAATCCTTACTATTCCAGCATGAGGCCCAGTGCACTATAGTGTCAGCGCACCATTCACCGTTATAAATCTTCCCCCTTATTAGACACGCAGAAAGCTCAATAGCTGGAAATACAGCCACTCACTAACACTCTATCAAACCACTGCCTTATTGATTGGTGTCTCTCCTCTCATTCACCTGGGCTCAGATGGATTGACCTGAGAGTGCCAGTCAGTTGTGTGAGTCAGATGCATCTGTGTCCGCCTCCTTACAGTCACTTCCTGCAGCGATGGCTCTGCTCAAATGTCACAGTAAATGAGCTGGCCAGGCTGTGCTAACGTATGTGCTCATCAGGCCACTTTCTTCTACTTGTTTGTTGCTATAATTTGATATTTCCAACACACATACACACACACATGCAAACTTCTACTCCACCTCCACACATCTTAGCTCCCCAGGGGCTCGGGGGTCATTTGCTCGCTTAAAGGTGTAATTAAAGGCCTGTTAATTATTTAGTTCACCCCAGGGGTGGCGAGCGCATCCTTGGGCTTTAGTTTGATCAGTTTGTGACTTGTGCTGAGTGCAAAAGAAGGCCTGGAGCAAAACATTGGTTTCTTACTAAGCTCGTACTCTATTCAGACTGGGCATGCAGTGAAAGCAGTAACACGTTTTTAAAAATCTGTTGCTGCGTTTAATGATTACTTGAGTGTGTTGGTTACTCTGTTAGATAATTAACACGTAATTCCGTTTTTCAAACATTTTTGGCAGTCATTTCTTTCAGTTATTATAACACTACACCCACCAAAGTAACTTCAGAGATCTGGGAACAAAGCCACATAAACAAGATCAACTGAGCACAGAGGAAAGTCTTTCTCCAAGCTGTAATGTTTGTTAATGCAGACAGTTAGAGCAATAATTTGGCTGTGTACCTTCAGTGATGTACTTTGTTTGAGTTAGGTGCAGGACAACAGAATCAGTGGTAGAAAACACTCTGTGTCTGTTTGCCAAATTATCATGCAGCAGCACCTACACCTATAGGCAATGCAAATATATGAGAACAGCGTAATACCTTTATTGATTTAGACCCCAAACCACTGCAGTTTCACAGTCAAGGCTTACATTACCCATTTACCATCTGCAATGCAGCTTTCATCGCACTAATGATCACATGGTACAAACAAGTACAAATCTTAACATCCCACACCATCTACAATATTCAACCTTGAATTGTGACACGTTTTCACACATGCTTCCATTTGAGACTGGGCTGAAGTACAACTGTATGTGATTATTTATAGACATTTGTAATATTTTCACTTGCGAAAGCAATGACATCAGAATGACGTACCTAACTCTGTTTGCTCTATAAATTCTGAAATCGTTTCTTTATGTTGCCATTCATTTGTAAAAGATCTACTTAAGGTTCAAGTTCAGTACATTTTATCATCTACTTGCTGATTCTTTTTTTCTTGGAAACCTTGATAATCTTGTTTGGCACTCTGAAAAAAGTCTCAAAGGGCACTGACTGAGCATGTTACAGTGTGACACCAAGAGGTCCTGCCAAGTTGACAATGTGTGGAGCATTGCAAGACATTTGGATGCCATTAGGTATGAAATGCATGAACCTCCCCACACTGGATTTTCATTGCTGCTGTCCCATTCCGCTCAGCTCCATCCTCTGAGGGGATACTGATACCTGTAAAAAGTTCTCTGCTTTGATGCGGGCCCGGGAGGATGTGTCCATTTGGGGGTGGGAGAAACAGGCTATTCAAACCAATTCTAAGATGGTCAATTAAGCAGGTGATTTGTGCCGGACAGAAATCACTCTCACTTCAGCAACCCCCTCCTCCTTCTCTTGCCCATACACTGTTGCTCTTCTATCCCACAATCCCACAAACTCAAAGAACCATTGATTGGTTGAGCTGTTCCCCCCTCAGACAGATCGATAATCACTGTGGTCTCCTGACGCTGTGCTGGAGGGTGAGACTGGGTAGACGCTCATTTGCCAGTTCCCATGGGAACTGCTCTGAATCCCACTGGACAATGACCACCATAAAGACCTTGAATTTTCTCAAAGTTTCTCCTTTGGAAGTTTTACTGAATCAACTGCTTTAGTGTCTGTGGATTGATGCTTTAATTGGTAATAAAATCCTAACAAAAAATTTGGCACCTTGGCGTTATAGGGTATCTTGGTAATTACTAATACCCTGGATTTACACCGCTACATTTTTTAGACAAAGTAGTGTGTGTGTATATGTGTGTGGTGCAGAGAAATAATGAATTTCTCTTGATTAAAAAATTCTCTCCGAGAGCAACTGCTGAAATCTTATTGATTTCCATTAAAAGTAATCAAACTTTTAATAGTGTTAGATTGATGTGATTTCTTTTTTCTTCTATTGTGAAAAACTATTTGACTTGTGCTTTCAAAATGACCACCAATCTACACACAAGTGTTTGAGTCCGTGCATTCATCAATCAACTCCAATATCAACTGCTCTAGTCTGAGTCCTGAACCCTAGAAGTATTGGCAGGCTATTGCTGAAGCCTAAGAAAGCCTGGAAAGTTTAGGACTGTATCTACTGATTCATCAGTTTCAAAACCAATAGCTCTGAGTTTTCTCGAGCATGAATCTCCCCTTTCTACCGGCTCTGAATCGTTTCAGCCATCAATCTCCCTTCTATTAGACCTGCTCTGTCTGCTTCATGGCCATGTCTACTCGCTGGTGTTAGGGGAGTGTTGGACTGCAGATGGATGACAGAGACATGTGGGGTAAGAGTGTGAGCAGAGGTTATAGCCAGCCAATATATGCATGATATTTAAGCAGTGATACATGAGGAATGGCGGCACTTCCTGCCCTCCCGTCTCTGCCACTCTGTCCATTCATGACGTTGGCTCATAAAAAGTTCTGTGTGGCCCTATGTTCAGGTTGTAAAATCGAATTAAAATATTAAATCTGTCAGGGCCTGTCCTCGTAAATAAAATCATATATTACTCCTCCTTCTATAAAAGTGAAAAAGGGTCGAGGCATTTTATGAGGTGGAGAGAAGCAGTCCTATTTCAGATTGGATCGCAAAAAAAATCACTGCACCACTGGCCCCACCTGTGGATAGAGCTAATTATTCACCATGCAGAGTGTTGGAAAGTAGAAAGGGATCAATTTAGAGCAAAAAAAGCTGTTTATAGTCAGGGACAATGTGACCCTGACTATAATTCAATTATTTTTAAAAATAGTTGCACTAATGACAAATAATGTCTCAAATGATAGCCGAAACACTGTCATAAGTGGGACAGATAAACTTTATCACTCTTACTTTGTATGTATTATTAGCGGTTTACCCTTTTAGATATAGTATGTGGAGATACACTTCTTGAAATGGTATGAAACGACCCAAATAATGAAACTTTAATTTGTTTATGTTTTAAGGTTTCTCCCTCTCCTTAAGTGGGTTACATAACTCATTGTGCATGTTGTAGTTCTGCAGAATTATATTGTTATTATTGTTATGAGGCCCCCCGGCCCTCAGACTGAAACACCAGCGCGTGACAAAATGCCACACAGCATAGTTTTTATTAACACAACAAACAACAACGAAAACACTTCAGGTCATTCAATTAATCTGAAACAAAGAAATGAGTCACGAGACAGGTTATCAGTTAAAGTATTTAAGCAGAAGAAGTTTCCTTTAAACTGCAACTTCAACCTGAAATGATTCAATAAATCTAAAACAATTAGGGGATCAGATGGACTGGTCACACACTGAGCTTTGAACCATTACTTTATGGTTATATACTTGTACTTATATAAAAATACTTTAGTCACTTCGTGGTAGGATTTAGACAATAACATTACTTCTGTGGGGTTTGAAAACAATCATGATTAGGGCTAAAAATGGTTCTTTTTACAGTGCAACCATATCATCATGGACACCATTTTTTTTACAACTCATATGCAGGTTGCATATTCTTTAATTCTAACTATTGGTCTCATCTGCCCAGTAACCCCTTGCTACAGAAAGCTGAATAAGACTGAGTCAGATGGTGGGTGAAGTCTGACGTTCGATGTGTAGGGTCAGGTGGCTGCAGCTGGATGTCAAGGTAAAAACGTTTTGATAAACAGTTCCATCTGCCTGCATGAACCAACGCCAAATGGGCAGTTTTGGGGAGGACAATCTCTTCTATGTGCAGCCCATGTCAAGTTGTGAACTGAAGCTGAAGTATTTAATATGACCCAGTTTTTTACATTTGCTGAGACAACATACCTGTCATCAAGTGAAGCTCAAAAACCTCCTTATTTTGCTTTCTATTTCCTCTTGTGTGTTCTTGATTCAAAATGTCTCTATGGGCGCTTTCACACCAGGATAATCTGGGGGACTTGGTTTGATTGGGCAGGTGATAGAAACATTCTTCACCTTTATGCCCTCATAATCATTTCCACTTTGTGTGACTGCTTAGTACAATTTATGTTGCAGATATTGTACCTGTGTAACCATTGCATGAGAATAACAGCTGCACTCAAAGAAGGAACAAGATGCCAGAAGGGAGTATTCCACGGCCTTGGCCTAGAGGTCACAACTGCCTTCCGACTCATGTTGACAGATATGCAGACCTCTGTCCACTCTGCCCAATAAAAGTTTCCTGAGAACTCTGTATCTTTGAACATTTGCCTCACAGTTTGTGTGTGTAAGCTGTTCCCTTGTTGAAGCATGATTAAAGGGGGAGTTCGTTTCTTTTTTTTTTAAAACCTGGACCTTATTTCTGGCATAAAATACGTTCATCTATTCATGATAACAGTTTGGTGAAAGTCGGCGTCTTTCGGAAGATGTTTAGATCACTCGAGATCCGCGTATATCCATATAACGGGAGAGAACAGGGCAGAGACAACACAGACTCTAAGTAAGGCCTTATCTGTATTATTTCACCAATTAAGACAAATGAGTGAATGAACGTGTAGTGTTGCACTGTTAGCTCAGAGCTGCCGTGTTGTTGTTATCCGGGACTATCGGGGGCTTATAGCTCCGGATTATAGGGGGCTTTCTACACACGCGTCTAGTGGGATGACTTCATAGACGTGCCCTGTTCTCTCCGAAAACAGGGCCGAAAACAGAAATCCATCACCTTCAGCCAACTTGTTCACAACTACAAGAAACAAGTGAGTGCTTGCATTTCCCACTGTAAGTGAATCGCACGGGGGTTCACTTGCAAGCGAACCAAGATCCATGTTTTCACTTGAAAAAACAAATGAATGTGTTTGTCCGACTAGAACTCGACTTTCAAAATGTATGTAAACATTTTAGTCTGACCAAAATCAGACAAAACCTCTTAAAAATCCAGTTGATGTTGGGGCTCAAATCACTTTTACATGTACACAGTCCAATACTGGACTCTCATGGGGCCAGGCACACTGAACATGCTCCAAAAGTTCCATCTTTTTACATCTTTTTGTAAAAACAGTAAGTATATGTCAATACAGCTGAATTCCCAACAAAGCTGCTCTCAGTTTTTCTGTTTCCTTTGCTAAATGTGTCAGAAATGTTGATTGAAAATCGGCCCATAAAGATTACATGTTAAATCAAACTTGCTTTAAGCATTTCCAGACTGTTGCTCTGCTCTAATCTAAATCTTGATTTTATAACCTCAATTTCATTTGAAAAAAAACAACCATTAAAGTAATTTAATGACATATGTGCAGTGAATTCCTCTACATACTACATGTACTCTGATCTGCTACAGAGAAAGTAAGAAATGTCTTAAATGTTTTTTCACACTGTCAACAGTATACTTGATTCCCCTCCCATACATGTATACTGGGGCAAGGACAGTGGTCCAATTAAATGGCCAATGTAGCTCGACTCAACTGTGCACGTAACTGTACTGACACTGATGCACATAATTACACTGCATTTGCACATAAAATGAGGCACTGCAGATGGTGCATGATCTGTATTTAAGCAGGAGTAGTCCTGTCCAGACACATTTATCCTCTCACACCGAAATACAGCTTTACTCACTTAATGACACCACTATAACTATTTGCATAATGTCAGCGTACTGTCTACGCTGGTACACCTTAACCAAAAAACAACTAACCAGACATTGTTCAATTTTACATACAGTAGCTATAAGTGTGGATTTTGTGCATATATTATAGCTTTAACTAATAGAACTAAACATCTGTCACTGTTACCTACTCTTGTAATATCCCAGTTGGGCATTACAAAACTTACCAAACTTTACAAAAGTTTTAGCTCAAGTGACTTAACTCTGGTGTATTGAAAGGATTGGTCTCCAGACATTCCCACAGTGCTTCAGTAAGGCTGCAGGTCTGCCCAGAGTGAATTCCATTCACAATTGACCTGCCTCTCCCTGTGGTCTGGTCCAGTGGTCCCTGAGATCATAGCCATTAGCATTACCAGGTGGTAGGGCTGTTGGGATGGACGTGCACCTGCTACTGGGCAACTGCTTCTGCCCGCTCAGCTAATTGGCTGGCAGGTGGCCGGGACAACGCAAGTGTGTCTCAGCCAGGAAGAAGAGGAGCGAGGACATCAAGTCTCCCGGCATCCCAGACCTGAGATGAAAAGGCTTCTGCAGAATGAAAATAAGTCATGCACAACCACACACACTAACTCACTGCCTGCTACCAATTACACACAAGCTGTAACACACTTACGCAAGCACACGAGCAGTCTTGTAAATTTTGCTCAGAACACATATATCTAAAATAGACACATGCAACTACGCTCTCTCTCTCAAACACACACACACACACAGTCAAGCTTTGTAGAATAACCTTGGCACCAGCATGGTTCCTCCACCAGTCTGGTAGATAGATGGTCCTTGACGCAGGCTGGCACAGGCTTTTCATTGTGTTCACCACCAATCCATAGTATCCCACCTTGAGTTTTGGATTTCTTCCCATTTCATTCTTTCACATTTACGACTATCTTCCAGGTTACTCTACTGTGTTGTTCCTCTATATTTTTTGTTGTTGTTCTTGTTCTTGTTAACATTGACTGTTCTTTATTGTTATGTATTTTCTTCAAGTTTTCAGCTCTCTACTCCTTCCTTCTCCTCCTCTGGCTTAATTAGGATGTGGGGGAGCTGGGTATTGGTTGAGTAAGCTCAGTACCAGATGATTAATTGCTGAAAGGGGATACAGTAACTCAGGGCCAGCATGGATGGGGGACCACAAGGTTACATGATAGTGCACCCCCCCTCCATCCCATCCTTGTCTTCCATCCATTTCTCTTTCTGTCTCAGCAACTTGCTCACCTCCATGTCTCTCCTCCCTTCATCTCTGTCTCATTTCCCCTTTTATTCTCCCTTCTCTCCGTGTTTATATGCTGTAAAACAAATTCCCCACATTTCCTTGTCTGACCTGTGCAGGTTGCCAATGAGTGCCGACCTGGGCCGCCTCGACGTGGGAACATGGCTGCACATATGTGTGCTGTTAATTAAGATAAAGAGCTTAAGGCAGATGAACAACAACATAAACCAGCTGTTCATCACTGCACTGATCATTAACTGCATGTTTTCATTAACAAGCCTAATTTTACACATTTCGGGTGGTCAACATGCGCAGCCTTGTGCTGTCTGCTGCTTTGATTTTCAGCAATTCTCACCTCACATTTGTTTTCCGGTGGTCAGTGGTTGTCTAACCTTGGCTGCCAGCAGGTTGAACATGTCAGACTGTGGCTATGATTAGTTTGCAGATACTGGACCTTGTCTTTGTCGGCCAGAGGGCAGAAAATCTATTATGTGACTGGTTGGGCTGCACAGGGCTCTGCACTGAAAACATCAAGCCAGAGCTTAGTTCAGAAATTTAGATTAATGAAAGCATAGCTGGCTAAGTTTGTAATTAATAGCAGTGACCTGCAGGGGCTATACATATTACTAAAGCCTGAATGGAGCTGGACACCTTCCTGACCCACACACTGTCACAGTGAATGGGGACCTCATCTATTTTCTCAGTCTCTTTTATTTCATGACTAGTGTGACTTCACTGCTTCTTGGCAAATATTGTTCAGCAGGCAGTGTAAGTTTAGTTATTATGCAGAGTCACAAAATTCCTCTGTGACAGCAGCCCACCTTGAACAAAGCATCTCATGAGACAAAATGCCGCTTCAGCTCTTTGCATGGAACTCTTCTTCGACCGTTTTGTTTGTACCTGATAGCATTTTCCACTCCTATCCTGTGGCTATGACTGTGTTTTCAGATACAGTTCACTTCACTTTTGTTATTCCCTTTTCCTAATTTTTTGTCTTCCTTTACTTCTCAGTATTTTCACCCCCACCACCCCCTCTTCCACTGGCTGATACTTTCTCTCGCACCAGCATATCGAGCTGTCCGTCAGTGTGAGGCCTTGTGTCTCTCGATCTTTGATGGATGGGGAACTCGTAGGAGGAGCAGCCATCCCTAATAGACACGACGGATTGAAACGCTAGGGAAGTAAATGTTAAGGGCCTCATAAAACATCCACTTCCCCGCCTGCGTCCCATGCTGCCCTCCCCCACCTCACCCACACACCTCCCTCCCACAATCCCGCTCCCTTTTCTTTGTAAATGTCCACCCACACATCATCACTACCTTATCAGTCCCCTGCAATTTTGTTAGTGATTATCTGTTTGAGGACTAATACAGGCGTTCGCATTTGTACTCGTTGTTAATTATTTTCTGTTTACCCGCATCAGCTGCGATTCTATTCATACCAGACATTAATGTGAACAGCAGCCCTTATATCAGATAGTATGCAGTTCAAAACGCTGACATGTCACTGTGTATTCAAACAGCAGCCATGGAAGCCCTCTGCCCCTGAGCCCAGATAACCGTCAGCTCCTACTGATTTGTAGAGATGTACAAAGAGGCACAAGTAAAGTTGATTTATCTCCCCGTGCCCCGGGCTGGGACAAAGCAACGATGTTAAATAGCCTCTATCAATAAGCCTGTGCTCTGGCTAGCATGTTTGCGCGGGGCGTTGAGGTCGGCTTTTAAAGTTACGGCTGCAGGGTGATAGCTGCACCACTGAATAACTCAATTCCCCTCAAGGTGGGTGGGTGGGGGGGGGGGGGGGGGGGGTCAAGAGGAGTCAAGGACGGTGGCAGGGCAGGGATGGGTGGAAAGTGAATTAACAGGAAAAAGGAGGGTTGCTGTTTCATCTGAAGCACTGACCCTGGTCATAATTCCAATCGCCTGATTTTTTTGATGCAGTAAGAAATCCCTCAGTGTGAAAGGAATTGCCTTACTCCAACATCTCTATCATGAGTGTGTGTGTGTGTGTGTGTGTGTGTGTGTGTGAAGAAGAGTGTCTAGGCATGATTCAGAACTTCAAAAACTAACCCTGAACTGAAAAACCTTGCAGTTGAAAATATCTGAGGCAGTATTATATGTATGTGTCTTAAAAGACAACCTGAAACCAGTGAGAGTGCTCTGCAGATTCAGCTATTAATCATCATAATGCAGGAGGCATCCAGCGATGAATTAGAATGCCTTGGCCCATGCAACCTCAATAATCCAATTATATAACAGCCAAAATAGAGATTGCAGCAGCAGGCTCAAATCTCTAAGGTGAAGGTCAACAAATTACAGCAAAGTAAGTCAAAAGAAATCACCTATAACTGTGCCATTGTCCCCTGAAGGTAGTATTTTGTAGCTGATGTCAGAACCTGTACATCGGCCACTTGTTGAGGTCATACTTTGAGCTTGTAACAGACAGTGACTGCAATCGTATGTTTGGTGAGAGTGTGACATAAAACCCAACATCTGCAACATCTGAGAAGGCACCAGAGATAGAGCTTACATTATTCTACAGTTAATGAGCAGGAAAATATTTGCTGAATAGAGATATCTATCACTGAAATGAGCATGTCAGCACATTGTAGGAAATCCTATTTAAGAACAGAGATAATAGCAATTCTAATCCAGCTGTAAGTTTCTAAAATAATAGGTGTTATAGTGGAACATAGACCATGCATGTCGAGATACGGATCATATAATATAATCCAAAGGATTTGGCTGTGGAGAGTCTAAGTGAATTTTCAGTTAACCTTTTCCTCCCCGGAGTCTTGTGTACAGGCTGTAATTATTATAAGAAAAGAAGCTTGCAAGCATATCACATTCAGATATCACTAATATTACTATGACCAATGGGGATTTAGTATTCATCTTCTTTATTTGTGCTGCACTGTATTAGAAGCATTTCAGAAATATCATTATCACTGACTGATTGTTATGACGAATGATGTTATTTACTCTGTTATTTACAGTTTTGATTACATGGATGTACAAATGTTAAGTTTTGATGGGGTTCTTCATATCTTACTCTGACCTGAAGAAGAAAAAGGAGATGTAATCCGTATCAGACATCTCCTAAATGTCTTTTCTTCACGTAGCCTTCAGTTTAGCCTTACTGTTGTACAGCTGTTGATTTCTTAAATACAGTCTATGTTAACTCTCTTTTCAGAGGAATTTTTTGTATTCTTTATATTCTTTTGAGCCTCTTAGAACAATTTTATAAGATATCATAAAAGTCATGTGGATACCATATGTGCTACTGTCCAGTCTTATTCCACAATGTATGTGGAAGCTGCGCTGATAATTACTTTACTGATTATTACCGCTGTTGTCATTTTCTGTCACTGCTGTAATCAGCATTATTTGTAGTCCCAGCAGGCAGTTGTTTTAAGTGAAGAAGCAGCAAAAGCTGAATGTATGCTACACACACGCTCACAAACAGCACTAACAAAAGACAGAAAATATAAGCAGCTTATTGGTGAAAATAGTGGTACTTTAGGATTTTCCCTCTTGGATTAGTGGAGAACAAATCAGACAATTTGGACAATACTGTCTTGTGGCTGTTGATAAAACTCTCACAAAATGTAATATATTGATGCATGTCTTTGGACACAACTTTTTTTAAACGTGTATACAAAAATGTCTTGATATTTCTATCTATTTAGATATCTAGATATGTATATATCTATAAATAGATACTGTATCTAGATCAATATAATTATGCAGACATTTTTATAAATACATGAGTGTATATATATATATATATATACATATATATATGTATATCCTTTCCTTTGTCCGCTTATAGTTAGTAAACCACTGTTTGCCTGCTAACATCGGGGTTGTAAAATTAAGGTGATCATTAGTTAGTGTTGATGGTACAGCAGTAGCCTTCAGTGGCCACAAATCTACAAATGCAGGTTTAATTAACACTTTACAGACATAATTCTAATGTGATTTAGTACTCTCCTGCTCAGACTTGACTAATTTTACATGTGTAAAGGTTTTGGATAATTCTGCCACTGTTTTAAAGTCATCCTCACCAGAGGGGCTGCTGCAATGCTATTAAATTGTTGCCTATTGTCACCAAGATTTAAATGTTCCAACACTATACACAAAAAGCTTTAATTACCTTGGTCATTTGTTGATATGTCAGACTGTGACTCATTGCATGGCTGTCCATTGTCACTGAGTGGTCACATTGAATTTTTTCTCTTCCAGTTATCTTCACGCAATGATCCTACTGATCCTGTTGAAGTTTTCTCTCTTTACTCGGTTTTAAACATAGAAGAATTTTACATGACAAAAAATCTTTCACAGCATTTGTTGCTGAGCTCCTGAGTTGAACTGTTTGTACATTGGCTGCATGTTCGTGTTACAGAGGGAAATTTTACTGATACAGCACGTACCAGGTGCAGTGAGCATCTGTAGGGGATATGCTGTTGTTTGGCAGTCATTTTTCCACCGCCTGCAGCTCAGGCTTGTACCAAAGCAGGACACAGGTCTGAAACATGTTTCACAATATAACTTTTGTGAAAATTCAACCCTGTTAAAGGAAAAGGAGAAGAAAAATTCTCCTATGAGAGTTCCTGGTTTTATGTTCTGCGCCCGAAGATGGTTGTAGTGGAAATATATCAAACAGAGAAGGTAGCAAATGAAGACTGATTAAGGTGTTGTGTGTTGTCTGCAGCTGAGTCTGCAGATCCTTGTGATGAAGTCATGAAGTGGAGTCGATAATGATGGGGGCCCAGTTCTCTCTTATACCATGCCAGAGGATGGAAATTGGACTGTTTGCGTGTGCATGTGTGTGCGAGTGTGGAGACAGGGTAGTTCCTTGAAGAAGCCCCAGAAACAACAGAAAGCACTGCAGGCCCTAACTATGTGTTTGACTGATCAAGCAGCAGCCCTGCAGCACTGCGGACTGGACGGTCAGCACAAACAAACCTGCAGAAATCTGTACATAGTAAGTTGGGACTTTGGGGTAATGAGAGATCTTGAAGGAGGTGGAGCTTTGCCAGCAGAAAAGCAAGCAAAGAGCGTGTTATGGGAAATACAAAAGCACGACCAGAGCCAGAAATTCATCAGGATATTTTTTTTGTAGCACGGTTTTCCAATGAAAGTCCCATCCCATCAACCCCTGGTCAGGGCCTATGTCTTGGCTCAGCGGGAGAGAGCTCATCCCCTGGGACACCACCGCCTCTGGCTGAAGGTTATAAAGAAAGGAAAAATGGATGTGGGGAGACAACAAGTTTGAGGGAGACAGTGATGGAGAGGTGGGAAACTAACCTTTACTGGCTCTTGTTTAATGTCTCCCCCTTTCTTCCTTCTCGCATTTATTGGCTGATATGGTCCCTCAGCTGATCACTCTTGGTCTCCTCTGACAACTTTAACATAAACACTTTCTCAGTTACATGGAAAGAGGAGAAACTGCAGCATTTCACACCTATTTTTCTGCTTCTCGCTTCAGTCAAACACACACAGACACAAACAGATGCTGACACAGTCCATGTGCGCGGCCACACATTCACACCTGATCACCTTCTGAAGGAGTGAATAATTACTTTGCCAAAGGGCATAACTGTGACTTCTGGCTGGTATTTAAAGCCTTGTCACTGAGTTTAAATCACCCATCCTCTCCATCGCTTTTTTGGAAATGCCCTCTTTTCAGGCTAATACAGAGATCACATCATCTTCTTCATCTTGGCCTTCAGTTAATAATGCCACATTGCATGTCACAGATGCCCAGTTGGCATGTGTGAATGTGGGAAGTTTTTTGCCGTCACTCACTGCAATCCAAACTCCACTTTCCGTGTTATTATTGTGTTATAAAATGTGCCGAGGTGTAAAATCCTGTGTTTTGGACTGTTTAAACTTAAAGCCTTACTCCCTTTATTAGAAAACAATTTATGGGTAGAATTTATTTCCCAAGCAAAGAAAAAAATTGATTTTATCAAAGTGAGTGTAAAATTCTGCCCTTCTCATTAGTATATTCAGTTCTTCTTTCCTCTTCACTGCCTTATAATTTTCCAGCATCCTGGCCTGTCGAGCATGTGTGCCCCTGCATTGTTCGTCCTGTCTGTGTGGTGAATTGCAGATACGGGGTTGTCGTGCTCTCTCATGAAAGAAACTGGGGATGTTGACAGGCTGATCTTGTATTTGTCCTTGTCTGATGTAACCCGTGTCCCGTGATGCTCAGACTTGGCCCACCTGCTTGTCCACTCCACTCGGGGCTCCATGATGGGCATGGGTGGGATCTGAGACCATTAGAATGCTGGAACATGAAAGCGCCTCAGGTGAAAGTGCGTGTTTCTTTGCATGTGCTGGCAGAGAACGCATGTGTACATTTGTGCTCATAGTGCAAGCGTGACCATGACCAGCCCTACTCACAACCCAGAATATCAAAGAATGCCATTTAAATGCAGCGAGTGCAGCAAGATAAAGTATGATAATAGATTGTATCTGAACTGATTTGGTATCCAGGTAACAAAGCCACGATCAGTGTCTATAGGACCTGCATTGTCCAACATGATGAGGAACAGAATACAGAGACACTAATGGGGAACTAGCTTTGTAATACAAAACATGAAAGATGTTTTTTTTTGTTGAAAATACATCTTGCACAGGTAGTGCAGATGTCTTTTGAATTACTTTTAACAGATATTAATTTTATCTGTGACGACTACCCAGACTAAAAATTTGTAAGATTACTCTGCTCACCTTCTAAGTTTAGGAAAAGATCTGTGGTTATATTGCTTCTTTGAATTAAGGAATAATTTACATGGAAAAGGCCAAAAAACAAAATTATCTAAAAAAGTTTATCCTCTTTGCACAGTTTAAAGAGTTGTGAAAGAGGAACCTGTTTGATATCAGTGGCAGATGAGTGACAAAATCCGATTTTATGATAGAACCTCGGTGTCACTCTGGTTTGAACATCAACAAACTGACAAACCAGACTAAGCCCTGCTGATGATTTCAAAGGTAAAGAAATGAGAGCGTCCTGGTTGCGCTTCGACTTTGTCAACACTGTTAGCGAGGGATGATGTTGCAGGGTGAAACATCTACTGGCAGAGCAGTACACTTTGTGGTATAACATGTCATGAAGGGAAATGACTCAGAATTTTTTCTCTGCAGGATGAACCGCAAACCTGATAGCCTTGATATTCAAAACAAATTGCTAACAAGGAGTCTGTGTCATCCCGTGTGTCTTCACTCCTTGTCTCTTGTTACATATTTTGTGTACTCTCTTCAGTCACACATTAAATCACTCAAGGTTATTTTTCTGTGTCTATTTATCATTTTAAGCTTCGCACGCCTTCCCCCACCTCCTTGTGAAGTAACTAGTTTTTTTCTCAATTGACTATCGTCCAGTTTCCCATTACTCATGCTGAAATGCCCTTCCACTTTTTTTTAGATATGTTTTCTCTTTTGGACAACCAAATGACTCTGTTGTAAACCCCTGTGTCCCTTATCATTGATGCTGCCAGCCTTTTTCCTTCAGTGTTTTTTCCCGTCCATGAGCAAATTTGACCCAGTATGCTGATAGTAGTTCTCACATTACCCTCAATTCTGCTTTCTTCCAAATAAGGTTCCTTTCCTTCTGTCTCCATGTTGACTTATTTGCTTCCCTTTCATCATCTCAGGCAAGGTTATCCTGAGGCAGGCAGCACTTTTATGGGAACAAGGGGGTGGAGGCAATGAGGTGGAGGGCCTGGCTTTGCCTCTAGCCATGCCTTAATCGATCGTGTTTAAAGGGATGTTGTGAGCTGAATGTTTGAACCCTTTCCCTCGTTAACAGTTGTCTAGGATTTAATTAAGAAGTAGAATGAATTTAATGTCAGTTGCATTTTGAATAGAAGGATGTGAAGTTGCACAACAAAGATACAGAGAGTAAGAGTGGGGAGAAAAAAGGAAGAAGGGGATAATTAGGGGATAAAGTTGCGTTCATACATCACTCTATTTGAAACATTTCCTTTTTCTCACTCAACCCCATTTTCCTCCCTGCTCCTCGTTTCTTCTTTTTCTCTCTCTACGTGTATGTCTGCACGAGCCTGGAGCAAAAATTTCTGTCACGTCTTTTTTTCTTTTTGCCAGAGGCACACTGAACAGGTATGGAAATACAAGAAAACAGAGACTGCAGCTCTGTTGACACACTCTACCTGCATGTGGAGGACAACCAGATAGAAGAGCAGAGCCTGGTTCTTTGTAGTTTAAGTGGCTGAAGTACCTCTCTGTAATTTATTGATTCTTAGATTGTTGAAAACCACAGTAAATGCTATCATATCATCCATACAGTAAATCATCCACATGACACAGAGAAACAAAATCATCAGGAACAAAAAGGTAAAACAAACAACCTTCACTGCATGACCCACATTTAAATACAATTTTATTCAGATCTGAGATAATATATATATCTATATAGATCTATATATAGATATATATATTTATTTATATATATATATATTTATGTTTCTGACAGTCAGATTTTATAACTAGTCTTTTCTGAGTGGACCAATGTTGTCTTTCGGTCTCTAAGGCCAAATATTCGCATGTCTGTTGGCACCAGATGGGTAAATAATAAGGCTGCTGCCATGACAACACTGTCTGTCCCACAGCAACATGAATGTCCGTTAAACTTAGACCAGCAGCCTTTCTTGAATTTGCCCTGGAGAGGCAGAGAGGGTGTAGCCTCAGTGAGAGTATTGCTGTAAATCGGAGAGGATCAGTGAGGAGCAGAGGAAGGAGTTTCTTCTCCTTGGGTAGCCCAACATGTGTCCTTGTTGTTCCTACATCAGTACAGTGCTGTGGGCTCATGTTGCCAGGCTTTCATCCCATCTTGTTTGAGTTTCCATCTTCTCTCCAGATGCCCTGCAAGATGGGGAGGTGGGGAGTATTGAGGTTACTGGGGCGTATCTGTATTCAGCACTCCGCTGGCATGCTCTCGAGGACATTTCATATCCTCCCAATCCAGGGTCTTATGTCAGATGCTTGGAAAAGGAGTAAGGAAGTACCTAAACCAATACATCTTAAGACCCCCTTTGTTTGATGAGATATAGATACAGAGAGAAATTGATAAAGAAAGTGAGAGGGGAGTTCTCACAGCTGATGTTCAGTTAACTCGACATTAAGTTCACAGAGATAAGCCGACTCAGCTCAGCAATGAGAGCAGAAGTGCAGGCGGCGTAGCAATGAGGAACTGCCTACACCAGGGTTCAGCCGCAGGGTAAAGGGAGGCTGAGGCTAGTCAGTCAGTCAACAGCATGTCAACAGTGGGATGGATGACAGAACAACATGCAGATGTCTTCAGAGGAAAGAGGTGGGAAGGGCTAGAGGTGGATAAAATGGAGGAACAGAGCAGAAGGCAGAGGTTCATTCATGCTGGATCATGAATCTAAAGCACAGGAAACTTTGTATTCCATCCAGTGCAGGTCCAGAAGAACCTTCAAACAGGTGTCAGGAATTCAGTTTGAGTTGCTGCCTAACTTATAATATATGTTCCACGGGGACAGTGCATGTATGTATTCTTTCAAATGAATACAGCACAAACCAGAGAGGGAAATCAGAGTCGGTCTCAACACATTTTCTGATTTCAGCACTGATGGTTGTGTTAACTGACTGTGAAACACTTACAGGAGCAGAAGAGCAGACAGATTGATATGTTGACAACAAGCAGGGCATCAAAGCTATTATGAAATATGTGTTCAGATGATAAAAAACTAAAGCAGAGGACACAGAGGTCTAAGACGGAAAACCACCTTGTATAATGACTGCAAGTGATGTCACGTTCTGTCCCCTGCTGACACGTTAGTGCACTGCTGCTTTTTGCTCTGGGCCAGAAGTTGATTTTGTTTCATATGGTGAGGAGCCACCCATCCAAATTAAAAACTAAGAGCTTTGCTGTGCATATTTACAGGTCTTTGTTTCTATCTTTAGGCATGTGACTGTTTTCCCTCCCAGTTGCTGCTCTCTGAGCTCACACATCGCAGCCAAAGTGATGCATTTATGTCTGGCTTTGTGCTACCCCCCACTGCAGGACGGCTTCATGGTGACCGCTCACTGCAGCTGGTGTCCACCTGGGACTCGGTTGTGCAATTTCAGCCAAGCATGCCCGTGCACAAATCTGTGCTTTACCACTGATGTCACAGTTCACCGGCATCAAACTGGTTATCTGATACCTCAGTTTAATGACTCTTCACACCTGTCTTGTGACTGTTCATTGTTAATTAACCAAGAAGTCATTGTGTCCCCATATACGGGGCAGCAGTAACCTCTCCCCACACAAAATGTCAAGAGACCTAATTCATTTCTCCATTGTGTGCTGCTCTCTGCTGATATTGTTTGCGAGAGTAACATGAGATAGGCCAGCCAGTAGCCATTTATCTTAATGAGAGCCGTTAACTCCAGACCGAGTTTCGGCTGCTGGCGACACGCAGAAACATCACAACAATCCCCATGAACTTCCTCTTATTCTCCTTCCAGCGGATTCGGTTTTTAGGAATGCATTTACCCTCTCATCGAAACCTTAATTAGTTCTAAAAGAGATTAAATTATATGTAATTATCATGATAATATTTTCATTTATTCAAGATAACGGACTGACTTTCATGAGCACAGAATTTGTTGGAGAGAGAGCAATCACCCTCACGGAGTCAAAGTTATCAAGGCGTGAAATCAGGAATCCTGACAGCAACAAAATGTAATCTTTTTCATGCAGAGGGGACAATAGAAGGTGCTGCATACTCTACGTCTCCCTCTCCACTTTAATTAAAAGAGCTCACCGAATCTCTCCGTCTCTCACTCCCCTGCCTTGCTCTTTCTCTGTTAAGTGTGGAGGACCAATTCTATCTCTGCGCACAATCTAGTTATCCCCCTCACACTGAACTTGTCTTAAGCCGTGGCCCTGAATTGTTATCGGGGAATTTTCTTTCCATTGTAAATTTTATTCAGAGGCAATATAACTGAGGAATGTATAGTGATTAGATCTGGCAGGTAAACACACATTGAAAATGAAATTGGGGGGTGTCAATTTTCGCATAAAAGTGTGCTCTTCGAAAATTTTGAGCATAACCATAATGAAGCTGGGGTTGGTTACACTCTACATTCATCAGCACTCTGTGAGAAAAAATGAATTCTTTATGTTCCCTGTGGTATGTTTAAATCATGACTTGAGAGCATGCAATGTTTAACACAAAATGATAACTGTAATAGAGTCTAGACCTGTCTGCATCTCTTTTGTGAATCATCACGGCATTTAAAAACCACATACTGCTTTGTGGCTTTGTGAGCAATTGTGTAAATGGTGATTAAAAGGACATTCAGACAAAAAAACCACCTAGGAGTTAATGGATGAGAGAACGCTTGCAAGAAGTTAGCATTTAGAAACAGGACTGAGGTAAGAATGTGCATGTAAGTGGAACTAGTTTTTAATTACCAGTCCAGTTCATGAATGTGTTGTTAGGCATTTCAAATGCCTCATTATCTGCATACAGTAGGGTTTGTTTTGCATATATGTTTTTACATCTTACAATAGTCTGGCTACAGAAATGTTTTTTTTTCTTTTTGTGTCTTGTTTCCACTCTGGCATTTACAGCACTAGTTTCCTCTTGACATATTCAGTCACTCCCACTCTTCCTCTTTTCCTCTCTCCTCCCCCCTACGTCTCTTCTAGCCTGATGGCAGGTAGGGCATCTCATTATGGTAGTTGTAGTCCGGGCAAACCTTCTGCACCAGGCGGTAGTCCGTACTGTAGAAGGAAATATAGATACAGATGACTTTAAAAGGCTTGGAGCAAATCCAGGACACGTGACTCTGGATCTGCTCCTGAAAGCAGGTCTTGGATGGGTCGTAGTTGCACAACGAAGTGCGCTTGCTTCGATCCACCTTCTCATAGTCCACGCGGCAGTTGAAGATCTTGGAGTCTTTGGGGTAGACCACACTCTGGCGCTCCAGGTCAAACTCCACCGCCTTGACGGGTGGCACCAGGCTGACAGAGATGTTGCCCTGGCCTGTGGAGTTGTGACGAAAGTAGACGCTGAACGTTCCGTTACCGTGATCAACAATCTTGCCAGTGATCAGCAGGTTAAGCCTCACTGTCTTGATATTGGAATAGAAGTCACCCCAGCCAAACATCTTCTTGAATTTGCCGGTCTTAACAATCGGCCTGCGTTTGACCCTGGAACTGGAGGTGTCAGGTTTGAGCAGATCACTACCTAACATCTCCCAGAACTCCTGTTTAGAAAACTCCTGCTTGGAGAAAGGGACTGGGGAGCGATAGGGCAACTCCAGAGAGGTGGCGTTAGCAGCTCTGCTTTTGCTGTGCAGCATCCAGCGGCTCAGAGGTGAGAGAGACGCCTGCCCACTCAGAAGGCCCACCGTCTTGGAGGAGTCATCTGAGGAGCTCTTGGGGCTTGAAGAGTCTTCTTCTTGACCCATTGCCACCTGCATAGAGTAGGTGGTGTTCAAAGAAGAAAATAGAGAAACAAAGCATGATTAGCAAGGTAGAAAGAAACGTGTATGGAAACCAAATTAAAGATTTAATCGATACTTAATTTACCGTTCACAGCTCCAGTGGTATTAACTGTGACATTTTATCAATGTTACATATATATAAAAATAAATGGTCGAAATTTTATAGGGATTGCTGTTATTACATTCTTTTGTTTACCTCAGCTGCAGGAGAAAATACCCCTTTATGTCTAGTTTTCACAGAGCCGACGTAATTCCCTAAGCTCACTGAGCAAGTAGTGGGGCCAGAGGGATCAAAAAACAGATTCTAACAGAAAATCTACACCAAAACTGAATCACATAGAGTGTTTTACTCCTGTGGTCCCGCTCAGTTTAATCAATATTTGTGAGGGTGGACAATGCTCTCCAAAGACTGTAAAACAATAAAGCAAACAATAAAGCACCATTGTTTCAAAATGTTCTCTAAAAGTTGCTCCTCTGACATCATTCCTCTGGTTAGAGGCTGATTTATGCTCTAATAAAAAGTCTGGATGTACTATGCATCTACATTACTAACTTTGTCCACCTGCCATCTCAATTGCAACATCTCATTCTCACTGGAATTACATTAGAAGATCATTCAACCAAAAAAATGTTGTGCCTATATGAAAATGTATTTAAAAAAAAGGGGCATAATCCAAGTGGAATCTATAGTCTCTCTTGTGTTAAAGTGAGCTTTTTGCTTCTTAAGCAGTGCGTTCTGTGTGCAGAGGAAACTGTTATTGCCTCAAAACATTTCGTTGGAGGATCAAAGTGTTTGAGAAAAGGGAGGTGGGCCGACGGGAGGGCCCAAGAATAAAGTGTAATGTCCAATTATAACTTCCAGTGTTTTAATTAAAGAAAAAAAACCTGTATCTGCACACACACAAATCTGTCAAATGTTAACATCAACTGAAGGGAGGGGAGGAGAAAAGAGGGAGATAAGAGAGTGCTGCTGTGCTCAGCAGTAGCTTTGTGAAGTGTTAGAATGTGAAAGCAGAGTAGAGGATAATTATTCAATGGTAATGATCTATTAACAGGTAGCTTCTGTCTAATGTGCTATAGAAATATCCGGTATTGTTTTGTCCTTTGGATTCGGCAGTGGAGAACACACACACACATATCATTTGCGAATTTTGAGTTGTGGTAAAGGCAAACAATAAGTGATGCAAATGTGAATGCTTCACATGTGTGTGTGTGTGTGTGTGTGTGTGTGTGCTCAACCCGGGGAGATTTTACAGTGATGCATAATGCATGCATCCCTGTCTATGCTCTGATCCATCTACTGTCTTGACTGCCAGGGCTTCCTTACATCGGCTTAGTCAGGATTATTAAGTCTGACTCATTTCTATTCCATTTTATGCAGGTTTTTCAAGCTCGCTCACATTTGTTAACTTGCAGAGCAGTCAGTCAGTGATATTGGTTTTCTGTCTGTAAAAACATGTATTTCCTTTCATAACGACATGTATTGCGTTTCAATTGCCAAGAAAAGGGTTCCCACTGCTGTGGTTGTGGTCTGATGTTTGGACTCAGTTGAGAGGACTCCCCTCTTCCCTTAATCTTTCTTCAGTCCTACGGGGGTGTTACAGGCCAGATGCCCCCCGCTCAATTTACCTGTCTGCTGCTGTGCTACACTGCTGCTCACATCCTTTAGCTTCCCCACAGTGACTCTTGAATCAGGTACTTCTGATAGCTTTTTTGAGATGAAAAACATAAACTCATAAATAATGAAAAAAAAAAAGAGCTAAAGACTTATTGATTTTAATCTTTTCAAATGTTTCTTTGTTTTTTCAGAGGGAAAACAAGAGGCCGAACGAGATGACTTTGATGACACACCATTCCCCCATGGCTCCAATTGATGGGCTAGTTTGTGATTGATTTCTCTTCTTCAATGGGCTGATGGCTGCTGGGCACTAAGGGGCGGCACTCCCAGCCTGCCTCCCAGATGGCACTTAGGAGCCCCTGCGGTGTCCGACAAGAAAGACCCTCAGGGTTCTTGAAAATTTGCCACCCTAGATGTCTTTAAAACTACCCCTTGGTTATAAGATCATCTTGGCAGTGTTTTTCTGATGGCGCAAGCATATCTGAAGAAAAACACATTGTATTATGCTTTGTTGTAGTATACACATTAAGCAGTGAATCCGCTTTCCCTCCCTCTTTTGCACAGTGTTCATTATAGAGCCCGAGAGGCTGAGCTGCGTGAGGGGAGATGAAGTGAGGGTTGTGTTATTGTTGAACAGAAGATTTAAGTGTCTGGCACCACTGGAGGTGTCAGATTCAGTACACTGCATCAATGTCAAAGACAAATGTAAGAATGTGCTTAGTATGGTGGTGGAAAAAGCACAAGCTGCAGCACTAAAGCAACAAAGCAGCTATTGTTTTTCCAGGTAAATGGATAGTTTTTCCTGTTATTTGCATGTGTCTGACATAGCCTGGTGAATGATGCATCCTGTCTAATGTGTGATTCAGCACAAAATATTTTCCTCATTAAATATTTCAACAAGCACTACCGTTTCTTTCCTTTTCCAAAAACTGCCTACTGCTACAACTCTCTTGCCTCTCTGCATTTAACTAGGGAAGTATATGAGGTGTAGCATCTAACTATGAGCACTCTTCCAACTTGTTATTCTGCTTTGTAAGCAAATTGAAATGGTGGAGAATAACCTCAAAGTTTACTTTTGTATTCAAATGGCAGAAGATTAATGCGCTTCTCCGCTTTCCTGTCATATCTTGACATTTTGGAAAGCATACCCCCAACAGAGCCCATTCCTAGAAGTTTATTTTGTTTCGTGATGCTTAGCAAGATGTATCCCAGCTGTAAGTACTGTAGGAAAAGTGTGGGCAACGGGCAGTCGGTTCTTGGTGAGGGGGCGGAGGTTCAGGGTGATTTTGTCATTTGTCATGTGCGCTAAGTGAGTCAGTGAAACGGCTGGAGAACATGGGAGGTGGCTGCGGGCTCTGTCGCTGTGGTAATTGTGAGTCATTCAGGCTCAGTGAGCACAGGCCCCAGGCCTCTCTCCCAGCAGGAAGTAAAGGGAAGGGAACGATCCTCACAAGCCTGCCTTCTCCACAGGCAATAATCAGCCTGTTGCAGTGACAGGTACACCGTTTTAACCCCTTTCCCCTGGTGATACGGTGATAGAAACACACTGTTACTCCGATAAAGACCAAAGATATGAAGGGGTATTAACTAAAATCTGTGTCAGTCTTACAGTCTTACAAAACTAAAGGACTGGTGGTGACAAATCAGTGTGTTAAAGACCCATCCAACTGAGACTGCACACTATTTCTGAAATTCTGTGGATCACACAATTAAAGTATTAAAGCAGCTTTTCTAAAACTAGCTTCACAAGTGATAAATGGCCTTTGTCAAAACGAAACCACTCGTTTTTGTGGACTTCCTCTCAGATTTGTGGGGCATTTTTATTTTATAATTTTGGTTTGGGGTGGAGTTTTATTTCTGTACAACTGACAGTTTCTGTTAATTTTCAATTATGGAATATTGCTCTTGCTTTCAGATTGCTTTATGTCTAATGAACTCAGCTTCTACTCCCAGTACAAATACTTACTGGCTTTCAGATCATTTTTGTTACTTTCCAGATCAGTCTAACGGAAAAACACGTAATGCTGGATTGTACTTTCAGGACAGCCTGGGCTTTGTTTTCCACATCTATCTAGCTTCATGTTTGTTTAATTTAGTCTTTAATTGAGTTAAATATTGCTTCTATACTCGCCAACCTGCTTGTTGAGTCCTCCAACCAATCACCACAGCATATTTTGATTTATTGTGGGGTTTTTTTATCCTAACTTAAGCCCAGAAACACCTACTGACCAAGTGACTGATGATAAAAAAGATGATGGTGATCAAAGTAGAGTATTTAGCAGCTCAGGAGCCTGGTGTAAATTAAACAAGAAGTCAGAGCTACAAGCAGAGTGAATACGAATAGTTCAATTAATAAAGAAATAGCTACATTTTGAGAAACCATGTATTTTGTCCTCTTCTCCTCACATGAAAATAGAATCTTGAGTAAATAAAATGAATAACCTGACAGTGAAAATGTGTCAGTTGAGTCACCTGATAATACTTAAAACATTTGCTTGTCCAGGTGAGCTGAGAAGTTCAATATGCACTCCACTTCCCTCTGTTGATTTAAAATCTTCACTTCTAAAATGACATAAATTTTTAATTAAAGACCCAAGCAGCAGACTGTCCGTCAGTGCTTCATTCTTTTTTGGCTCCCGTCTCGTCTCACTCTTCTCCGAGTCTTCAGATGTAATATGCTCACCACAGGAGACTTCTCCGTTACATGATTAAAGTCTGAAAATGGCTGTGCCCTTATAACTAATTATTCTTCTGGTGAGTGTACATCCAAGAAGAGGTGAGGGAGAGAAAGTTAATTTCACAAGAAACAAGCTGTTTGACTCTCAATGAATAATTTACTTCGGCTTCTTGGGGGTCACCAGAGCTTAAGGCCTGCAGTAGGTGGCAAAGTCAGTACACAGAATCTTTTTACTTTTTATCTTTAAGCTATTTTCCCAATCTATCCTGTCTTTCAGCATCCTCAACCCTTTTACCTGGCTCATTTTGGACAGGTTCAGTAGAGTATGGATCCCTGTGGAACTGAGCTCATTTTGTATGCTGAGAATGGAGCTTCGCTCTGAATTGGCTATCAAATTTTTACATTATATGGTATCGACAAGTTGGCAGTGCGAGGAGGATGGAGAGTGGCAGCAGGGGACACTTTCGCCCCAGTTCTTCCCCCCTGGGAGTGGGGCGCAAAGTGAAGGCTGATGGGACACAGCTGATTAAAGCCACGGCTGCAATATTCACATCTATCTGGTAAAAACTGGAAGAGCTTTACAAGCTCAGGTATAAAAACCCTGTTTAATTCTTTCCCATGAAAGGCTGTAATCCTATATAACACACCAGTCTTTCTGCTAATTTTCCAACAAAATTCATAAACAGCTTTCAGTTTAAACAAGATTTCTTTAAAAAAAGTGACACACAATAACAGTTAATATCAGCACTGGCACACAGATTGTGGTATTTGTGCATTCGTGGCAACAGATTGTTTTGTAAATCCATCTTTTCAGAAACATTTCGTGGTCTGAATGTGTCCACTTCTGAACTGAAATCCATCCCTCGTTGCTTTGAAGATTTGTCTGGCACTGCAGGCTGCATAAAACTACAAACTGTCCAAACGGTTTGTTTTCTTATCACAAACAGCTTGGACACTCAGAAATCTGAAGTACCAACCGCCCCTGCAGGCTTCTCGCTGATTTTGGACTTTCTTGTGCTTTAACCAGTGAATGTGAGGAGGGAAGGGAAATCCGATCACAAATGCTTACTTGGGAGACATTTGACACTCAACCTGACAACAACTGAGAACTGCAGTCCATTTTCAATGAATTTGATGTAATCTGGAAATGTCAGCAGATAAACAAACTCATTGATCTTAAAACAACCTTTGAGTGAAGTGACCTCTAGAAAGACCTCTAGAAAGTACTTTTAGTAACAAAAGAGTGATCTCTCGTTAAGTTGTAAAGAAGCTACTTCCTCCAGAAACAAAACCCTGACATCGATCTTTCTCTTAATCAAGCAGCTACAGTCACCTAAAACTTTATTTCAGCAGTTATGAGACAATTTTGAAGGCACCAAGATGTCTTTTTGTGCTTTAAGGCTGCAAATCTTTCACGAATTAGAAAAGGAAAAGTTTAAAGTGTGAAACCAACACGGTCACTATAAAGTATGACTTGGATAAATGCAAAACTGCTCAAGCTGATTTTTTTTCTGGAGGAATAAAGCTCTCTGATGCTCAACAACAATGCTTTAGAAATCAATGTCTTCTGCAGAAACTTTATACAATACAAATAAAAAAAAAATGTATACAAAATTCTCTCCCTATCCCTATGGCTGTGCATTGCTTTCATTGGAAACCCCTGTAACGACCGTCAGCAGGTCTCCCCTGGACATGAGCAGCACTCTGACCCTGAAAATCATTGTACCATTACTGTCCGGCTGGAGAAGAGCACACTGGATGCCCACTCATGCAGAACTGACTGTTTACAGATTGTCAGAGAATTGAGAATATAAATGGGCTCTTGCTCACTGGTCTTATTCTTGTGTGATATCAAGCAGCTCCAGTCACGCCGTGATGAGGTCAGCATGAGCCTCGGAGCCTACGGCATCAAGGAAGCTTTGGTTTCCCTTTCTTTCTTCCACTGACAACCTGGTGTTCCCCCTTCAATAAACCCACATCCCCTGGTCCCACATCGCCTTTTCTAATATTGCTGAGATGCCAACAATGAAAAGTTCATTCAATATTGACTCTTTCCATAACGGTTTGAATTTTTACAATAAATTTAAACAACTTTTACTTTTGTCAGTTCCAGCAGAAGCTCTGTGAATTTTAAATGTCTGTTGTGGATTTTCCCATCCTTAGTTATTCATCTCTGTGTGAAACTCATCGCATCTTTATCTGGATCCCCAGGGAGTTACACCCACTCATTCCACCCGAGGCTACAAGTCGTTTCTCTTTAAGCTGTGCAGTGTAATCCACCCTTCACAATCCAAACCAACCTACAGATATTCTTTCAGTGAGCGCTCCGTCTCCCCAGCAGTCTCCCAGAGAGCAATGCCACAATAAATATTGCTGGTTTTGAGCCGACAACATATTCTGTCTCAGGACAGCTCCACGCTACACAAAGAAGGGCTGTCAGTGTGTCAGGAAGTGTGCTTTCTCTCTGCCTGTCTTTGTCTCTGCTGTCGGGCTGCTTGGAGCCAGAGGGAGGAGCTAACTGGGTGGTCAGGGGGAAGAGGAGCACCTCTGGGGTCATTCATGCTGTGGTTGTGCATAACTCCAGCTATTTTACTCTGCTGGCAGGTGGTTCAGCCCTGCTCAGCCACTTCCTCCTCATGTTTATATATTGTTTCTGTCAGTGCTTATTGTGCAGATATTTCTTTGAATTAAGCAAAAATAGAAGATAACATCCAAGCAAAATCAGGTTAAAATTTCGTAAAATTTGTGTACATTTTGTATCTGTGCAACAGCTTCTATCAATGTATTTTGAATAGAAAGGCAGAATTATAGATTTGAAGCTGGAGATGACTAAACTACGAACAAACTGAACAATTTGCTTTTTGTAAACTTGGAAAACCACAAGCAAAAGTAAAGCTACTAAGCATTACTCCTTATGGTAAGTCAATTTATCGAGTGATTTAAAGCTCGTTGTGAGATTTGGCAGCTCAAATGGCAAATATCAACCAGTTGGTTAAATACAAAAAAATCCCTTCTTTCCATCCAACTAAGGTGGTCCTCAAACAACGGTCCTAACAACGTAGATATGAAAACAGTACCTACATATCGTATTTCTTTAAAAAAAAAATCATCTCAAATGTTACTCACTCGAACTTTAGTTTGTGTAAAAAATTGTGATTATAAAAAAATTTGAGCTCAACATACATTTATTTTACTGAAACAACAGGGTTGTTTGACAGCTTTTCCCATGCCTTCACCATATTCCTGTGAAATTTCTTGTTTAATCGTTTATAAGCAGTTTCTACTTCAACATACGTATTAGTTCACTGACTTGTGTTAAAGTGGCCTAATCAGACCTGAATATTCGTGTTTGCCCGTCCTAACCCAGGTTGTTAAAAGACTGCATTCAGTTGTTCTTTCCCACGAGGTAATTACACATTGCACTGATAATCTCACCTCACCTTATGATCTTATATATATTATATATATAATTGCAGGTAAGATCCAACATTAATGGTTCAGTACTTCCTCTATGGTAACAGTGACATGACAAATGTTTTGTGTGGGATGTGAGGTACAAAGTGGAAGCTTATGAGCTCTCACAAGCACATTGCAACAGAGGACGGCAGCAGCTCACATTTGTGACTGTGTGCAACGTTAGCAGTATCAGAGTATCAGAGTTTTCTTTTTGGATTTAGATGATATTTCTGCTTATCTGGGGATGTACTCGGAGGGACGACAGGTAGCTGTAGAACATGAATCTGAGGGTTTGCGACAGGTCAAAATGGAGAGGCAAGTCTGGTGCGGTTAGAATTAGAGTCAGACAGCTTCTGCTTTTTAACCCCGCACACAAATCTTTGGCTTTGCACAGCATGTGTTTGTGTATTGTCTCACCACGCTGTCTTGTGTTGTTCCAGGCAAACTGCAGCCAACTTGGATTCAATGCTTTTTCTTGTCTCGGTTGTTGTGCTGTTCGGATTCAAGAGTGCACTATGTGGTGTACATCCCTTCTTTGTTATGCAAGGGCTCGGTGAAGCTTTAAATGTTTGAACATGATTTGTTTTAATTGATGTGCTCTGTTAAATAACTGTCCGTGCTGATGGCAAAGTCAAATTGAAGGTGATGGTAAAGGTGTAGTAAGGAAAGAAATAGCAGCACTGGAAGCTCATTTCTCTGTGTGAATTCCTCAAAGTGTAATCTTTTGTTTATACTGCAAATGCCTTGCATATGCAGAGAAGTATGGCATTTAGTCCTTTGAATATGTATGAATGTCTTCCCAGAAATTCAATCTGCAAATAGTGACAGTCTTTGCTCAGCTACAGGACTGAAATTCAGTTATCAAGCATGATGGCCTGTGTGCATCTATACAGAAAGCAATCAGCCTGAGAATAAAGCCTCTCTGTCTCTAACGGCCACAGGGAGGCTACCTGAGGATCTCTTCCAGAAAATTCTTGTGGGGAAGAGCTTCTGTGAGCTCAGCGAGGGCATGTATGAAGAGGCAAGCTCCTTCATCTGTTCCATCAGAATGATTCCGTCTGGGTGCAACACAGACATGTATGTGGTCCCGTTGATAAGATTGGTCTCATGTTTGCATTTTTATAATAAAACACTGCATGTTGGCATGTTGAAAAAGAGCGAAGCTGCATTTCCAGTAAAGGTGGAGTGAGCTTGAAACAGACAGATAATGGGCAGTCTGCTGGAGCAGTTGAGTTCAATGCCCTGTTCGAGGGTACTTTATGCTTTCATTGCTAGTTGCTCAGATTGTTGAAACAGAGAGGAGCGCATCTCATTGACCTCACCCCCCCTCCCAGATTTCACAGGCTGGTCTGGTGATTCGGATAGTCAACCTTGTCCTGTGCACCGTTCTCACAAAGTGCTGTAGTTGTACTAAATGTTGATAAACAGCTACACTTTAATATACTTGTATGCATGAATGTTTATTCCTGCAAGAAGGAGATTTGATAAACCTCACATAGG
This sequence comes from Odontesthes bonariensis, assembly GCF_027942865.1. NCBI lineage: Eukaryota > Metazoa > Chordata > Actinopteri > Atheriniformes > Atherinopsidae > Odontesthes > Odontesthes bonariensis. The sequence continues at coordinate 7,715,976 of NC_134526.1, read as the reverse complement.
TACATCAATATCTGAGAAAGATCTTTAATGTTTCCCTGTTTTAGCCTTTCAACCACACCTGCCTTCACCTCATCTTTTCTCTCATCTTTACACCTGTCTGTACCTGATTATGTGTTGTGTCATTTGTGTCCGTTCATCTTACCTCTATATGTCCTTGCTAAAAATGTAACTTGTAAATGCAAGTTATTTGATGCCGTCGACGAGTTGACAGAACAGCAACAGCTTTGTTTATTGTTTTCAGGAACAAATTCTAATAATTTGACTGCTTCTGAAATGCAACACTTTGCTGCTTTATCCTCTCTTACACACACTATATAGAAAACAAACTGCAAAATGTCAAACTGAACTCTTATGAAACAAACAACTGACCAAGAAACTAATCTAAAAAAAGACTCAGTAGTATGAAAAATAATAAGAAGCGTATTCATTGTGTTGGCTGAGCTTACTGACCTCTATCAAGGACAACAAAATTACACCAAATATCAAACTTTCATCCCAAATATTCCACAGAATATTGTCCTTAGAAAATGTTCTTTTTGAGTGCACTGGCCATTTAGTGCTTTGAACCACTGAACCAGTCAGTTTGACGAACTTCAATTATAAAAAAATTACACAAACGGCTGCCCAAAATAAACAATTTCTCAAGATGTCAATTATACAACTGAGAAGACTTCTATTATTCATAACCCTCCATTCAAATACAGAGAATTAGCATTTGAAACACATCGTTAATCACATAAGCAGCAACCAGAGTGACACCTTGTATTAATAGTCATCAATATGAGTTTCCATTTACGAAAGATTCCTGTACACCAAACCCTCTCTAAGACTTACAGAGCTATTACTACAGAAAAAAAATCCAAATTGAATTTTTAATGTAAAGTGGACGATTAGTAATCTCTGCTCGGTTGCATCATCAAAAGTTATTTAATTTCCTAATTGTTCTCTAATTTATCAATGTCACACAGCTAATGAATTACCCGAGATCTCCTGCTGAGGGATGTCATGTATGTTGGTCATAGATACTTCCTCTGGTTAGGAAGAGAAAAAGCCCACAATTAATTTCATTATCATTAGCCACAGACCCTCCGGGTTACAATAGGCTGTCGTCCTGCAACTAGCAAAAAGCTCCCTGAACCAAGACAAGTGCCCGTTAAGCCTATTCTCCCCACGGTATCCTGTTATACGACAGTTGAAAAGACCGGATTCCCCATTTTTTAAGACAGCTTGTGGTCTCCTCTTTCTAAGAGAACTGAAGAATTTGTTGAAAAGAAAGACATTATTGACTTTGTCAATAATATCTGTATGTATATTTTTCTACAGCTGCTGTCAGTTAAAAATGATTTTGCTTTACTCTGAGCTTTGGGATAAAACTTTACTATGAGAATCACAAGGTCATCCTTGAAAGGATTCCGGCACGAAGAGGCATCGAACAGCTACTCAAACTCACTTGGATGTCTCCCTCACTTATGTTTTTTTTTTTTGTGGGGGGGGGGGTTACTCTGTTCCCTGGCCTCTGTGATGACTGAGCTTCACTTGGCCCAGGGGTTTCCGAACAGAAGGATGTTTTCAAGTTTTCTCATGTGAATCATGAGCTGACTTCTCATTAAAGGCTGCTTTTTAATATGTCTGCAAGCCTACATGAAAGAGGAGTGGGTGATCTAAATTTGATTGTAGATTATGTAATGCTGGAAGTATTTATTAAGACTACAGAAAGTGTTCACTGCTTGTTTTTATCTTTCTGCAGATCTTTAACATGGAAAAATAGGAGCTTTTGTCTTCTGGGTTCCACAGTAACCACTGGGCTATTAACCTACAATAGCCCCATTGGGTGATGTTAAATATGGATAGCATGAGGGGAAAAAAAGGATTAAAAAATATTTGATGTTTTTTTGAGGAGCAAATTTTCAGTAGTTAACATATTATTTTATATAGTTTAAGATTATTACATAGTTTAAACAAATGTTTAAATAAAAAAAAATGATTATTTGAGATATTTAGTACTTTATCAGTGTTTAAGTTGCCTTTTCCCTTTACCTCCCTGCGCATTTATCGATTTATGATACCTTCCTTGCAATTATGTAGGTGACAATTGTACATTTTGTATGCTAACACTTACTAATTTAAGTGATCCAACAATGTAGACTTAACGAACAAAACGGACTGGCGAAGAGCACCGACGGCACCGCGCGTTTTGCTCGCTGTCCGCACGAGTGTCCCTTGGGAATAGTGATGGAGCACCTGCCAAACCTGAGCCAGCCGAGCAGTCAATACTGTTGTCTCAATATTTAGTAGTGAGGACACAAATTGCAGAAACACAATCAACTGCACTAAACAGAACAGAACAATCAGGAATGATTTCTGCATCTCTGCAGGTGGCATAAATGACTCGAAGTTTTCTCCTAAATGGGACACAGACACTTATACAACCTCGTGACGGTGGTACAAGGTTTGACATGGATAATTCTATTGTAATTCGGAGCAAGATGCATGACGACCCGAGCAAGACTTTTTCCACACTCCCACTCTTTTTCTTACCAAGCAAGCGGTTCCGTTGAGGAGGAGCAGGATAAAGCCGCGGTTGGGACGCATCATTCCGGCGCGTAAAACTCACAGCTCCCCCTCCACGGTACAAAAAATATATAATATATAGATAGATATAGATACGAAAAAAAGAACTCCCGTAGATAGGCTTTTTCCTCTTTCAGGAGGACGGTCTTCCTATGGCACCGGAACCCTCTCGGCTTACGCACGGTTCCATATCCAAGACAGGCTGAAATGCTGATTCCACGAACCAAAAAGAAAAAAAGCCCCCAGGAAACCACTTGAAGCGCCCCAGTTCAGTTTGTTCTTTCACCCCAATCCCGTGTTTGAGTCACATTAGTTGTGGTGTGAGAATTCCATATATATGCAGAAGGCTGTTATCATCCATTCAAAAAAAAGAAAGAAAAGAAGAGAAGAGATCCCAGCTCAGAGTGAGATGACTTCAGCGGGAGGTGGGTTGATCATGTCTGGTCACTGATGACAGTGGAGATCCTGGAGGGATGGAGCTGCAGACTCCTGCATAAACTGAGCGATGCTGAGACCGGCAAGAGAGAACAGACGAGTTTCTTTTCTCCCCCTCTCCCTCTCCCTGTGTGTGCCTTATGTATATCCCCTCTTTCTCGATCACTCCCTCCTTTGTCTCAGTCCCTCTCCCCTATCCAACCTCTTCCCCTCTTTTAGATACTTTTCCATTTACTCAATTAATCCAGCATTCAATTAAATAAGAAACAACAGAATAAAACACTATGAAACAATCACCTGCTTTTAATGTTTTTGGTTTTTTTTGTCCTTTTGTAGCACTTTTGCCCCTCTTTTCTATACCAATACCAACATTTCTCACATCAGGTTTTCAACCCAGGACAGCTTATCTCATTAATCTGACAACTCCGTGGGTATTAGTCACCAGCAACCCTGTCATGTTTAATCATCACTGTGCGGATGAAAATGATTGATTGTGGAATACCAGATCTTACATCACAAACTTAGCTGTCAGATTGTACCTGAAGATGTTTAGGCTGAGGTTTGCAGCTCCAAGAATTTGCTCCCAAGTCTGCCTGTCACATACGCTCACATCATACACGTTACACTCAGAATGTTTGTCCTCCCCACAGACCAGCTATCACTGTGGAGCCCTTCTGGAGAGTATTAACACAAATGGTGAGCTCAGATGAACTGCTGACCGTCACCTCAGTGAGGTGTGATTAATAACGACTTTCTTCAATAACAAACAGTTCATTAGGAACAGCTTAATGAACTGCATTGCAAGACATCACTACGCAGGTTGCCTAGCTCCCAACAGCTTCATTTCAGCTTAATTAGACTCAGATGAGTTTTACCCATTCTGTCCTCTATCTGTCCTAATGCTCAGATTTATGTTGCTGCAGCTCTCACCAAAGAAGACCTGGTCTGTAGCCTTCTGTCTGAGGGTCAGAACCTTTTCTTAAGAACCTTTTCTTTCACTCTTGTTTTTTCCTAGTGTTTTCTCTGCATCTGCTAATAATGCATTAGGTGTTATCTAACTGTGGGGCAGTAAAAGGGTTAACTGATCTCTGATCAAGGGTTAATTGGCTCCACAGGCCCTTTACTGACGGACCTGACCCCTGTGGGTGCAGGTTCAGCGCTGCAGGTTCACAAAAGTGGATGAGGCTATTTTGATCTACGGAGAAAAAGAATTTGGATGCCAGAAATACTTACAGACTGCTGTCTATCTTGCCTGTGCACGCACACCTACAAAATCCAAGCACGTTCACATTTGGATGCAGGAGGTGTTGATGGAAGTTGGGAATGGACTTGGAAGATTGCTTAATGTCTTTCCATCTTTCTTTTTTATGAGATCGTTTCAAATGTTAAACATGCCTCTGTATATTTTGAGCCAGCCTCTTCCTTTCGCTAAAGTATCAGCTAGATCTTTGGGAGCGGAAACAGCAACCTATAAAGGGATATCCGCTCCCAGTCCCACAATCTGAAGAAGCAGCAACCGTAATAAAGCTCCTTTTAAAGCGGGGCACGTTCATTTATACACACACTTTTACTCCTGCACATAATCATGGAGCTATAACTCCGTGAGTATGTTCTCTAGGGAACAGCCAAACAAACGACTGCTATTTTTTACTCACTTAAAATAAAAAACATTGTGGATGCTATGATACCCATCATCCGACACTCAGGACCGACTTATCTTAATGTTGTTTCACAGACGACTCACATCAGCATGACAAATAGGAATGTGCGCTTGTATATTTCCTTTTTATTCTGCTCTCCTGCCAAACCACAACAATTGAGCTCAATCATTTCATTGCTTGACACGTAATCCCATTTCACAGTATAATTCAGTTTGAATGAGGAGCTGCAGGCAACAGACAGCTTGGTAAAATGGCACAGAGTTGGGCAGCAGTTTATAGATGAGTGTTGGCTGACCTCTAGTGTCTAAAATCTCTCCTACACCCCCCATGATGAAGGCAAAGGTTTGTAGTGACATCTGTCATTGGGTTAAGGTCAGTTAAAGAACAAGTTCACTAACACAATCTTATGTGTGGTAATGTGCACATATGTTGGACAAAACTGTGAACATATTTTGAGAAACTGATCTTTGAAGCCTCCTATCAACCTACAAACAAGGAAATGTAGATAGATAGATAGATAGATAGATAGATAGATAGATAGATAGATAGATAGATAGATAGATAGATAGATAGATAGATACTTTATTGATCCCGAAGGAACTTCAAGCATCCAGTAGCATAATAAAACAGTAAACATGTTTATACAATAGTAAACACTTTAAAAACAATCTAAGAATTTAAAAAACTGTTTAAGAATATAAAATATAAAAATATAAAGTGACCAGTGAAATTCAGAAGTGCCAACACTGAGAGCTGTTGTACAGCCTGATGGCCAGAGGAACAAAAGAGTTTTTCAGTGTGTTGGTGGAGCAGGACTGAGACAGCAGTCTGCCACTGAACACACTCCTCTGTCTGATGAAGGTGTTGTGCAGAGGGTGATGGGCGTTGTCCAGTATGGACAGCAGTTTGTCCAGGGTCCTTCTCTCTGCCACTGTCACTAGAGAGTCCAGCTCTGTGCCCACCACTGAGCCAGCTCTCCTCACCAGTCTGTCCAGTCGGGCAGAGTCCCTCTTCTTGCTGCTACCTCCCCAGCAAACCACAGCGTAGAAGAGGACGCTGGCCACCACAGACTGGTAGAACAGCTGCAGCAGTTTTTTGCAGATGTTGAAGGACCCCAGCCTTCTCAGGAAGTACAGACGGCTCTGTCCTTTCCTCTGTACAGAGTCTATGTTAGCTGACCAGTCCAACCTGTCATCCAGCTGCAGCCCCAGATATTTATATGTCCTGACCACCTCCACATCGACCCCCTCGATGGACACAGGTTGGAGCTGTGGTTTCTTTCTTCTGAAGTCCACCACCATCTCCTTGGTCTTGGAGGTGTTCAGCTGTAGGTGGTTGGACTTGCACCACCCCACAAAGTCCTCCACCAGGCTCCTGTACTCCCCCTCCCGTCCATCCTATCACAGTGTCATCTGAGTATTTCTGCACGTGGCAGAGCCCAGAGTTGTACTGGAAGTCAGATGTGTACAAGGTGAAGAGGACGGGAGAGAGCACAGTCCCCTGTGGTGCTCCGGTGCTGCTGACCACAGTGTCCGACGTGCAGTTCTTCAGTCTGACGTACTGTGGTCTCTCTGTGAGGTAGTCTGTGATCCATCTCACCAGGTGTGAGTCCACCCTCATCTCTGTCAGCTTGTCTCTCAGCAGGAGGGGCTGGATGGTGTTGAAGGCGCTAGAGAAATCAAAAAACATGATTCTCACAGCACCGCTCTCCTTGTCCAGATGAGAGTAAGAGTAAGTAGTCAGAATTGAAAGAATAACAGAAATGCTCATTCCTTGGCGCTGTGATGCACCATAAAATGGGTTTTCATGGTCCTTTGTGAAGCTGTGTGTCTGTTGTTGTGCTCTCTTTTTACAAGTGTGATCCTATTTCGTTGGCATTTTTTAAGATTAGTTTTACATTACAAGCCCACAGCTGAGGTAATAGCAATGGACACAATATTTCATTTTCCAGAGATTAGAGTATCATATCCAGAACAACAATGTTCCAACAAATGTACGAAAGAGGAGGATTTCAAGACCTTACACGACTTACAGATTCAGTTCAGCTAGCGATGCAGCGGATTAGGTTGTAGTTGTAGCTGAATGACCGATCGGTCTATTAATAAAACTGATTTACTTTCATTTGTCATTATTTAAAGGCAATGAAATATTGTGGAGGAAAAAATTCCAGGTGGACACGATTTTCAACCGGTTTTGAAAAATTTAGAAATACAAATTTGATAATAATGCCAAAACTGAACAGCTATTGGATACCTGACCAGTTATTTTAGTTTATGCTGAAGGTTATCATGGAAAGAGGGGAGTGTTCGGTTGGTTGCAGTCTGCAACGTCACCACTAGATGCCGCAAAGTCCTGCACCCTGCTGCTTACGCGTGTTAGATCTCAGGATAGTCACGCAGTGTTTTGGTCAAAAACGTTAAATGTAAGCCTTCACATGTTTTTTGTTTCATTCGACATAATAAACTTTTTGGTACCTATTAACTTTATAATGTGTAATCGAAAGTAGCAATTTTACTGTCTGTCGAAATCTTTTCGTCAAATGCTGTCCCATTCATCCCCTGAAGCCCCCAGATGTTCCTGCATCAGGGCTCAAACAACGCGCAAGCCCAAATGATCCCAGCATCAAAGATGAGTTTGACTACAGCCTGATGCCCATCCACGTTATTGTCCACATTTATCCAAACAAAAACAATCAAAGTAACAGTTAATATTTCAGACAGCTTTTTATATGTCCAGGCGTCTGCAACTCGGAGATCCTTCTTTCATTTCCTTATTTTCAATGAAAAGTTAGTTTAGAAATCGTGTAATCAGAAATGCTTCATGCAAAGCAGAGTAATATGCGGAAGATTAGTCACACCTGCGGGCAATTTACACTTCCACAGCAGCCGTCCGTGGGCATTGTGCGATGTTAGGTGTTTATTTGCACTAAGAGTTTACCAAATTTGATCGTCTGGACTTTTGCCAATGTATGTATCGAGACACTTTCTGGCTTTGTCATATTGGTCTGGGGGTTGATTACTCGGAGGTTGCACAGGTGAGTTGCACGAGCTTTGTCATTTTTGTTGGATGGTCGTTGGGTGCCGCTTACACCTGCATTGCAGGTGTTTCAACTGTGCATTAAGTGGTGGTTTATGCTATCCTCTCCTCCTCTTTCACTCCTCATGTGAATGACATGTGTCCAGTGTTAACAATTAACTACCAGGTATTTATATTTAACTGTAATGTGCTCGCAAGACAGCATTAATATAATTTGTGCAGCATTGAACCCATAAATATGAATGATAAGGCTGTGACAGCTTTTATGACTCAGCATGAATGTTTTCCTCGAGTTGCACATAAGATTTTACTTTTAGACTGACCAATGTCATGCAGACTCCAAGGTGTGCATGAATCCCGATGTGATTCAGGAGCCAGCAGCGGCCGCTGCGGCCACTGTGAGGCGCTGTAACCAAAGGGAACTCTTTAGGCTCTGAACAGTTCTTGCTCTATGGAGACTCCACCTGCATACATGTCAATAACCATCTACTAGATTTGATGTCTGACAGTGTATACAAGCTGTCGTCGTTTATTCACTGCAAATTTTTTTAAATCTTTTGAGACACACTTTAACTTAGGAAATTACATCTATTTCTGGCTTGTTTCGGATATGCAGATGGTTTCAAAATTGAAGTCTGGTTGATCTGGCTTGTTTCAGTCTGACTCCTTTGAATATGCTTGTTGAAAGAATAGAACACAACTGTAACAAAGGAGCAGGAAAATTCCCTGTAAAGAAATGACAGGCAAACACCTCGAGTTATTTTCTCCCTTAACCACCTTGTTTTCAGCTCTCCCCCACCACTCCTTACCACCCAGCCTTGATCTTTAATCTTCAAAGATCAAAATATACGAGGCACTTCAAGCTAACAATAGACTGATTGATCCCCACAAGCTGCGCTGTGACAGTGCAGCCAGTCACTGTGTCCCCTGCTAATCGATGGCTTTCTAGAGAAAAGAGCAGGGAAGGAGGAGTTATTACGGATGATGGCTGTGCGGGGGAAAAAATTTGATCGAGAGATGAAGGCAGGTTTAAACGTGGATTTAAGGATGAAAAGTGTTCTGGATAGATGAGGAGAATGAAATCACCAGCTCTGGGGAGGTCTATACATTCAGGATCTAGTAATCCCACACAGATCCCTCTTTTCTTTATGTTTCATTTCCTCCATTTTCCCCAAAGAAAAGAAAGTCAGTGCTCTTTGATTTATGGGACAGTCCCAAAAGTGCCAGTCTTTTCCATCAGTTTTAAAAATGCCTCTGTTTTTGATACCTTTGTGTATTTTCCTTCTCTCATTTCCACTCACACTTTTTGACAAGATGAACATTTTCCTCCCAGCTTCATCCTAAGATCTCATGTGAACTTCACAGGGTTAATTGAGTTGCTGAAGGGAAGAGACACACATTTGGAACTTGTCAGTTTATAATTTCCCTTCTCTTTTTTTCCCTCCTCATTGAGGAATTGTTACCTAAATGATTACTTCCAGACCATGACAAGGAGACTCAGACACAGAGGCCAGTTCCATTCAAATGTTGCTCCAAATCCTTTTAGCTGCGCTCACGGTGTAGCTGTCAGGAAGGATTTCTAGCCAGTGTGTCACTCCAGCAGTTCTGTTGGAAGTGAAATGGCATGATAGCTAATGGATATTCTGTTTTGAGCTTTGTTACAACGCACAATACCCAGTGAATTCATGTTTTTCCCCTCTTCGTTGTATCCAGGGTCACAAACTATGTCCAGCTGTAGAGGACTTCAGTTCATTCAGTGACATTTCTAAAACTTTTAAAGATTTTACAGCTAATTGTCATTTTGTTGTTGTTTGGTAGCTGTGAACATACATCTATAGATAATGGCTTTATATGTATGCTACTATAGCATTTTAATAAAAACACAGAAAGTCTGCAGCCTGGAAAGACACAGAATTAAAATTTTTTTGCTACGAATTGACCTACTGTGAACTAAACTACTGTGAACGGTGAAGTAAAGTCAGCCGGCAGGAAGTCATGTAAACCATATAAAACTTCATGAATAAACTGCTCTGTTCTGAAAGGTCATGAAGATGGAGACAATAATGAATGAGATTACAGGTTTTTCTTTGTCTTAAAGGGGAGAGGCGAGAAAGTGTTCAGAGTGATGTGTTTCAGTGTGGGCTGTGAAAATTCCTCAAACCTTTTAGGTTTATAAAACTTGTGGGAAAATGTTAGAAATGCTTTGTCACCAAAACTGAAACCAGACTGTTACCCACAGTTTGCCAAAACACTGCTTTAACTGCAGTAGCAACTATTTTAGTAAGTAATAAAGAAAAAGATCTCAGTGGCAGAGTTTGAATTAAAGAGACAGAACATCTGAGCTTTGCACACGTTGTGATCAGCTCTGATCAGTGACACCGCTGCGCATGCTGATTTATCCTCAACCTTTTGTTTGGGTAAAAGTGATCTTGACTAAAGATCTGCGGTTCTGTTTTTCTGAACAGCAGGAGGGGTGAGAGGGACTGAATTTTAACACCTCTAGATATCAACTGTGGCACTTTCGTCTACCCTGCAGTTTTTAACCTCCCTCTAATACTCAAAATAAACATCTCGAGGAGTCCAGAGGGCCAGCTTAGGATTTCCCACTGAGAGGCATGACGTCCACTTACACTCCCTCTCATCTTTATCAAATGACACAGTTTAAACCCATCTGACTTTTTTTGTAACCTCTGACCTTAAACAAGCCACTTGGTCCCCTTAAAAACATTTCCTGGACTGTCGGAGCGCGGTGCCTCAGGGGCTCAGCATGAATACGTTTGCACTTTTGTCAAAAGTTCTTCCATCGTAGATCTGTTAGCACTGGGGTTTACTTAATCAGCATGAGTGATGGCTATCAGAATTAGTTAAGCAGCAGTGAAAAGTAGAAGCTGTGTCACAGGGTCACGTGCCACTGTTCTCTAATGAAAGCGGTTTGTGTTGCTTAACATATCCATCACCAGAAAAGTAAGATTCAAGGAGCTCCTGTTAAGAGTTATTATGGCCCATTCATTTAAAAATATAGTCTACATTACATCCTGCTTTGCTGTGCTCAGATGTAGTATAAAGGCTCATATTGATTTAGTATCATCTTCTGTCGAGGTTCCTTTTTTATCTGAAATAATACCTAAAAATGTTTTAACTGTTTTTCTTTTACATTTAATAAATATACACTTAAACTGCTTGGTCTTGTTTTAGGAACATCAGAGGTCTGTTTGTCTTTTGATATGGTAGAAAATCATCATATTAAAGAACAAAAAGGTATTTTTGAAAAGTCATCATATAATGGGAATCTTTCATCTCACCTTTTAAAGGATCATCAGTCACCAGATCCTCTCGCTTGTCTAATGCTATCCCAGAGAACAAGTGAGGCTTTGTTGTGGTCATGCAGCTTCCTCTTTTTGTCATCCACACTGATAACAGAGAGGCCTGCAATATGTTTAAACCTATATATAATCTAAGAGCTTCCTTTCAAACATATTGTCCACAGCAGGTTGTTCCATATGGTCTCTATCTCTATTTTTGAGAACGTATTGTGGTCTCCTCCAGTTACACAGTTTTAAGGTCACATCAGAATGGATACACCATAAGCTGAGATGCTCTGAGAATCTGAGAGACCCACAGGAAAGGCTATCGGGCGGCTGCAGGGGTGTCCGACTTCAAGGCCTTTCAGTTGGACCTGCGTCACAGGCCACAGTGAGGTGGGCAGAACAGCAGGGTGCCCTCAGGGATACGAATGACAGGGACTCTTTGAAATGGGTTGGGTTGCAGCTCTGTGGCTGTGTGACCCTCCCAGTGCCCCACCCTACTTCCACACATCACATATGGACTTCTATGGAAACTACCCCGGGAGCGCCGTGGCTCCCAGGTTGTGGTGGTGGTGCAACCCGAGAGCAGCTGTAGCAGCCTGTCAGACCACTGATGGAGTCTTCCCATTGGTCCAAACAGGAAGCAAGTGTGACCCTTGAAGCCCCGGGGTCATATATGCCTCTTAGAAAAGTGACAATTAGATTAGTGTCTCATGTAGGCCAGACGGCCTTGGGATCCCATAAACAGACACATTCACGCAGGTAGAACTGGTCTGGGAGCACTTAAACTTGCCGTTCCACATGCACCATCAGAAACATGTTTTTCTAACGTCTTTGTTCTGCTGAAAGCAAGCTTGCTGTGGCTTTCCTTGTTACGTTCAAGATGAAGTCAGCATGTTCCGTTTTATGATGGGGAATCGATATTTTATAGTGTACTTATCTGTCTTTAGTGGATGAGACATCCAGTTCGCCTGCCTGCTCTCTCTATATTTAGCCAAGCTTTAATTAATCAGTTTATTTATTTTTGCAGTTTCTGATTAGAACACTAGCAGACGCACGCCTCTGCTTCAGGGAGACGCATGGAAACAGTGTTTTATGGCTTTTCTCGCTGCTGCCCTTTATCTACCTCCGTGTTCCTCTCTGCCTTATCTTTTTCTTTCTTGCTCTTTCTCTGCTGTCTGCTCTCTCTTTCTGAGATGACAGCACACTGCCATCACTTTTGCAGACTTAAGAAAAGATGATTTGACAGATTTAATGCCTCTGGAGCCAGTTTGGTTGTCTGGTCAAATCATTTTGTGCCCACGATTGCATCTGCATGCATATCTTATGCGTGCACATTAATGTGTACTGTACATGTACTGTATGTGAGTCTGTGGTTAAATAAAGTGCATGGAAGCATGTGGCTGGCTCAAAGGAGCAGTGGTGCATACTCTGCCATCATCAGAGCCAGGAGCCAGCTCTGCTTTAATGGCTGCCATAATTAAAAAAGCTTTTAAAGAAGGGTGCGTCATGAAAGGGGCCAAGGTGGGGGTGGTGCTGCTGGTTTCAGAGCAGAGGAGCGATCGGCACTTTGGTTGTGTATATCGCACAAATGTCAAAAAATGTCATGTCTTCTGACTCTATGCCAGACTTTCAAACTGGAATATGAGGAGCCTGCCCCTGCTGAATGGCGTTTTTCTGAAATGTTTTGTGTATATCTGAGCAATGTCTACTGATTATTCTCTTTTTGCTCGTGTTCTACATTCAACCAACGCCTGAGAAAAATGTGTTTTCAGCTGCTGAATGTGTCACTGTGCTGAAACTAGCTTTTTCAAGGAAAACTTAATCATTAGAGCTGTGAGAGTGAGCCAAAAGGGTAATAAACGGAGCTGAGCAACAAAGTAATATAACCTCTAAGATCTCTAAAGTATTCCAAAACAGGGCACCAGAGTAACATTTTGCATTGATTGCACTACTGAACCTAACTTTTGTTTTGCTATTTTTGGGAGTCGGGGTAACTGTTTATAAGTTGAGACGTATTGCAGGCCTCTCTGTTATTAGTGAGGATGACAATAACTATGGTAACTGTTTGCCCCCAAATCTTTTTCACTGACTTGGTGCTGTTTAATTTCTCCTTGTTTGAATCACAGCACTAACAAGATGATCTGTGATTTAGATTTAGTAAAAAGCAACTTTTCTTTGGCTAAATTATAATCATCTTTTATTGTCTAATCTGACTACAGGAAGCTGATGATATTCATTACCACAAGGAACGATCCAGTTATTAGCCAAAAGTGTCAGTTGTTGCTGTTTTGTAATACATCTGTCATATTTAAACCTTAGCTACACTGAAGCCAAGACACTGGCAGGAGGGCAGCAAATATTATTTAGGTTTTAGCAACAGAAACTCCAAAGGTTTGGGAACAAAAACTATGTAATTATGCTTTTAAAGATCGTGGTTTTGCTTAAGATGCACTTTGATACTACAAATTGAAAATATATGCAAAAGGGTCCCTAATGCACAAAGGGATGTATATGATTTTAAGTAATCGAAAAGCTGATTGCTTTCAAGTGCCCGATTAGCAAAAATATTTTAGATGATGAAATAAAACAAAGCAGATTATTTACAGAGCTTTGAAGAAAAGCATAGTTTATCATGTAAAATTTCCTCACAGACACAGTAAGGAGAGTAAATTGGTGTTAATGGCTGAAAAATTATTAAGTTTACTTAAAGGAGAATTTAGATTTATATTATTTAAAATGATTTCTGAGAAACACTGAAAATAAGCATCATCTGTGACAGTGATTAATTCTAAAAGTTTGTCATAAATCTTCTCATGTAAAATATCAACCTTCAAAACATTTACATATTCACAAATGTAGTGGAGTTAAAGGTACACTCTGTGCATTTCCACTTGCTTTGAGTGGAGGTACAAAGCACAAGACATGAACAGTAGAAAACACCTGCAGAAGCTTGTTTTTCTATAGCTTGGGGAGTCAGAAAATGTATGCTGATGTAAAGCAGAACATAAAAGTGCTTCGGGCTGTTTTCAGCAAAGATTATGACCTCAGCAAATGAATAACTTAGTCATCTAAAAGATTGTACCTGATGGTTATGGTAGCATCCACCGGCCACTTGTGCATAATTAAGTCAACATTTTCCAACTATTCAGACAACATTATAGTAATTGCCCAAATTGTCCTTCTACTGTATACTTATGTAATTATACTAAACCATCCCTGATACCAGGAGCTGGTGTGTTTGCATGTTTAGAAAACATTTAATTTGATGGCAGTGGTGTGTAACACCATGGCCGAGGATGGAAACAATTACACGACTCCGACATACCCCCAGTGATAAAGGAGGTAGTCTGTGTTCTAAACACACTGGAAAGCATAAATATTCATAAGAGCCAGGAGAAAGGTCGAAATAGATGCTAGAATAAATGGGTTTAGGAGGTTTCCTTTAGTTTGAGTCATGATGGAGGAAATGCTTGGAGCAATGCGTAGCTGCTGGTCAGTATTCAACACAGAAGTTTGTATTGTATTACAGTCCGGCTGAGACATTAAATTTAGCTGATTTTGGCTATTTTATCTAAAACAGATTTTTGAATGAGATGCTGTTGGCTATGTACAGTACAGGCTGTGCTGTGAAAAAAACAATCTGTAGGTGTGTATGCAGGAGTTCTGTGAGCTTTTGGATGTGTGGTTGTGATTAGCTGGGTTCTTAAGCCCCCCTTCGCCCCAGAGTTGTGAAAACATTTGAAAACACTTCATTTCCTTGGCTTGAAATGAAGAGCATCCTGATTCTCACCCTTTCGCCGTCTTCCCCATGAAGCTAAACGATCCCACTCTTTCTAAAGTCCAGCTGAGCGATCTGCGTTATTGTGGCCTCTGGGGTCGTATAGAAGAGGTCAGAGAGTTAAACGGCTCTGAGCCTGGTGCACACAACTTCTGTGCCCCAGAGTTTATCTCCGCTGAACCTATTGAATATCACCAAGGGGAGGAAAACACCCCTTTGTTTACTGCTGCACCCAGAGGTAAGAGCAGCGACGTGGGGGAGAAGGTGAGACTTTTGAGTTCAGGCACAGGTCAGTCAGAGGCTGGAGGTTACAGGTCTGTGTGCTTGACTTATTCAACGTCCACACTAGTTATATGTACTTAAATTTGATTCACATTGAGCTACAGCTGTCAAACTTGTAAATGTATCCTTCCTATAAATTTAATAACTGCTTATATATAGTAGACGTGTGTATTGTCATTAGTATTATTATCATCATCATTGTATTTGTTTGGTATCTCATTCAATCTTATCGGTACTCCCATCATAAAGCATTGCCTATTTACAATATACATGTCATGTTTTTAATTTGTGCAGTCTCATTTATTGTAGTTTGTTTGACTTTAAAATGACTGGCAATGAAAATCTAATCTAACTTATTGCTCCGTCATTACACATAGTTTAGTTTGTTTTTCTATGCCCTGTTATCTGCTGCTGAAATGACCCTAATTCCCTGTGGAGATCATTAAATATTAATTTGAACTGATGTTGCACTGTGGCATGAAGTTGATGGAGCATATAGGAGAGGTGGACCCCTGCGTCCTGTTCCATAAACGTGTGGCTGGATGGGCGGAGGTGTTCAGGTGGGGGCAGACTGAGTCTCCTGTCATCAGAACCAGGTGGGGGCAGTGGGGGTTTCAGGAAAAAAGCAGGCAGGGGCACAGGATCTGAGCAATTACATTATTTGGGTTACTGGGGAGCTATTTATTTGCCTGGTTTGACATATTTCTGTTGACCTGGGGAGCTGTGCTGTATGGAAAAGCGATAGCGCTGAAGTGTATTTATTTGTTCTACAGGCAAAGCAGCCAAACAGAATAAGTCTGGGGAAAAAAAGAAGACAATTTTCCAAGTTTTTCAAAGGGTCGTGCCTTCACATTTTGTCCCAGCATGCTGTGCACTGAGTCCTGTGGAGTTGTAGGTGGTGGAGAGGACATGTCCTCCATCTGCCTGTGAAACTTCCCGGACCACAACGTGATACTGGCAACTAACCAGTGGTGAGATGAACAAAGGTTCAGTGCCCAATCATAACCATCTGCCTTTAAAGTGTCAAATGTTTCGAAAGCACAGTGGAAGTCATCTCTCTGACATCGATATTTATTGACAGAGAGCTACATGCTTTTCTGGATAGCTTAACCTGCTTTTGTGAAAATTTAAACAAAAAAAGATGCCCAGTACAGTTTCAGATACTCATCTGTTTATTTCTGTCAGCATATCATCTGCCTCTCTGGACTTCTATGTGGGTTTACATGTATATACTTTCACATATTTCCTCCAAGCTGCAACACAACCGCTAAAGTAAAGCGATATATAAAGTCTGAAGAGCTGTCCTATCCTTATCGTTTTCATCTTTGTCACATGCACAGACATGCACTCCCCCTGAGTGCTAATGTTGACCATGTGTATGTCTGGCAGCTATTTTAAACTCTAAACCTTTGCCCTTGAACTGTCCTCAGACCAGTCCTGGGTAAATATCACTAATCCAGCACTCATGTAGCTACAGAGGACACAGAATCAATACAGCTAAGTGCAGGTATTATTCTCCAATATTATGAGCTGTTTATATGCGTAATTTGCTCTATTTATGGCATTTTCTGTTGTCTGAAAAATGGAATATGTCTTTTACATGGTGAGGATTCAGCCTGCTGTATATCCCATGTCATGTCAGGCATGAAACTGGCTCAAAGGATAAAGTTAAGCATGATGACTGCATCCAGATCCAGCAGAGATGCTCTTTTGGTGGCTACCAGTAACAGATCACAGGTGGATTACCTGCTGAGCAGCATGACGGGACATGAAATGATTCACTTTTGTGTCCTAATGTCAGTCCAGGGATAATGTTTTGTCTTGTGATCATGAGCAGCTCTGGTAGAAGAGAACTCGACTTTGTGGGGTAGTGCATGCACAGTATTTGTACACATAAATGTGCCGAGGCTGTGATGCTACTGACCAAACCAGAACTGCGCGGTGACTGATGGGAAAAAGTTGTTTGTGAGAAGCTTTCTGATGGGATCTGAAGTTATGGAGGCACTTTGTCACCCTGAGACTCATTAGGTGCTCATGATGCTGATGGTGACTCGCAAGAGATTGATTAATCAACATAGCAAAAATCAACTGCAATGTGGCTATGTTCAAAGAATATTAAGAGGTTTTAGAGTCATTTGATTGCATTCAGGGCATGGGGGCGCTTTATTGCTGCAGGACACACTTATCAACATAATTTTGCATTGGCAGCATATGCCCCTAATTTACCAATTTCTGTCACGACTTGTAATCCTTCTCATCACAGTTCATTTATCCTGTTTGTTGTTCAGCCTCTGTTTTCCTCTGGAGTGCATCTTAATCCAAAACAGGAGTTTTATTAATGAAAGATACATTGTTATTCCTCATCTTATTTAACTGACATTCACTAATCTTTCTTACATGTTTTGTCATAAAAAAGGCTGTTAACTGCACAGCCGGATAGGCAGCTATTCGTATTTAGAAGTGCAGTCATAACAGCCTTATAACATCTGTTAGGTTCACGTGATTTCTGATTGTTGCTGTATTTGGGGGCTTCATTGTCTTCAAGAGTTAACCATGTGCAGTGTGGAATTATAATCAGACTCTAAAACATTCTTAACTCAATTTATTTTAGTCAAAACTATCCATCAAATTATAACTGCATTCAGTTTAATGTTGACTTATATTGTGTCTGACTTCCTAATGCTTTGTATAGGAAAAAATACATTTATCATTTTAATTCTTTATCTAGACCAGAAGAGAAGTATGAGTGTCGTGTCACAACTGGAAAACATTTACCGTAACATGTTGAAATATGATATGCTCATATTACGACTGCTGTTAAGGTTGTTGGCTCTACAGGCTGTGATGGCATTACCCTGAATTCAAACGGGTAGGAATCCTGCTGGCATTGACTGCTAGTTGACTTGGGCTTCTCAGGCTTATTTTTTGTTTTACCTGTTAATAGCAGCAGCTGTATTCTGATAATCCTCAACATTAAAACAAGTCACACAATGTTGAGTATCTCAATGCAAAAACTGATATGGAGTAGCTCAAGGAGCACAACACTGGGACCAAAGCATTATCCTTATTTCCAAAGTTCCCATGATGTAATTCCATCAAGTATCCCCACCCTGTAACCCACAGGACGTGAAGGTTCTGTATCTGATTGTCCAAACATCAGAAGACTCATCCTCTTTCTATGCCCTGATAGGTCAGAAGTATTTTAGAGGCTGTGTAACTGTAAATAAAAACAGAATGCTATAAATTGGTAATTGACATAGAGCCAATATTTAATTCACAATAGAACATAGAAAACACATCACATGTTGAAATTAAGACATTTAACTATTCCACAAATATTTCAGCCCATCTTGAATTTGATGGCACCAACACATCTGACTAAAGTTAGGACAGGGCAACAAAAGGCTGGAAAAGAAAGTGCTACCAGCAAGAAGTAGCTGGAGAAACATGTTGCTACAAATTATGTTAAATGGTAACAGGTCAGTAATGTGATTGGTTATGAAAAGAGCACCTTAGAGAGGCAGAGTCTTTCAGAAAGAAAGACGAGCAGAGTTTCCGCATCTGCAAAAAAAAAAAAAAAAACAGTATTAATAAATCTGGAGACAACTCTGTGGGACAAGTCCAAAAATCCATATGGATGTCTGTGATCTTCAGGCCCTCAGGTAGCACTCCATTAAAAACAGACATGATTCTGACATGGAATGGACTGCATGGGCTCAGGAATATTTCCAGAAATCACTGTCTGTGAACACTATTCACTGCCACCCACAAATATAGCTTAAAACTCTATCATGCAGAGATGAAGCCACATATGAACATGAACCAGAAACACCACTGTCTTTACTGGGCCAAAGGTTATTTTAAATGGTCTCAGAAAAAAAAAAAAAAAAATAGAAGACCGATGAGTGGAAATTTGAAATTAGTTTTGGAAGTCATGGACGTTGTTCCGTCTGGACTAAGGAGGAAAGGGACCATCCGGCTTGTCATCAGAGCTGGATTCAGAAGCCTGCATCTGTGATGGTATAGGTGGGCATTAGTACCCATGGAACTGGAAACGTGCACATCTGGAAAGGCACCATCACCGTGCTGAAAGATGACCTGCAGATTTCAGAGGAAGATTTGCTCCCATTCAGACAACGTCTGCATATTTTAGCAAGACAAAACTTAACTACATACTGCATCTATTACAACACCATGGCTTCATAGTAAAAGAAGAAGAGATGCAACACAGCGACCCTACCAAACTTCTCATGAGATGTGTTGGTGCAATCAAATTCAAGATGAACTTGTATTTTTAGATCAGAATAAATAAAATGTCTCATTTTCAAAATTTGATGTTTTTATATTTTATTGGGAATATAATATTGGTTATTGATATATACAAATGTTCTGTCTCTTTGTGCAAATAAGAGAAAATGGTATGTCATCGAAAGTGAAACTTTCAAAGTGAACAGATCAGATGAGTTCCTCTGTTTACAGCTCATATACCAGTTAGTGACATTTAGGGTCTTTATTAGCACAAAGAGGCGACACTGATGTTTTATTTACAAACTAGAGCGTCTACTCCTGTCGGTAGAGGCAAGCCTATTCGTCAAGGTGATCCATCACTAGCAAGATTTCCTACACCTTCTTATCTGGTGTCATTTAGGTCAAAGCCTCTGCCCTGCTCTCGCAACTGTGCTGCTCTGTCCCATGATGGATGGTGCAGAGGGGCAGTGGTTGTGATCCACAGAAACGCAAGTTTCCTGAAAGAAACCTCCTGCTCCTCCGGCGCCACAAATCTGAAGCAGCAGGAATCAAGTGAGTGGCATTAGCTGTGTCCACTGAAATGTGGTGTAACACAAGCTCTTGTTACTTTCAGACTTTTTATAACGGACGTAAAGAAAAATGGCCTTGAGCTTGAAATTAGTCAGTGTCACATATGTGATGTCTTGGAAAGTTGTTCAAACATTACTAAAGTAAAGAAGGTTGGGAGAGTGCAATTATAGAGCTACAGAAGAAACTCTGTTCAGCAGTGTTTGGCTGCATTATCTGTTATAATTGTTTATTTTAACATCCATGCCTATAATCTCACCTGTTTGTTTTTCCATCAATTCAAACGGGTTAACATGGCCTTGACTCCACGATGCTAAGCCGGCTCTCCATCAAAAAAGAGGGATAAGAACAAGTTTAGCACGGGTGGCCTCAAAGTGGGACAGCCGTTAGATTAACAGCTTACAGAGATTTGTTTACGAATGTCAGGAAAGGAGTTTCTGTCTTACTTTTGTGAAGGCACAGAGGCTGTAATTTGTCTGTTTAATGCTGATAATCCTGCTCCTGGAGATCCTCTGTGGCCTGCCTGTTGTGATGCCTTCCAGGCCGCTGTCAGCAGCAGGAGAAAATCATTTTTATTAATCTGTTTTTAAAGGCTCACAAGGTTCTGCTGTGGAGGGCTATCAGAGTGAACGATGATCAGGCTGAAACAATAGGTTTAAGATGCGCATCGGAGCTCCTAATGGTCCTCTCCGTCTTCCTCTTGCACACAGGCAAATATAAACTTCCTGCTCCAAATAACATCACCAAAACTAATGCACACCAAATTCCTATGAAAACTCACAGGCATATGTGCAAGCGTGAGGGATTTTCTGTCAGCATTAGATTGCAGATGATTAAAAAGCAGTGTGAAAAAGGACATTTCATGCCTGTGTTTTGGTGAAAGCAGCCAATTTCCATTCCAGGCTCCTGCTTCTGTTTTAACTGAGCTAGGCGACCATCCAAGATTCAACAGAACAAGAAAACCATCTCTTGTGTAGCTGTTTGTCTGCGTAAAATCATCCGAGTGAAATTCCTATTCTGTATGATAATGGATCTAAATACCTGATGCTGCACAGTAGTAAAGTTCTGCTTGGAACGGTTGTAGTTGTCTGAAGGTCTGTTTACTGTAGCGGCTCTCAGCGTGGAGCTCAGTTTGCAGCTGCTCCGAGTTCTACACAATTATAGACTTTATGACTTTAACATAAAGTTGTTTAATTTCCTGGTTCTTTTCACTGATTGAAACAGACTGCTGTTTAAGCTGAGGATGGATTAGAGGTGCTCTGACTCAGGCAGCTTTTTGATGGATGTTCTTACAAAGAGGATTACTGCTAAACATTCTGAGCACTGATTACAGCTGATTATCTCATTTTAAACTACAATACCGCTCCCTGGGTTCATACAGCACCGTCATCATGTCTCTGCATAAATAATCCACTGTTTTGCTTGCTTTGAAACACACCTTGCAACACACCAAATGATCAAAAGATGTTTCTGATTTGCTCAGCCCTCCCTCCCACCTGTCTCCTCTCTCCTGCAGTCCCATTCTACTTTCACTGTTCCTCACACTGTAACAAGTGATTTACTGTCAAACACATTCCAACAGCTGCCCCCAATTGCACACATCGATGTGTCCCAACACATGCGCTTTATTTCTCCCATTTCCCCCCTTTTTTTTTTATGCCACAGCCCTTTATCAAGCTGTCTGTAATCACAGGCAGGTCAGTCTTCTCTGGCCTCTCGGTGCACCTAAGGGACATTTCGTATTTCACTGTTTGTTTATTCTGATACTGTGGCTGTTTATGTGTGATTTGCTCTTTTGTTTGTTCTCACATGAATGACGTATAAAAGCTGAGGGAA
This sequence comes from Odontesthes bonariensis, assembly GCF_027942865.1. Classification (NCBI taxonomy): domain Eukaryota; kingdom Metazoa; phylum Chordata; class Actinopteri; order Atheriniformes; family Atherinopsidae; genus Odontesthes; species Odontesthes bonariensis. The sequence continues at coordinate 7,694,254 of NC_134526.1, read as the reverse complement.
GAATGCATCTCACTCACATACATAATCAATTAAAAAAGAATATTTCTAATGTGACTCTTATAATTTTCTTCATAAATCATAACAAAAATTAACAAGAAATCTCCCATTTGACAGCACACATAGAAATACTGTGTGACACGACAATGTTTTGTCAATTCTTCGCTAATTGTTTCAAGCAGGCAAAACTTCTCTTTTAACTTATCTGCCCTCCTCTAATGCTCCATGAATATCATAACTCATTCTTCCTTTTTGTCCTCTGTCCCTCCCCCATCTTTTGTTCCAACATGTTTCCGTTTTCTTGCTCATCTTCTCTCCTGTCTCTGCGTCCAAGTCGGAAACATCCTGCTCATGGCTCCATATTGACAAAGACACAGCTGGTCTGAGTCTGCATGTGGGCTGGCTGCTCCAGCTTTATTTATGTCTTTCTTCTGGTTAGGCTGCCGAGCTCTGGACCAGATGGCTACAGTGTTCACTTGGACTCTGCCATTGTGCCCCTCATAATTGGTACTTGGAAGCGAGTGCCTCGTTAATTATGCAAAAGGACTGTTTTAATGCATAGCGAGCTGGTCTTACTGAAGTGTAATACTAATCAAGTGAGTGCTTTGCTGCATTATGCATTAGGAAATTTGATTTATTTTAATTGTGGGCTTGTAAGCAGATGGTTTTGCGTCTAAATTTCTGGACAAATGTTGGTGAGAGAGAAATTAATGAGTAATGTTCTTTATCAGTGTCCTTCAGAGACCTCTGGAAAAAAAAGTGTTTAAGGATGTTCCGCTCACACGATGCTGAAAGCTGATTTTGAACCTCGATTCAGGCCAGAAAACATAAAAAAGTAGTGTTCATTAAGAGCAGAAACCTGGGGTTCACGCCTGAACCAATCTTTCTTTTTTTCCTTTTTTAACAATCTGTAAATATCTTTTATTTCTGCGATGTAAAAGATTATTGTGTTGGACTTACCTTCAAGGGCATACTTGGAGAGCCAAGCACGAACTTGGTGCAATATCAGTAGAATTAAAACCTGACATCAGACAGACTCATGCTCAACATAAAAACAGCTGCAGCAAAAAACAAAAGCAGAAATTTATTCTGACTTTATCAATCTTTGCAACTTTAAATTACTGTGTTTGGAATTATAATTATCTGAGTGGAATTGCATCCAAAGTGATCTTATTCCAATCACCCTAAACTCAAGTGTTATAACAGCTTCTGTGCTTCAGAAGAACTGCTAAATGATCATCTGGAATCTACACTGAGAAGCACCAAACTCTAAATGTGCATTTTTCTTTGTGAGTAGGACTTCAGGTGTTGTTGGAAAATATAAAGGCCTGACCTTGCCTGTATTAGTATTACAAAAATAAATAAATAAAGTCAAACATACAAAGACAGCCAGCCTGTAGGATCGATCTGTGCTTTCTGTCACAGCTTTTATCCAAAGCTCTGCATCGTTAAGACATTTTCCTGAAAAGAAGGTCTGCTGGTTACACAACAGCCAGCAAGTGTGTTTGATATTGCAGCTCATTTAGTAGGGATGTAAATGGGTTATTATTGTCACTGTTAAGGAGTTATGACTGCATTTTAAATCAGTGCTGTTACGGTCCAAAACCTCAGCTCTGCAAAGTTGGCAGAATTGGGCGGTGGTCTTCTGAGCGGTGGCGGAGCCGGGAAGTTTTCTCTGGGGTGGTCAACTGTACTGCATACTGTGCTGAGAGGATGTTCAGCACAGCTTGTAGTGATCACTATGAGCTCATTCTTTCAGTGTATCAGGAATACAGGGATTTAACTTATTTGGGGGACTTATCAAACATTAAAAACATTTACCAAGTCGACAAAGATGATTGTCAATTTCCCTGTTTTTAAAATTGTTCAAAAAGTACTTTATTTAGAACGAGTAAAAAATTTGACGATAAATTCCGTTCTTTTCAACCTGGTCTTTATTAGATGCATTAGCATTAGATGCGTTGATTTATTCACCCATAACATTTTGGTGGATTTCCACAATGGGATTGAACGGACAACAGCTTTGGTTACGGAGGAGCGGAGGCCCAGCATGACCCCACCGGCGGTGAACACTGATGGGAAATCATAGTTATGGAAACGATGCCCGTTTGCTCGGGGTCAGGCTGGCACGGCTCCGCTGCGGCGTCTTTACCGTCAACCTGACAGCGTGAGATACTCCGCTCCTCTGTCACCAAAGCTCTGAACTTTTCCCTCAGACAGACACATTTAATCCCGCTGTCCGTTTTAACATACGCGATGTGGTGGAATGAATGAATGAGCAGATAATGCCTTATTTAGAGGCTGCATTGTCCGTTCAATCCTACACCAAAATATTATGGGTGAATAAATTAACGTATCAAATGCTAGAAATAAAGAACTTACGGCACTCAGTGGTGACTTGCCAAGTGAGGTCTGATCACATAGACTTAATAAACACAGGGTGTGCGCACATCAAAGTGTCCGGTAGTGCCATCGCAGTGCAGGAAAGGTTCCGCACGCCAGAAAGTAGTGGCCAATAGGGTGGCCAGGATTCAGTGTGAGGTGGCCACGGCCACCCTCTGCCACCCCTCCCCTCCGCCACTGCTTCTGAGGTTCAGATATTTAACACTGTGCAGCAATTAAAAGATCCATTGGTGCTGCAGTGAGCCAGTGAGGTTTGCCACACGCATGTGCACGCCCAAAATGCTCACCTCACTCAGCACATTATAGCACAATAAGAAAGAAAGAAAATAATTATTGTAGCAGTCCGACCACAGCTGGAATTTTTGAAATCCCTGTTAAATGTTAGCCTGACCGATATTGTGAGAAATCTAATTTCTCATAGCTGGACTAACAAACCCAGATAATGCATTTTGGAGTCAAACAGAAGACTGGAACTAGCTGAGGTGCTCTGTACATGCTCTGCAGTTTCAGGCCAGTACACAGAAGAAGAAGAAGAAGACAGAAACAGCGCAGGGGATAGCATGCCTCTTTTTGTATAAACAGCAAAGCATTTGTGTATATTAGCACAGTTAAATTACCAATAAAGTTGATCTCACTCACATATTCTCTGCTTATTTTGACAGATGTCTAAACATGTCAGAAAGTGACTGAAAATTGTTGCTCTGCTCTTGATAAATCCTTACCTAACCTAGCACTTACCCTGTACTTCCCTCCATGCCTGCACTCTATTTTTACACTGTCATCTCTGACAGAGCCTGACTAGTTTCCTTCTGTGCAGCTTATTATTAGCTTTGATGTTAGCTGCATTGTTATATCCTCATATTGTATGTCGCTTTGGATAAAAGCTTCTGCCAAATGCATAAACATCACCACAGCCCCATCAGACAAAATCACCATGATGGAGGCGTCCATACTAAGGTCAGTAACTCGCTTCCTGTCCCGTGTCTTTAACTGGGAAGAAGAGTAGTCCTGAGCTCAACACCTTAGCTCAACTCAGCTGTGCACAATGGCTTCTGATGACGATGACGGATAAATGTATCATCACTGAATCCATGTTTCTCTTTGTGCTCTTTGCAGATATGGACTTTATAAACTAATTTGTTGTTGTGATCTTTAACTAAATTAATGCTGTAATGCATATAAAAATAAAAAGATTTAAATGACACATGGCAATCTAATCAAGAAAATATGGGCAAAAGTCACTTTTGTGTGTCAGTTTAATAAGGAACATACACTTATGTGTGGTTTTGAATGCTTTGTGAGTGCATGTGTGTATTTGTGTATGTGTGAGGTTGTGTTCACACGATTGTGAAATCGTGGTGTGTGCTAGTGTTAACCTCGTGTTTGTTATAACTGCACGAGGCCCAGTTGCCACCATGAAGGCAGCATTATGGAGAGGCTCTGTTTAGGACTCTGTGGTAACTTAAATGACTGTTTGCTTTTATCAGTGCTCCCCATCTCTTTAAACAGTGTGTGCAAAATTATTCAAGTCTATCTTAAGACAAATATAAGGTTCGTATTTTGACTGTGGAGCTGTTTTTCCTGCTGCAATCATTCCCTTTGTTTATGTTAACCACTTGCAGATCACATCCTTCAACATTAAGCGTGTGATCTTCGAGTCTATCACCCCCCAAAAATTGGAGCCTCAATGGATTGCTTTCTGGTGAAATATGTTGACCATATCTTTAAATTGCCCATGTTGTAACACTTATTTCAGCAAGTAATCTGCTTCAGTGATCACTGGTGTTGAAATAAAATGATGGACTTGTCCTTTAAATATAAAAAGGGATAAACGCAGATAATCTGATACAGATAATCTGAGTTTTCATTCCAGGACATAATAAATGATGATAGTCTGATATTGAGGTGATACTCAGGTTGTAAAATAGTTAAATACCACTTCAGATGAACAACAAGACATTATTTACTAAACAAAAATTAAAGTGTGTGGAAAAACTAAGTACACGCTTACATTTAACAGCTTGTAGAAGCTACTTTTACAGCAGTAACTTTGAAGTAATTGTTTTTTGTGTGATGTTATCGGTCTCTCAAATTTTTCTGGAGGAATTCCAGTTTTACTCTTCTTTCCAGCGTTGCTTCAGCTCATTGAGGTCTGCAGCATTGGTTTATGCACAGCTCTCTGAAGGTCGAACCACATCATTTCAGTCAGGTTGAGGTTTGGACTTTGTCTGGACCTTTGCAGCATCCTGATTATTTTCTTTTTCAAACATTTTGCTGTAGATTTGTCAATATGCTGATTTTCTGTGTTTGATTTTCTCCAAACATGGTGCTGTTCATTATGACCAAACATCTCCACTTTGGTCTCATCTGTCTAAAGGACATTGTTTTGGAGGTTTTATGGTTTGTTCAGATAAAACTTTGCAATCTTAAACAAAGCCAAGTTTGTTTTTCTTCCAAACAAGCCATACTGTACTTGTTCAGTCTTTTTCTAGCTGTATTGCCATGAACATTTAACATGCTAACTGAGACCTGTAGAATCTTAAATGTAGTTCATGGGTTTTTGGGTTGGGTTGAACTTCATGTGGCGTCCACTCCTGGGAAGAATCTTGGATGTTTTCCACTTGTGAATAATTTTTCTCTCTGTAGAATGATGGACCCAACTAGCTTGGAAATGACGTTATAGTCCTTTTCAGATTATTAGGCAACAACAATTGCTTCTCTCGGATCATTGCTGATGTGTTTCCTCCTTGGCAATATGTCAAAACGCACCTGAATGCTTTAAGCCAGCAAAATGTCTGCTTCTATAGAGGTGCTCACACTTGCAGATGATTGGTTAATAAAGTGCATTTGATTAGCAGCACCTGGGCTGCTACTTACACTCTTAACTCTAATTGAAGCAGTAAAGGTGGACTTACAATAGTTTTTGTTTAATTTATAATTTCATATTGTAATATGAATTGTTTATGAGTTTGTATTTACCACATTTTTAGAATTGGTTCATGTCCTGCTACACAGGTAGTAGAATTATTAAAAAAAAAAAAAAAAGTACAAATTTTTTTCTCACATGATTATATCTCACTACCACCTGGCTCGTGTACATTTTTGCATTAGTATGAAATACCCACTGTGCATTAGACCCACTAAGTTACCATAGCAACAGCATGATTGAGGGTTTAAGCAAGACAAATTAGTGTAATTCATGTTTCTGTCTCCAGGTGCGATCGTAGAGTTGATGCAACATGTGTGAGATGACATCTGATGTCATTTTGAGCGTAACAGCCGTCTGAACATCAATTTTCTGGGTCACAGTGAACTGAGATCTTAAAGACTGCAGGCTGATAACTTGTAGTTCAAAGCCAGTTTTGAATGATTTTCAAAGGCAAGGCAATTTCTTGGACTGATTGTGCGCAGCCTTCACGGCACATTATTTTCTTGTATTTCCATAAGAATAAAGAAAACCTTTTCTTTGTCATTTCTGTTTTCTTGGGTTCATGAAATGTTGTTTTTAGTTTCCTGCACCGTTCGTCTGATTCGGTGCATCACAATTTGCATTAAATACAAAAGAGGAAACCCCAGCCTCTGTCTGCAGCTCTCTTCAGTTACTCCTCTCTCTGAGATTCCAGTCAGTGACTCATCTCTGCGTCTGCCGTGATCTCCTCTCACAAAACATAAACAGGGATGATTATAGCTGTGGACCAGGGATGATCACATCTTCATTGTGATTTTCTGACAAAAATAGAAGATAGGATGTTCCGATCATGTCCTCAAAAGTAGTCTTCTTCTTTCTCTTCTTTCCCCCGTCGAGTCTGACAAACATGTCCTTTTCACCTGGTCCAAGTCTGTAATAACAAGGTTTTGTCATTCGTAGTCGCACGAAACACAAAAATCTCTAATGATGATTGCTGTAATTGCTGCTCAATTTGTCTGCCTCCACCTCCTCCATCACCTCCAGCTCACCTGCCCCCCCCCCCCCCCCCCCCCCCCCCCCCCAATTCTCAGCAATCTACCATCAGCAAACTTTCCCTCAGTTTTCTCATGCAATTACGCAGAGGAGTGTGTTATTGGTTTCCATGGCGAGCTTCTAAGATAAACATCAAAGTATGTGATAGCAGAGTGGCTTATTGATTTAAGGGATCTAAAGGTTGCTCTCATAATGTGTCCACATTTGACCTTTGACTTGTCTTTATGTTCTTTGACAACACTGACAATTATGGTTGAACCGAGGAGTCTGCGGGTCTTCTTCCCCCACTGCTTACAGATCGTGCCGTCATCCTTCCACCCCCTCTGTCCCACTCAGCCTCAGACCTCACCAACATGACACCAGCAGTCCGTGTGTTTTTGCAGCGTTGACACAAGTTTTGTGCCCACATGGGCCTGAGGTGGTGCGAGATGTTTGTAATTTGCATTTTTTACGTTAAAAGATTTATGTCCACAGCACAGCTTCTACTTCATTGGACTGATTCTGAACATGCAGAGTAATTAATGTAGCCATAACACATGCTTTAAACATTTTCTGTCAGATTTATGCACTCGCACGTTTCAAAACAAGCTTTTTTTGTTTTACAATTCATACATGTTTATGACAGCCTCGGTCATGTTTTGGTTGTTTTGACCACAGTTTGTTAGTTAAATAAGAAAAAAATATGTTTATCAAATGAATTGCTAGGATCTGTTGACACCAATACAACCAAGTTGGAACATATTGTTTAAAAAAAAAAAAAAAGGAGTATCCTGATAAACACCTTTCCTAAAATTAAATGTCAGAATGTCATAAACAGAATTTGCATCTTTCCACGGTTTAATTGATCTTTCATATAAGCTTGTAAAGCCTCTGGATTTAATTACAGGTTCTCGAATTGTTTGAATGTTCATGTTTCTCGCCCCGTTAAAAATACTGAGAAATTTCATTGATTAAAACGTATCGGCTGATTTAGTAAATTGGTCAATAACATGTATAAAGAAATGACTACATGAAAATGAAGGGTCTTAAAGGGATAGTTCGCCTCTTTTGACATGAAGCTGTATGACATCCCATATTCACAACGATTTTGTGATGCAAATGTATTACTCTTTTGAACGCATATTGTTTTGAGAAGCAAGACGCTTTATTTGTTTAGCCCCAGCCATCTAGCCGGACTACCTTCGTCAGCACCAAAACTCGCCTGGAACTCGGCTCACAGGACGCAGCAGGGGGTAAGTCAATGTTCCTAAATGATATTGCTAATATGGGATGTCATACAGCTTCATGTCAAAAGAGGCGAACTATCCCTTTAAGTCCTTCACGCATGAAGAAGGGGAGGGCAGGAGTGCACAGTTGTGACCGCATTCTGGTCATGTTACAACAGCATGAGTTTGTTTTAAAAGGTGCTGTTTAGATCAGGTATTAACACGTTTTAGGTAATCTGATTGGAGGTCTAAGTACATCTGAGCACACCTGGCATTAAAATGAACTCTCACTTGCGTCTCAAATAGCCACACATGATCAGATCTCACTTTCTTACTCTTTATTTGAATAAACGGGAGCTTCATTTCTGTCAGTAAAAAGCTAAATGTTGTTCTTGTTTTTAACTTGCAGGAGGTGGAAACTCTCGGCTGAGTGTTTCATGCTCTCATTATTCTCTTTGAACTTTTTTCAGACATGGCAAACATAGCCAGCTAAAGCAATTAGAGAACCAACTGTAGATGTTTATGGCACCTAATGTTGCGATTTTTATGAAGCTGTTAGAGCACAAACAAATACGCGCTTCATTTTTGTGGTGGATGGTGCGTTGGTGGTCCCTCAAAGTGGCCCAGGACACCTTTGCACTCACACTGTTGTGAGTTTGTCAGACCACCCCTGAATGTGGCCTAGGCAAGCAGATATGAATCGCAGTCACACTTGTATTTAGCGCTATTTGTGTTTGGCTCGGGTGTGAACTAAACCAAACTGTTGGGGTGCTAAGCTGGCCTGTCTGCAGTCCATGCCTGTCGCCCGCTGAAAGCCTTTATGAAACAGAACATGACAAAGTTCCTGCAACCTGTTGGGTAGTAAACTCCTATATCAAATAAGAATACACCAAATCTTGTGTGAACGGAAATTTAAAAAGAAAAAACATATAAAGAAAATGATTGCTGAGTTTTAAGGTCTGGAAAAATGTCCCTTTACTATTTTCAACTGGATACAGGGCATAGAAATCTGGAAACAGCCTTAACAAAAACAAGGCCAAAATTCCAAAAAACAAGGTTTCTTAGAAATTTTAAGAGGAAATGCATGATCTGTAAATATCTGTGTCAGAGTGCCATGCAGTAACACGTGCAGTTCAGCAACTTCAGAAGATAACCACAGCCCTCACAGAAGCCTGTCTGCACTTGCTCAACACAACACGACCTTATTTCGCTTTTTGGCACACAGAGAAGCCGCTGTCCAGATTTCTCTTCATGCTGCATCTCTCCGTCTCTCTCACGCTGTCATAGAGCCTTTTCATCACTTTGTGTCTGTGATCACAGCAACGCTCACCACCACTCTGTGGTGGGCTGATGTGGTTTCAACCCCCAGAGATTCGTGGGAGTAAAGACCCTGTCTTGTCATGTGATTTCCCGGCCTGTCTGAAGGCAGCGTGGGCGTTGGCCAACGTGGGTTGTCATGCAACCTATAATTCAGACATGGTTTTCACATTGTGAGGAAAAGTTTGACCAGCTTTTCTCACATTCCGTGCCAAACACCACCAACTCATGCCTGACCTCTGCTCCCATCAGCTCTCCTGCTCTCGCTACCTTTAAACTCTGATGGTGGGGAAACACAACCTTGGTGTAATTACCCCGACTGCATCTCCCTCATTAGACTCCTGCGGTGGAGCCTGTAAACAGCTGCAGTATGTCGCCTCCAGTGAGCCACACAGTATTCACCCTGGACCTCATGCACAAAACCTAAATACACATCGCTTTTAGCCATACTCATTACCATTCAGTTAAGCATTAATTTGCAAATTTTTTTTTTTTTTTTTTTTTAAATATACCAGATTGATAGCAAGCAGTGAAAGTTTGAAACTGAGTGCCTTCACTACATTTCCCTGTGCTTGGAATCAGGGAAATCTACAGTACTTACGCGGACGAGGTCTGGACGGTATATCCTGTTGTCACCAAATACTACAGCGAGAAGGCAGTGGACCACTGCACCACCCATCATTGTGTATGTTTATGTCATGGCACTGATGTATGGTTTGTTTATTTGAGATCCTGTTACATGAGCTGCTGGCTTCGTCTTATTGAACTCTGGCTTTGTTCAAGCCCTCTCACATTAAATATCACACATTTTCATAATCACCAGCCATTTTGATTGGGCAGAGTCCATATTTTTAATCATATGTGCAAAAGTGGGAATCCATTAATTAAGAATCTATGAGCATGGTCAATAAGGCAATCTAGCCAAATACCTTAATCAACAATAGCGTATTTAAGCTCTTGCTGGTAAGTGCCTCTGTGGGGATGGTGTTTTGCCGCACTCTTTGAAAAATCTAATGCAATTATTATTAGAATAATGCCTGTTATTTACTGGTGTGAGAGGCCATGAGGTAGAGATGTGGGGCTGCTCTAGGGATGACCCTATCCCACTTCAAGATTGATTGGGTGTGCCGGAGCAATTCCAACCCAAACGATTCAGTGTGGGCTTGTGTGTCGAGCTACGTCGAGGCTGGACTCTCATTATTAACTTACCCAGGAAGAGGACACTGCACTGGAGCCTCATTGGGGGACACTATAGAAATAAAGGAGGGAAAAGCAGTTCTGCTAAACTCAATTTGTAATTTAACCCAGGGTGCTGCCATCGATTCAGAGCTGCTTCTGCAACAGCAGCCAAGCAGCAGCTGGGCAATAGATTAAAGCATACACCAACTTATCATCCTCAGTCTGCTACTGCCCTCTGTGAGCTCTATCATCCTTTTTTTCTTTTTCCATGTCATGCAAACAATATTCTTTTTGACTTGCACACACATAATGATGTATTTTTGAATGTGTCACATAAAAGTTCACTCACATAAAAAATCGCAGATTTCTCCACTTTTAATGGCATGTAGCCATGAAGATAGTTTGTTCTTCTAGATTTGTTTTAAAAAACGTTTTATACAGTCAACTATGATACGAAAGTTTCCCTTCTGCAGAGGACTTTGGTAAAATTTCATTTGTGGTGTTCAAAGTGTTACACAACTGCAAAATTACTTAGAAAAGAATTCCCCAGAGGAATGAGAAAACATTCGATGGGAGTGTCTTTATCCCAAGCAACCAAATTATAGCCTGACTGTAACTTTTGAGTGTATAATACAATGTGAAAGAAACTTTGTCTCTATTGATGGACAACTTTGGCAAATGGAACCAAGTATTTTCATGGCAATGTACCACTAAAAGTAGGGAAATATGCATTTTCTACCAGAGGTAGGCTGATCCTGTGAACATGAAACATAAACACCCTCTCAAGCAGTTGGAGGATGTGCTTTTGAGCCTCTATGATACTTGTTCTCTCTCTGACCTCCTGGCCATTGTTTCTTTAAAGCCTTCAGGACTCAGGTTAAGTATGGTCCATTTGTCGACTGTATATTACAGTGTCGTGGCAGCAAGGCAATCCCTATTCACCTTGGCTGCGTTTGATCTGAGCTCAGTGTTTGAGAGATGATACTTGTGTTAACTACCAGCTGTCAGCTTACACCGGTAGCTCCCTCCTAACCATGGAGGAGGTTTGCATCAGTCATGGACAAAGTTTTACGGCTCCGCTCCCACTGACACCTTCGGCCCCATCACATATGAACGTGGTTCCAGAAAAGCTGAAGGTATTGTCAGAGATTAGTGTGAGAAGTGGATTTGATGGATGATACCAGCCTCTTCCTGTAAAGTAAACTTTATGTCTGTTTTTCCCTGAATGCCATCACGACACCCTTTTTTTTTCACATGTTTAAGCAGGGTAAGACAAAACGACATCAGTGTGATTAGACCCAGCAAACACTTTGGTCGACCTGTCTGCCATATGGAGCCATGGAAGCCTTTTATATTTATATGTTCTGCCACGGTTGTACGGCTGAGAGGCAAAAGGGGAAATGCTTGGCAGCTTTTCTATGACGAATGCTAAATTTGCCTCGGGAATATTTCTTAATTTGCCTGGAAAATTCTATATAACGCTCCAGGTACATTGTGCATTCAGTGTTATTCCAGCACCCTCTAATCAGTTTCTTTTTCATTTGATTTTCTGAAGGTCATAGTCCTTTTTAAAGGCTCCATTTCATATTTCATTAGCTGACTCTGTGTTAAAGGTGATTCATTACTGCCTGACTTACTGAAAGCCCGTGCTGTCACTGACCCCATCCAAACTCCTTCATTTTATTTCCCATGGGAGACAGGAAGAATATACTCAATTGTGGCATATCAGTGAAAGACAACCCCACCGTGCTGAGCATACTCTAACAGACAACCCTCATTTTTCTGGTAATCTCTTTCTTTTTCCGTGAGATTCCCTACATAGAGTCTGTGTTTTCGGTTCAGAAATACCGTTTGACTCCCAGGATTTTATCGGTTCCATGTGTTTCATGCATGTTCTGAGGCTGGGAGGGAATGAATTGATCCCTAAAGAAACAGACTGCTTCAATTCTCTGCACCACTTGAGCCAATCAGCTCCCCTGCTGCTCCCACTCACTCTAATGATAGTCATACAACCTTTTTAGAAATATGTCCAGGAATGCTTGCAACACACACAAACAATATTCCCTCATCTTTCTGCCTCTTTTGCATAAACTTTAACTTGTGCAAAAACAGGAAACTGACTGCGGAGGGATGGTGTTAATTATCCCGGCACGGAAGCAGGATGCTTTGCTGCCTATTGTGCAATAGTTTTGATCAAGTTTCAGCAACTTAGCAATGATGAAACAAAACTGTTAAATGGGGCTCTAATGCTGACATACAGTCCTCTAATCTCAACACTTGACAGATTACAACACTGAAGATCTTTTACTGTTGACAGCATTTATGGAGAAAGGCCAACGGGCCAATGAATCCCTGCTCGACTACTCTGGCGTAATCCTGACCTTTGAACTGGATTTCTGAGCCATTTTTATGATTATTGTGAGCATCTTGAATTAGCAGCTGCATAAAGTGTTGGGGGAGGTGATCCTTGTAAAGACTAGGTTGAGTCTTTGCAGGTAATTTATAGCGAGTCTGCGATTTCTTCTACAGTTGAAACACGGCCTTATTTCACCAGGGAGTTCCCGAAGTTTCTTTGTTTTGTCTTGTGATTTATGCGTTGGCTGATCCATCAAAATCACAAGCTGGGAAAGATGTTTTCAGCACCATCGCACGCTGTCAAGACCAGCAGTCGTGATTTAGGGCATGTAGATGTGTTGCTGCTGTGAAGGGAGTAAGAGGTTCCAATTGGGCCCGGTTCGCTTCGACATGGGTCAGTGGAGAATGTGAAGGTACTGGGGGGAAGTGGAAAGATTTTCTCATTCTTCAAGGTTTATTTTTCTGTGTGATGGAGAGTGGAGGGGTGCTAGTTTACAGGTTTCAGCCAAACATGATGGATCCAACAGTTTGGAAAATAAACACATGCTCACCGACACTCACACTTTTCTCTTTACTGTTCACAGAGAGATTCACGTAATCAGTGCACATGTGAGCAAGAACACGCGCTCATTGCTCACAATGAGGCAGCGCTGCAGGTCCCCTGACAGACGTTACTCCAAACAAACAGCCAGATGAAAGCTCAGGTCCACGTAAGTTAGCTCTGCTCTGATGAGCCGACCGAAGGTAATGGATTGCTCATTACCGGGACTTCATTGAGTTCTGCTTTGATTTTTTTTGAAAGGACGAAAGTTATCGGTTTCTGTGCTGTCAAATTCAGTTAGAGCTTTCACTGCTCTTATGGTGACTAACTGATGTTCAGGCTGTAAGTGAGGGAGTTAGAAGCTGTTAGGTCTACCGGATTATTATAAATGGACATTTTATTCAAAGAAAAAGTTATGACTGGGTTAATAATAAATGATGGCCATTATGTAGTTGGAGTCCTACAGAGTGAGGTGATGAATGAGGTGAGGATACAAATAAAGTATATAGTGTACAATACACTTCTGTGCAATAGCACTTAAATGGAGATAAATCTGTTTGTTTTTTAATGTCAGGAGCATGACCACACCTCCATCACCTGTTTCTTGTTGGGGTTTTTTGCTCTGCTGTCCCTGTTTCCCTTTCTCGTTATTCTTTTTTTTTTTTAAATAGGTGAGGGTCAGGCGACTCTTTGCCAACACTTGTAAGCTGTTGACATTACTTCTATTCATACATTTTCTACTTTCAGTAGAACAGCCATGTACTGTTCATTTGTGGTAAGGTACTCCTGCTTGTAAAATGCCATGTGATTCTAAATTGTTTAACCCTACAGTAATTGCATGACTTCTAAGGTGTTCAGTATGATTTACTTGTTTTTGACATCATGAGTGAACAGCAGCTAAGCTTTTAGAAACTATTGCACGCGTCAGTGAGCCTTGGATCATTTTGATGATGGAATTACCTCTTACCAACATGCCACCTATAATCTCCAACATGTTTTACTCTGATGCACACCCATAATATCGTACTCCCACCTCCATGTTTCTCCATGTCGGACCCCATCTGAGCCAAAAAGCGTGATCTTTATCTCACCTGACCAGATAGTGTGCCCCCAATCTTCATTCGGCTTCTTTTCATGTTCAATTGCAAAATTTTGATATTGGATTCATGCCAGCGAGCTAGCAAGTGTTCATTTTTTGGATGCTGTCCATGGCAGTTGTAATTATGCAGTGTCCTTCAAACGAAGCTTTCACGGAGTCTGAAGCATCCCATCTGCTTTTCAGAGCTAGATTGGAGGAGGAGCACCTGCAGCTCTGACAGGTGGTACTATAACTTAGTTTATATTTCATAGTTAGTACTGCAACTGCGTTTCCTGCTGTTTTTAGATGATTATTTGTCATTTGTCATTTTTCTTCTATGTTTTAGCCTTTTTTTTACAGCACTTTGGTCAGCTGTTACGTTGTTTTTAAAGTGCTTTAGAAATAAAAGGGTATGGTGTGGTTAATCTTCCTGTGTCCATTTCCATCTTTGTGAATTCTGATAATGAGATTTCTCTGGATTCTCTTACGATTTATTTGTTTTATATGCAGCAGTGGCACTAAGATGCAAACAGACACAGAACCAAAGATCCAAAACTCAGAGCTCAGATTTTTGCCCTCATTTTCATGCAATTAAGCTAACTTCACGTTTTTAAAAAATCTTTATTATTTGTTTTTGATTATTCAGATATCGGAAATATTCTAGTAGTCAGCTTAGAAAAAATAAAAATGTTGCAGTGATCCTTCTCCTTTATAAGAACTCTGGTTGAGATATTAAAGATACCTAAGCAGTAAAATATGGCAATAAGAAATGAAGGATACATATTAGGATACTGTATGTAGAAAGATGAGCTGAACTAAACTAAAGGTAAAAAATAAATGTAAAACAGGAGAGGAAAGTCATGACATGATGAGTGACCCAAAAACACAACATTTAACAAAACATGACTGCACACAAGGAAAAAATGAAGAAAGCAATGAAAAGGAAAACCACGTTTTCTGAAATGTCCGTGCATCTTTTTTAATGATGAGCTCACTGTTGTAGTGTTTTACACGACAGGACGACTACAGATGAGACTTTAGATGTGGAATGACATAAGACGAGACTCAGATTGAGATGATACAGATAATAAATGAGAGAAGTAAGACATGACGTTAGACAGATGTATTAGATTAGATGAGAGTGATAACATAAAAGGTTATCTGGTTGATTATAGACAGATTAGAAACGGTATGAGATATGAGCATGCATGCGTGTGTGCAGTGATTAAAAAGTGCTGCAACCAGTTCAATGACATCTTGTGTTTTAAAAGTGAAATCAACAAGTAACTAAGGAGCATTCTTGTCCATATTTCATGTTGGGAAAGGTAGAAATCACGGCTATAAACTGCATAAACTTTCTTCATAGTTTGAAACTAAACAGCATGGGCATGACAACTGATCTAAAACAACCCTACAATACATATTCTCCCTCATGTAAATGCGATAGGGTAAAAATTAGAAACATCTCTGTGTTGTGCTGGATTCCATTAGACTGAACAGCTGCAGCTAATAAACTAATGAATCATTGTGTATGTTAATCTTAAAGGCTCTAAAGATGGATTTGCTTGCAAGCTAATGTGAGCCACCCTCGTTGCAGTTTTTGTGGTGGTGATTTAACTCCTTCAAAGTATTTTATCTTTTAGTCCGTTTATTTAAGAATATGTATTTACACATAATGACCCCGATGATTGATGAATGTAAATGTAATCACTGCTGTCACTGACAGATATTGCCAGTAACAACAAAAACTGATGCTGTTGGAATTAGCTGAGCTGCCCTGCTCTTCTCAGCAGATCCTTAGTGTGTCACTGAGAGGACAATTCTGTCATTCAGTCAACACCAGCAAAATGAAAAATTCCTCAGTCCACGATCTAACACCTGTTCGGATATGAAAGACACAACAAAGATGAGGGTCATAAAATAAACCGCATTCCCCCCTCCGTTTGATGTGTGTGTGTGTGTTGGTCAAGAGGTGGTCTTGTGCCTTATATGCAGCATCGTGAATGTAACGACAACCGCAGGCTGTAGATGCTGGTCTGGTTTGAATAGTTGTCAGGTGTTAGACATTACACTCACCAAGCTCTTTATTTGACATGATGTATGGTTTATTACAATTCCTGACACACATTTGGCTCATTCTCTCGGTTTCAGAAGACAAGCATGTGCCCGCTCCCCTTCCTCTCTCCTACAAAGCAAGGCCGACACCTGCCCAGGAAGCGCTTAAAACAATTAGAACTCCTTGAAAAAGTTGAAAATGTCTGCTTGCCAAGAAGGAAAAGAGATATAAAAGCAAAGCTCCCTTTCTTAGATTAAAAACCTAAATTAAATCAAGTTTGCCATCAGTGTGTGCTGGAGGGAGGGGGGCCCGGGAGGGCTAATGGCAGGCTTCTCATTCTTTTATTTTATTAATTCCCTCTTCTTGCTTCCATCTCATACTGTAACAGCCTCTCTGACTCATCTGCTGCAGGAGAGGCGGAAGAAAGCACCCAAGAGTGGAGGAGTGGGGGTGGGCACGGTGCCCGCCTGAGGCGGAGTGAGTCACGACGCACCGCAGGACCAATTCATCACAATGTGGTGCTGGCACTTGCCTGCTCCTTGCCACTGTCCATCACAGCCAGCCTGGGCAGAAGTGAAAATTAGGCAGATGAATATCTGAACTCTTACACTCCCATACATGCGGTCTCATGGTCGAGTAGGAAAAGACACAAAAAGGACATACAAGTGTGCTTTATAAGTAAATCTGATTTGACTTGAGAATAAAACTCACTAGGCAGCTGACTAATCAATATTACGACAATGGTGATGGCTGCATGTAGAAATGATGCATCCATTCAAAGCGGATTACACTGGCAGGTATCCAGGATAACGGGACTCCTAATTCTCCTTATACCAACATGCATGGGCATGTTGCTTACTAAGCAGGGTAGAATTCTCTTTAAGGTAGTGCAAGCTCTTTGTCAAAGGATTCACAATTGATGATTATAACACAGTTTTATGTTATGTTTTTCTATGTTCCTCTGCACTTATATGAAGCATATACTGACAAAATGTGGAGTCATTTCGGTAACCCTGTAGCAAAGATCTAGCCATACAGCGTGACTGAATTCAGCTATGCAATAACATAGTTTTTTAGGCTGATATGCTTTTCAGGGCATGGTTTGGTTAGATTTTAGAGAATTTAAGTTTAAAAAAAAAAAAAGATTAAAAAAATGCCTGTTCTTATTCTATCATCCTACGAAAATGTCCACCCTGCACTTTCCTGCATTCTTACGAGAAAGCATTCTTGAGTATGAAGCATGACATAAACCAAAAACTGGAAGTTTTGGATAGATATAGGTGAGACAGTAGTATTTCGAGTTTTTGATGGTGTGTGTGTGTATGTGTGTGTGTGTGTGTGTGTGTGTGTATATATATATATATATATATAAATAAATAAAAATAGTGTGGGGGCTATTTTTCTTCAGTAACAAATTTGATGGTTGAAAATACAATATTTTGAGCATTACAATAGCAGGTGTTATGCAGTCCAGAACGAGCATTTTTCAGATAACAAGTCAAACATACTGAAAGGGATAAAACCAGAGTCCTTGCTGCACTAGTTTTCCTGAGATAGAGAGGTCTATGAGTTACTTGAGGGCTCAAATTTTGGTCCGTCTTTTCATTTTAGCCCCATTTGTTTCAGAGTGAGATTCTGGCCCGCTTGTCTTTAATTCTTTAGAGAGAAAACTGATTTCTTACTGAATCTGTTGGTACTGTTGCTTGCGCAATGGTTAAAGGACTGTTACTATATTTCACTTTTCTAGTTGGCCACTCGAAGTGCACTACAAGCCACATTCTTATAGGCTACACAGTGCTTTTTCTCTGTCACACACCCATGGACACGTCGAAGACAATGTGGGGTTCATCAACATGTGGGAGTCTGGGAATCAAACTGCTCTTCATCCTGAGCTTCATCCGTTACTGCTCCTCACCATTTCAGATCGGTTTTCTGTTTTTTGAACCCTGCTCTATATGGTTTTACAATAACTGAGATCTTAAAATAGCTTTATAAATCTGTCTTCATAAATTGTTAAGCATCTGGTCTTATAATGAAGCTTTAAGCAACTAAGCACATACCTTCAAAGTAAGTGGTTCAACAGTTTCAGATCCGCCATTTATCATAATCTCTCTCATACTCACACAGTTAATCCTCATAACACAAACGCATTTATGTATAAAGCTGATTCAGAATAGGGAAGATATGTTTTTACAGCCTGGTGTAAAAGGTCAGTTAACTAATTAGAAAAGATTACAATGACAGAAAGTCGTGGCTGGAGTCTTATCTCTCTCTGCTCTCCTCCACAGTTACTCTATAACCAAAACTCACCGGTGTATAGTCTGTGCACTGTATGAACGGCTTATTTGACTGATGGACCATATCTAACTAAGCTAAGGATTTCAGTGAAACCGAATGTTTTCATTTATAAACTGCTCACAATACAGAATGTTCATTGCTCTTAAATAGCCTCCATTGCTCACTTACAGAGGATGTCAGGCCTGTTTAAGGAGGCTTGAAAAACAGTTGCAGCTGTGCTAGATAACTTCCTCTGACATCTTAAAGCCACTGGATGTCAGATGCTGAGAAAGAGATAACATTGAGAGAAGAGACACTAAAAGTTTGTTGTGCATTTTTGTTTCTTCTTGTTTGATACTCAACAGATAATGAAACCACATAACCACATGTGTGTTTCCATTTACATTATAACAATACTGAGATGGCAGCGATGGTTGGAAAACTATACATATGTATCGATATATATGCTACATATATGTATTTAATATAATCAGGGGTTTTTTGTTGCTTTTTTGCTAGACTGGTGGGAAGAAAAGAAGCTCAGGCATGTTGATTTAATCTAGCCTTTCATACCCCTTCACCTGACTCTGTCGGTTCTGTTTATTCAAATCACATGTCCACCATATGATGTTACATTTAGGGCCTATTTTCTGTTGACTTTTATCAAGCTGTCATGGTCAATTTTCTCATTTTAAGTCAGATATGAATAATGCATCACTGTGCAGTTTTAGGAGCTTATTTATGGTGGGTCTATATAACCATATATAGTCTATTGTTGACTAGTGTTGTTTATTTTATGTTTAAATTGCCACGTGTAGACCACATGCTTTTATCAAAGTTCGGTTTTGATTCAAAAGGTTTGAAGTAATCCACTTGTCACAGATATTAGGCTCCACATTCCTCCGAGAGCTCCAGAGCCCTCGGGTGGTTGCATTTCTATAGAATTGTGGATGAGCATCACACGTTTTTTGGATCCTGGTACATCATAAGTCTCATAAAGCTTTCTTTTACAGCTTCTGAATTGCCCCTCTGTTTTCCTCGTTTTCTCCATCATTCCTCCTCTTTACGCCTACACCCTCATTGAAGATGACACAACTGCCTAACGAAGGCAACTGCATTGCTCTCCACGAAAAGAAACCGTAGGATAGTTCCGATTCAACCCCCTTCTCCCTTTGCACTGAACCCAATATCCCTGAACACCACATCCTCTTCTCCCACCCCTTCTTCTATTGCCTCTGAGCCGGTGTCTGGTTGGCCTCACTCACTTTAATCTTATAAAGGTGGATTTCTGATTTCGAGAGTGCGAGGGCTTTTAAGTGGATGGTATTGAGGTTGGTATAGAGTGTGTATGATGGGTGAGAGGCAAGGGGGCAGGGTAATGCAATGGGCAGAAGGCAGGTGGTTCCTGTAATGGCTTGTGCACCCTCCCTCCCCATCAGTCTCTAATGAGCCTGTATAGACACCCAGTAGTGAGTTTATGATGTTGTGGTGAAAATGAGAGCTGGACTCAAAGGGGGGGAAGAAAAAAGACTTTGAGTCCATTGTGCGGCACAGCACGGCTGGTCACTTACTGATATTGATCCGCATCCCGATCCATCTCAATTTGCCTCATATGTAGTCACATCCAATTATGTCCTGAAAGCAGCATGTTTCAGTCCAAGCATCTGAAGGCTGTAATTGTATGATCAGCTCACGTACGGTTTACAGCTTGCAGCACACACAGAAAAAAATGCTGTTCAGGAACTCCGACAACAGTGAAGTGCGTTCGCTGCTTTATGTGTACAAGCCACTTCTCTCTGTCCAAATGCCTGAAATCCCTGGGGGTGAGAGTGCTATTCTCTTTGTTATAACATGTCCATTTGTGGAGAAGATGAATGTGTTCTCTTCTTCACCCCCCCCCCCCCCCCTCCCCCCCTCCTTCCTCTGTCCTCTATCCCCACTAGTTGAAAGCTTCTGGCTGAGTGCTGAACTGTAGAGATCCACTAGGAGACTTTGTGAAAAGGCTAGCGGTTACATGTAAGCTTTTTTTTTGCATGTGAGATGAATCACTTAGACACGATGAACAGTAGTTCTAGGTATCCATCCTCGGTTTTCTATTATTCTTACGGACGCACAGAGGAGGAGTTGCTCTGTCCTAATGCCAGCAGTTATTTCAATAAATACAAAAATGAAAAGACTTAAGTGCTCTGTATTCATTCAGGAAAACACCAAATATGAGATGAGATGAGATGAGATGCCATGTGTATTATTGGTTAGTTCAGCCTTTAACCATTGCTCGCAACATGTTTATTAACATTGAATCATTTCTAATTTGGTTATATTTCCCCTTTCACTGGACCAGGAAACCTATCTGCCAGCTTTCAGAAGAAGGATGAAATGAGCAAAATGAAGCATTTAAAGACTTTTAATCATTCTTTTTTTATTTAGATTTTGTCATTATGGGTTATTGCTTTTATTTTATGTTGTTTAACTAAAAAATAAAAGCAATAAATCTATAACTAAAGTTAAAAAGTCTGAGTGTTTTTTACAATCTGTACACCACAACCTTTGCTTTGTTTAGCAATGATTGGAAACAAAATTGCATTTGGCTTCTGTTTTCCTTGGAAAGAACACAAGTGAATCGTGATACAGCACGACCTTGAGCATCTTATACCCGCTCAATTTTTTTTGTGTGCAGCCTAAATCAAACTAAAAGCTACACAGTTAATGCAGTCAAAGAGAGGATGGGAAGTCTGCGAAAACTTCAGCAAATTTATCAGCTTATCAATATCACTTGCAGATCTGATTATAATCACAATTCTGTGTTGAGTTAATTTGTTGCAGGGTTATTTTTGAAGCATGTAAACAGTTATAACCTTATTCATTCAAAAACAAGCCTTTCTGTTGGAAATACTTTCTGAACCATGTCTAACATTTGAAGATATTTTATTATCCAGATATTCAAATTATTCCAAAACATTTTAAAAGCTGAATCTGTCAGGAAATTGGTATATACATTTAGACAATTTGAGGGTGTAATACTCACATTGTATATGAGAAAATAGCAATGGTTTGGGTTTCATACTTCAGTGATGATTTCATTAACAAAAACAAATCAATATTATTTTTAAATCTTTAAAGCTTGTTTCTGTTGCTGTTCAGAGTATTCAGTCTTTATTTTTCCTCATCTGTCAAACAGTTCAGATGTCCTCTAACTGAGAGATGGAAGAGAAGAGTTTTGTCTCTGCTTTTACCAGTGGTCTTTTAGCTTAAACATAAGCTACCCTGGAACAGATTAGGTCTCCACCATAAGTTCCGTGGTGATATATTCTGGTAAATCTACCTTAGTGACCCTAAAAACCAGGAGTGGAAGCTGAAGTTACCCCTCTAAGCCACTAATTCTGGTCCTAGATATACTGTGTCATGTGATGTCATTTGAATTGATAATCCAAGTTTCTGAGCAGTGTCACATATAGAAATATTTAAATTTCTATATTTCTGAGAAACTAGACCAAACTGTACACACAGACATCTGGGATGTGACTTATGAGATTTCTCATGTTATGTGTAAAGACTGGTCTAGTTGGGGTATTTGTTACTACTTCTAGATGATGTGATCAAAGTTTTCCTTTTGCATTGTGACTGCTTTGCTCCCTTTTGTGCCGGTTACATGTTACTATTCTCTTCGTTCACTGCTTGAGCTGAGCAAGCTGGTTTTTTTTCTGGTGTTTTTTTTGCATTGGATCTCCTACATTTATACTCCAGTCAGATTTATTTTGTCAGATAAAACCCTTATTTTCATACAATGTCAGACTCTAGGTTGTCAGTTTCACTGTGTACAAATCTCAGAAACTACATCAAACTGTTCAGTATCATTTGAGATGCACCACAACATGCAATGAATCAGAAATGAGTGTGTTTGATCACTTTGATTCAACCATTTGAACTTAAAGTTTTTTCCTTTTTAAACATTTTGCAGTGGCTCTTTCACCACCTTTTGACACCTTGAACCTATATTCCAACACTTTGCTCTTCACTCATTCACACTCCTCATACTGCTGATGGTGGGGATCTTGCTCTGAAAAAGTAGAATTAAGTTTAATGAGCTTTTGCCTGTTTTTTGAACTCTACTACTTTCTTCTTCTTCTTTGTAAAATTGCGAATGTAAAATTCCAGACAGGGCTATCGCTCTGGATTTAAGTTCAGTCCTGAATGCTTAAGGAAGTTTTGTAACTCAGTGCTTTCATTTGTACAAATGATGCTATTTTCAATAATGACATCAAAGAATTAGAAACAGTGTGACACTCAATGATATTTTAGAGTTTATTTATTTTGCATGTGTGTGATGAATATCCTGAGTCAAATATGAAACTTCATTCTTCTTTGTGAGAATAGAAAACCTGCTGGAGAACATTTGTACGTAAGTTAAAAAGATTCATGTGGGATGAATTATCCATAATTCATTTTGGTCATCTGGGACTATTATGTGACACAGTTTAGAGGACCTTAGTCACTACTAACCCATCGACAGCCTGACCTCTGCCATCTTACAGTCTGTAAAAGTGATGGGTTGTAAAGTGTGTTTTGAGAGCGAGTTCGCCAACAGAGAGGCCTTCACTGGTAGGTTTCCATCATAAATGAAGTGTGAGGATGTATCTCACTGGGAGCTGCTGGACAGGAAAGTGAGTAGAAGGTAAAAAGTTGTTAATGGAATGAGCATACACGTGGAACTGTCCCAAGAACTTTACAACTGGATCAAAGTCTTAGCGAGAAAACCAGATGATGCAGTGAGATTTATGCATAAAATAACAGCTGTTACAGTATACTGTTGTACCCCAAAATGTTTAGATATCTTTTTTGCAATTGGGCGTATCAGAGGCAGACAAAGTACTCTATTAGTGTTAGATAATTAGACTTCTTCTGGTTCCACTTACACTGCCAGATTTGTTTAATGGCCGCTTGCCAGATTAGGTTTCTAGTTGCTTGATGTAATCTATGAGTAAGATTTCTTAAAACTATACATGAGCAAATTATGGATTTTAAACTTATTTTCACATGACACGGATTAAATGTGACACATTAATAAGTTAAAATTGTTGGAACTCTTACTGTAACCAAGTAGAGTTACAGAGTTACATGCTTAAAACTGTTTAAATCTCATCAACAAGGGGTCCGCGGAGGTACTGCAGGGGGGTCGCGAAATCTTTGGTTGATTAGACAATTTAAAAAAAAAATTTTAACATTTTTTTTTTTTTAAACTGTTTTTTCTCCCAAATTGTGTGCAAACGTGTGCCATCCACAGATGGTTTGAGGATTCATTGTCCCATCTACATGCATGTTTAAAGTTCAAATCTGTGGATTATTAGCTCAGTGTTGTATGCAAGATGTTTGTTTATAAATGGCAGTGGCACGGCCACCCTGTACCTTGCACATGTTTAAAACAAAAACATGAATATATTAACCTGTGTATTATTTGAATAGCTTAGTACAATAACAGAGTAGCTATGTTTATACACGGCACTAGGCCCCGTTAAATATAAAACACAATTGTATGCCATATAAATATTAGGGGGGTTCCCTGCTCCAACTCTCCATCAGTTTGGGGGTCCCTGGCCTGAAAAACGTTGAAGAGCCCTGGTCTAAAGGAAGCCAACTCTGGAATGTGTGAGAAAACGTTCACGTGATTCTGCTGCTTCTAACTTCCTCTGTGGGACATCATTGTACTTGTGAGTAGAACTGAATTCACTGCACAGAGGTTTTCTCTCTTGAATTGTAATTTTTGGGTGTCAGCTCCACCACTGCCAGCCCTCCATCTTTCTGATGCAGGTGAACGTGTTAGAAAGTCTGACCGTATTCTCATGGATGGTATCAAAATACTTACTGGTAATCTTCTTTAGTGATGACAACTGGATTTACTTTTGTTCAATATCATATTTTTTCTCATTGGTAAACCCACATTTTTCAGTGTTATTTGGTTTTTACTCCTACATGTCTGTAGTTTAATTATAATCCAAACTAATCTCTTAATGAATCTACAATTGACAGTGACAAATCCATTTATTAGAGCAAAACTGATTGAAATCAATGATGACCTTAATCTGTGACCTTCCAGTGAAACAGAGGAGAGGAATCTATCTCTCTACTAAAGTCCAAGAAAAGCTTCTGTCATGCAGTTTGACTTTCATTAAAGATGTCCAAGAAGGACGATCAAATATATGCATTGGCCGTAGTGATTTTTCTTTAATGGGAGTTTTCTTTCTTGAGTGTGATTGCTTGGCTCCCAAAGCACTCATGGCTCTTGGCTCTACTGTTTAATTAAGAATTGTTTAGGCAGAAAATGTTGAGAGTAAAGTGAATCTCTAGTTTATTGTCAGTGGAGCTTTTCCAAGCTGTAAATCATGACAGCCGTGAGCTCTGGGAGAGATTTGTCCACATTTACAAACATTGATTAAACTCTCCCAAGCCAATTGTGCTTCTTTCAACTTTATTTTATTCTCATCCAACAGAAATGCACCACAGATCCAGAGTACTAATGAGGAACAGCCTTTCAGCTTATTGTCCCTCTTTGTTTCCATCTCTGTTCTTATGTATTCAAGAGAATGTTGAGTCATTTTGTTCTGTGGTTGATGTCATTACTACCTTTGTCAAAATGTGATGAACACACATGCTCACAGCAGGATACCCGCAGCGTCGGTGGGAAAAACAGTCGACACACAAACTGTCACCTCGAGGTTCAACAACAAACACACTTACAAAGATGTTTAACAGTGTTGATATGATGCTTCACCAATATGTACACAAGTTGAGGCCAGCTCGAGCGGTTCATCGAGGGTTTGCTCTCACCGAGGTGAAGTGTCATGAACGCTCACACTCTGGCATAAAAACTTGGAGTAACTCTTTACAATGAGCTAGAGAAAGGTGGATGATGTCCAGGTGGGCCTGTCCCACTTGTGTCATCAAACACAAGGCCTGTGGGAAGGGCAGTTTACGGGGCTCCTCTGAACTCCAAGAAACCATCACATCACTGCTGACCGCTGACCGCCTTAACTCAAAAACTGCCAGATGTGCGAGGAGTCCTAACAAAGATATTCATTGCTCATATTCAGCCATTAGATGCTAATCTCTTAGGTGATACGCTATATGCATCTGTCAGTGATGACATGTTTATTTCATGTAGCGGCACATAGATAGAAGTTAGTGGACTTATTTAATGCTTTTCCAACAGCTGTAGGAAAAGGCAGCTGTTGCAGAAGATTCTGGAAATAGTCTCTGAATATTTGCCTTGCTGAAAACGCTGTGGTCCTTTAGAGATATCGCAAAGAACCCTGTTGGTTATTTGTTGAGGTGTTCAGCAGCACAGAAGTGTGGAGCATTTGTGTTTGCTATGAACTTCCACACTTTATGAAGCCAGAGAGTGGGAGATAGGTCTTAGGAGTTGGAATCAGCTGACATCACTTGAAAAGTAGCAAAACAAATTTGGAGTTGTAGAGAGAAGAAGCTTTTTGACCAACTTGCAGGAACTTTTCCTTTTCCTTTATTTATCTATTCTTTTTGTGGGATTTACATGTCACAGTAAAGTCAGTATTAGTATACATGAGGTAAGTTTACATGAGGAGTTCTTTGGCAGTTTGATGGGGGCCGTGACCTTAAATCACCAGAATATGCCTGTTATGGGTCACACTATAAGCAGCTGTCACCACTAAGCTGGAGTTTATTTATACAAAGCTTAAAAAACAATTTAAACTAAGATTATCACTATCCTCAGGAAGGTCTACACCAGGGCCCTCATGGACAAAAGACTGCGTAGCTTCCATACTGACAGAGGGTGTAGAAATGCATAGCACCACACACCTTTTCTTTATAAATGTCAAACATGAAACTGAGAGCACGTGCACAAAACAACTGAATGTTCAAAATACTATAGGATTCCCCTCCTGTTGCTGTCATGTCTCTTAGTTTTGCTAGTTTTCTAGTTCCTGTTTGGTTTTCAGTTTTTGGAGGAAGAAACCAACGCACACCAGAAGTTTCGAGGTGCAGGTAGCGGGTACTTGTTCACTTCAAAGGGGAAGATACCGCACACTCTTGTCAGTCATGCTGAATTTTATTTCACAAACAACGTTTCGGCCAGTGTGGCCTTTCTCAAGTTTTTACACAGGTTTTCAGTTTTGCCATGTTCCCATAGTTTCTGTTGCCCTGCCATCACCTTCACTCACAACACCTGTGTTTTTTCCCTCAGCTGCAATCACTCCCTCAGTATTTAGTTTCCAGCTTTCCTATGCACCAGTGCCAGATCCATAACTGCCACTCTTATTCATGTCAAGTCGAGTTCGTCCATGTCAAGTTCGTCCATGTCAGGTTTGTTCTTTTGTGTTTTTCATAGTCCTCGTCCAGTTTTGTTTAGATTTTGTAATCCGGCTCAGCCGTGCTTTTTGTTGCTCTTGGAAATAAACCAAGTTTTTGTTTTTGGAAATATCTCTTATCTCCACGCCATGCATTACGACACCCAAATGTGACAGTTGCTCGTTTTCCAATAAGAAAAGCAGATCCTGCTTCAAAGAATAAGAGGCAGTTCAGTGTTTGTTTATCCTCTAAAGCCGTAAGAAACACAAAATTATGCAGTGGAACAGTCCTACCCGCATGCAGCCAGCTCAATGAAATGCAAAAATTAAGAAATTAAGAAAAGGAAAGTATTCTCACATTAAGTGAATATAAAGACAGGGGTGTATCAGCAGTTTGTGGCTGTGAGCGCACCAAGAGAATGTGGCTGCTATGCTTCTATGCTATGCTGAAGTAAAAAGAAAAAGTATTTATTCATTTAATGTAACCAGGCTGAACACAGAGAGTGTAAAATTGTATTTGTCATATCACCGGCCTATCTGAGTCAAATAGAGCCGAAAAGAGAAGATTGTAACTGAGAGAGTGCATCCAGCATGTTTATGTTCCTGTGTTCCCCTGCAGGATACTCCTGGGTCCTCAGCCCTGACTGCAGTAGCACGGCTATCTGGTCAAGTTCACAAACTGTGCCAGAGTCCATTTATCTATCCATCCATCCTTTTTCTATACCTGCCTAATCCAATTCAGGGTTGCAGGGAGGGCTGAAGCGTATCCCAGCTGCCACTGGAGAAGAGGCGGGATACACGCTGGAAAGGTCATTAGTCCATCACAGGGCCAACACAGAGACGCACAGAGCTACAGTCACAGAACAAATTATTCATGCCACAATAGACATTTGTAATGAATTCTAGAGAATGAATGATTGCCAAATTCCTTGGTTGAAAAGTTGCTCATTAAAGAGAATTGGTTTTAAAAAATCCACTACAAATCTAAGCTTAGAAAACCTTTTTTTCTTTTAATTCTGTCTATCATGAACAATTCTGAATGGCAGCTAGCAAGCACAACCTTTTTGTAAGTGCCCATACAGGAGGGCCCAGGACAATGGTCAGCACAAGGGTGCTTTCCCAACAAGTCGACTTGTAATTCTAATTATTGGACTTGGAAAAGGCAGAAGGCTTCATCTGCAGTGCTGTCCTGTGGGAGGGTCCTTCTGGAGTATGGGGCACCAGGGCTGCTGCTGCTTAAGGCACAAGAGCTTGGTTTGCATTGCCAGCAGTTAAATTTCCACTTTAACCCTGCATTATGGCCTCTGTTACAGCTAATGTTTGTCACCAATTCTGTTTATAATTCAGCCAAGGTTCAGAGTGTGTTCCAGTTGTCTATTCAGCATCATCAAACAACGACCGTCTGTTTGCACTTGGGAGGTTTGCAGCTGGAATGAGAATCGACAACTGAGTCTAAGGCTCTGGGATGGCTATGAACCGTTGTCTTAAGTGTTTTATTGAAAAAACATCAAAAGTTTGAGAGGTGGGCCAGTGCTAAGTTTGGAGTGATTTGGTCGCTGTTTTGCTTTTTTGTGTGGAAGAGAGAGATGAGCCAAAAGATGAGACTGAGACCCTCACATAAGACCAGAAACTGTTGGTTATGACTGAAAAGCCAAATCACAGATACAAATGGGGGAAAAAATAGGTTCCTCCAAACATTGTCTGGGCTGAGCCTTCATAATAGGCCTAAAGCTATAGGTAATTATGGAGGTGCTCAGAGCAGAGCTGCTGCCCCTCTGCATTGAACGGAGTCAGTGGAGGGGGTTTAGTCATCTGTTGAGGCTGCTTCCTCAACATCTGGTTGAGGTTGACTATATCTCTCAGCTAGCTTGGGGATGCCTTAGTGTCCCCTGGATCATGAGTAGGTGGGAGAGGAAAGACAACGTCTTCTTGTGCTGCAGTCACACTGAGGCAGCACTTTCTTAGCAGTTTGGTTCAGCTTGCATCGTATCGTTTTAGTTTGCATTAGTTAAACTGTAAACATCATATAAAAACCGCTCACTGACCAGGCCATAACATTTCAGAGTTCAGTCTTAATCTTGCAGTAACATTTGCCAAAGGAGTCAAGCTCAACTTTCAAGGAAGCCTAAATGAAAAGTTTGGTGCTTAATGTCCCAACACAAAGCAGTCATTTGTGTAAGATTCTGATGTGAGCTTGGATGATAAATACAATATGTGTTCAGGATCATGTCACTTCTTCACGTATAATAAGTTGTGATGGCTATGTGAGTGACAATTTCAAGAAAAACGAAGAAAAAAAACAGAGGTTGTTAACAGTGAAGAGTGAAATCTGGACAGCATATGGTCGATCAAACCATGCCGCAATGTTGCATGTAAAACTTATCTAGCCCATTTTGCCCTTATTTAACCCTCATCATTCTGTCAGCAGGGGAGGTATTTATGTATGGCCGATGTCAGCTCATTCTTGTCGTCTAAGTAGTTCTTTATTAAAATGGAGTTTTCTGGTTTTAGTTTACTGGTGAGGGATCGAAATGAAAACACACCCGCCACAGCTTCTTCTGACATGAGATATTGGAGGAAACCAGTTGAGGCTTATGGTAACATTGCATTCCCACTCTGATAACATCTGCATGCATGGTTAACCCTTGTCACTCGGAGGATTGCTCCTGTTTGTTTGACAAGATGGTTGCCACCTTAATGTGATGTGTTGCTATGGTAATATTTATACATCAATGGCCTCTCTTAACTGAATGCAAATGTAAGAGTAATGTCTTTTACATTGTCCTTCTCCCAAGGTAAGACATCACAGTTAGTCACCTCTGCTCATCATTTTTCCTGTGTATATTAGTAGCCATCAGTGGAATGATAGCAGTGATTGGTTTATTTTAAAATTTGTCTTGTGTATACATCTCCAGGCTGTTTCATGATTAGAAACAAACACCAGTGACACTGACATATGGGAAGCATCAACTCTCCAAGTTGTCACTTCCTTCCTCTTTATTTTCTCTGCCATGATGAAGAACCACTGCCTAATCCATTCTTCAGTGCCCTTGCCCATTAGAAAGGTCAGCACAGGTCATTATGAGTGTTGCCTGTGGACCAGAGGTAGACTTGTGGGTCAGTCATAACGCAACAGGATATGGCTTGCAAATGTGAAAGGGACATCTACCTTACGAGAAAGGAAAGACTCAGAGGTAATGGATTGTTTACACTGTTTGCATAACGCTGATCTTTTGATTCTTGTAATTGGCCTCTGACTCAATCAATCAACGTATCAATCAGCATTCTATGGCTTAAGTAAACATATTAATAGTTTTCGATTCTTGGTCTCCTGACGGTACCCCAAAGGAAGAAAACGGCAGCTCTGAGTGAAATCCTTGGCTTTAGGTAGAGTTACCATCATAGAAAAACAGTGATTAGTTAAATAAGCAGCACGGACATCATTAAAGGTAGCCTCGAGATGCAGAGAACAAAGGTTGTGCTTGGTCCTTCCTCCATCAAGTAAGGAAACGACAGCCTATAATTACAATGGCTCCCAGAAGACTTTCAGTAAAACGGTATCTGTTTCAGTCAGCATTTGCAGTCAATCTCTCCGTGTGGGGTTTTGTTTTTCTGCCAGTGAATGTAGACTGCGCCCTGCTATCAAAGCTCATAAAAAGCACTCTCATTTGAGAGTTTGCTTCACGTGTGGATAAAGGAGTTCTCGCCATCTTGAAAATCGTTACATTTCTGCTACTGGTTGCACGTAAATATGTATGAAAGTAACCCATCAGAAAGATGAATTCAACTAAAAACTGGATTTCTTTGCTTTGCCAGCAATTTAGTTTGGGGAGTGATGATGGCAAACTGTCAGTCAGTTGTCTTGTCATCAACTTTAGTGCAAACTGCCACATCTCAGCAAATATAAAATATTATAAAGTGTCTAAAAGCACTTATTCACTCCTGCCTCTTAACTACTTAGGGAGATGTGTACAGGGCTATATAATCGTGGACTCAACACATTGGTCATTGCTCTGGTCATTTTCTCTCCACCTTGAATGATGTGACTGCTGTGGCACAATTTAAAACACCATAGCAAAAACTTGTATTTAAACTTTTTTCACACAAATTGATTTAAAGAAGGATGCCTTGAGTCAAAGCCTTGTATTAAATTTGCATTTCTAAAAAAAAAATACCTACAAATGAGCTTGCAGATAAAACAGAGTACATGCACAGCTCAACAAGCTGTTGTACCATGCTGATTGAGAGAAAACACAAGCCCAACCAGAGAGTTGTCTGTGGCAATAATGGAAAGGGATAGAGTGGAAAAGATGTTGATTGCTCCCAGTCAGCTGTGTCTAAAATTTGGGACGAGTACAAACAAAATGGGAAGGTTGTAAAAGGGAAACATTTCAACATGTCATGTAAGAAAACTCAAGGCAGTATGCCTGAGAATAGAAAATGCACAACAAAAAAAGCTAATTAGAATAAACAAGAGTGAATGTTTGACTAAACTGTCGGAAACCAGCTGAAGGAAATGGATTTCTGCCCAGAAGAGCCCAAAATAAACCATCACTAACACCTTAACGTAAGAAAACAAGGTCAAACTGGGCTAAAGAAAAGTAGTCATGAACTGCAGATGATTGGATGGAAATGATATTGAGTGATTAAACACTCGAGAAAAGGAGATGATATAGGTCCAATGAAACATATAAAGACTACTGCCTGCCAGCCATTACCTCTACAGTAAATGCACAGATTTTCTCATTCCAGGTTTGGTTTTGCCAAAGTAATTTTTCAGGATGACAATGCGTCTTGCAACAGAGCAAAGAGCGTTCAAACTTTTCTTCAGGAACAGTCTTGATCTCAATCAGATTGTGGTGGAATGGAAAAAAAGAAATGATGCATGACAGAGCTCCTTCCTGCAAAGCTGATCTGTCAACTGCTGTATGAGAAATTAGTTTTTATCAGTGAATTCTTTGAAGAATTTGGGCTTTCATAAAAGCCAGAGGAGCTCCAACAAATTAGAAATAAAGATGATAAATAATGGGGTTGTGCTAAATTTAACCCATTATTTTTATGCCACAACTTGTGTATTTGTCTATGCCTGCAGTTAAAATGTAAAACAAACTGATAAATATATTATTTCATACAATACACCTGATCCTACTAAAATGTATCATTACAATATTTATTTGTAATACACTGTATATTGCTAAGAATTGTCCTTAAATTTGAAAACAACAGCTACTTTTGCATGAGAGGTTGATGCAGGTCTACTTATTCATCAGCATTCTTTATTTTGGCACAGTGTATTATGGTATACATTTGATGGGTTAGAGACATCAATTATATGATACTTTTCACAGTGCATTGTGAGATACTTTGAGTGCACTACATATTTTATTTTAAATGCTATATATTGGCACAGCACAATAAAATGTGTTTCTCACCCACACCTCCAGGAGATTATTAATTCCCTCTAAGCGTGTATTTTTCTCTTTTAAACTGATTCAAACTAAAAACATTGGCTTCATATCCAAATGAAAACCGCTCACACCACCCCATAGAAGTC
Source organism: Odontesthes bonariensis (assembly GCF_027942865.1). Lineage (NCBI taxonomy): Eukaryota > Metazoa > Chordata > Actinopteri > Atheriniformes > Atherinopsidae > Odontesthes > Odontesthes bonariensis. The sequence continues at coordinate 7,662,013 of NC_134526.1, read as the reverse complement.
ACAACATTAATCTGAACCTGGCAAAATGTAGACATTTCTGAAGGTTGCACTGTATGAAGTCGCATTAACGGTTAAGCATGCACAAGTAGGATTAAGCCATTGTTTGGCATACAAGAGATGAAGTCATTAAGTAATTGATAATTATGATCATGCTGTTGCATCGCTCACAGTGGGCAGCAAAGAGCAAACTCTATGGAGACTGCAATACAAACATTTTGATTTAGAAGCCAGTCAAAATCCTCTATCAAACCTCTCATTAAACAAGCTTAAACATGGAGAAAATTCACATGTTCACATACATACGAGGCAGCCTTCAGTTCATTCTCTCTGGAATTGCAAATATTATGCACATACACCGTTTTTTTTTTTTCAACTTTGTTGGAGTTTTATCTGTCGCCTGGAGGAACATTAAAGTGCCACATGTCTGAGTGATGAAATGCCATCGCTTAAACAGACTGATGAACTCATGTTGCATATCCCATGTATTAAAAGACGGATGGTTGTGGGATTTAGTATACAGACGCCTATCTGACAGCAATCATCGTGGAGAAATGTTTCTTAGTTTAGTATTAATCAGAATCACAGTTGGCTTGTCATGATGTTGCCACCATCGTGTCCCCTTTAACTTACCCACTAAGTTTGTTTTGGTCACAAGAGTGCTGCTGCCACCCAAAAAGGTTTGCATGACTCACATTACAGTCTGTCTCTCTCATTTACTCATTATCGCTGGAACTCGTTCTCCAACTGCATGGCAGCCACCCTGGTGGCCTTTCATTCCTGTAATTGCAAATCGCTTCATCACCCCAACTCCACCCTTCTCCAGCCCTTTCAGCTGCACCATTTCTCTTGTCATTAGTGGATTTGCAGCCAAATCCCTGTTGCCATTGGATGCCACAACTTGTGCAACAACACAACAAGTTATTTTCTGTATTAGGGGTACAAGGAGTCTGACCTTACAAGCTGTGTAGCACGCCGGCAGGCTGTCTGCTCTGCTTGGTCTGGCCAATCAAAATGGAGTTCTTTATATGGATTTGTCTTTGTAGTGTTACCCTTATCCCACCTGCACTGGGGTTGAAAGGACACCTTATAAAGTCAGGCTGAAGATTAAGTAGCTTTTGCTTCATTACAATGTAGTCGGGCCACTCCAGTCCAAGAGACCGAGCCCTACAGTACTGTAACCACAGAGGCTGGCTCAGCTCAAACACACCTCTTAATGGCTTTCCCAGAGTCGGCCCGAGCTGGCTCAAACTCTCGCAATAAGAAGTTAAAATTTAAAAGTAAAACAGGCATGCCATGCTTCCAGCTGGGCATGGGGCTGTAAAGTACAGCGGCGCAAGACAAGAAAAATAAGTATTGCAAGGTACTACTCATGAGATCATAACCTTGGTGTCCGTCCAGAGAGCCACTCCAGTGTTTTCACTCCCACATGCTAGTACTTCACTCCCATCTTCTCAGTTTTCCATGTCCCAAGTGTGCTTGTCCTTGAGCTATGTTGCAAGGTTAAGAGTTTGATCCAATTCATTCAGTTTTTTTCTTTTTACACAGGGTCGGTGAGGAGGACAGCAGGCCTGTGCCACAATGGGATTAAACACTGTCATCACCCTCTCTCCCTCAGAGTTCAACACACTCGATCACACAGACAGCAGGTCCCAGTCTTCCCAAACTGAAGCCAAACACATGTCAGACTGCAGAGAGACAGCCAGGTAACCCCTCTGGAAAGTGTTGCTTATCTTTTCTTCTTTCCAATTTCTACGGAAAGCTCAGCTGCCTGCTTCCCTTTTTGACCTCACTTTATTTAACTCTACTTTGTCCATGAATGAAACGCGTAGCTCTATAATCAAACTGCCTCATAAACTGAAGTTCACTCCTAGATCACAAGTACTCCAAACCAGTCCTTGAGAGTAAGACCTATGAAAACCATTTTGATGAAATGACTAAATCAAAATGAATTGTATAACTCAGGCTGTACTTCGATGACATCATTGGGTCTTTTCTTTTCAAGTGACCCGCTGTGTGCGAAGACTCATAACCAGTCCTGAAACCTGAGGAAATAAGCCACCGTACTGTTTCTCTGCCATGCTTCACACCTCCTGCCTCATGTCAGTAGTTTTTCCAGAGCACTGCAGTATTAGTACGAAATAACTCCACAATGGTGGTGTGCCACTGACATTTTCCATGTGTGCATCAAAACGCCATTTATATTGAAGAGGTCGACGTCACCAAACTGACTTCCATTATTAAATAAGTTAAATATGATACTTGTCATTTTCCTGTAGATTCTACAACAAAAGGAAATTCTCTTTTTGTTCTTTTTATTAGCCTTTAAAACAGAGTTAGATTTTCTACTGTTCATATACTCAAGGATTGTGATTCTAAAGGTATTATTTTCTTTTTATTCCATTGGAAAAACATGGGTGTTTTTACAAAGGGTGGGGGGTCCTCTCTCACAGCTGTCACAATCTTTGGCTCCTCTTTTGCTTTACCTCAACACTTGTTTTATGAAGAATTTCAGTACTTTTAATTTTATCTTTGGGTTTCCCACACATGATTTAAGAAATATTTGCCCTCAGAAAGGCAAAAATTACTAAAAGGACATGAGAGTCCAGTAAAAAAAAAAAACTTTGGATAAGCTTGTGCCGTGAGATCACATCTCAGGAGAGTGGGAAGTCTGTTGCATTCAATAAACATACCCACCTCCTGCAACTGCAGCTGCAGCCAAGCATAAACGAGAAGGTGTTTTACTATGAAAGTCAAAGAACCAACTGGGATAATCATTGTTAAAAACCAGAAAAATGTCCTACTGTGGAAAAAGGCAACCGCCTCATTCTGTTGAAGTCTTTAATGGATATATTGGCCAACAGAATTGAATCCTCGGCCTCCGCAGCTCTGAATGAGAGCGTCCTGCTGCACCATTTAAACATGTTCGGGGTCATGAGAAAAGAGGAAGGGTCCCCTCTGTGGGGGTGAAGGCATGAATCTGACATGAGGCAGGTTCAGCCTTCAGCCGCAGTTTTACGGTTGTAACCACCGGCTGCATGTTGGCCTGTCTGCTACTTTTATAAGGCAATTATATAAACTTAACATTTAAAAGGGAAAACAGTCTGTCTGTAACTTTTTCTACTCTGTCTGAAAAATTCTTTGGCTCTTATAAATTGTCCAAATACTGAATACTCCATATTCTCAGGGGAATAGAGACTTTTGACATCATGAAATCCATTTCAACATGCATTTTTTATTATTCATGCGGCGGTGGTTTATAAAAAAACATTTGGATTTACTTTAACTGATGTACATTGAGCAACTTCATGAGCTCTTCTTACCAAAAACCACAAAAGGTTTGGTTACCACTTAATCTAATTGTTGACAGCTATGTCTATTACTCATAAATCCATTATTTGTTCTGTAATGATGGTATCAGTTCATCTTTTAGATTTTCTATCTGCCAAGCAGTTTCCAGGTGAATTTATTTAGTGTAACAAAAAGTTAAAGTTGTACAGCCCGGAAAACTGCAAAAAACTCTTCTATGTTCAGGCTTTGAGAAAAGTGAAAAGATTCTCATCTTACTATAACACTAAAAAACGAATTAATAAGGGTATCATCGTCTCGTAAAAATTAGATCAACTCAACACAGTGAGAAAATGATTTCACTTTCATTTCATTCAAGAGCAAAATTCAAGTTCTGTTATCATTTTCTGACTGAAGTTTGTGAAACTGTACCAAAATGTGAGAGTAGTTTTAACAGGCATGGGTTTTGGCAGCAGAGATGCTAATGACTGTGAGCACGGAGAGCAGAGTTTGTCTCCTCTCTGTTTGAGATTAGTTTCATTTAGTTTTGTTACAAACATCCGTTTCTGTCTCAGTCGCTGTCTACTTCCACCTTCACTCTTCCTTCTGTGTAATTGGGTTTAGGCATTAAAAATGTTCCAGCAAGTAGAGAGTAACGCCAGCCAATACAACACCAATGAATAGGGTAACATAACAGTGATACCACTGAGGAATCAAACCAGTTAGCATTTGACCTCCTTGCTCTGCAAAGACTGGTTAATCTTTAAACTTAGTTACTCTTAGAACTGTACTGACAGCATGTGCTACAAGTACGACTTCAAAGGTGGCCTAGTATTGTCAGAGAAAAGGTTGCACGTTTACTTTGAGGCTGATTGCGCCTGTCTTCAGGTAAGAGGTAATAGTATTGACCTCTTAGTTTTCTGCCCCTCTGACTGCTGGCCTGCTATCACTGAAATGTAACTGATCCTGTTGGCTGATATCGACTCTGTTGGGCCAGTCGTCCACTCCTTCTCCTCCCTGCTGGAAGCTTGGCTTCTATTGATCTCATTCTTTGAGTGTTACCATAAATTCCCCCCATTAGTTTAAACTGGATGGCGTTTCATCCACCCCGTGATTAATCCGGACAGCCCTCCACAGAGAGAGAAGCATCCTCTGTGTGTCGTCTTCTCAAACTTATGTTCATCCCTCCTGCACTCCTGTGGTTCCTCTTCTTATATTACCTCTCCATCCACCACTCTTTCCCACTTTTTCACTTATCTCTTGCTTCTTTGTTTATGCTTCCTGGATTCCTGCAGAACAAAGAGCTTTTATGAGAGATTGAATTAACCCTTAATTTGTTTTTGCTTGTTGGATGTGTGGTCACTATCTCCATTTTTTTTGTACATGTAATGTACTTGGTGTACTTTTAAAATATTTGTTTAATTCTGAAAGGGAAACAGTCAGTTTGCAGCAAACAAGCTCTGACAGAAGCCCTCCATGAAGCTCAAGTGCTCCTCCTGAACAGGCCGCTTAATGGACTACAGATGAGTTTCAATATCGCACACAAGTACTGGGTGACATTGCATTTGCAGAAACATTGTGTGGTTTGTGTGAGTATGATTGAGTGCCAGATATGTGTGGATCTTACCCACTTATCCAAATTTTCCATTTATGTTATTGTCTGTTAACATCAGTCTACATTGTCTGGTGTTCCCATAAAATCCCAGCAGATATATCTCTGAAAAAACTAAAAAATCTGAGTTGTTTTGAATTAGTTCAGAAAAAGAGACACACCAACCAGATGCCATGGCAATACAAAGACTGTCAGATAAGTTCTCTTGTTCTTCTTGCATCTCCTGGGCTCAGTTCAGGAGTTTAAACATTTCATTGACTTATTTCACTCAAGTGTTCGGAGTTCCTGAGGTGTAAAAACACGAGACACACAAATCATTCCTGGGTGAGGCCACATAAATGTAAAGACTGCAATAATAATGTTGGTGCGAAGCCAACTTTTTCAACCGTGGAGCTGTTAGATGGATTTGTGAAGCGAGCACCTCCAGTTTCAGTGCACACATGAACATTTGGCATGATTTCCAGCAGGGATTTCAAAGCAGAAACCTTTGGAGAACAGCTGTAACAGCTGGAAGAGCTCGATATGCATTTTTCAAACACATCTTCTTTTATGTGTGTTGGTTTGCATATACACTTAAATGAGGGGGGCTGGCACAAAGAGCTAAATGATCTTTTTGGATTGAAGCAGTAATTTAATTTTAGTCTTTCAAACACACAGCAAGTTTTGATTAAAAAGCCTGCATCAGTGTGAGGAACCTGCCCACCTCCAGGGCAGGCAGTTAGCTGATTAATATCCTGGAGGACCCAATAACCAATTGCTCAGCCGGTCCTACTGTTGTTTTAGAAGGTGAGGATAGGAACGCTGGGCGGACATAGAGTTGAGTAATATGCTGCAACAAATCACTTACATCCAACACTTACTTATACACGATGATAGAAGCTGAGTATTCGAAAACAACAACCATTTGTACATAAACTGCTACAGCAGGGTAAAGCACGACTGTGCTTTTCAAAGAATATAAACACGTCTCATCCAAATGTCAGCAAGTGCAGAGAAAAAGCAGATATACAAGTACCTTAGAAGAGTATTTATCTCTTTACATGGCCCTTCACTCAACTGCTAACCTCTCACTTCAAGTTAAAACAACATTTAAGTCAAAGAAGCATAAACTCAGGCCTTGTCCACACAAATACAGGCATTTTTACAGCCCCGGGATAAAATTACAGAATCACCACACGTGGATGTTCATTCAGCTGTTTTATTATACTCACAGATAAAACCCAAACTAATTTGATTTAATCACTGAACATATTGGCTTAGAAACATTGCATTGGAGCTGCATTAAACAAGCTCCAGCATCACACCCTTGTCCCGTGCATATTTGTGATTCATCACTTTGATCAAATTATCCACAGTCCAGGACAGGTTCCCTTTACCCCTCTGCAACCTTCTTTTCTTCTCCTAAAGTCTTAATGACTGTCACTGTTATGCAGGTTCACATTTCACAAGAACTAGTGCAAAGTTCAGTTCACACTGATTAAAATCGAACATGTTCATAGTTTGTCGTTTGAACTTTTTAACGTAGTTCACAAAGTCCCAAAAATAAATAGTTCACCTTCCTTTCTCAGTTGTTTTATGAGCTCCTCTAAATTCTCGAATCCAAAATGTATTTATAAAGCACCTTTAAAAAACCTGCATTAGGCCAGTGTACTGTGTGGAACACACCAACAAATGGCAATAGAAAACTAAAACTATAATGAAATGTAAGTATTTATATGTTTTAGTTTTCCTCCTTTATATGGTACATAGTGCTATTAAAGAGCTGAAACATAGGCACCACACCCACCTGTGAATATGCACATTTCTGCATTTGTCTTTCTTTATTAATGATCATCAAGGGCATTGAAAAATTCAAAATCAAACCATGCGTTAAATTCAGACCATGATGTTTTGATTTGATTGCATAGCCTGCTTAATTTGATTAAGCGGTTTTAAAACAAAGCGCACAGAAGACCCAGCGGTGGGACTGTTTACAGTACTGTCATTTTAAACACCGCTTGTCTTGAAACAACCAAATGTTTTTTGCCACACTCCAAGCTGAATGACCTTGAAGGAGTTTTATTATCCTTTCCACGGTTTCAACTCTTGTTAGGGCCAAGTTTTCTGTCAATCATCCAGGTGAAATGACTCATCAAGCTCTACAAGCACTCTGTTTTAACTGAAGACTCATTTGCATAGTTTGACTAGTGCAGCTATTATTTTAGAACTGCAAATTAAAGGGTAATTCCAAACTTATTTTTCGTCACAGATAAGTGATTTCAGGATTTTTCCCTCAACTTGATCTAAAATATATTACCATAAATTACATTACAATGCAAATCAATTGCAATGCATTATTTTACAGAGCCAGAATGTTCAGCTATTAGTGCTGTTATTGCGTAATTTTGCTTGGAGCTGTTGTTTTTTTTATGCATTTTGAGTCTTTTGTTCACATGCAGACACAGTGTTTGGTCACTAAAAACTCAGTTTTTGAAGAACTTGATACAAGGCTCCATGGAGAAAATATTTTAAAAAAACTTTATTTGCATGACAACAACACTGACAAGGCAGAACTTGAGCTAACTTTAACTATATGAAATGTTTTAAAACAACCTCTTTTTAACACCCATGTACACGGGTCAGGGCCCTGTAACTTTTCATGCCCAACTCGGCTGGTCAAGAACCCTTTGCATCAGTTTAACACACTGAGTGTCCATTACTGTCACTTTCCGATGCTCAGGGAACTGCTCTGCATATCGCCAGTTATGCTTCTGTGACTGGAAGTGGAACCAGCTGCGACTGGTAAACTCTGACAGAAAACAGTGCTTTCATATCAGCAGACAAGATAAGTTGGTCAGAGTGGAGAACGGGAATAGACACCTGATTACTAACACAAGACCTCTGTTTTAAACTTTGGGACTGCTAAGCATCAGTTATGTTTTTATTAATTTGGTTTTGATTCTGACTTACTCTGCTGTTTGGATACTGAGCACGGAATTAAAAGTACTTCACGAAAACATCATGTAAGGCCCTGAAACATTTGTTAACATTTTGTTTGGGAAATATTTGCCATAGCTATGTGTCCCACAACTGTTAAGTTGCTAGCTTGAGCCAGGGAGCCGAGCCCGAAGGTGATTGGATTTTAGGATACTTAAACAAACCCCAAACTTTGCTGACAATTTGATTGCACTGTGATGTTTGTCGCTGTTTGAAATGTTAATTTAAAGAATGCTACAGTCCACTTTCATGCACCGTTTATGTTTACCACCATGACTCATCTATTAGGTGATCTGTAAGTTTAAGTGTTATGTCTGTCTCTATTTTACATGCACATTTTATATTGATAATGCAAATAAGAATGCTTCCAAACACATTGGATTAGCCTATATGTTTTGTTACCTGTTCATTTGAAGTCGATTTCATGTTTATAGTTTATCATGTTCTGAATTCTCTTCAGCCTCCTTTGTTTTTAGAAATAAGGACAGAATAATCTAATTCACTACACATGAAACAGAGACTTAGCCTGTGGATGTACCGACTGAAACAAGCGGGTGATCTCTCTCTGCCCCACAGACAAAAAGCCAAATCAGTTAAACAACAGCTTTAAATACATCCTTTTTAAAAGCAAGTGGAAAACAGAACTGTAGCACCGCGTTAGTTCTGGCAGACCACGTTAGTCAACGTGCCCTTTGCCTATTGGCTGACGCCGACCCAACCCTATGGCTGTCACAACCAGCTGCGCTCAATGGGTAATCAGCTGCTGCTCGCAATTGGATGCTGGCATTTGGGGCACTTCATTTAAACTTGGTTTGCTGTCACCCACCACCTCCCCTGCTCCACCGACTTCTCATTGCCAACAATGTCATACTGTTGTTCATTGTTGCTTGCTCTGTTCTAGGGGGTATGTTTCCTTTACAGCAAATGGAAGGCACTCCACCTGAGGATGCTGCTGTTCCCTGTCTTGGCTTCCATGGAGCTCATGGAAAAGTCGGGAACTTCCTCCGAACAGAGCCATACCGCCAAACACAATTGTATGCATTCAGAATAAGCTTCTGAAATTCGTCTCTGTTTCTCGTCTCGTTTTGACGAGAGTGGTTCTGACAGAATTACAGTTAACTCTTTTTTTTGTGTTTTTTTTGTGTCATCAAGGCCTTAAGATGCATAATAACTCTAAGACAAACAATAAAGTACTTAACTTAAAGTCTGCAATCCCCATTGTGTACACCACAGAGAAAATGATCATACCGTGATTAAAAACTGTAATTAAAAAAAAATCTAATTGAACATTAGAACACAACCAAAGTGAGTCTGAATTTAATGGATAAATGCACAACACTTAAACAAATCAGATATTCAGGTAAACTTAGAAAGAAAGAAAAAAGCATCACCTGACTGGTGAGGGAAGGAGCAGAGCTCCTTAAGCGGCAGAACAGGATAACGCTTGTAGGTTTTGATGAATAAAAGCACATAGTGAGTGACCTTACATGTTCCTACATCTCCAAACACCCACTCAGTGCTGCTGTGTTACATATCCACCCCATTACATCCATTGATCCAGTCTTGTGCCTCCGTTGCTGCTCGTATGAACCTTTTTCATTATCCGGATGATGTACTGCTCAGGATCACAGTCTTTGACATGCATTTGAATATCCTGAGGTGGAAGTTTGATTCCTGATTGAGGGCGTCTCTCTGCCCTGCGTGCTCAGTCTTGACATCTACAGTACAGAGTAATGAGACTCATGCTGCAACGACTGGGAGTCAGCAGCTTAATATGATGTGATTCAGGACTGAAATGTCAATGAGTATTTAATCTATTTGATTTTGCACCAAGGTGTTGCTGGAAAAGGTCGCAGTAAGTGTAATGATGTGTTAGACTCAGTGTAATGTGTTTTTTAGTGGGCTGTTCTTGACAGTTTTCCCCTGAAACTACAGTTTTTATTCAGCATGTAGAAAGATAACTTGTAACCCTAATAACAGCGGTGGACTCAAAGTAATTTCCTAGCTGTCATTTTTGGCATAATATAAGAAATATCATCACTCCATCAGCCAGACTAAACAATCCACTGTTTTTTACGAGGTTAATCAAGAAAATGCAGCAGAGTCACTCCAATCTGCTGTAATATGTTTCTCAAATAAATTAGTTATATTGATGAGATGACAAATCTAAGTGGAAGATTTTTATAGAGCTTTATGCACTTAAACTAAAGATCCTGCGCTTGAATGTAAAATCTGTGGACCTCATTTTATTGAGAAAGACGAGGCTGTGGGTTCATTCGAAAACATAAAAGAAAGGTCAGACAGCTGCCTTGGTTCGCTGCACACACACTAACACACACACTTGCTGACCCCACTCACAGCATCTCCATTAACCAGAGCCGTGTGATTTCATTACATCAGGCTTAATTGTGTTCGCTACATCTCAACATGCTCTGGTAGAAACAGTGGCTTGAGGACGGCTGGAGGAAACAGAGGATGGGAACAACTGTCGGGATATAGGGCAGAGGAGATGTCAAAGCTTTTATTCACAGGCTTTTAAAAAGCTCTCTATTCCACACCAGTAGATTTACCCGCTCCACAGGGCTGAGAGTATGTCAGCACTGAGAAAATAACCTCCAGCCTGCATGTCGCCTCACAAACAAACCACGACGGCAACATGTGGATGGCTTTCTATACACCAGGCACAATAAGACACATTACAGTTTCAGTTTACTGAGGCGGGACAGTCGCGTGAGGGCTGTGGGTGTACTGGAAAGTGCTTTTTATTTTAGTAACATGAAAAAGAGGTAAGTAAAGATAAGTACATTGAGTATACAAAACAAGTGAAAGCAGGAAATAAAAAAATAAGAAAGTGCTCTCCGCATGATTTTAAAAGTTATTGTTGGATTGATCATCTGCTCATATAAATCTCTTTGAAAAGCTGCCAGCTGCTGCCTATAACTGTTGTGTAATCAATTCGGACAGCTTCAAAACAAAGGAGAGGCCAGCAAGACCTGAGAGACCTCACAGTTTGTTAGAGGAGAAGTCGGCCTGCCAGGGCATAAGAATTATGGCATTTTTAAGCCGTCGGTGGTTGACACCTGACTTGATTTGGTTTCTTTCTCCTAAACTGGAGTTAAAACACCTGCGGTGGAGTGTTATTCTAACGTCAGTCTATCCAGACACCCACTGCTTTTTCAACTGTCACAACACAGCAGAGACTAAGGTCTTTTCTCTCGTGTCAGGTAACCTTCACATGGCCACGACCTTTCGTCTGGGTGAGCTCACATGCCAACAAACACACGATGGTGTTTTGTGCTGGTGAGAAATGACCCAAACTGGACTTTGTATTGTTTAGAAGCCCCCCTTTTTCCTCAATATATCCTGCAGATTCACAAAACTCGCTTGCATCTGTCTGAATTATCAACCCCTTCAGGGCGTAGAAAATAAGATGGGTGTAAAGGCGCAGGGTATGAATCATCCAAGATGTCCCTGTGTCGTTTAAATGACTCGATTTACAGCGTATCTGAAAGAAAGTAAAGATACTATCTCCACATTCTACTGGAAGCTGGAGCCTCTCTGTTCTTTCATTTAGAAGCTCATAGTAAATACCTCTTTAAGGAGCTTTCGGTGAGGTCAGATTGTTCTCTGATTTGCATTACGAGAGGAATCTACCTCCAAACCAGTTAAAAGGCCTGTGGTTAGGTGATAACTTTGACTGCACCAAATGCTAATCGAATGCAGTGAATGTTTTCAGCCAGATTTCAACTTTATGATTCGGAAACTATTTCCCTTCAAATGGCATCCAGGGAGTTTCAGAGTGTTCTACCTTTGAAGAAAAGGGATTTTATTGTGCCTAATGTGGGCTTAACTAAGAAACTAAGTAAACCAGATACTGATGACAGACAGTCTGTTTTCACATGTCATTGAAATATATTGTTGCTTTCAGTCATGGACGGATTAAAGAGCACCATGGGTTTGTGTTATCACAAAAGGCTGCCCTTTAAAAACACAGTGGACCATATTAGGCCTTTTTACGCTTTGAGGCTTTTTCCCTCTATACTTTATTTTGTTTTGTATTGTGCATATAAAAGGTCTGCAGAGCTACACAGTTTATGCTGAAAGGACACAGCCTTGACTCACTCCAGACCACATAGAAGCTGCATTTGTCCACAGTGCAAAATGCTGCACTGCCACAATTAAAGCTTTAAAAATATGAGATTGCAATGTTTTATTCACCTCATTTTTGCTAAGGCCGGGGTTCGAGTGATGTGAAGGCAAACCCCTGATATTTTCAGTGTCTGAACCTTACCATATCATGAGCAAAAGTAAAGTTGAATGATGGCATATGATGCCGACAGCCATCCCCTGCCACCATTTTTGTGGATGTCAAAAGTGGTAAACATGTTTGGGACTGTTTCACTGTTTTTGCAGTCTTGTCACAATTCTTAGAGGCAACTGAGGCATGTAATGATTTCAGAGACTTACAAGTTTTGAGTCTTTGTTGTGAAACTGCTAAATGGACCATAAAACACAGCCGAACTGCCTTCTTTGTCTTTAGGCTTTTCTTACTTATTTAGCATCATAATTTGCACATTACCACCACAGAATCAACAAGTTTCTTCACTCAGCAATTTTTGCTTTGAGATTTTAGTAAGATTAATAAGGATTCTGCAGCAAATAGCCTACTGAGTGTAAAATGAGCCTGATAAGGATCTTTAACCTTAAGTCTCTGTCTGAGCCTGTACAGCAAAATATTATAATACTTCAGAGAACAATTCACCATTATTTTTTTCAATCAAACATTTCAACATAACAGTTTGGAGATAAGATCCATCTCTCTTACAGCGACATTCCTTTTTTTTTTTTTTTTTAGCTTAAATCTATGCATCCAAATCTTTAAAGCAATACTATGTAAAATTTCTACCTTAAAATAACAGCTTGAAAAAATTTGTGTGGCTAGAATGAGTTTTAATATTACGATTGGCCTGTCTCATATGCCCATTGGGGGTCTGAGTTGGAAAAACTGCGCTATGTAACTTTGCTGGACCGGCCCGGTAGCGGCCCGGGAGCTGAGCAGAAGTACTTCGACGTGCTTTCTGGCACACCTACCGCAAAAACAAATAGACCCCTCTCACGCTCCCAGGTACATTTGATTACTCTTACCTTCTTGGTCGACATAGCTTGCACCTTCTAACTCCTCGCCGGTTCGTCAACAAACGTGAAAAGTGAAAGGGTGTTGTATTTACGACAGTGTAACCGTACATTACCTCCAAGCCTGTAGGGGGAGCTCCAGAGTGGGCTTTTTGCGAAGTTACATTGTATCGCTTTAAGCATTCAAACTACTCGTGAACAATGCATCCCAACATCACCACACTTATTCTGACCCGGCTGCTCCACAGTCAATTATACAATTCTCAGCAGACCTGGAATATTTTTGGATTTCATGTGAACGTGACTCAACAGTCGATGACAGAGGACGGGTGAAAGTGAAGATAAACTTGCCCCATAGCAAAGGCACCATGCAGAGGAGAGCATCTGCTGTCTGTAAGCAGCAGAATACATCAGCCGCAGTGACAGCAGTGGACACAGATGTGTTACATGTGCAGCACATGATGGAGGAATAGAACATTACATAAGTGACCCCGGAGTACATTTCAGTGGAAGAGTTTGCACATGGAGTTGGCTCCGACTTTGTCTTTAGACAGTTGAAAGTTATTACCCCAAATCCACAGTAACATTTACCATCCTAATTATAGAGCCAGAGAAATACAAACAGCCGAATGACGCCAAGCAGAAAGTGCAGTTTCCAAAAGGAACGTGCTTAACTTTGTTATCACTGAGCTCGTTATAGGCAGAAATAGACAGCTTTGTTCTTTCATCCAAACCCATTAATGCAGCGATTGCATTTATGTCTAAGCACACCTCAGAGACGATGAGCTATCTAAAGACATGCTGTGTTTGAGCGATATCATGAGGGTGGCGTTCATAATGAACACGTCCACTCTCCTGGATGGCCCTGCAGTCTGGAGCTCAGGTCTTTGTTTTTGATCTTACCCCCCCGGCTGTCTGATGCATTAACTCACTTCTTTCAGCAGACACACTCACAAATGAGTCACATCATTTTTCATGTTGAGGAGACGCATTGTAAAACGTGGCCCTCGCTGGGCAGTGTGACTCTTTAGTACATTAAGCCTCCCATCTCCACACAGACGCATTTAAAACCAGACAGTGACATATTACAGTTATCGTGATGTTGTGCATTAGTGGGGCATTATGTTGCTCTTAGCACATAATGTTATCGAAGTTTGTGCTGAATGCAAATCAACTTAAAATGGTTGGCAGCATGAGGTGGAAAGATTTTAAAGCTCCTGTTTAGAATAAATAAACAAATAATCTTCCATTTGTAAAGGTCTCCATTGCCGTAACGTAAGCACTGACAGGCTCAAAACGGGTCACATTCAGTGAGATGGATGTGATAAACTCTGTGTGTCAGCTGTGTTGCTACTTCTGTGCAATTTTCTTCTTTTTTTTTTTACCAGATTTCCACAAATGTGTTTTTGTTTTGCCCTCAACTTTTTATCTCATCAAAATGCCACTTGTCTTATTGCAACAGTGTAATTTCATGCCGGATTCTGGCTCTTTTCTTTATAGACTAATTTAATGGCTGGAGTCGCATTGTGAGAAATTTCTTCCTGGATTCCTGACATTTCAAAGGCTCCCTCTATAATAGACCAGGCACTGCAATTTAAAATGACTTCAGTCAGCTGAAGTGCACAAATTCAGTATGTTTATTGAAGCTGAAGCAAAGAGGTCCAATGCGTGTACACGTAATGATCTCTCTGCTGAAGTTTGTTCATGGCACAGTAAGGCTTGAAAGTTTGAGAGCATGAAATATCTCTCATCACCAGATTTTCACACGTTCTAAAGGTAGCGACAGGATAATCCAACTAAATGAAAGAAATAAAAAATATCATGTTTCTTCTTCCTTGAGGATTTGGATTTGATTCACGTGATTTGACATTGCATATCTGAGTGGAAATACTATGTGAATCTTTGGCTGTACTTGGTGTGACGGTCACACTGTGACCCACTTGTTTCGGATGACCGTTGATCAGATCTGCACATCAACATGGAGGAATGCCGGCGTGTCTCCTCACATTAACCGCTCGCTTCTGTTACATTTCGGTCAGGACTTTGACTTGGACACTCCAAAATATTCACTTTTTAACCATTCTTTGATAGGGCAACATGTTATTTTATTACTGGATTCAACTTTTATATGTTCTGACTTTTTCCTTTATAATTCAACTGGTACATTATCGTTATTATCAGTGATGACAAGGCAAACACATGCTGAATCCATGATACCACCACCGCCGTGTTTCAGAATTTTTCACATTTCAATCAGAGAAAAATTCAATTTCCATCTCATTTCTCCTCGAAACACATTTCAAAAAGGCCTTTTTGATGATCTTTACAAAACTGCAGAAGTGTGGGAAGTTTTTTCTTGGAGAGCAGCAGCTTTCTCTTTGTGCTTTGTCGTCTTGCCATAACACACCAAGTGTTGTTCAATGTTTTGATTGTGGTCTCATGAACATTAAGATTAGCTCATGAGAAAGAGGCCTTTAGTTGCTTGGAGGTTACTGTGTTGCAGACTATTAAACATCTTATTTTTGGACTGTTTTTTGATGGTGGACCACTCAAAGGGAATTGCTGTTAAATATTTCTGATGGGCATGAACATCTCTTTTCCTTAAGATTTCAGAAAATTCCTTTGTTTGATAAATCTGAGCTCTTTAAATAAATTGGAGCACCCACTCACTCTTGATTGTCATCCAGTTATTTGAAAGCATCCAACTCTAATTTCACAGACAACAGCTAATCCTAAAAGTTTCACTTTTTCCAAACATAGTTTTGTAAAGCTGGAACATTTCCCCAATACACAAAGAACTAAATATCATATTATTTTCTCATTTATTTCATTGGGTTAACTTAATCTATTGTATGAATATGGAGATAATGCTAAAGGGTATTCAGACGTACTCTCACCCGAGCTTTTAAAAACATTGACCTCTTTCATCCAGGCTAGAATATTGATTTGAATTCTACTTCATTAATACCAAAATATGCTTGGGATACTAATTCTGCAGGGTCAGTGTTAGATTAGTCTGACCTCGATTGCTTTGTTTGGAATAAATGTCTGTGGTCTGTAAAGCCTTCGGTACATTGCTGTATGTTTTATGTGCCAATACCACCAGTGCCACAAACCTAACAAGTGCCCATTTAGTTACTTTCTTAATAGCACTTAGTGCAGTAATGCAGTTCTAATGACCCTGTCTGAGCCAAATTTAATTGTATATCTCATGTGCTGTCAACAGGACCTCGGGATATTCACCATATTTACTGTTACAGAAGAGAATATTCATTGTGTTGTTACGAGCCATCAGTAAGACACTTTGTTTGAACAGTAGTTCTTCTTCTCTGCCATCACCCAAGAAGGTCCTAACAATATTTATCGAGACCAGAGCTGTCTGGAGAGAAGAAGAGTAGGAGCAGAAAGGAGGGGGGCGGGGAACCCTGGAGTCTAATATGATACAATTTAGTAGGAGCACTTCTGTAAAGATGGTGAGTGGATCCACGTGGGCCAAGCAAAGCTGCATCTGCAAATTTTCCCAATCCCTTGGCTGGGAATATGATTGTCTGGCTGTCAGTTAGGGCTCAGTAGGTTTGAGCTTGCTGTATGTGCCTACTTAGCTTGCAAATTATCTTGTTTTTCTTTTGGGTAGAAAAACATTGGGGTGTTCACACAGATTTTCAGATAACACAAGGTATCGTTGTGTCAGAAGGAGGGGAATTTCCACGGATATCTCACATACACGCTTGCAAATACTCACCGCAGTAACATGACAACATGAGGAAAAAGTTTACCCGCACAGTTACAAATATATAATGCGGTGGCCATTTGGAAATCATTACCGTTCCATCTGTTACAGAGTTTATGCTTAAGAGATCGCACAGTGACAAACTTAAAAAGGGGAATTGTGACCGAACAGATGTTCATTGACGTTGTTTATAGATCAACCTGCTCACCAAAAGTCATGCAGCAGTGAAATTCTTTGCACCATATACCCTCCTCATTAGTTCCCACACTGTTACAACGTGAGTTTTGTCTGATCAGGGGTGTTCAGGGAGTCTCTGCAGGTTAATGCTGGGCTGTGGTTGGTCGGGGGTCTTCAGTTACACACAGTTTTTCTCTGGGAGAGCTGAAGGGGAAACAGAACTAACAGGGCTCTTCGGGGATCCAGTGACTCTTTAGGAAAACATGGTGTAAAAATGGATGGGAACGCTAACTTCTCCGGACAAATGTGTTGATAAGACCTCGAAAGGAAAGGCTGTGAGAGGCAGAGGGGAAAAAAATGGGACATTTGGGGCTGAAAAAAAAGGCCTTTCAAGAAAAAACTACAAAGTATGCTTTCTTTTGGTTTCTTCTCTGTTTTAGTTGCAGCTCAGTTATATTCTGTCAGCCTCTCCCTTTTGAATTAGCAGCTGTCAGACCTTCTTGTTCTACAGCATTGATTTATGACCTCATCTGGGAGTCAACTTGACACACTTTGTGTCAAGTTTTCAAACTGCTGCACTCACTATCTCTCTTGTCCTCTTTACTCAGCACCTTAAGCCATTTATACCTGTCCACCAAACACCAGTCATTGTTACCTGATCACTTCAAGCTTCTGCCATGTAGCATGTAGTGAAGAGGCGAAGAGTCTTACTTTTCTTCAAGAAAACAGGGTATAAGTGCGGCAATTTAGAAAGAAATCCTGTTTTGGACTCAGCAGGTTTCAGTGAGGGTGAGGCCGCGGTTGTGCAGTCCCATTGCCTCCCAACACACCCACATCCTTATGGTGTTGATGACTGCAGAGCCTGATTGATGACTGCACCTTTACACCAGTGCTCAGGGGTTCATGATCTACAGTATGTGGGTGTCCTCTGAGTGGAACACTTATTTCCTGCAAGGACACAAGGGTGTGTTTCCTTTTTCAGTAAAACATTTCTTCTAAGTCATGACAGACTTTTTTAAATCTCGTCTTTACCGGCCGCATTCACTCCCATAATGGATCTTGATGCATCTCTTCATTGTAATCACCACTTTGTCTCTCATTAAGAAGAGTCAGCAAATGGGGGTTGGTCAATAGAGGATTTTAGTGGGGAAAAAAAGCATTTAGCTTTAGTTCACTAAAAGTGTGCATGCCAAGTGTGTTGGGAAAGCCAGCAGGACTTTTCAGAACAATAAAAGTTGCTGTGGTTGGTGTGTGGTTTTGCACAGGAGAGGTAATTATCCATTAGATGTGTCAGATCTATTAGATGTTCTCCATTTGGTCAGTTAAAATGCATGTGAGGCATTTTTGTTTTTCCAGATGTCTGCTTGAAACAACAGGTATTGAGTGTTCATTCATGATGACCTGACCACATTTTCAGATCAATTTACTCTAAGTACACCACCCTGGTTTCTGCCCTATGTGGCCATTCCTTTATAGATATTCTTGCAATATTATGTGTGACATATATGACGTGTCTTTATTTTTACTTTATATGTTACTTTGACTGATTTATTATCGAAATGAAATACATTTAGAAAATCTAACTGCAGATATTGCTGTTATTGTGATTTTTATTCCTATGTGCATGTTTTAAATATTGCAGACAGACTTTCTCTTTCCATCAAACATCACCCATAATAATCCAGAATAATGCAATCCTTAGTCTTTCTTTTTCGTGCTTCTCCTTCAGCAGTGTTGTCCATCTTGGCCTTTGTTGACTGACCCCTGCTTAGGTCTGTGTAGAGCGTATGGTGCCAGCCCAGATTGCTTAGTGTTAGCCTGAAGTACTTTAAATGTCTAGGATTGTGTTTTCAATCGACAGAAACCTTCACGGACTTGTCGTTGATATACTTCTAAGTACCACATCTTGGAGGTGTCTTGACAGCTTTATGCCTTTGAAGCCTCTTTATGACTGGCATGAGCAGGGGGAAGGCAGGGTTCCTTGTGTTTCAGTTTGATAGGTGGAAGATTGGGCTGATCCTGCAGGTGGAAAGTTCCATGGATGTAGTCTTCTGACATCTGGCAACTTACCTGTGCAGTTTCTCCTAATCAGCAGTGGGCTTTATCAGAACAGAGGCTGCAGCTCTTCTCTGCCGGATTGTTGTCACTGTCATGGTGATCATAGGCCTCTTTCCAAGTCAAGCTGGGTTTTTTTGAGAACCTATCCTGATGGTGCCTGTTTTTCCTTTTTTCAGAGTTCGTGCTCCGCTGAACTACTGCCCACGTACCCTGTTGCTCTGGAAGAGAGCCTCTGCTCTGATTGCTTCACTGCATGTTGAATAAAACCCTCATCTCTTTTGCTTCTGCTGTTTCAGATTCCACCTACCTGCCCGCTCTCCACCGTCTCTCAAACACAACCTGCCGACCCCCGTTTTGGACTTCCCTTTTGGATTTTAGAGCCACTTACAAAAGAAGGAAACAATACTCTCTTCTGTTCATGCTTTATACCTCTCCAAATTTGCCTCTTACCAATCTCTCCTCCAACAGAAAGCAGGGAACTTTTACATTGGTGGACGGTCAGTCCGCACTCTGTGCTCATTCAATGTAAATAAAAGTCACTTCAAACTGCTCTGCCGTGCCTTGGCCTGCTCGCTGGATTCCTGTGTTCTAGTCCTGAATCATGACAATAACATAAGGAGATATCAAGAGAAAATTCAAGATCTTGTCAGCTGCCTTAAACCTCTGTGTTCATATTTTGTTTTTTATCATTAGCATTAGCAGCCCTATTAGCACAACTGTTGTGAGGAAGCAACGATTAGCTTGAAGTGGCAACATATGAAGTGGCACGCATGCCGGTATTTTGATTGAGGAAGCAATTCATATATGTCAAAAGAGAACCATTATATCTGTAAAAAATTATTTAAAAAAAAAATGTAATTAAAAATTATTAAAGTTATTTGATTGTACTCAAATCTATTGATTTGAATTTTGGCCATTGATGGATTGAATTTTTTGCAGAGAATTCTGACCAGAACTCCACTCAACATGTGATGATATCTGACGAAACTGTTCGCTGTACCCTCCTCAATATCAGTTATACAATATATGCCTGCTGAGTCCTGCTCTGTCGATAGATCAAACAGAAAATGTGGTTTCTGTTGACACTGTTAAGGTCACTGAGCTCCCTACTGTTCACATGTCTACATGTGTTTCTTCACACAGACAAAAACATGCAAGTTTGATGAATTGGAAACTCTTACACATTTCTGAAGCAATGCATGCTGGGAAAAGCTCTATAGCATCCCGCAATTCTGAACCTGAGGGAATAGAGGTAACAAGACAAAGAGTCTACAGCAACACTACCAGCTCTGTGGTGCTTTTCTCAGGGCTTTTTCTGAGGCTCAAAGGTTCAAGATGATTATATGAATCTTGGCACTAAATTTCTTGATAATCCATCCTTTACTTGCTAAGACATTTACTTCAGAGCCCCAAATGTCGGCCTCATGTTGGTGCGAGTTGAAAAGTGAGGGTATCACTGGAGAGAACGGGATTCATCCTCTGGAGAACTCAGATGTACTAAATTTTATGAGTTTATTTAATATACGTTCAGTCTGGACAAAGGTGGACTGACTTCACACGAGCTGGCAAGTGTGTTGTGTGTGTGAAATGACACGATTCCATGTTTCTATGCAGCATCACCTCTTCTTTTAACAACAGTCTGTGAACATCTGGAAACTGAGGAAATCATTTGTCAGACCTTTTTGGAACAGAGCTTTTGTCCCATTCTTGTCTGGTTTAGGGTGGTAGCTCCTCAACAGTCCGGGGTCTTCTAAGTTGTACTTTTGTGTCATGATGCACCAATGTTTTAAAATGATCTGGACTGGAAAGGTGTTCCCTAAAAAAAGACATTTGGATGGGACGATATGTTTCTCTAAAACCTGTATATATCATTTATCAATGATTCTACCCTCCCAGATTAAGATCCGATTTATTGGTCATGCATACATGCATACACACGAAATTTGTCCTCCGCTTTTAACCCATCCAGATGTGCAAGTTGCCAGTTCCAAAGGCACTAATTCACCCCTATACCATCAGAGATGCAGGCTTTTCAAACATATACCAATACTAGAATAGCTGAAATAGTTACAAGATAATATGTATATACAGTATATTAGACATTTTAGTAACATTGGTGTTGCAATCTTTGAATATATCTAATAATTCAAGAAAACAGTCTTAGGTAGATGGATAATTGAGAGTTGTAAATGGAGCAATACTAGCAGGCCCACAGGATCAAATTGTAATCAAAAGGGCATTTAGAAAAGATGAAAGTCTAAGGGTTGTGAGAAGGACCCCTAAAGTGTTGCTGATTAGGTAGCTCATAGTTTCATTTTCTTCTCCGAGGTTTCTCTATGCGAAAGAGAAGGTCAAAGAAGTAAAGTAGTTCTGTATTAAAGAAATGTAACTGAGACAAAAGAGATGACAGGACAAAAAAAAGTTTGACTTGACTTATTATCAGGAAATCCAATTACTCTGAATTGTTGACTTTTCCTAGCCATTATTTCTTTGAGCTTTTTAAACGCTTTATCCAAACAAAAATGCTGAGTTTAGTAGAGATTTGATATTCAAAATGTTTTTCTCCTTACTGTTTGTTGTCCTTTTTTTAAGTATTTGCTTTCTATCAAGGTTAAAAATTGGTTGAGGAAGGTAAGTTGCTGAAAGTCATCTCTTCTTTCTACCTCTATAAATGATGGCTTCCCCTTATTCAAACAATCGGAAGTGAAATGGGAATAAGTCTTTCCACTGTGAGACAGCTGTGCTTTATCCTCCTGGAGTAATAGCCTCTGCCCTAACAAATGCAGGAGATGATGCTTTATCATAAAAGTGATTTCCAGGCGCGTTTGTTGCACTGAGGTGTGCGGTGGAGTAGAGCCAGCTGTTTTCCTTCTGTCACATACAAACTGCTTGGTGCAGATGCAACACGATGTGCTGTGGGTGCTCAATATCTCCAGACTAAATCAGAAGACCTCATAACATCCAAGCTTCTGCCTACCTTTTACACCTCAAAAAGCATCCTTTCTTCATCTTTATCATACAATCTGCTCTTTCATTCATCATAAACTCTCCATTTGCCCACTTTTCCACAAAGCCTCTCCACACACTGATACTGAGGAAATTCTGCAAATTCTTTTTGTATGCATCCACTGGATAATTACTATTCATGTGGCATAAGGCCAAAAGCATCTGGGCACTGCAGCTGCACCATCAGCAGCCAAAGCCAAAACTCAGCTGACACCAACTGGCAGAGTAATGAGCAAACCTTGATTTTTAGATTAATATAAGTTGAAAGTCATCTCTCAGTCTGAGTTTAGAAAACAGGATGTGGATTGTTCTCCGGGTTTTGCTTCATGTAACTGATACCCCCAGTGTTTTATGATGTCAAGCTAAATGTGATGATGTAAGATCACGCTACCCTGCCTCTTTTCTCTAAATATTAGTGAGACTGTCAAAAGGACTGTTGTGATGTTTCTGATCAGTCTCAGAACCCCGTGTTAGTTTACTCATCAGTCCTTCCATACAGCTGTTTGACTAAAGTTTATCCATGAAAATCTCCAAATTTATGTGACCATGTGAGCTGTTTATTTTTAGTGATTCATGCTGGTTTGTCAGTGACAAAAAGCAACGATGATTAGAGGCGGAAATTAGCTCTTGTAATCAAAGAGAAGAGAAGGTGTGCTCCAAAAATTAACACAGCCTGTGCATCCGGTCTGATTGGCTTTCTCTGCGGGCTGTTTAAAAAGTTCAGAGAACATGAAACCAGGCAGCCCGACTCAACACAAACTAGTTTTTTCATGATATCCTTTTATTCAATGTTTGACTGTTGGCAGTGGCGAGTTTATATTTGTACATTTAGTGGTTCTATGCTCCTTAAAGGGATAATCCGGAGTAAAATGCACTTTAGGTCAATTTACAGGATGTTGGGAGTACATACGTTGAGTTGACAGCCAAAAGTCGTTAGCCTGGAGGAGAGTGGGGCATATGGTATCGCCGCTACAAAACGCTATTTTTACACCTCTTCTACAGCTCCAAACAACATAACACTTACGTGGTAGTGAGTAGAGGGTCCCTAAAGCCAAACCGAAGTGTCCCGAGGTCTTCATGTGGTCGGATAGAGAGTCCAGAATTAATTTAATCAAGCCAGTATATTTACGGAAATGCTCCTGCTGCAGCTGGCATCTTCAGCGTAAAGTCCGTATAGTAGAGAGCCGAGTGTGGAGTAACACGCTCTGGAAATTCACAATTTCGTTGCCGTTTTTTTTTTTACAAACATAGTCCAGTATTTCCAAGTGAAATGAAGTTGTATGCAACAGCAAAGCCTAGCTTACTAACAGGTTGGAATTTTATAAAATGTCACGTGACCTTACGTCTCGCATGACCTAGCCTCCTGTTTACGGAAGACGTCTTTTGCGTGACTGGAGTGACCATCACAGAAGAAGGAGAGGTGTGTGAGCAGATTGTTGAACAAACAGCGGAGCAAACTTTTGGAGTTATAGTGCGTGTTTGTTCCTATCCTGGCTTTCGAAAGAAATACTGGACTATGTTTGTAAAATAAAAACGGCAACGAAATTGTGAATTTCCAGAGCGTGTTACTCCACACTCGGCTCTCTACTATACGGACTTTACGCTGAAGATGCCAGCTGCAGCAGGAGCATTTCCGTAAAGATACTGGCTTGATTAAATTCATTCTGGACTCTCTATCCGACCACATGAAGACCTCGGGACACTTCTGTTTGGATTTAGGGACCCTCTACTCACTACCACGTAAGTGTTATGTTGTTTGGAGCTGTAGAAGAGGTATAAAAATAGCGTTTTGTAGCGGCGATACCATATGCCCCACTCTCCTCCAGGCTAACGACTTTTGGCTGAAAACGGTCAAATCAAAATTCTCAAAACACATCAGAATTAGATGATTTTGATGTCAACTCAACGTATGTACTCCCAACATCCCGTAAATTGACCTAAAGTGCATTTTACTCCGGATTATCCCTTTAAGGTGCTACCTGTGGGTGTTACATATAAACATTTATCGCAAAGGCTGATTGCTGATTGGCTGAATTCACTCAACCAGCCACGATGCAGAAGTTCAGCAAAGCACATGCAAGACACATGCCATGTTCCCGGAGAGAAGCTGTGCTCGATGAGCAGTTTTCTAATCATTAATGGTATCACAAAACGTAACATTGTGATTGCGATGCGATCAGATGCAGGATCTGTGTAATAAACCCAATATCTTTACTGTAGATTTAACCGTGTCAAATGCATTATAAAAGACAGAGGATCCATTGGAATGAGGAAAAGTTGAAAGTTCAGACTTCTTGTGTAAACTTTGCGGCATAGACTTGGCACAGTAATCAATAAAAAGACATCATAAATATTCTCAGGTTCCCAGTCCACAAATGGTGCCAGATGTAGAAATGAAAGAAACATGAATTTAACCACAACTCAAGGATTTCTAATTTGTCTTCATTTAGAGGCATTTTTTTCTCTGTTAAAATGAATTTCCCAGGAAATATGTTTCAATAAATGTTTTTTATCTTCCAGAAACATTTTAATAGGAAACGTAATTGCTTCCCGCAGCAGGTCCTCAGGCTACATTCTCAGAATGAAGTAAGTGCACAGGAGTTATATGGAGTGGCTGGATGGGAATGAGGGCGTGCACGGTTCAGGACTTTGTTAGAAGATCTTTTTGTTGGGCGAAAACAGAATTGGGATTCAACATTTTATAAATGAAATCAGTACTTGCAGTGTATAAAGTAAAGAAACAACCCTGGTTATGTGCCACTATTTGAAATAAAATATTCTGTTATATCCAACAAAATGAACTATAAGGCGTGAGGCTGCAGTTGCTTGCATTGCATTGTTGGTTACACTCTCATTTTGACCTCTGAAGTTGAAATAACAAGGAAAAAAATAGAATAATTCATCACTCTTTTGATATGAGTTGACAAGCAAGTTATGGGTGTGGGTAAACTGAGGAACACTAATGTTCCTTTCGTCAAATAAGTTGTCCACCCTGCTATGTAATGGTGGAATAAAAAAAAGCAAACCACTCCCATGCATGAGCTGCTGCATCGGTGCTATGCTGAGGGATAATTTGTGCTGTTTTAGTCAATCTAAAAGGAAAAGAATTTTAATATTATTCTCAGAAGTCTTGTAATGTTTGATCACCTGAACACAGTCAGTGGGGTCACATGGCACTGAAAGGATCAGATAATTGGCTAAATTACAATAAGACTGAGTTATTAAGTGTATGTAGACACCTTAATCTGACAAGAAATTGGATCGGATTACTCGCGATCGGATTAAGACCCCAAGATAACTGGGTTGAAAGTCAAATTAAACGCGTTTGCAGACGGGTGAAGCACGTGGTGAATTAGACTTTGCGTTCTGCGCATGCTCG
This sequence comes from Odontesthes bonariensis, assembly GCF_027942865.1. Taxonomy (NCBI): domain Eukaryota; kingdom Metazoa; phylum Chordata; class Actinopteri; order Atheriniformes; family Atherinopsidae; genus Odontesthes; species Odontesthes bonariensis. The sequence goes on along the minus strand of NC_134526.1, from coordinate 7,636,657 downwards.
AGATGTTTTCCCGGGGTCGTGAACCGGAAGTCGGAAGAGATGATATTACTTTTGTTGTCGCCATCAGAAAGAAACCAACAACATGATGGGGAATGCGCTGTTGGCATCGCGTTTGTGCAACAAGCAGCTCATCACAAACAAAATGTAGAGGGGCGTAGCTTCATCTTGCTCTTCATTCACCATTTTCCTGAGTTTGCCTGAGTTTTATTCGATTCATTCACCGCCATATATCCAAGCATAATTACCCTTGCTCAACTCATTCTTATTGTAATTTAGCCAATTATCCGATCCTTTCAGCGCCATGTAACCCAGTGAAGCTTGTCTTTTCTACAGCAAAGGTAAAAATACTAGTAAAGGTTCTGTATGCATGTGTACTTGATTTATAGATGTGTAATATAAGATAAATGTGGAGCTGCTCAATACCAAGAGAGTCATATTTCTAGATGGAGACAAAAAAATGCAGTTTTTCTTTTCTACTTTTTCTTTATGTTTCCTGATGACAAGCCTTAGAGGTCCCACTGCAGCAAGTGCAACATGATGAATTAAGATGTTTCTGCCTGATGAGGGTTTGTGGTAGGGTGTGTTTGACTATAATCCATCCAAGTGAGGTGTTACAGGATGAAGCTTCCACAGCTGGAAGCCATAACGCTCATGTGCAACTCTTCCCATAACTTTCAACTTTATCAATTTTAATCTCGGTCTTCATTGATTTTTCTGTCTTTATTCATAAACTTAAGTGAAATGGGACAGGGTCGTCCCCTCATCTGGATACAGGCAGATGTGCGAGGCTGGAGTGGTTAATGTGCTTATGTGTTAACTTCTGCTGGGCTGGATGGTTTCCTCATGTGCTCTACACGTGATGCAGAACTGGCACTCAGGCTTGCAGACACCTCTCACACAGATGTATCACCCTGCACAGACTTGTCAGAAAACCAAGATCACATCACATACATGTTTGTAGATATGGTCCCATGTTTTTTGTATTGTCTGCAGCTGCTTGTGTGCATGCCTTGTATTTATGCCAACTCGACTTGTATGTTGATCTGTCAGGTGTTTCAACATAAGTGTGAGGAGTTCAACAAATCTGAGTCTGTTGAAATCCCCTCGCAGTCAGACTCCATCCTCCACTGAGTGGAAAAACAGCATTATCTAAAAATATCCTCCCTCAAGATCAGCCCACATTGCTCGCAGATGTAGATTCATTGACTGGAGCCACAGTCCAAAACATCTTAGTACACATGTGTTTTAGTCTTTCAGTATTTTGATGTCACTCCAATCTGGCTGTACTAAGAATTTGGGAGTGTGCAGTGTGACCATCACTTAATGATTTGAAGCTACATTTCTCAGAAATTTCCTTTTCTTACAGGATGTTGTCCTTTCTATCTCCTTTATGGTCATTAATATTGAGCCATTTTCAAATTAAATGGAAAAAGAGGTTAGAGATGAGAATCACCCCCAATGTACTCAGATGCAACATTCATTTATAAAATACAGTTTGAATGTTACATGTTAATTCAATAATGTATGTAAATATGATACATAGAAATGTAATAAAAGAGGTTACATCTACACGGCCATGCTCATGCACATTAAGCTGACTGGTGTAATAACAGTCTAATAATGAGGTTGATCCATGAAAAGCACGAGATAAAGAGTTTTTCACTTGTTGATTTCTTGTTTCATTTTTTCAAAAGAATGTGACAACTGTGATCTTCTGTTTGCTCTCAGTAATGAAAACTTGTGAATTTTATGTGAATATTACTTTATTTTGCCTTCTAATTTTGCCTTTTTCCAAGGGTTTTGATCTTTACTTTATCCCTTGTTTTTTTCCAATTAGATTACTTCCTGCTCGTTTTTTAAACAGTTTGCTTCCCTGTCAGTTCGTTTGGCTTTCTCTGCTGGTTGCTTCACACCTGTTTCTTGTTTCTTTGACTGCTTCTAACCAGTTTTCAGTGTTTCTCATCCTGGGTGTATATACTCCGCTGGCTTTCGTGTTAGATGTTCTTGTTTGTCCATTAATTTTAAATGGATGGAGGAGTCAATTTTCATGGTAACAGTTATATGTCAAATTTCATGCTTTCAATACTGTGTATGTTATGTGTGCAATAGGCTAAAATTTAAATCAGTTATGCTGTTTATTGAACTATAAAGAGCATTTCATTATGATTTACAACACCAGTATAGACGTTCTTCATTTAGCTGACAGTCACTGTATGTTTCTTTGCAAACTGAAAGTCTGTGTGTTCGCTCAAAGCACATGTAAATGTTCTTGCTCCGAAAATGTCATGTCTGTTTCCTTTTATTTCCTTATTGCTTTCATGTGCCACTTCAGCTGGTTTGCAGCCCTGATTAGTCTTGACGGAATGGAAAAAGCATTTCAATTTGTGTCTCTTTTTGCTGATCAAGTTCAAATTCTCTATTTGTCTATCTGTAAACCTATCGAGGTCTGGTTTGCTGCATTCAGGGTCGTATGTAGAAATCAGCAGAGGAGGGGAAAACCTTTCATAGAAACATGTTGGCAGATAATGTATCACTGATGATCAATCTGACACATCACAGGAAGAAAATTCTCCTGGACCCCAAGAAGTTTTAAGTGGTGATAAGATGAGAGAGAAGCACATTCCTGGTCCAGAGGACCGTCACATATGGTCCTGCTTTTAACTGTGGTTTGGCAGCCAGTCCACCACTTCATACTTTTTGGTTTCAGCATTTTATTTTCATTTGCTTGAGGTTATTTTTTCTCTCACAAATGCTTTTGGGTGTTTTTGTAAAAGGGAGTAAAAACCTACATTTCTCAAGCCTAACATCAAGTCTGTGTAGCTTGACATTTCATCAGTAACTTTAAGATTTTGAGTTCTAAGTAGTCACCTTTGGGAATTGTGGCTGTTTTCTTCTCTCTTCCTCTCTGTGCTGAGAAATGCTGGATAAAAATCCATCTTAATTCCAAAGCTCATTCATTTACGTATTTGTTTCTTTTGTCAAACTGTAAAACGAGTCTGACAACGTGACCAAATAGCAGCTATTTAACTTGACTACATGTCGATTCACAATCATGATCAGAGCATTTTGAGTCTGCTCTGACAAAATCCAAAAACCACCAAAACCGCCATTCCCAAAAGTTGAAGGACATGTAAGTGCAGTGATTTCAGCTTTATTTGCATGTACGGTATTTTTCTAGAGTTCAGATTCTCCTATCTCACCACAGACAACACTGCACATGTGAAAGAAGCTCAGAGGTGCAGAAGTTGCTTTTCTCTGCTGCTGATGGAGCAGACAGGAAGCAGAAAGAGGTGTCCCTGCAGTGAGAAAGAGACCTCACTCTTGCAAACTAGTAAGCCGCCAAGTTGGCAACACTGTGTCAGTTTCCTCTTTTTAAGCCACAGCATCATCAACTGTGAATTAGTTTTTTGCTGCATGAAAAAATGGAAGTGTGGCGTGAGAGCTGGGTAAAAAGTTCAGAGGCAAACCATGCTCCGGATGAAAGCGGTGACGTGTTCAGCTGTAAATTTCTAATCTCTGTCGCAATGCTCTGATCTGAGGAGTGCAGACCATTCCAATCACAGTAGGGGATCACTCCTGACAGCACAATGACAAGGATCAGAAGCTTTCAATTCCAGATACAGCTAAAAAAAAATGAAAACACCTTCATCCAGAGCACAGTTTGTGGAGAGTGGATAAGAATTTCACACATCTGGATACTGACGTTATCACGAAGTGTGAAAAGTCTGAAGTCTCATACTCTGATGATATACTGCATTTGTTTATCCTATACCAGTTTGTTAAATCAAACTAATAGTTCAGAAATTTGGGAGAAAAGATTCAATACCCTTCTGGCAGAGATTCAAACATCAAAGACATTTTTAAGATGGTCCTATAAATACGAAGCTACCTGCAGCTAGTTAGCTTAGATTTGAATAAAGACTCCAACCACAGCCTGACTGTCTACAGCACCTCCAAAATTTGGCAGTTAATATGTTTTGTGTAATTGTTTCTACATCCAAGGTATCTTCAAGATCTTCAAAAAAGGGTGCAAACATCCTGTGAGATGTGAGAATCTGCATGTACGACCTGTAAAAGTTGGGATGTTGTAAAAAATGTCAATTAAAAGTCTCATACAAAGATGTTTTATTCAAAATAGAACTTTGAAAACATAAATAATGTGAGATGTTTTACTATTTCGTGACAAACCTTAGCTCACCTTGAATTTGATTTTGAAATTCTTTCAGAAATCTTGGACGCCTCATCCTCCAGAGTAATGGTTTATCTTACTGTTCAGACCATGTGAACGGCAAAACCTCTTTAAAAACTGATCTGTGTTCCTCAGTATTGTTTATTATACGTTTGTGCCACATAGGAAACCTCTTATGGTCTAAAGATGTGTTGGTGCCAACACTTCAACTGTTTCCTCTTTCAGTTATTGGGGAGCTATAAATGTCTTAGTTGTTAATGTTTGAAGCACAGATGATTTCTTTAGAGGAGGAGGTTCAATTATAAAAGATCACACGCAAGTGAATTCACTTTCTATGAATTTCTACAGTGTTACAAGAGCACTGCTTGCCAGCCAACAGCTGCCCCAAGTGAGCTTCCGGCTCAGGCGAAAAGCAGAACTAACCATAGGCTCCCAGCCAACTAGCTCAGGAGTTCCCGGCTCAGCGCAGAAATCCCGGCTTATTTATCGGCCAGCTTAGCCATGCAACCTCCTGGCTATTTCTTGGCCGACCTTGTGGCTCCTGAGGTCTCACCTGAAAGGTTCTAAGTCGGCTGGCTTCCCAACCAGCTCTGGACTCCTGTGGTCAATCAAGAACCTTAGCCCTCCTTCTATTGTCTTCTCTATCCAGCTTGTTCTGTTAACTCCTCATAGTTTACCAGCTTCTTGCTCCATCAGTTCCTCACAACACATGCAAATGAACTGTGCAGCTGTGCAGGTAGTCAGAATTGGTGCTGTGAGACTAAGTGCTTCTGGAGCCCTGGAGAAGCAGAAATCATCAGCCATAGCATTGATGGCTCATTTTTCTCATTATACATCCCGTAACACATTAAAAACTCTTTATAGACCCGTTAGTAAGGTTTAAAAGTTGATTTTTACCAGAGAGGAACTTTAAGAAGCTCATTTAGTTGAGTGACAAAGTAAAACTGGACAAACAATGCAATTACATATTTTTTTTTATTATTATTTCATTATTGACGTTCATTTCACTTGCACACATTTTTGTTTTTTTTACATTTTATAGAGTAATTTTGTATCTCGTATCAACTCTAAGAAATTCACATTTACACAATGCATTTTACATTAGTAGATCACTACAGATGATATTCAGCTTTTTTGGGGACAAGGTCCTGATTTATCTGTATCAAGTAATAAAATCACAGAGAGTCACAGTGAGCCTCCCCATAGATGTCGGTATACTGCAAACTACATGTCATGTTGCCTCGGTAATGGAGGCACATGATAAAACTACTGTACATGCAAAACATCTGTACAGTAGAGCTCATCTCTATTGACAAATGGCGTATGCAAATTTTAGAGTAGCATCCCCTCTTGACAGGTATATGTTTTTGTAATGCTACATGACCCTATATTTATAGCATGTTAGCATACCATGTGTGTTCACTGGCAGCATGTATGCACTCCAAGTCTTTATATTGGCGCCCAGTTTATACAGTTTGCGTAAGTCTCCAAGGTTTATCCGTTCGTGTCTGATTTCAGTTCCCAAAAAGCCTTCATTTGCTTTCAAAATATCAAAAAAAAAATACACATAAAAACATCAAATCAGTGGAAAAATGCAAACAAGGCATATACTTAAACTTCTCAACTCAAAATTTTCTGGACATTGTACAGGCACTTGAACTGTGGTACACTCTTTGAGTGCATTCATATTACATCTAATAAGTGCTACAAAATAACATCAGTTAGAAAAAATACTGATTCCAAAAGTGGTGAACTATTCATAGTATCAACAAACAAGCAATGTGAAGACAAAAACAATTTACAAAAATGGAAAAATAAAGGAAAATGAGGGCAATCTTTAACCTAATCCTTGAATGTTTCTTGCATATTTCTTTGTGTATACCCACGCTGCACATTCCTGCAAAGAGTGTCTGGAGTGTCTGGAGAAGGAATACGTCAGCTCAGGGAGGATGAGTGCACTGCGGGAGGCTGATTGAGCCTCAGGGGGAGATGGATTTGAGACTTTTTTTCCTTTCCTTTAAATCAACTCTGGTCACTCACACTGTTGCAGTCTGCTTTAATGTCACTGCCTCAGCTCGGATCGGAATGAATCATACTGGCTCCCTCAGTAGAAGAGTGAATCATACACTTGTCTGTGTGTTTGGTCACGTGTCCACACCAACTCAACTACAAAGCTGCAAACTTTTCAGTGATTATGCTGCTGTGATTCATGAATCCCAAGTGAGCAGTTAAGGAAGTTTAATTGTCTTGAGGTGTCTGTGATCATGTGATCAATCAATGCAGTACCAAACAGGATGCGATGACTCATTTTCACTGTTTTCTTCTCTCCATGAGACATTTCCTACCTACAGCTAAACTCTACAAACACTGCTAAGAAGAAAAAACATCCGACTTTTCTTTAAAGTAACCATTTGTATCCTTATTTACACTCTTGCTTAGAGTAAGATGACAAATTGATTCCACCTGACAGAGATAATTACATGACTTCACATTGCTGGAAAACCATATTTCTTGTTTCATATTTTAGTTTTTGTGTGAAACAAATGGGAAGTGTTTTGCTTTTTAAAGAGCTTTGGAGACGGGAGTCTTCCTTTGTTTGTTTTAAACCAAGCAAACTTGTTTCTGATAAGAGGAGAATATCAATTGTTTCATTCAGATTTCAGCAGATATATTCCCAAGATAACCAAGAATGTTAAATCTATGTCTAAAAAAGGTTGAAGTACGACAACATGTATATCAGCACCAAGTCTTGATGTGATTGTACTATTTTATAGGTGTTATCAGTACTCATTCCTTCTCTAACTATGGGTCAGTAGATAAGTCTATCGCCTACCTTCAGGCTGTTGTGCCCCGTTCATTAATGGACTAAACGTCATTATGTGTTAATTTGATCAATCCACAAAACCAACTGACTTACTTCCTTACTTGGAAGAAAAAGTGTGGGGCAGATGGCACCAGTACACTCACACTGTGGCACTCCCAGATAAAGACCATAATACTGCAACTGTTCTTTCACATCCTTGTTTTCACTCATTCTTCCTTCAGTTTCGATCGCTCTTTATGCATCACAACTACTTTATTAATGTTTGACCGCATAGTACAAAAATATTGTCCAGGATGAGTCTTGAACCATCAATCTCTTGCATGAAGGTGTTCAGAGTGTCCTAAAATTAATTAATTAGCACATCCCATCATCCCCTCTTTCCTTCTTATAAGCATTTGTGGTCAAGTCAAAACTGAGGAGAGTGTATGGCATGTATGGCATTAATGTGCACTGATAACACCCATTGAGTGGCACGTTAACTACCAAATCAGCTAATATCAACCTGTGTCTTTCTAAATGCCAAATAATCTCAGTCACAGCAAAATAAATCCTGAGAGGGTACCTGTCCGTGTAAGGAATGAATGCAGTCAAGCTCAGCTACAGTATACTTCTTTTACATGATGTCTGAACTGACTGCTTCCACAGCTACTGACACAGCAGAGAGGGGGGCAACATGAAAGTGGTCTATGATAAAAAAAAGAAAGACCACCCAGCCTTAGAAGTGAGCCTGGACTAAATGCTTTATATCACCATGGCAATGGCCTATGTAAATGTCAGTGGCCTCAGACTTGGAAAAGGGATCTGTAATGTCACACTGAGGCTTCGGTGAGGGCTGTGTTGTCCCATCACTGTCCACTGCATTAATCCCAATGAGAGTGGAGCAGAGGGTAAATGAAGCTGAAACCCTGAGGTAATTACTACCTGCCTGTCAGGACATCTCCTTAATGGGCTCTGTGTTGACATGAGCCCCTATGACAAAGCATTACTGCCTGAGCACAGTTTATCACACTCTGTAACACAGATGGAGCTGTATGCAAGCCTGTAAGAGTGGGCATGCAGAGATGGAGTTGCTTGCATCCTCTGAGAGGTGTCCCAGTTTACTGCTCAGAGTGAGTAAAGGATAATGATTGATGGGATTCCTTGCTCTGGAGTTTTTCAGTCCTAAATTCATTTAGACTTTCAGGTTAATGAGCGGTGATGACATCGCTGCTCCTTTTCCTGCTCCACAGATGGTTTCCCCTTCCCTTCAGACAACTCGCTGCAGTGAGTCAGCAGAGCTCCACGATCCAGAGATGTTCTTCTCGTGTTGCAAATGCAGGCTCCACAGAGGCATATGCTGAATCAGCCGTGTAACCCAAGCCACAAAATGAAAGTACTGCACCACAAACATAAGACCAACATTTGGGTGCGTCACATTATGAGCATGACATTGCTGAAACACAACCCCTGGAGGCACTGTGGGGGCGTCATGTAGCTTAAGCATTGGAGGAAAAATAGTTGATTACTGAGCAGACTAGAAAGTAATGGGCATCTCTTCCCAAATATGAGTCACTTGCTTCAGTCGTTGCAACCAGTTTCAAACAATGACGCTTATATTTTATAAGACAACATGACAAGAAATGCATCTGTGGTTAACTGACACAAGAACAGGAAACTTTAGAAGAAGTGTGGAGTGACTCACTGCTCCCCTGTTGCTTTTGTATCGCTGACAGTGGGTGTGTAACAGAGGGAATCCTATGGAGAGGGATGGAGGATTAACTGAGAGTGGGATGTCACAGAGGAAAAAGCTGCCCCAGCCTTTCGATGAAAAGGAAAAATATAGAGAATCTAACTGAGTAACTACCTCTCAGGCACTAATGTTTTATGGCAGCTGATCATAGGCAAACGTAAAATGGGAAGAAGACTGGCAAAACTGGCAGCTACTGAGAATGATGTCATATGTCATTACTGAAATAATCTGTTAATATAAGATGGCATACATCTTAGTAACACTGGTTCAGACAGTAGTTGATATTGCCGTAGATTTTGTGTCCGGGCACACTGACTGACAGACTCAAAATGCCAGGATGAAGAGTCAGAATATGGCCCAAAGGTGCTGGAGGGTCCATGTAAGTAAAGTTGTTGCTTTGTGGCCACTTCAGTTATGAATCAAGGTCCATTTTTACATTCTCTGTGTGGCACCCCCCTCACTTTGGTCCACAGTTCAAGTCTCCAGTTCTCTTCCTCCAGGCCTTAGCTCTGACACCCCCTCTTCCTCAGACTTCGGGGGGAGGCGAGTCAGGCTCGGCGTTGCCATCCACACTCACCACTGCAGAGAGAAAGTCGAGAGAAAAATATGTCAAGGATGGTAGATTTCTCACTGTGACTATGAATCTTTGTGTGTTTCCCACTGAGCAATTTTCTCTCCTCAGAAAACCTCTAAAAACTTTGATGAAGTCCCTCCTCCCTGTAGGGGGCCCTGTGGTGTCACTCACACATCTGAACCTGTTAAACTGGAGTCATTAGCTAGTTGAGGATGGGAGACAAATGTTCTCCTTTCCCACAAACCTCTTAACCTGTTGTCAATTGAGGGAAACCATGGAAACGCTTTGGGAATGCAGAGGCGTTTCTGAGAGGACCCCAAAGTCCAGCGCATGTTTTCTTGCCTTTATCAATGCACCCTTGTGCCAGAGAAGTGTAACACAACAGAGTTTATCTTAGAGCTTTACAAGGAGAGGCTCCTCTGCTGTCATGCCATTTCCCCTCCTCCAAAAGCAGAACTGTGCCAAGATTAAGCAACCCAGCTTTTCTGCTTCCCTTTTACATCCCCACTGATTCTGTCCAGTGACGGCACTTTTTCGCTCTTCCTTCCTTTTCAAACAGACAGCTTACAGGCATCATCAGAGACACAGAGCAGATACACGCTGACGCTGGCCAGTGCACAGCCATCTGTAACACACAGGTTCAGGCATGCACGCTGTGGCTCGCACCTATACTTGGCCTACACTCCAAATGTTTCATGATTGGCGCTGCACCTTTCAGAGGCAGCACTGATAATAATAGCCACATGAGAATCCAGCCTCATTCCAGGAATCAGTACAAGCTGTCTTTCACTGAGCCAGTTCAATCCGGACTTCTGTGATATCTGAACTCCCAATCAGACCAAAGCTTTGTTACAGATTTTACAGCGTTTCTAAAAAACCTTTCTGCTCGGTACGATTACAACCCTGATTGGACTGTGCCATGACAAGGATAAAAAAACGTGATGCTTGAAATTGAATTTTAGATGGTTTCATGATAATTGCAGTTTGTTTTTGTTTTTTTTTCAAATTCCACTGAAAGATAATGAGTCAGTGGGCTTCTGGGCATCATCTTACTCACCAGGGCATCCTATTTCTAAATGGCATCATAATAATCCATCATTCCATAGCTGCTGATAACTGTAGATGATAGTGTGGTTACTGTAGTTGCTGCTCCAGTTGAATTCGAAATACTGTTGTAATTTTGTTCTGAGGCATCATAGTTGGCCCATGCAAGTATGGCTGATCCACACTCTATTGATCCTTTAATGATTAATCATCAGCCCAATTTTTTCAGTAAATAAATACTTAATAAATAAAGACATTGGAGTCATACTTAATGTTTTATGATCAAACCATTTATCCAATAATTAAAAAATGATGCCTCTGCAGACAAATATGAAATGTGATTTCTATGCATTTTAACGTTATTGCATGTGATTTTACAGATGAAACCGACACAACATTACATGGCTTCAAATGGGATGCAGAATGCAACATGTGACCTGACTTGTTACTCATACACAATGTTGTTTTTTCCCTTTATGAATGTAGATAAACTGTTGGCTCTCACATTGTTAAAACCACGACAACAGTAGGAACATTTACACCCAAAAACGTTTTTACTCAGAGTCTGATTTTATCATCAAATCCCTGCGGTTTTTACTGGAAGACCAAGCTGACTTTCTGCATTATTTAGATCCTGGTTTTGTTTTTTTTTCTTTGTTATTGAACCTCTAAAGTCCTAATTTATACTATGCACTGTGAAGATCTAGATTCTGCAGCAATTCTGATGATCCTTCACATCTTTTTTGACCAACAGCTGCATTGACTCCACATATGGAGGTCAAACACAGGGCAGGGATTCACAGTTTTGCAAATGCTTGTGAGGGCTTAAAGTCTTGTTTAAAATTTAAACACCCTCTATATGCATGATTGAGAGGAAGAAGCAGGAAGCAAAGGAGGTTGTGGGGGGCACAGAGGGGTGCTGCACAGATAGATGGTTCTTTGATGGGCTGACAGAAATGAAGCCGAGCTGCCTTCGTGGTAGAGTTCTCAATCCTCAGCAGTGACGCATTCAGGGAAAAACCCCTCTAAAAGTTGTCAGTCACAGCGAGGGACATTTTCATTGCTCTATTTCTATTTTTTTTTAAGCCTGTTGGACTTGTTTTGACTGAAGGTGTTCCCATTACTTAAGCCACCAGTAAAATATGGTTCAGTGGAAACAAGAAACCCCCTGTGATTATAATGATTTATAGTGCATAGTCCCTCCCTCCTTGTGTATTTAATAGCCCCAGTTAGTTGTAGAGGACCGGACAACATCCTGCGTAAGAACATTTGCTGCCTTTTTTAATAGCTTCCTCACCGACAGACAGTGCTAATGCCAATTAGCACGTGCTAAACACTGATTCTACATCAGATTTGGAAAAGGTCTGGATCCCATCTCGTCACACCTGCTAATGAGCAAACAACTTAAAGAGGCAACAGGGTTAACCAGGCAGTCACTCTCTCAGTGTGCCAATGCCAAGCTGCTCTTCTAAAAGGAATTCCTTCTTTCCTCCATCATGCAGTTGGCTTAGCATTAGTTGATGAGAAGAATAGAAAGAGGTACTCAGACAAAACACAAAAAAAAACAAAGCAAGCTTTTCCCAAGCCTCATTAGAATGTGATGGGTATCGTAGAAAAGGCACAGTGGTGTGGGTTGTTCAAGCAAGGAGAGTACGCTGTTTGGCCTGTTTGCACATTATTATCCCAGTATTCATTAGACTACACCCAATAAGCATATGAAGGTTTATGTGTATAGATCAAGTGGGAATGCTGGTTTTATCTTTGTAACGTAAGCGCTATATTGAGGAAAAGAGGCGCGCTCAGTGTTGTGCAGGAGTCTCATTTCTGTAACACTTGCCTTTACTCTGCAGTTTAATTGTTAGGTTCTTTTTTCAGATGATCGGTGCCAACTCCCCACCTCAGTCTCTGTGTTCATATCCACTGATGGGCAGAGGGTGAAATCCCCTGATCAATTGTAATAATGCATTAAATAAAGCGAAAAGAGACTTTAAAAATATCTTTTTTAAGCCTCATTAGCTAAACATATGACATTTTGATTTACTGGATGACATGAAAGGTCTTTGTAACTGAGGCTTATCATTTGATAAAGTGCACCATTGCCATCCAAACACTTATTCATAGACATTTTTGGAGATATTTCTATCATAAACCATTCTGTTGCTTCATTATTCTCTTGTGCACAAAATGTGTATTCCTCAAATTATTCACCACATTATATTTCTCCTGCTACACTAACATTCACTATAAACTACAGCATACTACTCGCTGATTTAGTATTAATTCAGCTTATATTTGAAATAAACTATATATTTTTTAGCAATTTTGTTTTACCACAGGAATATATCAAATAAAGAAACATAAAGCAGCTGAAATGAGACATCAAATATGACACAAAGTGAGCAGACGGGCACAAAAAAACACATACAAAGAGCGGCAAAACAATTCAAATCAAGCACAAAATTGCCTAAATGAGACGAAGAATAAAGGTAAAGAGACAAATCACATGCAAAGAAATAAAGATTCAAGCTTCTTCCCACTCCTTTTGAGCATGTAATACGATTATTGTTATATTAATGTTGTATTGTTTCAACATGTTCAAATGAATCACATCAAATCCAAAATGAGCCACAAAATGGCCATGATGAGATATAATGTGACCTCCGAGAGATGCAGAATGTCTACAAAAGGGATGGTTACCAAACAATTAGATTTTGACTCAAAACAACCATAATTAAATCCAAACGAGCACGGAAAGACAGTTAATCAAGTGAAAAATGTAACACAACACAGTACAAGCAGAGATACATAATAAGTCATGCAATGCCAAAAATTGTAATAGGAGATGTTAAAAAATAGAAATAAGAAAGAAAATGACTAAAATGGGATAAAAACAACCCTGAGGATCCTAAATGACCACAAAGTGACGCAAAGGGATGTAAAGCATCTGCACGATACACCAGTGAAGACAGAAAACAACCTTATATTGTATCATCCTGGTTTGTGGTAGGATGAGAACAGTGACTTTCCCATGTCCATGTCCAGAGGCCCCTTGTTTCATCATTGGTTAATGCATTAATAACAGACGTCTAAAAAACAAAAGCACTTCGGAAAATCTTCAGCCGTGTCATCTCTCTTAATGCACTGCACCACTAGAAGTCAATTAATCGCATGGTAAATTGCTTTATAATAGATCGGTAAAGTGCATAATGTTGGATCCGAGCCAGATTTCCTTTACAGCATTCATCTTACAAAACCTTTTCAACTTTGTCTGGCTTCATGGCAAAATCTGAACGAAAATCTACACTCAAAACTCGCACAGCACACTATCAAAAGGCTTGTGTCGATCAAATAGTCATTTAGGTACCCTACTTATGCATTATGCACCATATCGGATATGTGCTAAGATAGAAACTGTGTCTACAAACTTTTGATGATTGATGTGATGAATAATAATACAAACAAATACATAATCAGTGCATCCATCATATTCATTTTTCTGCAGTTCCCCACTGTCATAACCTGTACATTCCTGATGTCTAATGCCTCATGAATACCTCACCTCCCTGCTTTTGGCAGCTAAATGTAGGTGTCAGGGCTGCTGTAAGGTTGCTTTTGAGCTCAATATACAAAAATATAGCTCTTTGCAGAAGCGAAGCCTTGCACAACACTGAGAAAACCAGAATATCTTGATGTAATAGATGATGACTTTCTTTTGGCAGCCTAAATATCAGACTGTGAACAAGGAATGTATTCACCTCACGGTGAGCCTAACTTTCTGTGATGTGAGGCCAGGTATCATGAAGTGAATAAGCACCTTAACCCCATTATTTTCTGGAATACAGCCAGATGATTTACAGTCTATAGTGTCAGGGCACTGAGAAACAGATTTTTTAATGAAGTTGGATGCATTACTTTGGAAAACGCAAAGGATTTTTAGTCCTGTATAAATCAAAGTTTCACAACACACACATAATGAAAAGCTAGACTCGAGGTGTGAGTTTTTAAGCGAGTTTAGAGTCTCCTTCATGTCACTGACAGCTTACCTATCTGTTCCTGTGTGTGTGAGTGTGAGGGCTGAGGCTGGACATCAGCCTGGGCCTGCTGGTGCTGCTGCTGCTGCTCCTGCAGACTCTGAGTGTCCACTGAGATCCCGCTGTCACTGTGCAGCTTCTCTCCCTCCGGCGTCACCATCTGGTTGTTTGTCGCTGCACGGTTATTAGCTGCCTGTTTGTTCTGCTTGCAGCTATTCCACCTGTGCAGAAGTGGCATGTCAGATAAAACTTGATATGATATGATAACATCGTGACAGAATTAGGTATATTTGGCAGAAACATATAAAGTTGGTGTAATTTCTAAAGACCAGTGAAGTATAGTGACAAAGAGTGCCACAGTTTTGGCAATTTCGATTACATTTGAGATTCCGACTGTGACTCATGTACTCTATGTGCATAACAAAAATACTACAATTTGAAAATGGCCGCACGTCTACATTAAAAGGAAGAGGTGTTTTATCAAAAATGCACGGTATTTAAAGGAAAAACAAATGTTGCCAGCAAACCATATATATAAAAAATATACTAAAAATGACAAAAGTTTAAAGGAAATTATATGACACCAACGTTATCACTCAGTGAAAAGACCACAGGCGAGTCAGGAAATGCCATTTTCTCCATGTTTGTCTGTTTTAGAGGGGTCAAAATAAGGCTTTAAGGAGTTATTGTATACCTGCTACTATACCTACAGCATGTCAGTGCTGGTGGTCCCAGATACAATCAGATTTTAGCCCGCCATAATGGCTCTTCCTGAATACATTTGCCACGATTGTTTAGGTTATTTCTTATCCTAAAAGCATTTCCTCCTGACTTTAACTGTGAAAGCATGTGTCTAAAGTCGTTATCTAAACAGGTTTGAAATGGAGCAAAACAACATTACGGTCCCCCATCATTAATATAATTATATCATTGGCACAGGTTTTTTCTTTCTTTTTTTAGCCAAGGAAATGTATTTTTATCCTCAGCATATTACAACAATGTGTTGAATAGGAATACATTATTATTCTTCTGTATATTTGTCCAAGTTAAATAAAAACTACAGCGAAATATTCCAAAACCCTGGAAAAGCTCAACAATTCTACACTGTTGCTTATGAATCAGCAGTGCAAACTTCCACATGTATTGAGTGGTTAACATCTTTCCTTGTAAATTATCGGCTGTTGCACACATTCCCATCATTTTCAGTGTGTTTATGTATGATTTGAAGTACATGTGGAGTATTGGGCAGATGTGTGCATGACTGCGCTGATGAATCTGGCACTCAAATTTCCCCTCGTTGGCACTTTTCAAACGATCAATGCCTCCAATGAGCTTGTTTACTTGCTTCAAATGTGTTTCAGCCTGCAGTTGTATCTGTCTGATGGAGTGTTAGCATTGGCAGCTGCATGTCATCACTAATGTGTTTATTATCTCTGTAATGCCTTTAAAATATCTCACTGTGGTGTGTTTTATCAGAGGGTCAGAGCCACTCCAAACCTCAGCTGAATTTGATATTTAACCACCATACTGGCATTTTTTTAGGATGAATGTTTCCTCGGGTAGCATCTGTGTTAAAGTGACTTTGCCTCTGGCAACCTCCAGATCACCATCACTGTGCACCCTAACTATCCCAGATTATGTTGCTGATGGGCAAAACCCAATAGTTCTAATGTCTTTAAGCACAGAGCAGCTTTTCATTGTTTTCACTGACCTCTTAAACACGATGTAAGCCACCAGGCCCACCACCACGGCAGCCAGGATGGAGCAGTAGATGGGGATAAGGTTTTCGTCGAGGCCGTTGCCAAGAAAGTGGGGAAAGCCGGCGCTGGACGTGGTTGTCTCTGTGACCAGGATTGGACTTTCGGAGCCAAAGGGGAATAAGTAATCAGGTAGGGAAGATGCAAGGGGATCAAAGGTGGGAGTGACATATGTAGGAAGGTTTGGATCTGTAGGGAAGAAAGTGGAGAAAAGTCAACAAAAATCATCTTCTAAGGAGGCTGGGTTGCACAAATACTTGGAGCTAAATGCTAATGTGTCCACAGTGACACTGCTAACATGCTGGTCCTGAGGCACTTGAACATCTGAATTAGATTTCAAGGCAATCCATTCAGTAGAAGTCGTACATTTAACTCAAAACCACAAATTTCTACCTCATGTTTGAACAAAAGGAAAGTCAAGGGATAAGAAAAACCCTTGAGATATATCCTCTGAGCACCATGAATGACTGTAGAAAACTCTATTAAGTAGCAATTTGATAAAAAGAAAACTTAACCTTCCGTAGCCTCCAGAATAATGTCCAGTTATTCTATTCATAGATATCTGAACTAAATTTAATTTCATGCAAAAAGAAATCCTGCCATGATGAAACCTTTTCTGCAGCGAGCTTGTTTGCTGGTGTGCGATTACCAAGTCACCAACCAGATGTCTGATGCACCGCACACATGCCGCAGCTGTTTCTAATAGACAGATGGGTTTTGGCTGAGTTGCTGTGTGCAGGAAGAAGGAATGTTTCTCCACTGACGGGGGTGAATTCATGTCACCCTCCAGCCCACCCTATACCAAGCCTGAGCCCTGAGCACCAGGTCTCTTTTCACCACGTCCTAATCTGCGGGATGTCTTCACAATAAATGACATTACGGCCATGTGGATCCTTGAAGACGTCTGGGGCTTCAGGGAGGTCATCTTCATGACTGTGAAGCCAGAGAGGCAAGGAGCACACTGTGCTACTGAGGGGGTCTGGTTTCTCTCACAGCAAAGCCTGTGAAGAAGTCATTTTCATAGATTGTCCCATTTCCTCTTTCACTGGGTGCTCCATTAATGAGTCAGTGTAATTTCCCATCATACAGCAGCACCGCACCCTCTCTGATGGACATGACTCCTGACAACATAAGTTATCCATCAGTTATCTCCTACAATCTCGTCAAAAAGTTTTTGTTTTTTTAAAAGCTGTTTTTGTTAACGCTGCACTGATTCTGTCAGATGGTTGAAAAGTTCACAGAGGAGCCGGCGGATTACTCGTCCCCTCTGGATATTGTAGATTGAGCTGAGGAGAGCGTCCGTCCAGCCAAAAGCAAAATTTAAGTGAGCTGAGCCGCCTGGTGGGAACGGAGATGGTGCAGCTTGGTTGAGATCTGAGCTGGGAAATCCCAGCAGAACCTCTGGCTGCTCCCCATTAGCTTTGTACTGGCCCTAACAGGATTAACCCTGTGGGGACCCCAAGCCTTCTTTCAAGACCAAAGTCTGGGGGCGTTATCCCAAATACTTTTGGGCTTGTTCACAAATATTTGGATTTTTGCTGGCTGGATGTCCATATTTAGCATCTGATAGAATTTAAAACAAATTATGATGCAGTTATGAGCAAGTATAAGCAAATTATAGGAATTAAATGCCAGCTTTCATTCATGATAATATATTATCCTGTGAGGACCTGTGATACATCACTGCAAATGTTCTACTGTTCTGATGTATCATTCATTTACTCTTTATATACCAGCCTTAAATTAGTGGAGTTCATGGGAGGAGTGAGGAGTTTTACACTGATTAAACATGTATTCTGCTTTTTACTCATTCTAAGTCACTGTTTCAGAGGTAAGGATGAATTTAATGTTTTACTGTTTGATACTACAAATGGCTCCAAGGCTCACTTTATTGAATTTACATGAAATATATCCTTATTTACCTGCACCGGCATTTATATTAGAAAGAGCAAACACTCAATACTTTATTTGTGGTTATAGTTTGAGATATCCTGCTCTTGAATTTGTGCCTCCACCCTTCTGATGTGGGGGCAAATGGACTTTCAGCGTGACGCTCACAGCACTGAAAGATTACGTTTCAATAATTCAACAGCAGTGTGCCTTTCGAGAAACAATGCCCTGGTGACCTCTTTGACAGTTTTCATCACAACTACATTGAGCTCCCAAAAAAATGTTTAAAATCATTAAAAAAACAGAGGATTTTGCAGTAGAATGAGAAAGGGTTTTACAAACACACACATTTTAAAATCTAGAAACACAAATGACCACCACAATGTAAAAGCCGCCTCCTTTTCGTGCACATTGGCATCCATTATTACTTATCATCCCTCATCTGTTGTGACCGTACTAGTATAAAAGATTTAAACTGGCCAGGTAATCCAATTTTCTCTACATGCTCAGTAGGAATGTCCCATCATTGTTTTTTAGTTGACCAAGTGGACAATTTAGAAAAAAAATATTATGAAAATGACGTTGATGGAAATGGATCCACTGGTGTGGACTATAAGAACAGAAATATTCAGTGGACCATCACAGCAAAAGGCTCTATGGACTTATTCTCTTTTCACTGACAGGGCAGACAGTCAGGTTTCTCTACATTGATTTGTTGCATAATTTACACACGTTAACAGGCTGATGGGATGTCGATGAGCAACTTATGTGGACAAGTTTGAGAAGTTTCTGTTTGTTATTAAGTCTCCGTGTTGGTCTGTCTGTCAGTGTGGTGATGACGGGACAATCCTGTCCCACTCTTCTGTACATTTCTGTATATAACAGTGCTGAGCGTGAGTGAGATGGACATGGAGATTTCCCTGAGGGAACCTCCCAAAGGGATTAATAAAGTCGTCTACCTATCTATCTCTCTATCCAATACTGCATGAGGGTTGGTTTACTGAAGCACCAGAAAATGTTTGTCTCAGGACAGAAATATGCAGCACATGTGCATGCCATACTTAGAAACATGCAGAATGCAGAGAACTATTTAAAGCTGGACTATTGATTTGGATCTGTCTAAAGAGGGAGTGTTCAGAGAGGTGGAACACTGGTGTCTGTATTACATTCATTTCTTGATCTTTCCTCGGATGTAGTCAGGTTTCCTCAGCTATGCCCTACATCATCTGGCTAAAGCAGGCCGGGCTAATGGTATTAGCAATGCAACATGAGCTTGCAAATAGATTAAATTGTGAATGGGAGGTGTGAAAAAGAGTGAAAGTGTGCAGACGGTCTGGCGATATATATGGTTTATTACAGAAGTTTCAGCCTATCCTTAGAGTCTTTGATTTTTCGCTCCAGGTTATCAATCATCCTGCTCCTACTGTAAGTGCTCAATGAAAGTTTCTTCTACCTAGACCTCAGGACTTATTGTTCTGTCTCATTCTGAGCCAAGATTACAACTCTCCTGAGCGTATGCATCACATAAGACTCACTCAATACTGAAAGTTAAAGCACAGGATGCTGCATCTTTATTGTAAGTCCCTGCTCTTTATATTTCTCTGGTTCGAGCACTGAAACACAGCTGGATGTGGACCAAAGCATAAACCTGAGGCTGCAGGGCTTTTATACTGTACCTCAGCTTGAACACAATAGCTTAAACGTGGCGGTGGACTTTCCACAATTCCAGTTTGGCTTCAGTAGGTTTAAAACACTCATGAAACAAAATAAAACTGGCCCAGGATTTTATGAGAATGGGGCTGTGTGGGCAGGGAGATGTGTTTATTAGTGGGGTGTGGACACGAGGGGGAGGAAAAGAAAGATTTCATTTTTATGAGCCACTGAGGTCTTTATGGTGAATTTAACCCCAGGGTCTTATGCAGAAGTTGATGTCTTGGCCACTGCCAGGTCAGGGTGGAGATGAGCAACTATCAGGCACAGCACATGTACAATGACCTCTTTATCAGCCCCCAAACACTCTCCCTCTGTTTCAGCTCAGCCTCTATCTCAACTGCCTGGTGTGCACACATCCATCACGCACACACGTATTACAAATTATTCAAGTGAGCGCTCTGTCTTCTGTTGGGGAGAGTTAATAGGAAGAGTGGAGGGGAGGGCAGACAGAGAGGCAGAGTGTTAGAAGAGAGACAGGAGGGGGTGCAGATGAACAGAAGAGCTGCTGTAAAGTGCTCTTATTAGTGGGAGTAATTATACTGCAGTGGTGAAGGCGCTGAATGCACACTGGCCACCTTCCACCACTTTGCTAGCCCGTCAACTCGAGGGCCACGGTGGGAAGAGATGGAAGGAGGGGGAGGAGAGAAGGTGATGAGCTCAGCCTGATGAGAGTGAGATAATAAAGAGAAATGAAGTCTGCTTTTATCTGTCTTCTTTATCATTCCCTCTCTGGCTCTTGAAGACAAACACTGAAAGACCTGCTCAACATTTCATACAGGCCTACTCAACTGGAGACTGAACAGTGCCTTTTGGATAAACGTGGGCGAGGCCAAAAGGGACAGACACCTTCAGGAAAAGGTGCAGGAGGTGTTTTCAGTTTCACATCAGAGAGGTTGGCACATGTGGTGTCTTGAGTTTAATGAAAAATGTAGAAGTTAGATTGCACTTGGCAGTGGGAGAGGATGCCTGTGCCATGTTAACCTGCTATCAGCTGTATCTTCTGATCTATTCTGAATGCTCATAAAGAGTGTTTGTGTGTCTAAAGCTTGTGAGCGTGTGTACTGCAGTCGTGTGTGGGTGCTCATAGAGGTCACTCAGCGAAACCTGAGCACGGGTAGAAGAAATCCCAGGTCTCATATCGACCCTTCAGCACAGAATACCAGCACAGCACATATGCTGCAGCTCTCCCACTGTTTCATCTCCACTTCTTTCTCTTTCTCTCTGTCATTGTATCGTGTAATTGATGCTTGCTGACAGCTGGATATGAGCAGGGCATTTAGGGATTTTAAAATACCCCAGTCACATCTTCACTAAAGCAGCCGTAAGCTTGAGAAAAACAGCCAGAGAGTATTTAGAAATGGCTGCATGTAAAATGAACCAAAAATGCACAGACAGGATGAGAATCACAGTGAGGCAACTTGTTGTTTGCTGCAGAGGACGTATCTGTATCTAAGCACAGTCATCAAAGACCACCATGGAAGCCTGGAAACACCATCACGCCACATGTGACTGCAGCCGTTACCCGCAGGCCCACTGGTGCTGTTTAACAGGGCTCTCCTTTCATAAGGTCCCTTATGCCATCTTTCTGATCTTCACCATTACCGCTGCTGTGGTGCCATCGTACGTGATGAGGCAGGTCAAAGTTGAGCTGCCTGGGTGGGCGCTAGATGGGCAGGAAAAGGCCGTATTATGGCCAACAAACATCCGATATTTAATGATTATCTCGTGGGTGTTAAAGGTTGTATTTACTGTATGCATGTAGTCAAGTCTGAAGTAGAGCCCACATTTTCTATGGTCTTGTTTGTGTTCAGAATCGCCTTGGTAGTGATTTATGGATAAAAAGCTAAGCGTCACACCTCTGATGGTGTTTTAAACCCTTCTTCCACCTCATCTACCTTTCCAGGCCTTATCTTTGTACACACCCTCCATTTATTTTCAGTGCCATTACACTCAATTAAAATTGGAATGTAAACCATGTGGCTGTCCAAGTGTTGACAGACTTTTAGCTCTGTTAACATAACAGATCCTAATACAAGCAATGAAACCTCAAGCAAGTTGGTTTCCAGCCAGGCTTATTTCAGCTGATTTATACAAAAAGTTCTCATGAAGATGTTCATTTCAAAATGATAATGGGAAAACGAGACTGATCAAAACCCCTGCAGCAGCCATTGCTCTTCCTATTAGGAGCTTAGTCAGAAGCATTTATTCATCCCACCACTGAAGTGTTTCAAGGAAGGAGAGGAACACTGCACAGGAACCATTATCACAACTTTCTTCTGAAGATTCTGAAGATTTTTATCCAGAATATTTAGACCAGTGCCACCCAAGGAAAGATGAGGTCAGGTTCATGCTCTGCCTGATCGAAGGGAATTCACAGCTTCCTATAGTACAAGCTGCTTTTACTCTTGGACACAAGGAGCCTGACTGTTTGGTGGGCGAGCAGATTATTGATCGTCTCCGTGTTGACACTGCAGAAGTCTTTGACCTTTTTATACTAAAACTTTCAACTTCCAGCTGTTTGAAAGTCTGACCAGGGCCGACCTTTAACTGTGTCTGTTCCTACAGACCATGTGGAGGTCGCCCCTGGTGGCTCGTTCAAGTGTGATTGAGATATATATGATGCTTCCAACACCCATTTGAAATAACTTGAAGGCAGTGGGCTGTTCGTGGTCTGGGGCTTGTAATGTTCTCTGGTGAACGTGCTTTCATGCTAAATGCGTGGTGCGTTTCAAACAAACTCTGTTGTGTTTGCTTGCTCCGTTCAGGTCTTTTAGTTCTGATGTAGACCAAACAATAACACCCAACAGTCTGACAGCAGAAGGCTTGTTATTCTATTCTCTCACCCAAATCAGTAGGTGACTTTATAAACCTGCTGCATTCTTCTTATTTGGGTTTCTTTTCAGACACAGAAATTAAAGAACTTAACAGGAAAATGTATGATGTTTTGGCTTTTCGTCCAAAATCAGATGAGAATTTGTCTTTGAAGTATCACAACAGTAGAGTTTGCAGTCTTGTGGCTGGTCAGATCAAATTTACTTGTTTAAAAAACAAAACTTACTTGAGGCCCAACACTTCTTCTAAATTGTGTCAGTGCCATTTTTCTGGACTGCGCCCAGAAATGATCAGTGTTCACATCTTTCCAAACCAAATACGCTTAGGGGCAAAAAACAAACCACGGTTCAAATCATCTGAAAGCCCTCCAACATAACTCTGGTTTTATTTGTGGTGAAAATGCTACAGGAACCAACTACAAGACATTGTGGTAGCAGATTTTTGATCTTGGATGTTTTAAAAAGCAAAACTTTTCATGTTACTTTATCCATCCAATGCTTGTGGGAACTGTCAAGGAACCAGTCACAGATGTTTGATGGTACTGTAATAACTATCTTCAAGGAACATCATAAAATAATGTTTGTATGCCCCTATTCTATTTTGTCAATCCACAGACCACTTTCTACTATCTAATGTCGCAGTCCATTAATCTTTATTTCTGCTTCATTACTAGTTTTCAGTTGCTATTTGACCAATAAGATCTGCTTATTATGTTAACTAATACAGTGAACATATAAGAATTCCACAGTAAATTCATTTGGTGCTCAAGGTGACCCTTGTTGGTTAACTGTCCAATGAATTATTTGTTATTAATGTTTTTTATACATATATACATTTCTGTGCAAAACTCCCTCCACTTAATTTCTTTTTTTTTTTGCTTTTTGTCTAATTTACAATCCAGTCTATCGAATGTCCATTTCCAGAGGAATGTGTTTATCCTGTAACGCCTAACTCATAGGAAATAAAACGGTGTTGTGTCGACACATAACAGACAATTTAGCAAATAACTTAAATCATTTGAATGATATCTTTAGACACTTGTCACAAAGACACATCATTTGCACTCATTTCCTCTGTTGCATCTATGTCCTGACACAGGACCTGAGAGATGCATCTGGACCTTCAGTTCCCTGAAGCCTCATCAGAAATGGTCAAATGGCAGCCAACATCCAAAGAAGAATGCCCTTCAAAAAGCCTGAAGAACTATTCCTGAAGACTACTTAAAGAAATGATAAAAAGTATCTAAAAGTGTTCAAACTGTGTTGAAGAATGAAGGTGCTCAAACCAGATATTATCTTCAACCTTATTAGAATTGTACAAACTTTGTTTTTGCCTTTTATACAGTGTTTCCATTTGTGTTTTCACATGATTCAGTAAATTGCAGCACATATTTCCTATTTTTCTCAACTCAACAAATGATGCTACAGGGACAGGCAGCGTGTTGGAAACTGATGCAAAAGGCTACTGATCAAGCGTGTGTGTGACAGACTGGTAGAGAGAATGTGTTGCAGCTACAGGTTAAAAAGTGACTTGACTGTGTAGCAGACTTACTATGACAGACAGAGTCACTGGTGGGTGTGCATAGAGCCGTCTGTGTTTCAGTGTCTTCCTCACAGATGGTGCAGGGCAGGCAGGGTTCGAGGGAGCTTTCCCGATCAGAGAAGGTATCATCCACACACTCCTCACACACAGTGTCCTGATAATGATCACAGTGAGAGTACACGCCCTGTCCCACCGGGCACACCGTGCACAGCTCGCAGCGTCCAGACACTTGACTAAAGAAGTAGTTGTAGTTGCAGACACATCTGGCATCGTTGGAGTCGGTGCAGGGCGTCGCCATCCGCATCAAGCCCACACACTGAGTGCATTGCCCGCACTGCTCTGTGTGACTGTAGTTCTCTGAGAAGGTTTCACCTGCAGACCAGAGGACAGGTTGAAGGAGACAAGGTTGTGGAGTCAGAGAGAGGAAATGTGAGATGGCGAAAAGAGTAAGAGAGGATGGAGGATAGAGAGGGAAATATGAGAAGATAAACAAGGAGATAAACAGTGAATCTAATGACATTAATCATGTTTACTGCACATTCATTAGAAGGAAGGACACATTGATCCACTGGGCTCTTAGTGATTTGTGCTCCAGGACAAGAAAGGTGCTCTTGTTGGGGAGCGAGTCAAAAGCCTGCTGTGCTCATTATGATATCGATCCCAATGTGTTTGTGCTGCGCTGAGTAAACTGTTATAATCTCAGTCATGTACAGCAAGCTCGGGAGCATCCACATGCTCGTGGTTAAGAGCTGCCCTTAGAAGTTCTCAACAGTTGGTTATTCTGCCAAAACTGCAGCATTTAAGACATTCCTGAAACAGCTCATCTTGTGCCTTTTTCAGGGTTTCCCTTTACTTTGGTGTGTTACAGCTTTTTGTAAAGGGTTTGCAGAGAAATCCACAACAAAGGGAGTTATTCTGCCTCAAAGACAGCTGCCAAATGTGTCTAATTGGAGTAAAGGCTTTTCTTCCTTTATATATCTTTATAATCATCTAACATATTTGCATAATGCCTGCCTCGTCGCACAGCTGACCAGTCATAGCAGCTTTCAGTAGATCTGACAAGTGAAATTATGAGCTAGTAAATGAGTATAACATGGACACTTTGATGAGTCATGTGCAAAATATATATGTTTTTATAATATAATCTCCATAATGTAATTCAGAACACGGAGTAAAAGGTTTATTAAGGAGGAGTAACATCATCAAACTGTTCTTGCTTATGATGAGTTAACATGTAAAACAAGTTGTCTTTGCCCATTGGCCAGCTGGGATAACGTTCTGGAGCCTGAAGAGACCACAAATCTTTAACTGTGCTTTCATTTTATATTTCTAGAGGGACATTTTTCCATGAGAGCTGAGTGAAACAAAATATTAACTTGTGCCAAAAACCGGATCACCCAATACAGTAGCAGTCATCCTCTGAGGATCGTAAATATCTTAATGAAGTTTCAGTGCACTGCACTCAGTAACCGTACTGAGATATTTCAATCTGAACCAAAGTAAACTTGCTCACACTATTGACACCAAAAACAGGTTTACAACATCCCGAAGAGTGTAGTTCTGTTAGTAGTAGCACATTGGCAGAGCTTTAACTGTGTTTGAACAAACAAAGATAAATAAATGGAGCTTGAATGTCCTTTCTTTGGTAAGATGTAAAATCTAAGTGCCTTAAAAGTCAGCCCGTGTTCAAAAGACATTCCTTCTGTGGCACAACTTCGTTCCATTACATTGATTTTTTTTTTTTCAAAGAGCAATAAAAGACCACAGCTGAGATTTGGAGAACTGTTGTCAACAGAAGAAGGTGAAAGCCATGGTGACTAATTGCCTGCAGCTTTTCAATTACTTCAGATTTGTTCTCGAGCAACATTTGGTGTCGGCAGGATTTAAGAAAGTTCATCACTGAGGAAGCGCTGACCTCAAATTAGCTTTTTCTTACATTGAGAGCTCCCCAGGGCACAGCGTATTCTATTAATATTGCATGTTCATAAAGAATTATTTTCAGATATAATTGGATGCCTGCTGAATTATGCATGTAGTAGGAGGGAGAGTGTTTGTGTGTCATCTGAGTGTGTTTTAGTGGTTGAATGAGATGCAGGTGGAGAAGAGAGGCTGACGGGGGCTGAAAAACTTACTGCTCAGATTCATTACAGAGGCAGTTTCACTGTGCTCCAAATCCCATTTTACTGTTTTGTGACATGCTTAACATGAGAGCGGTCACCTTGCAAGAGCTGCAGTTCAGACAGAAACGGCAGAAAGCGTGACGTTTTTCTCCCTGCTGCATACCGACAGCTGCAGAGGGTTGCCAGAGTGCAGCAGGAAGTTTAGTATGAAAGTTTCACAACATGAGAAAAATGCATGTTAGCAGCTTCATAAACTGTTTTAATTGATACCAGAGACGGCCTGTTTGTTTCACTTCTGATGTCATATAATGAGGCATGTATTAAGTTTACACTGTTTAAAATCTCTTCGTTGTTGAAAAACGCTTTGTTTTACAGAGACATAAATCACTGGCACTTGGTGGAACTGAATAAATAAAGCCACATGACTGGATGTGTGAGACCTTTGCACAACTCTTATCTGCCTTCCCATATGTTTCAAGTTGTGAGTTTTTCATGAGAGCTGCTCGGTGGCTGTCATGGCGAGCACCAGAGTGCTGTCAGTGTGAAAAACCCTGCAGCAAAGTCCTAACATCGCTTTTGCATTGTAAGCAGCTGTGGC
Organism: Odontesthes bonariensis; assembly: GCF_027942865.1. Classification (NCBI taxonomy): domain Eukaryota; kingdom Metazoa; phylum Chordata; class Actinopteri; order Atheriniformes; family Atherinopsidae; genus Odontesthes; species Odontesthes bonariensis. Next base: position 7,609,814 of record NC_134526.1, on the reverse strand, counting down.
AAGCAAACACTGGCACCGACTGAAGCTTAAACACTTTGTAAGTGGCAGTACAGGTAGGCGGCCGACGATGAGATGTGTCACATTATACGGGCAGACTGAGCAGATGGAGGTAATGACATGAAGACAGATAGGGACGAGGCTAAAAGATTTTCTCAAATGAATCTTGAGTATGTTTGATGTAACATAATAAGAAACAGTCTTTGAGGGTGGTCTGGTGCTCTCAGTCCAAACCTAATCTAAAAAACATAATTTAGTCATCAAAGTGTTGAGGAAGTGCTGATGAAAGACTGGTGGAAGATGGGTGAGGGGAAGTGGGGAAACAGGATGCAAAAGAGTTGCTCCTGTTTCTATCTGCAGGCGGAAAAAGAGTGACGCTGACCGAACGATGCAGCCCCAGACCAACAGCAGACCTCCAAGGTAAACGATTATTTGAATTAGTGAGCTTGAAAGCCTTTGTTTTCTTTGCTGTCAAGCTCAGCCGGTAAAGTTCCCCTCCTCATTCATTTAAATTATCCCAAAGCGGGCAGGTTTCCTCGCTAATTTGAACTCGCATGCATGAGCCCCTCTACAGATCTTGCGTGTAAACATTTATAAACGTGAACATGTGCAGAAAGTATACGACTGGCCCAGAGGAGGTGTGTGTGTCTGTCTAATTTATGCGTCAGCACTTTCATCTGAGGCTAAAAGAAGAAACTTAAAGGCCATCAAGAATTTGGCGGGGAGGACCCTCTTTAATAAAATATGACCTTCTATCTAATTGTCCCCAGTTGAGCAATGATCAGAGCTGCTTTGCGTTTAGAGTTTTCGTGTTGGGCTGTGAAGACAGTTGTTGGTAAAGGGGGATGTGTCCGTGAGTGGGGGGAATGTTGCACTTAAAATGTGCCACTTCAGCCCCCCTTCGAACACTCGTGTGTTTCGGTCCCATTAGTGTCATCAATAATGTAGCTGTTGATGGCCTTGAAACTGCTCAATGATCTTCACAATCAGCACTTTGGGTGTGAGCTTTTAGCGTCGTTGGACATATATCAGGGTCCACGTTTCAATAGAGACACCATTTTCTGTCTTCCCACCCAAACCACTGACCCGTTGCTGACTGGGGATGAATTATCAACATTTGGAGAGTTGTGTGACCGCTTTATTTACCTTTTTAAACTCAAAACATTTCAGCGTGTAATTACCGGCCCGCTTCATTAATTAAGGATGTTCCCAGAGTCATCATAAGGAAACTACAGCAGTAAAGTTGTTATTTAAAAGAAAAACATTTACTCTTGTATACGGTTCTAATCAAGGTTTTGCCTTGTCAGTGTGTAGGAATGAAAATTCCTCGGCCAGAAGACCTGGCAGTGGAAAATCTCCATTTCCCATGTCTCCATCCCTCCTGATCTGAAGTTGAGAGTGATTCTTGATGCTCCTCTTCAGGCCTAAACCAGACGTGCCTGCGATTCTACTTTCCTTCCTCCTTAAATCCCCAGTGGGCTATGTCCTATCGGCCAGCAGGGCTTCTCTTAAATTCTGCAGTGTCTCATGGAGCCTCCTTTTTCTTGGAACTTCAGACAGTTTTTAGGTCAACCTTCTCTGAAGGGTTCACTAAGTGAGGCACATCCAGTTGTCTTGTCTCCCTTGACAGCAGAGAGAAGTGGCGGAAACTGATAAATATTTCAGGGCTGCTGACGCTGGCACTCATCCCAAGTTGGGATTGGAAGACCGTGGGTTGGTGGGGAGAGGGTTAACCAACAGGAAGTGGTAAATTAGGAGGAGGTTCAAGGTAAATACAGATTTTCCAGAAAAAACAGGAAATGGTATTGTTGAATTTGACTCTTCAATTATTCATATCTGCACTTAGGAAATGGTGATTATGGCGTTAGTTTTTCTGGTAAGGTCAGTGTCTTAGCTTCTAACCTCAATACAAATCCAACTCAGGTACATTGAGATTTCAGCTGCCAGAACAAAAACAATATTCAAATATATGAAAATGCACTCGCATTGGAAATTGATTGCAACCTCCAGGGTATTTGTGCTTAATTGTTGAGTGTTTATCAGCGGTGAGTACTGTTCCTGTACTGCAGAGCATGATAATTGGTCACTGTTGGAGGCACAATAGGCTTTTCAATATGGTTTAATTAGCTGGATCAAATGAGTAAAGATGCATTGATGTAACAGTATGCATGATAGATGAGCAGATCGCGCCCTTTAGTGCCTAGCGCTCTAATACCATCTTATCCGCTAATACAGACGATGACTCATAGCAGCAGGGAGGGAGGGAGGGAGGGGTGCAGGCAGGGGGATGCTGGCGGAAAAAAGTGTGTTCAAGAGAAGAAGGGAGACACGACAGGAGTAGGTGGGATTTGCTGGTGTAGAGGAGTGTGCGATGAGGGGGGTGAAAAATTCAAATCCTCCCAGTCCTGAGGGCCAGCCCACATTATAAGAAAATGGAGCTGCAGTTTTATCATCTACGCATGATGTGTCACTGTTTCCGGCAGGAATATGACGTGCAAGACAAACTCCTGGTGACGTCAAAGCAAAGATAAAGTCCAGGCTGTGATGAAGCAGCAGCGTTTTTCTCTTCACTCTATTGAAGTAGTTTTCAACAAGCAAATCATATGTATTGTTTAATGATAGCTACCAATCATTTTGCTCACTCTATATGTATTTGTAACTATGTTGATGTAAAAGCATGAAAAGTCCACATTAATTCTCTTTGTTGTTGCACAGCAGAGCCTTTTTTTGTCAATCTCATGTCTCTTTCTTTTCAAACACAGACTTCGACAGAGTTATTTTTATGTGACGTTTGTTTGCGGTGCTTTTGTTTTACTCCATGGCACTGCCACAGTTAAGCCGTAGAGAAATGGCTCCTTGCCTCCGTACCCATTGCTGCAGCTCTTGACATACTATAGCTGAGAAATAAGACCTTCAAACACAACATTGGATCAGTTGTGCAAACAAAATCATGACTGATTACCACTAGACAAAAAGGGATTTCAGAGAGGCTGCAAGCAATTCCTCCAGAATTGAATAATTTCCTTCTTAATGACATCCAGTTGGCATTCCTGAGAACTGTTGCACAAAAAATATTTGATCTTAAAAGATAACTGCAGCGCCTATAGATGTTTCCAGAAATGATTAATGCCACCAGCTAATTCAGTGCTTTTCCCTGAGTTTAGTCCCGATGCCCCTGACTTACACGTTGGAGTTTACTTTACAAACCAACATCTGAAAGGGCAAAGATAGCTTCTAGGAAGCAAAGCAGAGAGACCTCTGATTCCAGAAGAAAACATTTGTTTGCAGCTCTGACTCCTCTTCTCTTCTTCGTGTTGTTGGGAAGTTGGCACCTCTCCCAGCTCTGGACTGTATAGGGAGTGCTAATGGTTCACAGCCTGAGCCGAGCTCCAGACGAACACATTTGGACCCACTTACAAGCATAAAACATATGAATTTCTGACATATTTCTGGGAACATTTGGTAAAGGCTAATCTTGTTTTTTTTGTAAATGAATGAATTGGATATAAATTGTTTTTATTTTGGCTTTGACAGGCTTTCTGTTTGGAATTCAGTGCCTCAGCTCAGCCAATGAATGTGTATTTATTTGTAGATAAAGATGGTGTAAGAGCAATTAATATGTGTAATGCTGGTGATGCAAGCTCTTGGTTTTGCTAGATTTGATTTTGAATGTCAGCACAGTTAATGTGTCAAACACAAGTTATGGTATTGTCTGCAAAGTTAAGTTTTTATGTTCTAGTTTAAAAAATTACTTTTACATTGATTTGATATGTTTACCTGAATCACTGTGATTTAAAAAAGAGAAAATATACATATTTAATATAAGATATATAGATTTTAACTTTAGGATTCCAGGTTAAGTTTAGGAAAACATCATGATGGTTTTGAAATAAAACCTTTTACAATATGAAATGTTAGAGGGCAGACAACTTTTACTAAGATCCGTTGGACACCCTGCACATCGAAAAGTTATGCTAAAGAGGTCAGGTGAACGTTGGAAACTTCTCTAAATGTAACTATCCTCTGTTTTAGGAATCACAAATGAGGAATGATTTAACAAAACTTTGATTCTAGATTCTAATAATCAGTTTACAAGTTTTGATTACAGTTTGTCTGAGTTATATTAACCTGTTACTTTCCCAGAACACTTGTGATAATTGCTGGAAAAAATCTGCAGCAACATGATTTGCATTTGGTATCATTTCTGCCTGACCCTGACCTGAACTTTAAAGGCTAAACAAGACTTCTAATATCAAATGTTAATATTTGGAGTTTTCACAAGCAGGCAGCTTCTCTCAGTAATGACACGTGACTGATCTATGAAGCATCAATTAATGATTTTCAAGCATCAACAGAGCTATTTGTTAGGACATGTGAACCGTGTATAGAAGACGCTTTTTACTTGCTGACAGCGCTGAGGGTAATCATTTTGTTTTACTTGCATGACTTAGTTTGATTTCAGTGAACCTGTGGAGCAAAATCATCACTTACTGTCCAAACACTGAGCGCACACAGTCTGAGTGGCGCCGCATTTCTTCACCACTCCCTCTCCAGGTGGACACTCCATGCAGCATTCGCCTCTCGTGGTGTACTGGCCAGAGTCACATTGGTCAAGCACAGCCCGCTCTGTCTTAGACGCCAACGTTAATGTCACCTGGCACAGCGGGAGAGCGGGTCAGTAAATCATAGCAGCCCGTGCAGACACTAAATCTCACACACATATAAACTCACATCACAGAAACGCTGTGACTTAAACATACAAAGCAAAACAACTTGATGAAAATTGCTGCCAGGTGTCCAGCCTGTTCCTTAAATCTAACTACTATCAGGATTCATCATAAATCATGTCGCCTCCACCCGTATTACACATACTTTGGACAAGGCTGTCGTCTGAACTACAATAATGGCCCCTCTAAACGTACATCAACTCTAATAGTAAACTTGTGATATGCTCCAGCTGAGGCAGGAACCATAAAATCACGGGTGCACGACATTCTATACATGCCCATCTTAATTACTGTCCATAGGTGAGAGCCCCTGTGAATGTCCGACTCTGCTTCATATCACGATGCACACACACACACACACACACACACACACACACACACACACACACAAACATACACTCATACTTGTACGTGTGTAATTGTGAGGACTTTCATCCCATGCATGTTTAAAGCTGTCCTTAAGCCTAAATGTTAATCCTTCTAACTCCCCAAATAGAAGTCAGAACCTCCCAAAATGTAAGGTCCAAGACTCAAGAAAGACCTCAAAAAGATAGAGGCACAAGTTTTCAGGTTTTAAGCTGGAGGACATGGCACTGTATAAACTAACCAAAACAAGAGAGCAGATTTCCCTCCCAAATTCCATAAAAGAAAACTCTTTCTTCAACCAAATCCACAGCTGAGGACTTAAAGGTATTTTTAGATCACAAGAGTCAGCTGTTTTCTTTAAGGCATGTCCTAATTTGCATATAGTAGCACCAAAATAAAGCATGTCGCAGCTGTACTGTGAATCTGCATGCCTTTATACTGGCAGATAATTGGTTTGATATAGGATTTGGTTTAAAGTGCATGCTCTATTTACTCTTCTCTCTCATCTTATATCAGTTATCATCTTCCCTCTGCCTCCCTGTCTTGTTGTATTTCCAGTCCTCTGATTTAAATGGCATGCAGCTCACTGGAAGAAGAACAGAGGGTTCCTCTGCTGGTGTGTATACAACAAAGTTAAATAAAAGGAATTCATTTTCAAACAATTTAGAACAAAGAAAATCCTTATTCTTAATCACTCCCATGTGATGTGGTTTTTATTACGCAACAAGTAAATCCTGATTTTCACTTAATTCACATTTGCTGAGACATCATTTCAGACTGTTCTGCCTTTCTCTCTCTCTGATTTGTCCCCCGTCAGCCCTCCCCTCCTGGCTGCCGCTGCTTCCATTCAGAAACAGATGAACTGAGCAGCCAGCAGCTCTTTTTCATTCTCGCTTCTCTTGCTCAATGTGTCCACCTTTCTGTCATTTCACTTTTTTCTCCCAAGGTGCATTTCTCTTTCTCATCATTTTCTTGTGGCTCTGCAACCTGTTATCTCAATATTTTCCGTGCGAATCCCAGTTGTTATTCTGAACATGTTATCAGAGTTTAAGTTGAATTTGTGTTTGGATGCAGCCCAGAACCAGAAAAAACATTCATGTCTCTGACTGCCAACTGCCTTTCCTGTGACATCTCCCTGGAATTTCACTTAGTTAAAACAGGTTCAAATTCAGTGGCAATTTTACTCAGTTGCAGCAGGAACATGCATCAAACTGTACAGTGACACAGCTGGGATGTGCTTAGTTTGTACTCTCCCCAATTTCATGGTCAATTTGACAGTTTATTTCTAAATTTAATTTGACCAAAGTGCACCCGACTGTCGCCACCCTTTACACCAGCTGTCACAACAAAGTGTCCCCTCGCATCCAGGGCTGTTCACATGATGACTGAGCCACACAGCCCAATTAGACCAGCTGCTGTGGACACCACTAGTGCTGCGAGGATGTGACCTCTGCACCGATAATCAACTTTTTTATGTTATCAGAGCCTTATGTTTCATGCAAAAACCAGGCAAATCATCCAAGCTCTGGCTGAATGCATGTTTAATTCATATATTTACTTCTCTCATGCTGCAACATGTTAATCTGTTGTTAAAAGCCCAAACATGTCAACATTACGATGAAAATGAGAAATTAATTATTTCTACTCATTAATGCGATTAAAGTTTGGATCATAGTGTCTGCCAGCAAAGTGCTCCAGACAGCAATCCCACCACCCCTGATAAGTTTTCTTCCCTGCTTTAAAACCAACCGAGAGAAATAAGTTTGCATGCATGTGTGTGAGGGGCTGAATGTGCCATCACCTGGCACCAAAAATCAGACGGTGTTTAACTACGTGAGACACCTGCATGTTTGACAGAAAGCCGCAGCATTGGTCCTTTATCAAGACAACATCACAGAAGCGGATCTTAAACAGTTTCAAACTGTCACAGAACTTTTGCAAAAAGGGATTTAAAATTCCACTAAAAACTTCAAAATCCCCTGCGGGACTATAATAGGTTTATTACCGCAACTCGGCATCAAATGTGCATCTTATTGATCCAAAGCAGAAACGTCACAGTGAAAGGAAATCTTTTTTTTTTTTTAAGAATACAATAAAAGGTGCATAAGGACACTAAATGCGAAGGAATATCTCTGCATATTGCACTGCAGACTACTTACCAACGCGCACAAAATCACCAGCGGTATTGTAGTAGTCATCCTGCTTCTTCTGCTGGAGTCTCATAGAACAGATCTTAAGCAGAGAAGGCAGCGCTATGTGGAGGAGGAGAGCCGCGCAGCAGGAGTGCTCATTTTAATTCCAGCGGCACGGATTTTTATCAATGACTCCGCACCATCGCGCTTATCCAGGACCGCTGGACACGAATCGGATGCAACTGATGGTGCAGGCTCCGAACACCGGCACTATTATACTCACCAACACACACACACACACACACTCACGCGCACACACACATACACACAAACACAGAGAGTGGGAAGAGGAGGTGGAGAAGATCGTCCTGTCCGGAGTACTGCTCAGCTGCAAGTGCACTGCGGAGGAGCCGAGAGACAAGAGGAGAGGGGGGCACGTACACCCTCCAGTTTATTACCCCTGATAGTCCTGCAGTGCATCCTTATCCAGTCTCACTTGAGGTGTGGTTCATTGCAACAGGAATGGTAATATGATTTATGGTGTCCGTTTAACCCCCCTCTGCACACTTTTTTAATCAGCTGATGTTACAGGAAATGTTCATCTTACACCACAGATTTATATTTTTCCACAGGATTGTAAAGTCATTAGTTTGTGAAAGATAATATTGAATATGACCATGAACAGATGGAAGTTTTTATTATCACAAAAGCAGAAATACCCCAGAAGTAACAAACACCAAACAACCGGAGTGAGAGGCAAAGGAGACTTAATGAGGAGGCCTAAGATGAAGAGACTTTTAATGACTTCAGAGAGTGAAAAAGTCCAGAAATTTGTCCAGATTCATCAAAATGGGAAACATAATGATCAATACAAGCTTCCACAAAGAGTTGAAAAAAATACCAGTTTGAAACACAAAACAATCAAGAGCAGATGTAAAATTACCTCAGAAACTCAAAACGTGGCATAAAAAGACACCAAGCGGACACAGAATGAACAATATGAAACTGAAAAGAACCATAGGGGGAACAGAATGCTTCTAGTGCAGTTGTGAATTATGATAAAGTGTTTTTCGAATGTGACTATGTTAGAAACACCTGTCCATTGTATTGCACTACAAAAAAGCCCATCACACAGCCCCATTGCCTCCAACCTTACCTCCAGGAATGGGTCAACACACACAAACCTGCTAATCTCAACACAACTGGTCTTGGTGCTTCAGACTTTGTGATTATATATGTTTCCTTCTTCTGAATCATCCAGTTTTTTCATGTAACAAATGTGAATCTGTAAATCTAAAGTTTAGGGAACATAATCATCATGTACCACAAGAGGGCGACTCATCTGAGCTCAGAGCAGCAGCAGCACACACTCGGTGATCATCTTCAGCTTAACAATAGTAGAATGACATTCTTCCTCACTTCATCCCGAGAAGGCTTCAACTTTTATTGATTGAATTTTCACGTGCACACCTGAATTTGTGTTTGAAGTGGAGACCCTCAAGCGATGAAGTAAGACAGTAATAGTGTGGTACCTAAAAGGGAACTTTATTTATTTATTGCCTGTCCTGCATTTCATTATGTTGGTTGAATAGTCTGTTCATGACAATTTGAGGCTATTGTTAGGAAACCTGCCATAGAGATTAATCCATTAAGTACTGTCTGCGACCCCTTTGTTTTTCACGGTGATAATAAATTTGGTAAGACCACTCCAAAACCACTAATGCACTAATGTCTCAGCACTGTATTTATATTTGATGCTCTTTGAGATGCTTAGCCTTTACACTTAAGGAAGACCAGTGTTTGTGCATATTGATCCAAGATATTGTGGCAGTGAAGCAGGTGCAGTCATCCAAAAACAGACCGCTTTACCTGCTTCAAACGTGTCTCAGCCTCCTGATGATGCCACCTCCACTTTGTCCTCACTTATCATCAGTGGAGGGAATGCAGAATCCGCCATCCCCAAAGCAGTGGCACCGGCCACAGGCCGGTTTAGTTACACTGTTGAGATCTGAATGCTCTTTAGTATTGATCTTGGGACACATCAATTTTCCCACTTCCTACATCCTCCTTTGAGATGACCCCAGACTAACCCTCATTCTGATGACTTTGGCAGCCCTCTCGTTCATCAATAAAGTCTTCGCTGATTTTGAATTCATGTGTTGAGTCCGTTGGATCCATTATTTACTATCTGTAATCACAGCAGTGTGAGTAAAGCCGCCGCATCACCCCTGGAGTTTAAGTACTCTTGATAGGGCTTGTCGTGCGTCAAACAAATGTTATATTCACACTTTTCATCCAGTCACAACTCATTTTAACAACAGTGTAATGGATATATTATGCACTCATAGAAAATGAATCCATCCAACAGCCAGAAATAGAAAAATGCCCTTTAAATGAGCTGTATTAGTAGTGTTATGGATCTATAGATGTATGTAGATTTTGTTCTGTATATATCACATTCCAGCTGTATGATCCGTCAGCAAAAGGAAAGGTCATATGAGTATGCGATCTTGATTAAGATGACTTGGAGTTTTAATTTATGATTAAAATCATACATCTATTGAACAACTGTTTCATACTTACACTTGTCTTACCTTTCAAGTCACACCTTTGTTGTTTTTTATCCAATCTGAAGGCAAAAGTGAAGCTTTGTTTGAAAGCCAGATATGTTCTTTTGGCCAAATTTTCCCCAATTAGAATTTGATGATCTAGTGTACATGCTGTCACTGTCTAAAATGTTCAAAACTGTAAACTGAGGCACACACAGAGCTGACATTATGTCTTGTTTTTGGTTTTGTTTTATCTAAATCAAGAAATTAGTTTTTCTTGTCAGTCAGATGTGAAGTGCTTCTTTGTGCAGAAGTTAAAGTATTTTGATTTGTAGTCCTAAATAACCCATCAACATGCTGGGCATGAAATTAAATTATTGGTGAAACCGCAGATGATCGGTGTGCCTAACTGCCCGAATCATTGTGCTGACTCTAACTGGGGAAAGATATCATCTATTTTACAAAAAAAATGTTAAATCAGCTGTCCATATATGTCACAGACTGAAGGTGGATGAAGAGAATGATTCTTCTGTGAAGACCAGTATGATCAGATACAGTTATCATATGAGCTTATTGCCTGAAGCCGGCATCTCTGCTGGTAGTTTCTGTTTTATCATCCGTTTCTCTCTGACTGAATAAACCACAGACCTTACTTTCTGCACTTTATCAGTGTTCAGTATTTCTTTTAAAGTATTTGTTCTGACTTTTTAGTCTGATTATATCATTCTAACTAACCCTAAAATGTCGTGGCATCGTGATTACGTCACTTATTCTCTAGATACGCTGATATAAATTATCTAAAAGTCAAACATAAAGAGAAATGACTTGTTTCAGTGGAATTCTTCCACAGTGAGTGTTTCATTTCAGAGTCATCTGTGTAAATACAACCTGTGCCCTGTGTCTCTCAGCTTCTGGTTCCCAGGTATGTCAGGTTCATATCTTCTGAAGGGTCACGTGTTTTACAACCTGCTGCCTCCCCACAGGGGGACAGCGGGGGATCTGTGGGTGAATCTGGATGTGAGCAACGCTTCGACCACCATCCATGTGAAGACAGAAACAAGAGGAGCACAGAGGTTTTATCTCAAAGACAGTCCAGGAATGTAACGGTGCACCTGCTCCGGGATACTATTCTTTATATATCTGTCTGGTCCTAGTCGTTATGAAAGGACTGTGTGTGTGTGTGTGCATGTGTGTTGGGTCACAGTAAATACAGTGAACCAGCTCAGGAGCAATATGACACCGCTCCGATGTTTTACTGCATCTCTGCAGCATCCTGCTGCTGCCTGAGAAGTCCCCACAGGACATATAGCCTTTCTGATCAGATACATTCATCCTGCTGCACATGTATATCAGGGCAATAGAAATCCCTGTTAGGTGATTACAGAATATTGGACCTGCAAAATGAATTATTATCCTATCAAATTTTTTATTTTTTTTTTTTTGTTATAGCTCGACGTGATATTTATGTGGTGACTAAGCTTATGGCTGCTAAAGAGCAGCTTATCTAACTGAATTAATTCAGCAGAATAACACTATTTGTGTATTTCTCACAGGATGTATTTATTTATTTCAATGACAGTCTAACTGATAGTTCTTGAAACAGCGCTCTCACCACATTTTTTTTATTTTCCCAATAGATTGGCAAGATTTTCATTTGTTGTAAATAGCACAGACATATTCATTCTTTGTCCTAAAGATGAGCACCACAACACTGGCATCACTGCATGAAGCTGGTAAATAAGCCGTCCCTCATGCCTACATATGCCATGGGCCATGCTTTTTATTACCATGTTAGCTGCTCTAGAATGCTATGACAATCATAAATATCTACAGAATGAACCCCTCTCAATGTATCTTTTTTTAGTTGAATTTGGGGTCTGTGTCTCACCGTTTCAGTACCTCCTTAAACCTTCAATCTGACACTCACACACACTTCATGCTGAGACTGGCCAGCTCAGTTGGAATAAGGAAGGAGTTGTTTTTTTCTTTTTCCTGTTCTCGTTTTTCATTAGTTATGAGCCCATTTCTAAATCTGCACTGCTATCTCCATTTTTGAACAACAGCCAGCTTTTCACCCTGTCTTTAAGTTTAAATGTGATAATAAACACTTTATGTCCAATGTGGACAACACCCCAACAACGCAGATGTTACCTCAGGTACATTGGCACTTAAAAATTGATCATTTTGAGGATGCTCATACTCTAGTTTATCTTAAAGGCAACATCAATATCTAATTATGAACACTTTTTATAATGATACATGTATTATGTGCCCACGATAGGTCCTTATCAGATGCTTATATCATTATTATGTGTGATTAGACCTACAGATGGTGCTTAAACATGAGTACTGGGTCTAAAGTGAGAGTAATGCTTTATTTGATGGAACAAGTCGTTTATTATGCACTTTTTAAAAGTTACTTATGTTTTTCAAAGCTTCTCCTTCTTAATGAAGCACAGTTCTCTTTATGGAGCTGATTGTTAAGTGTATTATGGATTTGTTAACTTTCAGTGAGCTGCAGTAGATCTGGTAGTCACAAAATAAATTGTAATTTATTACCAATGGATGAATGGTAATAAATTGTAATTTATTACCAATGGATGAATGGTAAGACACATTACAGCAAGTCTCCATAAGGTTTGTAATTATGTAATGATTTTAATAGTTAATAGATAAGCTAATTTACTGGGTTATATCATTCACAAGACACTTGGCAGTCTGCAGAACACTAAAAACGTTTATCAAGCCTGTAAAACTCTTACAATACAAAACAATCAATGAGTTCAGTGCAGGGTAAAGGCAGGTAAACAGTTTGCTAACTTATTTTTTAGTCATCATAGCGTATACCCACCTCTAAATTCTCACTGACTTTTTTGGACAAGCCTTGGAGTAGAGTTAACCAACTTCTCTTGTCACAATTAGAACAAAGACTTTAAAGATCCAAAGTCCAACATCAGAAAACCCTTGTGCATTGCACAAGAGCAACAGAGTCTCCGTTGACACGAACAGAACTAAAACCAAATGTGAAACCTTACTTGGAGCCCTTCAAAGAACTGAAAGATCTCTCAGTCTCAGGAGAACACTCCAGACTGGACTGCAGGGACTCACGTGCGCTGCTAAAATGCTGGACTGTCACCAGAAAACTGGAATTAAAACACACAGAGTGTGAGCGCATTCTGGGCTAAAAACCTTATTACACTGCAGTATATTCTCATAGAAAATGGTACTTGTTCGCTTCTATATTTAAGGTTAAAAATATTAATCCTTGATAGCATGGCTGAAATAGTGATCATCATAGACAGATCAGGATTACATGTGTATGAGTATCCATCAACAAAAGCTGTTCTGTCATCAAAAAACACTTTGTGCTACAGTTATTTATCTGCTTATATATGAGGAGAATGTTTGTTTATAAGCATTTAGATGTTGGTTTACCTGTTATTTGCTGCTTGGAAACTACTCGGGGAATTTCTGATATTCATTATTATTCTTTTGGATCTTCCTCTGCTTCCCTGATCTCGGCCTCCAGCTCAGAATTTCCTGTGAGCCATTGGCAGCCGGTCATGTCTGTCACTGTGGAATGCACAGTACACTGAACGTATATGACTGAGAACAAGGCTTTGAACTTCCGAGCGATACAGTCGAGAGGGAAACTGCCTGATGAATAGTCTTGGATTTGGACTCTGCTTTGATTTTGGGCAAAGCTTGTGTGTTTCCTATAAATTGCTCTTGAACTCGCAAAGGAAAACCTGGCTTTGTAGAAATGGATAGTAAACGTGAGTCACTGACTCAGAGCACCCAAGGGGGCAGTTCTTTTCTCAAACATTCATAAAGGCGTACAAGTGACGGGTGCAATTAAGGCTCGGTTGATCCAAATACAGCAGAATTCATTAATCATTCACCTTATTTAAGTAGCCTGGAGTTAATCTATGCTGAGGTAAATCACTTAGCATTGCTCAGAGTGAAAAGTGTGGACAAACTAAAACCCAGTTGTGTGTCTTACTATAAGCAAATACATTAGCAGGAAATGTTGTTTGTTGTAAACAGTGAAGAGAAGCCAATATATTGAAAACCACTGATTACAGCTTGGGACAGAGGAGTCAAAACTAGACCGGGAAAGTTCACTCGCCGATTATCTGTTTCAGATGAATATACGTGATATATGGGGGTATTGTGGTAGAGAAGCTCTCTCTCATGATGCTGTAATTCTTTTTAGTGACTCTAATGGGACTATCTGCTTAAAAACCCATTTTTATTCTTCTCTTTGAACCTCTGATATTTGAGCGAAATGTGCAGGACACAGGTAATCTTTCATAGCTGAAGGAAAAACTCCAACAATGAATATGGCAGCATAAAGACAACCTGCCCGCAGGATACTGCACGTCCCCTGGCAGCTTTGGCTCCTATCCAGCCTTCAACATGCACATTTTGTGGCTTATATCTGCGGATGGCGAATGCATCTCCTCCTCTGTGTTGAATCACAGCAATAATTCCTGTTTTCAGATCTGTAACCAGCCACAGGTGATGTAAAATCCCCTGCTCGGGAGTCTGTTAAAAACATGTGCACGGCGTCCTTTCTTAGTACCCCTCCCCGAGCAGTTTTCCCAAAACCATGCTGGGTTATTGCTTTAAATAGTGACATCAGCTCCAATCTGTCACCTCAGCAGTATAAAGATAAGAAATGACTGGGGTTATGAAACAATACCCGGTCACACTGTCTTTAAGCTGCAGCAGTGGGTCCTCTTGTCTTGAAAAGCATACAGTATCTGTGTAGAAGCGGTGCAACATCTGCATTTTATACAGACTCAGCTTAAATACTTAAACGTTTTCTTTGATTTTGAGCCATGCCTCAAATAAAGTGGGGTTAACCTGTAAACTATTTCTTTATAATCAGGATGTGAACAAAAGCCAGGAAGTGATTGATCTTGTGGATCACTTTAATTCTTTACGTGCAAGGCTAAAACATATCATTATATCAGGTTTGACCAGGGCAAGAAGTCAGAACCTTTGATAGAAGTTCTTACAGCCTACAAGCACAGTTGGCCAGTTCCTGTATACTTTTAATTCAAATCAGCTTTTTGAATTATATTTGGAAGAAAAAATAACTGACTTTCAATAGTGGAGCAACACGTTTTAGCCAGATGCACAAACAGTTTCTGGGATCCCAAATCAACCGTTTGTCCATGAATTAACTTAACCAGTGTTTTTACACACACTTCTACATGAATTGACTTAAAGTGTGTTGTGGTAAATTATATCATTGATGTCACGAAATATTAACTACCACTGCCAGGACGTCATAATACTGATGGTTTCTGTTGATTAGAATATTTGACTAACTGTGGTGTTGCACAGATTTTACTGGTACTAAACGATTATCTTCGTCCAATTTGTGTACAATTTGTGTGATTTGTGTAGGGATGTGATATGTCTCTAAACTCATACAAAAAATACGTTTTTACGACCGCCTTTCTTTACTTTCATTATGTTGTCAAAATTAGGAACAGCCTGTTGCAGAGTGATGCAGGAAGTCTGTGCATTCTTGTTTTTTACTTCAGAATTGGACTACTGTAATTCCCTATAATCAGGCTGCCCTAAAAATCGGAGAGGTATGATGAGAATAAGCAGGAGAGGTTTTAATTCTCCAACCTTAGCTTCTCATTGGCTCCCTGTTAAATTTTGAATATAATTTCAAATTCCTTCTACTTACATATAAAGCTCTTAATGACCGAGCTCCTTTGTATCTGCATTTTCCCAACAGAACACTTCATTCTCAGACTGCAGGCTTTCTTGTGGTCCCTGGAGTTTTTAAAAAGGCAGAATGGGAGTTATCGGGTCCATCTGTTATGGAATCAGCTTCCAGTTTGGTTTGGGAGGCAGCCAACTTTTAAGGTTAGTCTTAAAACCTTTCATCTTTGACAAAGGTTTGGATTAGGGCTGACTTGTGGGACCCTGAACCATCCCTTTAGTTATATTTCTATCAGCCAACAATGCTGGGGGATGTCAGCACTTCCCTTCACTGCTCTCTTTGGTATACATTTATATGATTTACTGTAATTCTTTTGTCCTTTCCAATTGAACATTTTTTTTTATCAAATCTTTATTTCCACCTATCCATCCATTTTCCCATTGTGTGAGAGGTAGGGTAACCACAGTCTATCACAGGGAAATAAGGACTCGTGGAATTTGAAAATATCTTTTTAAAGCTTGATCTGGAAAAGGCATTTTTGGGTTTGCTTGTGTCTCTGTCCTCTTCTTTCACTTTGTGAGTCTGGTTCTGCTGGGCGTCTGTTAAAAGCTAGTTCTCTTCTCCACTGTCACCCACTGCTCAGGACCGGCGTTGAACTGAATTGAATAGATTTACTGCATTCCTTACTGTTTCCTTAGCTAAGGTACTTTCTATGAACTGCCATATGAATCCAATCATAATGAAACAGACTGTACTGGATTGTATCAGATTATAAATGAGTTAAATTAATTTAATAATACTAGATTATAATGAATTTTATTCATTTGCTCTAATTGCTCCACAATTGGGAACTTGTTGCCATATCAACTTAAAGCCACTGGATATCATGATTGTTTTCCTGTCTTCAAGCTAAGGTTGATAACCTTGTTGTTTGGAGGACCAGACTAGTGTCTTATGATTGTCAGGAGATAGAAATGGCTTTAGAAAATGTAAAAAAAATTTATTTTTTTTTTCAAGTCACATTCATGTTCTGTGTTATTTAATCCTGACATGAGTCTATGTGGTGAGAGGTTTTGTTGTTCCAGGTAAAACATTTTATTTCTGTGTAATGCTGTGGTTTTTATTATCCGGGCATATTCATGTAATGTGGGTTTGTAGCAGTCTATATTGTATGTATATCTATATTGCCAGGTATTCCAGTAAGTAAACTGTCAGGGAACAACATGCAGTTTTCTCTCACTATGTCTTCACTCTCAAGCCTGCAGTAAAAAAAAACAGAGAAAATTGTCAGCATCTCCAGGCTTGTTTCCTGACCCGCAATATCTGGGACTCAGCACCTACAATAAGCCAGAAGATGTCCTGAGGTGTTGCTGCCGTGACACATTAGCTTCTGCAATGTTTGATCCCAGGAGCAGACATTGCCGTGTTAATGGGTGAGAATCTTCTATTGCAAAACTTATATTCTGGAGACCTAGAATCATCCCATGTGTCAGACTTGGTTTTTTTCCCACCTAATTTTGCCCTGAAGACCGAGGCTTTTTTTTCCTCCTTCTTTCTTCTGTTATACCTTTTGAATATTTCAGTTTTATTACTTTTTACCATCCTACAGCAGCACTTTGAATTTAAAATGTCTCCTCTTTTGTGTTGTTTTCTTAATCATTTTGTTCCTTTTGAAAATGGCGTGTTCAGACGGCAGTTTTTGAGCAGTCTTTGCCAGAAAGTAATAACACAGTTCTTTGATTCCTCACTCTCTCCTCTCACTGGAGAAAAGATAGGATCATTCTGTCATCCACTCTAAAAGGAGGGAAGTAGTTCTTATCTCCTTTCGTACCCTTTCTTACCTCTTCATGGTGACACTTCAGCAAACCACAATAATCATCCAAATGGATGAGCTGCTTCACTCTGTGTGTTGGTGATGGAATATTGATGGAATTAAGTGGTTTTAAACCTTGACATCATTCTTTGCGTTTCAAGAGACCTCAAGCCACGTGAAAAGGTAAATGTGCATTTCTATCAGCATCAATCAAAAATGCTGCTATTATGTTGCACAAATCACATACACTTCCATTTGAGAATTGCTGCCATCACCAAGATAAACATCTGCATAACGCCCCTGCAGACAGACACGGTTCATCTAATGCAAGCATGATGTCCTGGGATCAAAGGAGCTGCATGTCTGTTAATTAGCAGCTCATTTTAGACTCTCTGTTCTTTATGATCTGCGGATGCTGAGCTCTGTGGCCTGAATGACAACAACTTAAAGGGATGTAAAGAGCTCATATGGATGCATGCGGATTAAGAAAAGTTGTTAAATTTGTTGTTAATTACGTTAAATAACTCATTTTTATGCCATTTTTGGTTAAAAAAAAAAAAAAAAAGGTCCATTTTGGTGCCTTGCCAAATTTCGCCTATGGCACTGATTGTATGTTTGAGAAAGTTATTAATCTATTTAAAAACTAATCTGTGTTTTGTGCCACAAAAAAAACCCAAAAACTTGTCTCTGAAGGACTCCTCATCTTTTTCGTCTTTCAGGGATCTATGAATATGCTCATTAACTCCAGCTGACCCTGGCCTTACCTTCTTACACCTTTTTGAAGCTGGTGCGCTGATGTGAGCATTGAGCCGTATGTGACAGTACAGAGGCAGAACTGTTACCCCTCTGAGCCAGCAAGGGAGATCATAACAGAGGTCAAACAATCCCGCCCCGTGTGCCTTTTCACACATTAAGATGGCATCGCTCAAAGCGCCACTGTGACCAACTGTGCTGTCGTCACTCAGTTGATTCCGCAACGCCAGTTTGATGTGAGAAAAGAACAGAGCGATGGGGAGGCCATTTCGTCTGTTTGGCACGTATGAATAACGAGGAATATTGGAAGGTTAACAGGGATGTCTTTTTTTGTGGTGATAAGGCACAAGGCATGTGTGACAGAGGCTTCTGACTCTGTTGGTTGAATGCTCGGTTTAGCACCTCTAACCTTATGGAAATTCAGCCCGACGAAAGAAGATGAAACTAAATTACACAAGATCACATGTGTGTGAATGTGTCAGAATGCTAATATATTAAACTTTGATGGTTTTCAGCAGTTTTAGAAAGGCACCACTTGCTGACCAAAGTGGTGAGCAGCTCTCAGCTCCCAGCATGGGAGCTCATGAGTTCCCAACACTCAGCTTCAAGGTCCTGTCTTGTGAGCTAGCTAAGCTAGTGGCCAAACCAGCTGGAACCTAGAAGCTGAGAGCTCAGTGACTAACTTTGCTAGCAAATGAGGTCCCACACATTCGGATGCAAGCTTAACTTCCTCGTGAATCCTCAGCCCGAGTATTGATGGCTGATGTTGCTTAAGAGATGTCTCGTAACACACAAAAAAACCCCACCTAAAGACGTGTTAATAACGTTAAAAACCTGTTTTTTGCAGAGGGGAACTTTAAAGTATTTAAGCTCTTCATAACACAATCTTTGAATAAGTACAAATTCATTTAGCCTGTTAAAGCATTACTAATTCAAAGACTTTTCATTGCTTACATGCCCAAACGAATGTTTGTTGTGCTGGGCAAAATTAAATATGAATGAATCTAATCATTTTCAGGGCAAATTTGACACAGATGCAGTAGATAAATATCCACCATTTCCATTCGTTGATGTTGTCCTGTGTGCTGAGAGGCCAGTTAAGCTAAATACTGGCTGTTACTGATGTTAGGTCAATATATCTATGCCGACCTGG
Organism: Odontesthes bonariensis; assembly: GCF_027942865.1. Classification (NCBI taxonomy): domain Eukaryota; kingdom Metazoa; phylum Chordata; class Actinopteri; order Atheriniformes; family Atherinopsidae; genus Odontesthes; species Odontesthes bonariensis. The sequence continues at coordinate 7,590,635 of NC_134526.1, read as the reverse complement.
TTCAGGGGTATTCCAGCCCACTGTCAATGTCTTAAGGGGACGTTTGTCCACAAATCCAGTGTCACAATCCATGATTGTAATTTGTAAGTTGTGAATGTATGTATCCCTGGGTCGTTGGCTTTGTGATCATGAATAAAAAATGTGTAACCTCTATCCATGTACATCAATTCAAACCCCATCCCTGAGCTTTGAACACCTATACCCTCACCACAGGTGAGTTAGAGATAAAAAGAAAAGTGAGGAATTCATATTAGACATGCTGTATTGTTGGATTAATTTAAGTCTTCCTTAAAAACTCATTTTTTCTCCTTGGCTTTTGGTCCTCTTTGTCCTGCTGTGAGCCAGACTTGATCTTTCCTGGTGATTCCTGTATTGTTTTATGTGTGATGGGCTTCGCATACTGTTGTATTTATTTTACTGTTTTTATTTTATGGTACTTTATTCTTATTTAATTTCCTTTTATTTTTATGGTGCTTTTATTCATTTTTGTGTAAAGCACTTTGGTATACTTCGGTTGTTTAAATGTGCCATAGAAATAAATGTGACCTTGACTTTGACCTTGAATAGCTTGTCAGGGGTAAAAAGAAAGGTGAAAAAATGAGAGCGTGTGGAACGTGTAGCATGGGTCTTCTCCTTGTTATAATAATTTGTAGATAAATCATGATGCCATATCACGAGCTAAGCTGAGTCTTTGTGGGGAAATTAGGAAGGAAAACATTGTTATCATACAATTCTGGAACCTTTATTCTAAAAATCAAAGAGTTTGTATTGTGGACTAACACATTCTGTCATGAGATCAGTTTGGTATTCTCATGGCTGCAATCTGAACACAATAAACATTTAAAGGCAACGCTTGTGTGGTACTCGCTGTGTCGTGATGCGTCTTATTTTTGAGAACAAAGATTTTTCTTGTGAAGTGCTGCACAGTTTTATTTCTTCATGCTCTCACGTGTACTGTAATAAAATAAAACTATCTCATGCAGAAATGGTTTTATGATCAGGTCCTGCACCTCTCATTGTGCGATGATGAGTCATACTGGATGTCTTCAGTTTAAGGTGCCACGAGGCCAGTTTTGGCAGCCATTTATTGGGAGGCCAAAAGTAATAAAATGCTTCTTTGCTGTGACACATTAGCACAGTAATAGAAGTTACTTCATACACAGCAGGGTCCATGAATAAAGCCTTGCTATGATACAGTCTTTAACATTTTATGTGGACGACTGACTTTACTCGCCTGAAGCTATTTGACACTGCAGCCAGTGGTCTTTTGTCTGGGGAAGAAAACGAATAGTTGAGTGGAGATGCTGAGCTCTGTGGCCTGAATGACAACAACTTAAAGGGATGTAAAGAGCTCATATGGATGCATGCGGTTTCAAGACAGATATTTGATGGGGCACCCAGTGAAATGAGATAATGGAAAGAACAAGAACCGGAAAGAAAATCAGGAGAATGAATACAGATTCAGTGTTTAGCCAAACATTTTGTAAAATGGACATTAGAGTACATTACAGCGACTCTTATATAAGCAGAAACTTTAGAAGGCGCGCGCACACACTCACACACACACACACTCACACATGTTTATTTTGTTTCTGTGCTGAGGATTTCCAGGACATTAGAAGCCAGCCATGTATGCTGGTTGAGTGAACATGACCGGTTATGGCCTTTGATCACTGCCAATGAGACAGAAAGCACGATGGGATGGAAATACAAGATGACTACACACCTAACAAACACCTGCACAGATCAGCCCTGCATACTGCTGCCTGCAGGAAGACAATCAAATCAAGATGAGGAAATACCAAAATGCGCACACAAATCTGCATGTATAAGAAGCAATCAAAGCTTTCATTATGCAGTGTCATTTGTTCTAATTTAGCTATTTGTGGAAGTCCAGATCTGGAGAAGATTACATTTTAGAGGTAAAGGATGCTTGGAGGAAGATAGAGAAAGAGGATCAGGTTATGCATGATTGCAATTCAATATCTTGCATCCAGCTAATTGTATTTCTCCAATTTCAATGCCTGGCTGTCAATACACATCCGCAGGTTGTTCTTAGTCGAATCAATTATTCGCTCGTTCACTCTTTCCTCTTCTTCTCATTTACTTCAGTATCCCCTCAGTCTTTTTTGCGATCCACTCTAATTAACAACAAATTTAACAACTTTTCTTAATCAAAAAGGAGGACATGATGGTGCTGGTGTGGAATTAATTTCCAAGACTAGCAAGTGTCCTGAATGTCTGTCTAGCATTTAAGGATTTTCTTTTTTTTTTAAACTTTTTTCTTTTTTCCACAACACAAGCAGGGGCGCAACTACCTACTTTCTGACGGTACGCAGACACATGACTGCCCCCCCCTCTTTTGACATGAAGCTGTATGACATCCCATAGTAGCAATATCATTTATGAACATTTTCTTACCCCCTGCTGCGTCCTGAGCCGAGTTCCAGCCTCGTTTTGGTGTTGACGAAGGTAGTCCGGCTAGTTGGCTGGGGCCACAAAAATAAAGCGTTTTGCTTCTCAAAACAATATGCGTTCAAAAGAGTAATACATTTGCATCACAAAATCGTTTTCCAGGAAAAAGTCAGACCTCACAATTGCTTGGCGCTATTTTCTCTCCCTTTGTATCACTGCCTGCTGTGTAGACCGTGCAGACCGAGCAGTCCCCTGCTTCCGAGCAGCAAACACAGTAACAGGCACGGCTGTCGGCAGGCGGCACACACAATACTTTGTTTTACCCAACTACAAAGTAACCTTCTTTAATACAGTTTGTCTATAAAGTTGTTAAAAAAGCCAACATATTGTCAGTTTCACTGCTCTACAAACAGTTATTTTTCTTTTGTACCTTCTGTCTTTTTCTGCTGCAGAGATTAAGTAAAACAACAGCACAAATACAAACAAGCGTATGAGGTTGCAGAGGAAACCACAACAGGTAGACAAGCTTTTGTGCTGGAACCTTGAGGGTTTTGCCTTGGTCACAAAGCAAAGTTTTGAGTGAGTTAATATTTTGACCTTCTGAAGGGTCATCCATGTGTTTACAATTCACCACAGGAGAGGCATAATTATATCCATCGCTTTTCATAGCAGCCCAACCCAAAAGCTGTCGAGGCAGTTTGCTCAAAATCACAGAACGAAGATGGTGACAGAAAAGGCATCAAAGCCTTTAGTATACATTGTCTGAAAGAAGATTTGTGGTAATTGACATAGCACGAGTTGAGGTATTTTAAAATATGTCACAATAAAAGTAACTGTCCAACTGACAGACCAATATTACAACAACACCTATTGAAGTTAAGAACAAAATGGTTTCCACCTGAGATGAAACCGTATGTCCACGGCAGTAAACCTGCACACTGACACTGGTCAGGTTGTAAGAGATGCTCATAGTCTCTCTGATATATATCTTATTCAAGCACGACTGTCATGTTGCCAAGATAAAATGCTGTGGCAGCATTTTGCTTCTTTGTCCATATTTAGAGATAGAATCAAATGTGTGAAGGTGAAATCGACTCCAGGGTCAAACCACAAACCCAATAAGCCACCATTGATTTACAGAAGGCTCTGCCCTCGTCTTTCTCTGTAATAGCTCTTGTAATAGCTTGTGAAGCAGATGGCGTGCCGTCTAGATTTTAACATACAACCCTGTTGGTTTTCCTCTTTTGTGGCCTCAAGTTGTGGGGTTAATGATTTAACGAGTGAGACCAACTGAGAAACAGACATGTTTCCAAAATGGTGCTGGAATTTGGTCCACTGGTGTGTAGTCATTTCCCTTAATTGTTTCCTGAACTTTGCCCTTGAGCTTTTCCCTGGCCCGGCAAGTCCTGATGGGACAGAATGACAGACATGGACTGGGAAGATGGAATAGGGGAGGGCTGTGTGTGTGTGTGTGTGTGTGTGTGTGTTGTTGTCATGGCCAGGTGGTAGCAAAGCCAAATGTACCTCATTTACTTCTGGCATACACTCCTCCATCACCTCCACTCAAGAAGCCTGGATTTATTCATCTGTCCTGAACCATTCCGGGGAAATTGATCCCACAGGCTAAATGTGACGTTGTAATGAGGTCTCAATGAGGCCAAAAGTTCCCACAGTCATTTCCCATATACCTTAATAATACTCACCGATCAGAGCTGAAGACGTTATACTTCTGAGAACATTGGTCACAAAGCCCAAGACTGTGTTTGTCTCATATCCTTATTTGTCATCATGTTTTGAGAATTAAAATTATTCACAGCACGTTACAGCAAACTGATGTTTAGATATACAGATGTTCCAAAATATTTTGCCTTTAAGAGCAGAAACGTACACTTAAGATTTGTACATCCTTTGGAATTATATCACAAAAAATTCTGTCTTTAACTTTAACCGCAATAAAGAAATTAGCTGTAACTTTCACAGGACTTGAAAGCACTTTGGTTGGATTCTGTTTCCCCACAAAAAATATTCTGAACATCTCTGAAGACCATAGTTTTTATACTGTTGCTTGTTCTGAAGATGTAGAAAGATCTGCTGTCTGATAAAGGGTCGAGACACTATTACTAAGGATGGAGATGAAAACAGACCCACACAAAGAGGGTTTTCTTGAGTGTTTTCTCTTTTGTGAATATCCACATAGCTCCTTTCAAGCAACCTGTTTAAGGCAGGACTTTTGTACATTTGTTGCACAGTTGTTGCACCTCTGAGCCATCAGAAGAAACCCAAACTCATAACTCATGGCCCACAACACCATTTTGAGCACAAAGTAACTCAGATACAGGCTACCTTCTGTGAAGAATAACAGCCTGGAGGGAAATTTGCCATAAACCAAGGAGAAAAATGTGATCAGAAATCAGTAGGGTACTGTGTGAAACGTAAATTCACACAGTATGCAATGATTTGCAAATGTCATAAACCAATATTTTATCCAGAATAGAACATAGAAAACATGTTGAATGCCGAAAGTGAGACGTTTGTAAATTTAAGGCTTTTTTTGCAGTCATCCTTTAAAGTTAGGACACATGTGTTTTTGTAATGGAAGTCATACACTAAAAGAAGCTGGATGGTGATGGTGCATCGGACATGCAGACTAAAAACAGCAGGCAATATCAGGAACAGGTGAAAACAGCAGAGGAAATATGAGAGCAGGAAAATAACACCCTGAAGGCAGATAACAAATTCTATACAAGGAGAGAGATCTTCCAAAACAAATCGGGAGACGAGAAAAATGTATGCTAATGTTGTGGTGTTGTTGTCTAAAACTAAGCTAACTTCAAAGTGAAGCCTACAAATGAAAGCCAAAGGACATTAACCTCAGTCTCCTGGGTGATTTGCCCCAAATCAATGAAAGAAAAACACAAACCGTTGAAATGTAACAACTGACCATAAAAAGGAAGAAAGTCTCACTGTTAATAAAACATGATAATCTCCTAAATAACCTTTATGTTGACACTCATCAGTAAATCCGTGCTCTGTTCCCCATTGTCTGCTCTGTGTCAGAGTTATCCTGTGAAGTCTCGATCACACTTTTTATGGTCTGTATGGGGTAGAAAAGTTCACTTTCATCCACTCCCACTGAGCTGCACTGATCAACACTGTACTCTGTCCCAGACGTCAGCCTGTGGGACGTCAGCTTATCAGAGCATGAAGAGAAGTGGAGGATGGATCATCATTTCTTTACCCCGTCTGAATCATCCCTCTCTTCCTCATCCTCCATCCTGGTTCCCAGCTTCTGCTCGTCTCTCCACCCGGCTCTCTTTCTCCACCTGGAAAAATAGAAGGCAGTGAAATGTGATACAGAGCAGCGGGTGGGGGGTCGAGCCGGTCGCTGTGTTGTCCCACTAATGGAGACGGATGTGGGTTCGGAATTGTCTCCTGAACAGCCTCCACAACATGGAGTGAGAGGCGAGATCCATTTCTCCCGTGCCTCCTCCCCTTCTACAGACCTCCTGTAATGAGTGGGGAGGGCTGAGCGCTCACGACTTGGTTTGAGAGAAGGAGGCCTGCAGAGAGAATGGGATGGCAGGGAGATAAAGAACAGAGAAAAGGCTCAACGGCAGAAATGAATGGGAGAATGAATTGCTGACAACAGAGGAAGATGAATGATAAGACAGCAGGGAGAGAGGATTGAAGGAGTAATGATGTTCAAAATAGGTATGATGCAAAAAGAAATAGCCTCAAGATGATGACTGATGGTGAAAAATAGACCATTACTGCAGACAAATCACTCCTTCACTGTGATGTTTCCAGTAAGTCCATCCTCAAAATGTCACCATCCCTTTCCTGCCTCTGCACAGCTGAGATTTTTCTACCAGAGTGAAACACTGTTGTGTACATCAGGAAGTGAATGATGCCAGGTTCAGACAACACTTAAAAGCCCGCGGACTCACACACAGATTATGCCGTCGTGGAAAACAACGAATGCAAGTCTTATATGGCGGCCACTGATGTTGATCTTCAGCTTCTCCTTTCCAGAAACGTCACACCTCTCGCAGAAGATGACATGTGATTCTTGTCATTGGAATACTGATCATCTTATCAATATATTTACTCGTCTGATTGGAGCATAGATACAGATCCCTGAGGGGCAAAAAACAACCAACACGAGATACATCGCATTCAGAAAAAAAGTGTTTTGTGAAATGTTTTTGTTGATGTGGATTTTTTTCCCCTTTTTAGGAGTCTAAATCGTCCTTTTAAAGGCTTGAGATAGTCATCAACAGTAAGGGCAGAAAGCTGCTTGCTTTAGTGTTGGGTAGTCTGGTTGTTTTTGGCACGGAAAACTAATCTCTTGATGCACAGAGAGTAGCATTGATGGACAGAGCTTTCTGTTTACATACTACGACAGATAAACTGCTGACACATGACCTGAGGGTGAACGATGAAGACGTCCGACACAGCCATGTTTTTATTTGTGTGATCCGGCTGAACACAACCTAAAACTCTTCTGAGATGTAAAGAATACCATCACTTTTATTTGTTAACTCGGGTTTTCTTCACACAAGACGTTTTTAACTCGTTTTTTATGCTTCTTCTGCACAAAATGCACAGATTTGTCTTGCTGCTGTAACAGACCTGACATATATAAAGGTAGAAGAGGTCATCTGCCCCTCCAACATCACTGAGCACATCAATAAGATCAGTGGTGGACAGTAACAAAGCAAATTTACTTGAGTTTTTGAGTATCTGTACTTTACTTGAGTGTTATTTTTGGGGGATACTTTTACTTTCACTCCACTGCATTTTTATTGACGCTCTCGTTTCTCGCTACATTTGAGCTTACGTCAGCTGATGATTATTTTCAAAACTGTTTCTGTCACAATTCTGAGAAAAAAACTGTTTCTGCTGATTCGTGTATCGTTTGTCTTAGTCGTGTTGCCGTACCTGCGTCACGCCCTACAGTCCATACAACAGAGGAAGGAACACACGGAGAAACTCCCGCCGAGCACCCGTGGCCTCATCTGAAACCCATGTTTAAGATTTATGAGACAAAAACATGACTGATGGTGAAAAATAGACCATTACTGATTTGTTTCAGTTTAAATGTTGGTTATGCTAACAAATTATATCACGGCCAACAATTACTCATCTTCAAACCTGAAAAAGCACGTCGCGGTCTGTAACTTTTACTCAAGTAGTGAAGTTGTGTACTCTGAATATGATACAAAAAAAGAGTTAACCCGAATGAAAGTTTAAAATGTAAGGGAACTTTTTCGTCTGATCAAATCGAGCTCGTCAAAACTGGATGAACAGATGAATTCCCAGCTGCTCTCATTCACATATTTTTATTTCTTTTGTCAAACAGCTAAACGCATCAGAGAATCAGCCCATTAAGACCTCACATCAACTTACAGTCGCTTAAAATCATCTCCAGACTGTCTCACTCTGCTCTAATATCCTGACAAACATGATGATTTTAAAACCGACACAAAACACCATTCAAGTAACTTAAAGACAACATTTGTGCAGTGAATTCAGCTGGACGTTCATGTACAATGATGTTCATGTACAATCCACAGAGGAAATTGGAAGCAGCAGAATTTCTTGAACATTTTCTAAAAAGTCACTTAGCAACATACTTCAGTCAATGACTCGGTTCCGCTTTTGTGCAAGTATTCTAGTCCAAGTCAAGCTTTAACTAGCTTGAGTCAACTAGGCATGTAACTGTGATAAAGCAGTTACATGCCCTGAGTCTTACCAATATATATTGGTACAGTGATATTGATACAGGAAAGTGTGCAGCCGAGCCGGGTCCCTCTTAGTGATCCCTCTGACTTTTCATCTACTGCAGCTGGGTTTTTATTGGTTTATGATCAACAGACCAGCAAAACTCACAAATTAAGATAGTGACTTTTTTTTTTTTTAACCTTTATTTAACCAGGAAAACCTCATTGAGGTTAAATTTAGCCTAGCAATTTTGCTAAATTTACCCATGAGATAAAGATTAAGTGCATCAGTCAAAATATCTGCAGCCAGATGTGTCCGCCTCAAGTCGCTCAACATCCTCTTAAAAGAGTCCAGTGAAACCAGATCTTTAAGTTTCAGGTCTTTTATGGATTCATTCCACGTAAATGGAGCCGTAAACCTGAACACCTTTTTTTCCCAGTTCAGTTCTGACTTTAGGAACAGACAGTGAATAAAGATCCTGAGATCGAAGATTCTAAGAGTCTGTGCTCCTCAGACTGATGTAGGTCAGAAGGCAGGATGGGAGCAGACTTAGAATATGCCAGTAGTTGAGTCTATGAGAGGACAAAGAAGTCCACCCAACACGAGCATACAGCAAACAATGATGTGTAAGAGATTTAAAATTGGTGATGAACCTCAGAGATCAGGAGGAAGAGCAGTCACCCACCAATCGGCCGGCTTCCCCAGGCCACATGTCAAAGCATGCTTGGGACACTGAACCCCACATTGCCTACGGATGCATCCATCAATGTATGAATGTGTGTGAATGAGTAGAAAGCACATAGTTATAGACTAAGACGTGCTGTATGAGTGTGAGTGAATGGGTGAATGTGGCATGTAGTGTTGAAGTGCTTTGAGTGGTCAGTTAGACTAGAAAAGGGCGATACAATTAAAGTCCATTTACCATTTACACGGTATCCAGGGACTGTAAGCTTTGAGGGGAGGCGTGCATATGGCTGCAAGACATCAGCATAGTCCAGCACAGACATGAATGGAGCAGAAACCCGTCTCTTATGAGAAAGAAAAAGTTTCAGTTTTAGTTTTTTAACAAGCTGCTGAATCTGAGCAGTAAAAGAAAGGGAAGTGTCAATTAAAATGCCCAGATATTATAGAGACAGATTCTATCTGAGTTCTCTGAGCAGTGATAACTGAAGGCAGGGTTGAAAGTTTGGACCTTGAATTAGAAAACGTCATGACTTTTGTTTTATCTGCGTTTAAAAGCAGTTTTAAATCGTAAACATTTTATTGCAACGTGTTAAAAGCAAGTTGTAGTGGGTAAGGACAGGTGTGGAAGCAGAAGTATACATGACTGTGTCGTCAGCATGAAAATGATAAAGTATTGGTGCTTTAAGATGAGTGTTTAGCATTTATCTCAGAGCACCATTGGGCTTATGAAGCTTTACAGATTCATTTACAGATTCATTTCCATGTCTTTAGAATCTCTGCAGACTCAGTGTGCTTTAAAGTCAAGACTTTTACACATCATCGTTTTGAAACTTTAGCTTCTTACGTCATAACTTTGAGAAACAACAACTGTTTTCCTCATCTTTAATTTCGCCTCTCTGTCCACAACACGCAGATAAACAAAACTCTAACATTAAAATCTAAACATTTAACTAGTTATGAGTCAGCAGTAGAAAGTCTCACCATAAAAGCAAACTGTGTTCAGCTCACTCACAGCTCACCACCTTTGAATTATCTGCTAAAAGGATTTTTTTAAAGCTCTTATCTCTCACGGGTCATGCGATGCCACCAACTTGCGAAATTGTATAATGTGGCTTTTGATAAAACAGAATGGAAACATGATAATGTTGCCTCAGAGAAGTAAACGTAACCTTCAATGCCTTCAGATTTCAGATCTTTCCCTATTTTACATCTGCAGGAGGATATGGGAGCTCAAACACTTACTAAAACAGCTACTAAAACCGTCATCGGCCTACGAGTGTTGCCTTAAATACAAATTTAAGCCTGGGGAGCGGCAAGGCAGCGACCGTTTATTGTGCCAGAGCCCTATTAGCTTCTGCATTCTGCTGTTTAGTGTGTGTTTCTGTGTGTGACTCACTTGAAACCCTCCGATAAAGTCTGAGTTTCAAAAAACAAACTAACAAATAAGATCGTTTGAATGAAAGCGGCACAATGTTCTGTCTTCTCAACAGAGAAATAATAAGCTGGATCAACTTCCTGTTTATAACCACTGTCAGATTCTTGGGTCTTTTGGGGTACACACTGGATTTAGAAGACACAGACTGTAGGATAAAGAAACATGTCTAATTTCAGCATTTCAAGGCTTCTTCTTTATGTTTGTCCACTGTCTTAACTAAATTACTTTACGACACAGGGGTTCCTCCAAATGCTTTTTCAAGGTCTTCAATATCTGGACAGCACGAGTGCTGTAAAAATGATAATAACAGCTTTTGATTGCCCTTGGATTTTTTTTTTTTAGATATCTTAGCAGCCATAGTGCCAACCAGAAAACCTTCCTAAGACATTTTTGGACCCAAAATGCCAAACACTGTTAAAAAAAAACCTGTTTTAAGTACATTACAGGTGGATGATTTCAATTGGGGGTGTCTATAGAACGGAGGCTAAATAATTGAATGTTCCACATTCTGTATGTTACCTCAGCAGCTTGTGTTATCTTCTTTCTGAAAGTATGTTTAGTACTTGTCTTTTTTTTTTAGTCCTCCCCCTGTAAAAGGTCAGATCTGCTCAGATTATTAAAAGTGACTGAGGCTGCTCAAGTGTTGCTTATTCTTTATTTGATGTGAACTAAACGAGCCACTAAGCCATTATTATAAGGTAAAAACAGACAATCTGAACAACAAATGAGGGAAATCAGGCAGTTCAGGAGCAAAATCGTCTTTATTTGAGAATAACTGCCTTTTGAGTAAAAGGGAAGTGAAAAAGAAAGTATAGTAGAGAATAGTATTTAATTCATCATATGCTGTATGTGAGGTCTGAAGAATCCTGTAGTTAAACTTATACTTGAAAAAACACACATGTATTTGTGTGTGTTATTCCTAAACAATTCAACTCTAAACTTTGATTTGATTTGATACGTTGCACCAGGCTGAGCGGATTTGGTACGATGCAAATCTAGCAAGTATTCTTCATAAATATGTCGAAACAATAGTGTTTTTGTTTCTCTACATCATCATTTGTGTGCATTAAACCAACAGAGGAAGCTTTTGTTCTGTGGTACAGGTTGTATATCCCTTTTTATAGCTATATTAAAACAATTTACTGGATTACAACACAAGAAACTAAACCAGTCTCAACTAAATTAAGATATTTTTCATTTGTGATATCTAAGGCATCCGCTGATTTTGGGCCATGTACATGACTGAAACTTTGGAATTTTATTCTCTAAAATTGGTTTCCATCATTTACTCTTAATTAGGTTTCAACGTATCCTTTTAAAATTTCTAATATTTTCAAAGGAAACAAACACAGAAGTCACAGATACACTGAGATACATAACCTACTCTTATACAACAGCTCCCTCTTGTGGATACAAATAATAAAGCAGTTGTTGCTTCTTTTTTTTTAAATCATTTTTTAAATATTCCCATGAGTGGATATAATTATGATTAGTTGTGCCGTTATTTTTTCATTTCTGACTCCATGAATCAGCATGTATTGTTCGAATCATTTCTGCTTTTGTCTCTGAGTTCTTGTATGGCTCTCCAGCTGCCCTCCATGTTCAGCCTCAGCTCTGCCAAGTTGCTCCTGATCTCTTCCAGAACCTCCAACTTTGACAGTTTCTTATCGATGGATAGGAGCACCTCTTCCTCTCCAACTTTCCTGAACACGGTGTCCTGCTCTGTGGTGGTATGGTCGGGTTCAGAGGGTTGAAATGACCCCATGGTTTGCTCCCACACCATCTCAAAATAATAGTCAATGAAAGATTCAAGCTCCTCCAGGCTCCTGTTGCCCCACTGGTCTATCAGAGCCTGCAAGCCTCCAGACTCTGAGAGCCTCTGGATAGTCCGCTCTCTCAGTGCAGGGTGGCAGAGGGACTGAACACTGATGACATCCTCCTCTGAGGGCGCCATGTGTTGCGCCGGACATGAAACCAGAAGCATTGTTTGATGTCTGGGTGAGAGCATGTGGTTGTCAGTGCTGAGTTGCTGGTGGGTTTGAGGAGCAGGAAACCGGATAGGCAGATCCTCTGTTTGCCACCTCAGTCCTTGTTTAGCAGAGAGCACTGAAGTTATGTAGGACATGAAGATGTCTCTGTCCATAAAGGTGAATCCAGCCCGTCGTCTGGCTCTTCCTGCTGGTAGTGCCACTACCTGAGCAGAATCTGAGCCCTCTAAGCAGGTCAGGGACCCATTTGGCATGGAAGTTGCTGATTTAGGTACTGTAAAAGAAAAAAAACACACATGGTGGGATTTCACAGGAGTCAAGCTTGATTTTTAACAGCGATCTCAATATTAATCTGCTTATCTCTCATTTAGAGAAATGAAAACATCATCTACACCATAAATAAGATTTTCTTAGATTTTCTCTCTATGTTCATTTCATTTTATATTTCTCTTTAAATATAGAAATTTGTAGTTCACAAACAAATGTTTTAATAGGTTTGAATTAGCTTATTTTTGACTGTCACATTTACTTTTACTGTTGTAAACATACACATTTTACTGTTTACTGTTCATCCATTTTCTATACCCACTTTATCAAATTGAGGGTCACAGAGGACTTATTATAAGGCCTGTCCCAGGTGTCATTGGGCCAGAGGTGGGGTACACCCTGGACAGGTCACAGATGCACTACCGTGCACGCTCACATCTAACTTCTACAGTTGGTTTGTACTCACAGTCACGGTGGAGCTGATGCCTGCTGCTCATTTGCTCCTTTAAACCCTTTTGACACTGCGTTGCATCTGGATGCTGCTCTTGTGCTGAACGAACACTTTTCCATATGCGATCACCTTTATGGAGATCAGACATCCTCTCTCCAACCAGCATTTCCTCCACCAGCTCAACTAGCTCCCGAACCTGAGCACCATCCCCCCAGTTCTTGTTGTCTAAAACATGGTATCTGTTCCCACACTGCTCAACGAGCCTCTGCAGCGGCTCTCCTTCACCCTCGATGCGCTGCTCGATGCTTGTGTCTCCCAGCCAGTCGCCATAGCTGAACAACACCATTGCTCTGCTCCACAGCTGGCCTCCTCCAGCCTCCAGCTGCTTCTCCGTGGCTTCCCTGTGGACCTCTTTGAATGAGGAGCTAATATTGACAACAATGAGAAAAGCAGAGGTCGTCGTCAGGAGGTCAGAGGTCACAGGGAAGCAGCCCGGTGTGTCCACCACTGCCACCTTCTTGCCAGTGATTGTGGCTTGTTTTTCGGTGCAGGAGGTATTTCGGGTGTCTGTGTCAAAGCTCTTTCTGCTGAGGATAGTGTTTCCACAGGAACTTTTGCCCACTTTCCTTCCACCAATAAGTATAACTCTCATCTGTGGTAGAGGGTTGAGCTTCTCTGTCAGAGAGAAGTTTTATACAGTTATTAGAGAGTCTGAACACAACATTTCATCAGCTAGTTATCGTTTAATGGCCTGAATCACAGAGACAATATCATGCTGACATTGTTTACTAAATGTATCCAACTCACCAAGCTGAGACCTGGCCATCTGCCTTTGTTTCTCCTTCTTCATCTGCCTTTCTCTCGCTCTCTCTGCTTCTTCCCTCATCCTCCTTCCCAACTCCTCTGACACTTTTCTCTCAATCTCATAATGCCAGCCGTCACAGCCTGTCATCATTTCCTCAATCTTCCCAATCAGTTCTCGGACTTGAAATCCATCTCCTTTGGTTTTATTGTTCAGAACGTGATATCTGTTGCCGCATTTCTCAGCAAGCCACCGCAGAGGCTCTCCCTCGCTCTCAATGTACTGCTCGGTCATCGTCCCTCCCAGCCAGTCCCCAACGCTGAACAACAAGATGACTCGACTCCAGATGTGTTCACTGATGAGCTCCAGGTGCTCCTGCGCCGCTCTCCTGTAGGTTTCGGTGAAAGCTCGGTCCACGCGGATCACCAGCAGAAAGACATGAGGTCCCGGAGGACAGAGGGACAGACTCAGCACCATCTCCCTTCGATCGAAGAGGGAACTCTCATCACAGAAGTAGTTCATCCACCAGCCAGGTGTGTCCACCACCGCCACCTGTCTCCCAAACACTGCCCCTTCTCCCACCTGACACTGGGCTGTTCTCCTGAGTCCCTGGCTGCTCTCTCTGGCCAGGATTGTGTTAAAAGCTGAACTCTTCCCCGAGCCCTTTGCTCCAAGCAGCACAATGCGGACATTAGTGACGGGCCTTAAGTTCTCTGAAAAAAACCAAAGGAAAGATAAAGAGCAGATGGAGAAATGTTTTTTTTTTATCTTAAAGAGTTTATTCAAACCACAGTTCAATAGATTTTAAGCCTACTAAGCATGCAAAGGTTGAGGTAACAGGAATGTTTCGTGTTATTTGCATAGTTGCTGTTTTCACCAGAGCTGCAGGATAAGATCAAAGCCAGTGACGCAGTCCATTGATTCTGAAAAGCTTGCAGTAAGGAAGCAGGAAGTTGCATTTTCCATCCTGGAAAACTAGCCAGCTTTGTGGCACCAGGACATAAGTTTAACTGGTTGTTTCTGATCTGAAAATGTCCGCCGAATGCAACATGCATGTGTAACCTGTTTTTAAGATTGTGTTTTCACAAACACAGAAGCAGCTACATTTCTATTGTATAGAACAGAACAAGCTTGTTCTGCTCTATTCTATTTTTCCATCATGGATCATTCCTGATTATTTGATGTTTTTTATTGAAGTATCATGTTTGAATAGGGATTAAAAGGTGACACTTAAGGTGTAGGCAGTGGACTAAAACAACTGTGGCACATAGACAGGGAAGACTAAAAGAAAGCTTTGTTTTGTACATGTGATTATCTCATTCAGGGTCAGAATCTAAGCCAATGATGAAGTGCCTCAAAGTGCAATACCACTGCTCGCCACTAAAGACTGACTCCTTACGTATTTGGCTCCAATAAACTTTATACTTCCGTAAAATTCTGTCATAAGATACAGAGTCAATAAAAACCATGTAAAAAAAGTCAATTGGTGTCATTAACTATTCCATTCAGTTATGATATCCCTGTGGTTTAGCATATGTTTGGGAAACCAAATGAGCCCTGAGTTAATTCCTGAGCACAAGAAATCTGTACAGGCACTTTGGAATATTCAACGGAAAAACAGAAAAGGTAAATAATGGTTCACCCTGCTCACTGCGGTTTTTAGGAATTAAGCGGATCGTAATGTCAGCTAGAGATATGGGGCGTTAAAGGTAATTGGCTCGGAGGAAAATGTTTCGGCTATGCAAACTTAAAACTGACACCAAATGGACTTCAAGACAATATGAGCTGGAAGTGTTTGCTGGGTAATGTGAATGACTGTTAAGATTGTGCCTGAGTTGTTCTGTAAGATACACACAGACATTGATAGGTTCTTGAGATTAAGATATTTTGTGGTTGGGAAAGGACACAATGAATCAGATGATTGGATCCTGACTGATAAAATTAAACTCTCTCCTTTCCACTGTGATGTGAGCCAGTAAACAAGTGAAATCCTTAACTTCCTCCTTAACTTGGATATTGAGATGTGCTCTCCTTTTTTGCACTTTTTTGAGTTTGGATATGGCACTACATTGAGGATTATAGTGTTGAATATCAACTTCTTCTTTTTAACTTTGGCCAAATGAGGGTCCACAGAAGGTAAACTAGTTGTTCACAATCAATTTCATCCTCAGAAAGGATGAGTATGAGGTTCTGAATGGATGTTTCTGTTCCTAGTGCTTGGAGTTTACTCAGAATACCAAGTATTATTGTTTCTGTCACACGTCTCCATAGCAGTTTCATGTAATGCTGCTATGATCAGTTAAGAGTCTTGCTTGGGGTGATGGAACACTATGTGCAGTTGAAAAACAGAATAACAAGTATTAAAGAGTGCTGATCCATATCAATCAGCTGAAATGAGGGCGTAAGGCTGCGTGTCAGAGAAAGGAAGAAGTGGATCAGTTGGTGAGAGTTTCTGATGATAATAAGAAGCGGGTGTTGCCAGCTTTATCCTGGACAAATACACTTGGTAGGCCTGCAGGAAAAGTCTCATGCACAGGGATGAATACTTAGTGTTGCCATAGCAACACCTTCAGAATATAATTAACAGCTGGTATTTGCATTAAAAGCAACATTGATAATGACTTAACTCTGACATAACTAAACCTAAAAGGTCTCAAAGGTGGGCTTGACTGATTTCAGTTCTTTGTGGAGTACCTTTAATAAGATTTTCTCTTTGATGGCCTTCTGAGCCATTCACTCACCTCGCATGAGAGACCTGTATTGTTTCATCCTGAGAAACCTCAGCTGAGCCCTCTCTTCCACTCCTCTTTTCTCTTCGGCCGTTGCCTGCAAAACGTTTTCCTGTATCTCAAAAACTCTGTTTCCATATTCTGCCACAAGTTTTTGTATCTTCACCAGCAGCTCTTTCACTTCGGTGTCCTCGTTCAAGACGAGACTGTGGACCCTCTGACCGCACTTCTCCGAGAGCCAGCGGAGGGCCTCTCCACCCCGTTCCACACACCCTTCCGCTTGTGTGTATTCAAACCTGTCGGCAAAGGTGAAGATGACCACGCAGTGGCTCCACACCCTGTCGCCCAGCAGGGCTACATGCTCCTCCACAGCTCTACGGCGCCTCTCTGAGAAGGCTGAGCTCGCCTTGACTGTAAGCAGAAAGACGTGAGGCCCTGGCGAGCACAGAGAGACGCTGGTTATGATCTCCCTCTTGACCAGCTTTGATGTGTCCTGTGCGCTGAAGTCGCACCACCAGCCGGGAGTGTCCACCACTGTGAGCCATCGCCCGGCCACCATGCCCAGCCTCCGGGAGCAGGTGGTCCTCTCTTTGGTGACAAACTCTTCTTTGCCCAGGATTAAGTTCCCCACAGAGTTCTTCCCAGAGTTTCTGCCTCCGAGAAGTACAATACTTAACTGCGATGTGCACCACCCACCCCCTGATGAAAGTACAAAGAATTAGTTGAGTAAGGTTATAGAACAAAGATATAATGCGGTTAGTATATTATAACTTACATGCTGACAGCTCTCTGGTTCCCATCTCAAATTCTGTACCACCTGTAAGCAGTAGATTTAAACCCAAGCATTGTTTCTTCTCATCTCGCCTGTTTCCGTCTTCTTTATTAAATGCAAGTGAAGTTCACTGCTGAAGGAGCAACACAAGAGATTTCTGTTTTATAGCTTTATGAGTCTGAAGGTCATCTGTAATGAGTAATCAGGCGAACTCAGTGGACAGGAAGAGCCACACCTCTCAGTTGCAGGTTGACAGCTGACTCTGAAAAGAGTGTATAGTTTACTAAGTACAGAAACAGGCACACCGGACAGGAGATATCATGTTCAGGACAAGAAGAGCTTATAATAAGTCACCTTAGAATAATAAGACAATGAATTTGGGTGGAAAATGCAGAGACGTATGGGAACCTGAAGAAAAACGTTATGTCTAAATAAAATACTCGTGTTTTTTCTTTGGCCTGAAATGCTAGTTAACCCATTGCATTGCTTTGGTGTGAGTCATAGAGTTTTGGCAACCATAGAGTCATCTGCCTTCTCTTCAACATAGCTATTAACAACAGGATATCATGGCTTGCCATATGCAGCCACAGTTGTGTCATTCCTTTCACATTGAGCTCCTCGTTTACATACTTTCACGAACTTTTTTTCTTTTAGCTGTGTTAGATGGGCATATAGGAGTTAAACCCCCCCAAAATCCCACCAGTTGCGCAAACAGTGGGTATGCACTATATGCGGCGCATAGTTGCACTAGAGGGGGCGCCAAAGCGATGCAGGAAATATAATTTCGGGTTGGCATTGTCTTTATTTAACAGCTTTTGTGCATGTGTAAAGAAAATTATCTATAACAGAGGCATGTAACAGCCGCAGGAGACCACACCGGGTGCCGCTCCTGCAGCTAACAACAGGAAAATGAGACTACAATTCACACAGGCTCACCAGAACTGGACAATAGAAGACTGGAAAAACGCTGCCTGGTCTGACGAGTCTCGATTTCAGTCGCAGTCGAACTAGTGGAACGGAAAAATTACATTTCCACTAGTTCCGCCAACGGGTTAAATTACATTTTGGGTAGTGCAGCTATGTGCTCTCAATTAAACAAAATAACTGAAATTTACCCTTAAATTGACCCTTAAGTTTACCCTTTTTACGCAAAATGAGTTTTGCACACATTTGCAAGCACGTAGCGCTAATTGTTGAGGATGTGCACAAGGGATGCTCCATAAATTTACTTCAAATAGTCTATTCTCTCTTTTTTGTAACATTTCTCTTGGCTGCGTTGCCTCCCGTACATGTCTGTGGATTATCATAAAGAGAGGAGGATGGAATTTGTCTATAAATAAAGCCGGACCGGCGAGAGACTATAAGATTGAAGGTTATGACATACAAAGCGTGCTTTTTCTAGCTAATGATGCTTTAATTACATTAATGACTGTTGTGACCCACCATCCCCAATATTCTGCTGTCTCTGAATTTACATTTCATTTAGTTTCATTAGGTACAGACAGCAAACCACGTGACACCTTCATTATATGATCAAAGACCCACAAAGTGCGTAACAGGTGAGCATGAAGTTATTTTCAGTCCTTCATTCATAAGAGGAGTTGAATCACTGCTAAGAGGGATACAAAACACTTCCTTTCTGAGTCTGTTAAACAGGATTAACATGGCAGTTTGCCACTGAACATCCTGAGCTTCTCTTTGTTGTCAATGTGAAGCAGGGGGTGATGGTTATTGTTCATTACAGTTTATGTATGTTTGCTCTCTTGGCTGCTGATATAACGGAATCCTACTCCATGCTTAATTTCAGGGCAGCTCACCTCACTGGCATGTCATTCTCATAACCTCCCACCTCTTAATTCTGCTTTCCTACAAATCAAATTTTCTATGTTATGTGAGATCTTGAGGTCTGAATGAAAGCTTGAAATCAGGGGTGTAAAGGGTAAAGAAGATAGGAGTCATTGTCCTTAGAAGATCAGTCTCCTCAGCTCCACTCTGCAGTGATTAGCATGGGAGGGATGCTGCATACTCCATGATAACAGCCTCGGGGAGAAGTGCATCTTGTAACAATTTGTGGCTTGTGCAAATTACCTCACCAATTTGCAAATAAATTACCTAAATCAACCAAGAACCTGAAATCTGGAGGGACCCTGGATCTGAAACCCTGAGGCAGTGGCCCATGCTGTCTGCCTACAAAGTAGGTGAGGTTTGGGGACTAAGAACAAGTCATTAAAGCTCACAACAAACCAGGAAGAACCACCAAGCACTGCAATAGTCCAACTGTCAGGGGTCAGGGAATTATCTAGCAGACATATGGATATTTTTAGTACTTTTTACATTTAAACTTCCAATTTGAAAATATATTATATACACATTCTAAAGGATGTGTTTAAATCTTTTATATAAATAATATAATGATGAAATACGATTCAACCCAGAGAGAAGTCAGTCTCCCGTCTGACGATTGTGCTACTAAACAGGACGCTTAAAGGAAACCAGGGTTTGAAAAGACTCGTTTCCTGTTTTAACCATAAGTTGAGTGTGTTAGGAGGTTAGTTTTATCAGGATTGATCTTGTAGTTGTAGATCCTGTAGATCTCGCATTTTCTTTGCTCTTATTTGATTCTGCTTGTTTGTTTTTTGTAACGTGATAAAAAAAAATTAATTGCTGTAATTTGTTGATGTCAAATAAGTATGATTGACAGCGTTTTCTCCTGTGTCCTTTTTTTTAAGTGCCGTATTAATGTTACGCACACGTAACGTGTTACGTGTGGTACGCCCCGCCCCTTCCAGGTCTCAGTTATACAAGCTGATTGTTACCGCAGTAAACAGACCTGAAGGGGATCTGAAGACGTGCGTTTCGGAAGAAACTATAAACATGGGGGTGACCGTTAAAGTCGAATACTGGTAATTAGATTTTTTTTTTTTGCTTTTTTGTGTGTTTTTTTCCGGTAATTCTCACTTTACAGACAGTTACTCTGATTGATTATCTACCATTAGCATCATTAGCTCATAGCTCAGCTGAATTGTGTTGAGCCTGAGTGGCACTTTATTGTGTATTCCGCAAGTTGTTTAACACGTATATGTTTTTCTTTTCATGCAGTGGCGCATGAGGATACGAACCCCGCTATCGGGAGCTCGCCCAGACTGTCAAGGGTGAGTTTCCCGATGCGGATGTGTCGGGCTCCGTGGGAAGATCAGGTAGATTATACATTCTGCTGTCAGACATAATGTTCAAACCCTATTCTGAAAACGCTCTGATTGCATTGGATTGGCATCCTGAATATTATGTCAGCACTGATGACTGAAGGCAAAGATAGTAAAAGTTGCTTTCTCATATTTTAGGCAGCTTTGAGATAGAAATCAATGGGCAGCTGGCCTTTTCCAAGCTTGAGACAAGGGGTTTCCCATACGAGGATGACGTAAGTAACATGCACACATGTTGTATGCAAGTTATTGCACAACAGTACGGTTTATGATGTTGTTTTCCTTCCACAGATCATGAACGCTGTCCAGAATGCTTACGATGGGAAACCTGTGCAGAAGATCACCAAAAGCCGCCCGCCGTGTGTCATCATGTAAACCTCGCTCTGTGGCGCTCTAACATCAGCAGCATCAAGGAGGGCAGGTGTACCAGCAATGCCACCTCGGGTCTCTCTCTCTCAGGCCCTGCTGAAACAGGCTGGGACGAAGCTGCATTCTGTGACCCAGGTTACCAAACTCTGCTCTGCCCCTCTGGCTCCTCTCTCCGTTCCCATGGGGTGGTTCAGGCTGTTAATGATTACCGTAGCTGAAAATTTAAAAGGTTATGGTATGATGAATCCATTCCTGGACTTTCCGTCTTATAGGAACGGAGACGGGGAGAATTTGTGGCAGATGGGTTGAAGGGAACTCACTTTTCTTTTTCTGTAGCCTCATTGCCTGATATTCTCTGATTGCCTAAATGTCTGAATCTTTTTTTTTTTTTTTTTTTCAAGTGTTTGTTGGTTTATTCTGCAGTGAATGATTTTCATTGAAGTGCAGAGATGTTACAAAGAAGTTCGATCAAATCTCTGAAGAGAGAGGGAGACTCCACACCATGTTAAGTAATCTCTTTAAAAAGAATTGATCTGAGATCTGATAACTCTGTTTACCAAGTTTACAGCTGCTGAATACTGCTGCAGTGTCGTCATTTGTGGCAGGAAACATTAATCATGGTCTAATTTCATATCAAATCTGAATAGCTTCCAACAATAAAAGGGTTGTTCACAAAGCCGTTAGTGTAAGCGGCTGCAGCATGAGCTCTGCCAAGTCTCTGCTTTGAACCTGTTGTTCTGCCATCCCTTTTTTCTGTTGGAGGCAGTCTGTTATTCAACTTGTCAGCACTTTGAGCCATGATCAATTGTGCATCTGAAGGCCATCACTCACTGGTCTGTCAGGTTCACAGAGATGAGATGTCAGCTCTTTTTCCAAAAAAAAATCATGTTGAATTATTTACACTAATGTCAAAACTATATTTTGAATAAAGGCAATGATTGTTCAAGTTCTGTTTTTGTCTCTTTTCTTATTTCGAGCACACTGTGCATTATACCCACACCTGTTTTCGAAGAATTCCTCAGTGGGTGTGCTTGTTGTGAAACATAGAGCTCCTCTTTTGGGTGTTTTCCTAAATGAGTCCATTGAGATTGCAGGCTAGCAACATTAGTTATGTTACTGTAAAACAGGTATTTCTGTTTAGGCTAAACATTAAACGTGACTATAGTAGCTGTAGTGTAGAGCTACTTCAATGCATTAACTCCTGCACTGGGCAACATAAACACGTCAGTTTAAGTGAAATGTGAATTTGTATTTCCTTAGAAAGGTCTGAAAAAACTTTTCACCACTGATTAAACCGGAAATAACTTCTCAAGTGAACACCACTGAAGAGAAGAGATCAGGGATTTTATAACATTTCCTGTGCATAGCTTCATCTTTCTTTCTTTCTGAAGCTCTGGGAATCATTCAGCAAGGCAGTGCTTTGTAATCATATTTACACTAGGGGGCGCCAAACTCAACAAGGAACTATTTTAGGTATTTTTGCCTCAAGCGTCCCCTCAGACAGATACTGTAAACCGCAGTCAAATGACAAGTTTAATGTGCTGCTTGAACAAGTACTGCAACACCTGGATATCCCAAACACATTCTAATTCAGTGCACGAATTGTTTGAACTTATTTTTAATTGTTCAGATATTAGGTGAATTTAGATGTGAATTCATAAGGTTTGCAGCATGCAACAAACAAAAACTAGTTTTAAGTTTAAGTCGACTATCATTGTGCCAAAAATTCATGGTTGTTTATGACTGTTTTTAGATTGAGCAGAAAAAATGTAACTGAAGATTGAATTCAAACGTGTCAAATCCTTATTAGCTATAATGTCAGGACTGAAATAATGAATATAGCATGTGATCGTGGTCAGGCTGGATGTAACATGTAGTCGGTACAATATTGATCTGAAGTGAATTAAAGATGACCTGTATTGTGTTTATTCCTCATTAAGGGATGATACTGTATGTTGTGTTGTGTGCACACAATATGACGAGGTGGGTCTTTGGTTCTGGCCCTCAGTGATAACTCACACAGGCCTGCTTGTTGAAATGCTGATAGGGCTCATCTGTGTTGCCTTAGTTAGTCCTGCTATAAGACAACTGAATATGTAAAGTACTTCAACATCTGACCTTCCTTAAAGAGGAATATTTCAACCTCAGCCACCTGCCTGCATACAGGCGATCTCCAGTTAACCAGTTAGGGGACCAACTATCAAAGATTTAGATGAATAAGTGACTCCAACAAGCCTAAAACTACTAATCACACTTTATCTACAGAACTGATGCTTCATAATATATACTTTTAAACTCTGCAAATGCCCCTATTTTAAAATGTCTTAATTCATCACGTTGTGCTTTGAGTTTTCTGTGAAATTGTCTGAATAAAGTGTGGAGTGTGATAAATATATATGAGGATGTTTGTTTAAAATAGGCTATATGAAGACTGGGAGTGTCTTTACACTGTATGTTCAGGCACATGGACGCAGCAGATAGCTTCTACAATTAGTGATAACAGGCCTGTGCCACGGGGTCTCCAGCTGGGGCCCACTGTCCCTCACTGTTTCCTCTGCGGGGCAAATAGTTTTCATACATGGTTGGCTTGGTTTTTTCTTTCATACAGAAAAGAAAATCCTGATCTCTGCCAATCCTTTTTAGGTCATATTCATGTGTAATAATAGTAAAATAAGGCACTATTACAAAAAAAGATGATCTTGCTTTATAGACCTTATATTCACTCACCGGCCACTTTATTAGGCACATCTGTTCAATTGCTTGTTAACACAAACAGCTGATCAGCCAATCAACTCAATGCATTTAGGTATGTAGAGACAACCTGCTGAAGTTCAAAGTGAGCATCAGAAAGGGGAAGAAAGGGGATTTAAGTTAAGTTTAAGTTTAAGTGACTTTGAACGTGGCATGGTTGTTGGTGCCAGACGGTAACTCCAATAAGCACTTGTTGGAATGCAGAATACCATCTCTGAACACACAGCACGTGGGACCTTGAAGAAGATGGGCTGCAGCAGCAGGAGACCACACCGGGGGCAGCTCCTGTCAACTAACAACAGGAAACTGAGACTGCAATTCACACAGGCTCACCAGAACTGGGCAAAAGAAGATTGGAAAAACGTTGACTGGTTTGAGGAGTCTCGATTTCAGTCGCAGTCGAATTAGTGATGTAACGGAACGAAAATTAAATTTCGGGTTCATTTGCTTTAATTTTGAGACCCCTTCGGTCTGTGTGTGTGTATATATTTAGAATTAATTAATTGATATATATATATATATACAGTATATATTTATATATATGTATATGTCCATCCCTTTATGAGCACATTGAACCATCTTCTGATGGCTACTTCCAGCAGGATAATGCACCATGTCACAAAGCTCATATCATCTCAAACTGGTTTCTTGAACATGACAATGAGTTCACTGTACTCCAATGGCCTCCACAGTCACCAGATCTTTATTAGGCACACCACTAGCAAGTTGTACCTAATAAAGTGGCCCGTGAGTGTACGCTCTCATATATATATATATATATATATATATATATATATATATATATATATATATATATATATATATATATATACAATTTTTTTTCTTTTTTTGGCAGATGGTTTATAAGGTTGTTTGTTCATCCCTTAAGAGGAAATTTCAGTATCTTAAAAATGTGTTAAACTTGAAAGAAGATTTAGAAATATCTGAACACACAAGAATAAGTGAGGGAATATCTCAGATTCGGACCCACCCAGTGCAACTTTGAAATACTTTGATAAATAGAAAAGCAACTTAATCACAGACTTGAAGAATTTGCCAAAAAAATGAAAGAAAGACGAATCATTTAGGACCCACATTGAAACATGGTGCTGCTAATAAACAAGTGTGCAGGATTTATTTCACCCTGAAGGAGACACCTACAGTATATCGAGTCTATCCAGAGCCGTGAGACGTAGCACTGCAGAAACATGCTCCACCCTCTGGCTTCATCTTTATGAGTCGTGATTCATACTGCAATCAGCCCAAACACACCAAACACAAACAAGACTAAGGAGTGCTGATTGTCATGGACTTTCCTCCATAGTCACCTGACCTCAACTCCTCAAAACAAAGCTAACCTTTCCTGACATCACAGAAAACCTTTATCAGGTGATGCTAGGATAAGGTTATCAGGTCCTTAATAGCCCTGTGGAGTCCATGCAGCTCCAGTGCTGCTGTCATTGAAGCAGAAATGGAGCAAACGCATTCTGAGGTGTCACAGAATTCAATGTTTTTGAAAGGTTCACTCACATGGTTGAGCTGATTTTTATCAAAAGCAATAAAAGATTTTCAAATTCCTTTCAGACCTTTGTCAGACCAGTATGTGAACAAAGATATTCAGGGACACAATGTCAAATAAGCTCCTAATGAGGTACAAAGACACAGAATCATATTAAAGTTCAGCATAATCTGTAGTTTCAGCAACCAAAAGCTGCACTACAACAAGCATGAACAACATGACTCTATCAGTAATGAAACAAGAAATCTTTGATGGGAAAATCAAAATACTCTGTTCTGAGAGTAAAGAACTCTGTTATTCTGCCGATACAAGATAAACAGTGACTACAACAACAATGAGAGTTTGAGTATTGTTGCTCAACAGCTGGCCAAATAGATCATGCAATGGCAGGAAGAAAGATTCAATAAAACATTAATTTCATGTATCACATAGAGTGCATGCTGGAAGTGTTCATGTGTGCTGACAGGCTTAAAATAAGTTCAGCAACATCTCTACTCTCTTCATGAAGGTAACAACTTTGGAGCAGGTCTTAGATTTTTGTTAAAATAGAACAATTATGAAGGTGTCTCATCATTAATTAACAGAAATGTAATTTTACAACGAGGATAAAACTGAAAAATATAGTTTTCCTTATATTTTCATTTTTTAGCTTGATGATATCTTTCCACTCTTTTGACAGTTTCCCTGCCAACTTCATTAAGTCAACACCTGGAATTGACTTAATTCAGCAGGCGAGCCTTATCAAAGCTTAACAAGCATTGTTTGTTGGCATTCAGAAAATCACAGAACAGCAATAGTCTGACATGAACGGGAAGATCTGAGGTTTTCAAGTTTCCTCGTCTGCATGTTCCAGTGAAGGCACACTCCTGCAGAGTTATCCGCCTCAGAGACCACTAACTAACCACAGCTCAGTTTTCAGATTTCAAGCAGCTAAAGCATCTCAGTGTCAGGCCTTCATGATAGAACTGCTGCAAAGAAATCACTAAAGAGGGGGACCAATGAGAAGAACTGTTTGGAGCGTGAAACACATGGAATGGACAGCAGACTTTGATCTGATGAGCCCAATGTGAAGTTGGAGCAGATGTTTCTTTGTAAGCGGTGGATGGTGAATGGATGGTTCTATATGATGGGGTCCCACTGTAAAGCATGGAGGATGGATGTTGTATCACTCAGAATTAAGGGTGATACTGAACTGGCTTGAGCTTGGGGTCATCGCTGTGTTTCAGTGGGACAGTGAGTCAAAACACACCTCCAGGCTCTGTAAGAAATGTTTGACCCAGAGGCAGCCACGTGGAATGCTGCATCAGATGAGCTACCTTCTCCAATGACCCCACCTCAACCCAACTGACATAATCTGGGATGAGTTTGGGCTTGACGTTGAGGAAAAGCACCCACCACATGCTGAGCATGTGTGAGAACTCCAGGTGATGATCTCATGAAGTGAGAAAGTGCAAAGATCTAGTCAAAACAAGAGGTGGGCATTTTTCTTGTCACAAACATATGTTGTAGTAGACTCTGATGTTCTTTCTATTCGCCAACAGTGTACGTATTGTTAGTGTTTAAACTTTTTAATCATTTGCAGGTTCGTGACTCTTTTTTCTCTCTCATCAAAAGAACAAGAACTGACTACAAGGTGCAGTCAGTTCTCAAACTTCTGGTCATGTGCAAAGATATCTTGCACATTTGAATTCTGATGTCCTCAGAAAGGCATCTACGGTTATCTCCTTTGTGTACTCCAGTCACCATCGGATGTGCGACTGGTTGTTCAGTTTGTGTTTAGTTTGAAAATGCATTGCACTTTGTGTCTTTATGCACTTCAAACGTCCCACTGTGGTGATTTGCAACAGTCATGTTCCAGCCTCGGTTTTACCAGCAGTCTCCTTGCAGAAACTTCTATCACAGACTTTAATTTTCATAATGCTCTGTTGGTTTTTTGGCAGAATAATCCTTATGAACCATAATGTTGTCCTGTCTCACCAGTGCGCCCTGCATCATGAGTCGGTATCTCAGCGGCCACCAGCTTCACGTCCAGTCAGCTACAGAGGAGCTCTCAGTTTGTCGCTGCTATCTCACATGGACTACAGATAAACCAGATGAGCTTCAGGAGGGTTGAGAAAAAGTTGTTTAATGTATTTACATCAAATCACTTGGAACTAACCCCTTTCATCATCAACCATCATGATGAGGGAATCCCCAGTTCGTAAACAAGATGACGTAGGAAGATGATCTCCTTATGATACTGTAATTGCTCCCTTCTCTACCCTCTTTGCCACATGTGTGCCCCTCAGACATGATGAGGTTCTGTCCCTCTCTGGCTTTGGACCTGGTTCATGCAGAGAGGGCGGTGCGGCCAAATTAGGGCCGGGATATCCCTGTCTCAAGGTGTCCCAGGCTGATAGAGATGTTTGTATGTCATACACGCCCCCACCCACCGCCACACGGCTTAGCCACCAGAGGGTTTGGGGGGTACTACACTTCTTGGCGTTGACGTACTTTCATGTGGGTGTTCCCGCTTTGCTGGGTCTGTCGCTGTAGTCATCTTTTCGTTTGCCCGTGCTCACTTTGTCACCGGGTTCTTCAAGGCTGACAGGGCAGTGATCGTCCCGTTTCCAGTGCTGGAGACCAGGTGGGAATACCTGCATACAGGTAGGGGTGTGGCCTCCTCTGGCCATGGGTTGGACAATCGTTTTTGACACTAATGAGCCAGCAGTTAGAAATCAAACAAGATGGATATCTGAATGTGTACAAGCAAGAGTGATCCCCAGGAATTTGGGGTGAATTGTCATAAAACTAAGTTATCTATTTTCATTTTTTGCTTCTTGAAGATTCAAGAAAGTAGGTTTATCATAGAGAAAAGCCTGTTGAGATTTTTAGGATTTGCTGCATTTATTCTGAAAATGGCACCTGCTTCCTCTTGGCTCATGCGAAAATAAATGCATCATCTAAGTGCTGAAAGATAAAAATATTTAGTTCACATGCATTGATCATATCTGTAGATTTATTTGTTTCAAAAGCTCCTGTAAATGGTCTTGTATCGTGCAGAGTTAGTGCGTGGAGGCAAAATTCCCATTTTCAGAAGCACTTGACCGAAAAGAGCCCAGTCCTCTCGGATATCTGTGAAACACGACAGAATATTGCGCTTTTAAAAAAGAAAACAAATTGTGAGAATTTTGAATATTCTGTCTTATAAGCTCTGCATAACTTGTTGAACCCACATATTTAATTTTTTTGACTGTGCAGCTTCTGAAGAGAAAAGATGTGTCTGGTTGAAGGGTGTAACCCAAAGATAAGGCTCTGTCGTCCTCTATTGAAACTATATCATACCTCAAATTGTCAACGGCTGATTGATTATCTGTTCTGAGCCGCGGCTCGGCAGACTAACTCAAAGTACAGCTTGTGATGATCGACGATGGGGTCTTTATCAAAGCTGTTTTAAAAAAGCCTCAGTTGGTCTAGTTGAGGTTGGTGAATAAATAACTTTTCTCTCAACAGTAAAAACTCCCAAACAGCTGTCCTTTTGTTGTGATTGTTGGGTTTAAATTTTAGAAATCCTTTATTTAGGATGCATTAGATGAAATGCTCATCAAAGCTAGCAGGTTTAATGCTATTTGTTCCGAGATTCCATGTGTTTCATTACTTATAAAGATTATTTCTATTTTTGTGTGTCGATTAAACCATTTTCTGTTTTAGGGAATGCAGTAAAGTAGCTGAGAATTGAAGGACAGACTATTCAGCATTCATGGAGAACAACTTCACTTTTGAGGAGGTCGGTCTTCTTTTGTCATCCAACACCTTTATGAAGTTTCATAATTGCTGCAACATAAGATTAAAGCTCCAGCTCCAGATTTGGTTAGGATAGAAACCATGGTTTCTCATGTGTTCAATCTTGCTGGAATGGGTAGTTGCCCAAATCCTTTTTTTTTTTCAACAGCTTCCATTAATGATTCTTTTACTTCCCACTTATGCAGGGCAGTGACATGTCACATGAAGACAGTGACTCAGCCTTCCCCTCCCCAGTGAGACTGTAAGTACCTCGTCTCAGCCTCACTGTTCTCCACTGTGACTTTTGCACAGTATTTCTGCACCCTGTTTCTGATGAGATATAATGAGTCCTTCTTGCCCCAAACTGTGCATGAGTAGGGCCCATTTCACCAAGTTCTCCAATTATGTGTTTCAAGTCAGGTTGGCGAATATCAACAATTTTTGTATTTTGTAATAGATCCAGCTTGCAATGCATCTGAGCCTCTTTTTTTGATCCATCTCTTTGCCATATCTATTTTGTTTTGATTTATTTACAGATGCAGTGTGCAACGTATTCAGTAGAAACACTAATACCTTACACTACATGTCAGACTAGCACACTAGAAAGCAGTTTTTTTTGTAGATGCTAAAAAGGCAGATATTTCAGTAGCTGCTGGAGACCAAACCAGAGCTTAACGATAAAAGTACATCTTAATTAAGTGGTTAAACAAAGTGAATATTTATCCATGCTTGAAGGCATCTGTTTGCTAACACATTAAGAGCTGTTTGGATACACCTTGCAAGAGCTCTGCTCACACAATCAAACAGTTGTAAATTTAGCATTATCAAACCATGATCTAAAAATGGATGCTGGCATGAAATAGTGTTTATGGGCTAGAGGAGAGCTTGGAGAGGGGGGGAAAAACTGCATAAAAACATTTAAATACAAGCAAAAATCTAAATGAAATGATTTTCATAAAAGTAGCACAGAAATGGCACATCGTACGATAAGTGCATAATAATCCATGATAATCGTAATAAGTTAAAGTGGCACTCTAATGATATAATATATATTTCTGAAATATATAATACAAACAGGGACATGGTAAAAGTGGGGCACAGCCCATTCCCCTGAAAATGCAAGGTTGAGGGGTGCTGCCACCTTGTGAATGTACAAAGAATAGCATGAGTGTTTTTCAAAAGTTCAGAACTGCACTCCATCACTTCCCTGGTGTGGTGTCTGAGGCATCTGGTGTGGACATGCAAGGTACTGCTGAGAGGCACTCGTCCCATCCCTTGTCTGGGTTAATGTTAGGCAAGGCAAGCTTATCTGTGCAGCACAATTCAACAACAAGGCGATTCAAAGTGCTTTACAGATGCATTAAAACAGTAGAAATCAAAAGCATGATTTAAATTTTCAACAAAAAAGAAAGAGATAAGAACAATAGATAAAATCAGTCATTAAAATGTGATTAAGTTTTGAAACTCAAGCTTCAGATTTGGAGCTTTATTCAAATGCAGCTGAAAATAGGTGTGTCTTCAACCTGGACTTAAACACACTGAGTGTTTCAGCTGATCTGAGGATTTCTGGGAGTTTGTTCCAGACATGTGGAGCATAGAAGCTGAATGCAGCTACTCCATGTCTGGTTCTGAGTCTGGGAACTGATAAAAGACCGGATCCAGATGACCTGAGGGGTCTGGAAGGTTCATACTGGGTCAGGAGGTCACTGATGTATTCTGGTCCTGGAGCATTCAGAGCTTCATAGACCAGCATCACCAGTTTAAAGTCTATCCTTTGATTTACAGGCAGCCAGTGTAAAGACCTCAGAGCTGGACTGATGTGGTCCATTTTTTTGGTCACTATTTTATGTTACTGTATCTCCAAACCACCAGGGCTCCCCCAGGCCTGAGCGGTACCTTTGAAGGGAGGGAGGAGGACGAGCAGAATGAGTCTCCTTCAGAAGCCATAGCCATACTCAACGATTCAGACGGTAAACTTTTCCAAAAGTCTGTGCACTTGTTTGTGATTTGTCTTAAAATATCAGTGCAAAAATCCCTGCTCCGCCTTTTCATTACAGCTTTCCTGAATGTGAACACCAATGCCACCACAAGAGGGGATGCCCAAGTTAGTTCATCCTTTCAAATGAAATGTTAAAGTTTGATGTCATAAACGTATATGCTATCTGACATATCACACTGCATTACCACAGGCCTATGTGGAGCTGAATGAGCTTCAGGGCAACACCTGGCAGGAGACTAGCCGATGGGTGGGTTACGAGGAGAACTTTGACCCTGCCACAGGAACGTGGGGTTCCTCTCATGTCTCCTATCTCACCTTTAAGAGCTTGATTCAAGTGCGCAGGGCCATGAGTACAGGTGACTTTGGAACCTTAAATAGAACAAAAATCCACATATATGTGTGGATAAAAATCCATTTAAACTGTTAAACATTTAAATGTCATGTTCACACCAAACCTGCATCCTCAGGTGCCATCATCTTTGACCTGAGTGCCGGCGGTCTGTCTGCTGTGGCTGAGAAAATAGTTGATGAGCTGCAGAACAAGAATGAGATTTCTGCCAGTGAGCGAGAGGGTCTGCTGAGAACTCTCCTCATGAGAC
The DNA here is from genome assembly GCF_027942865.1 of Odontesthes bonariensis. NCBI lineage: Eukaryota > Metazoa > Chordata > Actinopteri > Atheriniformes > Atherinopsidae > Odontesthes > Odontesthes bonariensis. The sequence continues at coordinate 7,559,166 of NC_134526.1, read as the reverse complement.
GCAGGTAACCCTCGTTTGGTGATAAACTCTCAAACATATGTGAAGCACAGCTTTTTTGCTCATTTTATTTATCATTCCAGTCAGTCTCAGGGACCTGTGGTGACTCCCTCTGGAGATATTCAGATGCAGACTTTTTCTGTCACAAAGAAGGTACACATTTAGAGTCATTTCATCTCTTTTCAACCCTTAGCATACCTGTTTTAAAATAATATCGCTGTAACTGTTGTGTTTTGCAGCGAGAGAGCTCTGACAACATGGAGGCATCAGTTGTTCTCACAGGTAAAATTATTCTGATGCAGTTTTTGTACAATTTTCTGTAGCAGGTCTGATTTGAAAGAGTGTTTCCCATAGGTACCCTGGACTTCCTGCAGAAACCAGTGGTGGCCTTTGTCAGGCTGGCTGACTCTGTAGTGATGGACTCCACTCTGGAGTCAGCTGTACCTATTCGCTTCATCTTTATGATGGTGGGCCCAGCCCAGAGTGGAATAGACTACAGTGAAAGCGGCCGGGCCATGGGTGCTCTGATGGCCGACTGGGTAAGAGAGGCTGAAGAAGGGAAAGTGGACATTTCACTGCAGCACCTTTAGTAAAGAGATCACACAACCACCCCCCCGAACTGAATGAGAGTTTTCTGTATCCCCCTCTATCAGGTGTTCTGTCTGGAAGCCTTCTTGGCCCAAACTGACAAAGAAGTGACCAACGCCATCGCTGACTTCATGGACTGCAGCATTGTGATTCCTCCCACTGAGATCCAAGATAAGGTGATGCTGGAGCCAATAATTGCCTTCCAGCAGAAGATGCTGCGTGACAGACTCCGTCCTTCTGATACCCGACTTGCCTTTGGAGACAGGGTCAAAGGTCAGAATTCCCTCGCTGAATTACTTTGCAGTCTTTGATTCTTCAAAACAAATGTGCAAAAGAGCCTCACGAAATATGGAAGAAACTCTGGTAAAGAAACTCAAAGCAGAACGGAGGGGGTTTGAGGGTAATCAGTGTAAATGTCCATTTGATTTGTCTTGTTGTATAGCTGATCAGGGTCCAGAGGAGCCGAGGGAGGACCCTCTGGCCCGCACAGGTTATCCTTTTGGTGGAATGGTGAAGGACATAAAGCGCCGCTTTCGCCACTACGTCAGCGACTTCACAGACGCTCTGAACGCTCAGGTCCTCGCTGCCATCATCTTCATCTACTTCGCTGCCCTGTCCCCAGCTATCACGTTCGGAGGGCTTCTAGGTAAAAGAGACTCATGGACAGGAAGGCACTTTTTCTCTTTAAGTACCATCAAAGTCAATGTCCACTCTCTCATCTTCTGACCCTAGCTGACAAAACGGAAAAGATGATGGGTGTTTCAGAGCTGATGGTCTCCACCAGCGTCCAGGGCGTCATCTTCTGTCTCATTGCTGCCCAGCCCGTACTTGTCATTGGCTTCTCTGGACCTTTGCTACTGTTCGAGGAAGCTTTTTTTGTCGTACGTACAAGTTGAATGCCCTTAAGAATTGTAAAAAAAGTCTTTAGAGAACCACTTTTCTTTATTAAAATCCTTTTTTGTTTTGTTTTTTCATCCCATGCCAGTTCTGCAAGGCCCAGAACATTGAGTACATTGTGGGCCGTATCTGGGTGGGTATGTGGCTGATAGTGATTGTGGTGGTTATCGTAGCAATGGAGGGCAGCTTCCTGGTCCGATACATTTCCCGCTTCACCCAGGAAATCTTCTCCATCCTCATTTCGCTCATCTTCATCTACGAGACGTTTTCCAAACTTATGAAGGTTGCCTTACGTCATTCTTCCATCCATTTCACAGCCGAGCTGATTTCATTTTAGTGTCAGCTGTAACTGTCTACTTTGCTCTTCTTCTGCTTTCTTTTACCTTTACTCAGATCTTCAAAACCCACCCTCTGATCCTGAACTACGAACATCTGAATGACACACTGGACAACCCCTTCCACCACGCCATGATAGAGGAGCTTTCTGGACCAGATAATACCACCAAGGTGGTTGAAAGGCCGTACCCCAACACCGCCCTGCTCTCTATGTGTCTGATGTTTGGCTGCTTCTTCATTGCATACTTTCTCCGATCATTCAAGAACGGTCACTACTTCCCAGGCCCGGTAAGATCAGGTTTTTAACAGAATACTTTTAAATCAATTAATATGACTTTGAACCTGGTGTATCTTTTGCTCTGTCTCTTCAGCTTCGTCGTTTGATTGGAGATTTCGGTGTCCCCATTGCTATTTTCTTCATGATTGCTGTGGATATCAGCATTGAAGATGCATACACCCAGGTAACTATACATACTGCAGACTGCATTGTATAAATAACAAATATATGTATATGTATGTACGTATAATCTATGTGTATGAGGTAGTGTGTTCAAAAACTAGAAAATTATTGTTTCATTCTATGCTTATCTTTGGGAACACATGGGGAAGTCTGAATTTTAGTAAATTCTTAAAAAAAAAACAAAGACATTGATTCACAGAGGCACTAAAAACTAGCAATTTAACTGCTTCAACAGAGTTTAAAAGGGTAAATGACCAGCTTTCGCAGTTTCAGGTGTGTGTTAACACAATGCCAAGGAGGAAAAACATCAGCAATGATCTTAGTTATAAGGCAATTTCCAAACCTTGAGTTTTCCACACGACTGTATACAGACCTTGATAAATAACATCTATATCTGTAATATCTTCACTCTTTATAACTTATGTTGCTATTATTGATTAAATGTTCATAGATTAGACAACCAATAGACTGTGTCTGCCTAAAAACCTTTCAATCACATTAAAAAGGAAGATAAATGAAGTGTCTGCTTATTTACCATGTATTTAATATTGTGTGGATATGGTGAGCGCTGGGATGGTTTTGAATGATCCCTCATTAATGTTACTGATTATCTTTTTCCTCAGTATTTTTAACTCAAATCCTACACAGAAGCTCATATTAGAGTGGTAAAAAACAATGTGAATGTCACCCTATCCTCTTGTAGAAACTTGTTGTGCCAAAAGGTGTTGAAGTGACCAACCCCAAAGCCAGGGGCTGGTTCATCAATCCTATGGGAGAAAATATGGATTTCCCCATCTGGATGATGGGAGCCTGCTGTGTACCTGCCCTGCTCGTTTTCATCCTCATTTTCATGGAGTCCCAGATTACCACGTGAGTTACTCTGTGTATTATAGCATCATTGTTGTTTGCAGCTCATGTGAACTGAGTTAAACTTCTTTTATATTGTCTGTGAATGCCAGGCTGATTGTGAGCAAACCTGAAAGAAAAATGATGAAAGGATCTGGTTTCCATTACGATTTGCTCCTCCTCGTCACCATGGGGGGCATATCCTCCATCTTTGGGGTGCCCTGGCTGAGTGCTGCCACTGTGCGGTCAGTCACCCACGCCAATGCTCTCACTGTCATGTCCAAGGGCCCCAAACCAGAAATAGAGAAGGTGATTGAGCAGAGGATCAGTGGCTTATGTGTGGCCATCATGGTTGGTAGGTGCTGCCATCTATAGCATTGATGCAGTCACATCAGGTTCAGAATAAATGACAATTTTTCCTCTAATCACTCTTTCTCTGACTTTCAGGTGTTTCCATTTTCATGGAACCCATCCTAAAGATGATTCCTATGACTGCCTTGTTTGGCATCTTCCTCTATATGGGTATCACTTCTCTGAGTGGAGTCCAGATGTGGGATAGGATGCTTCTTCTTATTACTCCAAAGAAATACCATCCCGCTGACGCCTACGCCACCAGGGTACCGATCCCCCCTCACATACTGCTCATTTTACTCCAATAATGATTTCAGTTTATCAGAATGCATTTATGATGATGAGTAATATTTTCTTAAAAGTGCTTCTTTGTAGATACTTCACTATTTGTCAATAGGTAATGTTGTTTGCCTTTAAATTGTCTTAAATTAAGTCTCTAGACCTGTTCCCGTCGGTCTGTGGGGTCATCACTTGTTGACTCAGACATTTTTATGCATTTTGATGTCAGTGTTTGGTTCGAGCCTCCCTTCTAACGTCCTCCTGCCTGTCATCTGTGCAGGTGAAGACATTCCGGATGCATCTTTTCACTCTGATTCAGATTTTGTGTCTGGCTGTCCTGTGGATGGTGAAAATGAGCCCATTCTCTCTAGCCCTGCCTTTCATTCTTATTCTCACCGTCCCTCTGCGCATGTTCATGACCGGCCGGCTCTTCTCCACCATGGAGATGAAATGCGTAAGTACTCGTTTGAGCCTGAGACTTTCACCCCAGGCCTAACTCAAAGAGTAACTTGTTGTTTCATGAGTCGGCTTCTCTGTGTTTATGTTGCAGCTGGATGCAGATGATGCCAAAGTGAAATTTGATGACGAACTCATGGAGGATGGATTGGCATAAGCGTCAAACACAAACTGAAGTCATTCATTTTGTTATTTCAAACTGTTCTGTTATTATTCATCTTCAAAGAAACCTTCTTTTCATATTCAAACAAAATTCCTGCAGCTGAATTTGTGTCTGACTGCAATAGATAACAAGTTCCGATACTTCTTATATTCATCATATAAAGTCATGGTACTGGTAATTGCCGTTTGTCTTCATGGGTAAAGAGTGGTATTTTAAATATAAGAGGTATTTTCTCCCCTCGGATAAAAAAACTTTCCATTTATTTATTTATTTTTTATAGCTTTTAGTGACTACAGTTTAGTCACATTTTAGATCAGCCCATGGTATTATGCAAGTTCACCTTAACTTAAGCTCTTTAAACTTGACCAAACAATTGTTTTTGTGGAACTATCAGAGGCACTGCATACCTATAACCTAGTCTAATATTCTCAAATGTGTTTTTAGTTGTGTTTCTCAAGTTTGCTTCATAACATTTGTTGTTGGTGTAATGTATGCAGCGTTTTCTGTTGAGTTGCCCCGTTTGTATAAAAAGATGTGTGATTCGCTCATATCTGATTTTGGTGTGGAATTGCTTTCATGGTCTTAGAATGCAATGAGTAGTCATAGGACGTCAATGATGAGAAATAATTGTGCGAGCCGATTGTTGCACTGATGACATCAGGGAAACATTTCTTTGTAAATGTCTTATCAAGCATTTTGTTTTGCCCGCTTAAAACACTGTACATGCTTTGGATTTCACTTTAATAAGAAATAAAAACAAAATAAAAATGCTTTAAAAATGCTTCATTTCACTGGGACACATGGTACTTTTATTTATTTTTTTCTCCTTTGATTAAAACGAAACGTTCAGCTTCTACCACTCAGCTGCATGCTGCCTTTAGGATAATCACGTAAATTCCAACCTCACGATATTTAATCTGAAAAATATAGTAGATACACTCAACTACTCTCTAAGTCTCAGGATGATTTGACTTTTATTGTTGTATAGTTTTCATACATTTCTTTATCCAAGGTATAAGGACCTCTATTTAACGATACAGATTTGTTCCACACAAATCAGTAACATTGTAGATACCCATAAATGGATCATTTCAGACAAAGACTTTTACATTTTGCATAATTCTATAGACATCTCCTCTCTATAGTTTACATTTGTTCGGCTTTGTTTATTCCAGTTGTGTCTAAAACTTATCAAGTATTACTTTGTCTAATAGTGCCACTTTGAATCAAAGTAAGAACACACCATATCACTAATTCTTGGTTTTAACCAGTTGCTTTTATTCCACTTTGTAAACACAGAATTCAAAACATGACCTGAGATGTTTACAGACAAAAACATTTTTACCAGAGGCGCAGTATGATCGAACTAAGATTTGATTAACCCTTAATGTAGATCCAAATCTAGATTTCGTTTTTAAATCAGCCATGGTGGAAGGAAATAATATTTGCTTAATGATTTAAAAAGTTGAGAACATCTTCATTAAGTTTTGAGTGCGTTTTAGCAGGGTTGGGTCTGTGTGTATTTTACAACACGCTGGATACTTACTTCAGTTTTTGTTTTATAGTTCATGTCGATTTGAGCATTTTTCTTTGAAGCCGCTTTCTGTAGCAGAATGGGAGAAATGCTCACAAGTCATTTCCATCTGGATTAAAAGAAAAACATAAAAACAAACTGACATTACATTACCGCTTAAGTAACTGGTATCATGGAAGGAGAAGCTTACATACAGTAGAACGCGTTAGGCATTTAAAATTGATAAAACCAAGTACCTTTACAAAAACATGCACATTTCTATAGATGCAGTCAAAATATAATCATATGATTTGAGAACAATGCAATTATAACTAGGAAACATTTGGAATAATTACACTTCTCTCTATTACATGTAAACAGTCATGCCTAAGGTTCAACCCTACACATAGCTACATGTAAAATGAATTTGTTAATTTTATCATTTACTTATTTAGGTCCAATGCGTTCGTGTGAACGCCTTCCGTACAACGATCCCTGGTTTTCCCACAGCATCGCGAACACAGCACACTTTAACAAGGCCGAGCGCCTGGAAGTCATTTGTTTTCCCTGAGTCGGACTGACTGGATTGGATGGCCGCGGGTTCCGCCCACAAACACACAAGGTGGAGTTGAAAAGAACAAACATGCTGGGCCAAAATGAAGCTGTCAAACAACCGCTTACAATTCAGGAAAAGAGGTTTAGAGCAGTGGGAAGCGGCATGCACGCTGCACTAATGGTGCCTCTCATGTAATATAAGGGCAAATCTGACAATGAATACATAAAATTATAAACTTCAGAATAAATTGCATTGTACGTTAGTTATATTTGCTTAAGTTAACGGTGGCGTTAAAGTAGACACAACTTAGTCTTTAATCAAACCAACAGTTTTCCGATAAAAAATATATTCGGGCTGCAAACTTCGGCTGCAGATGCAACAGAGTCGGTCTCGGGGAGAAATATTCATCCGCGGTTGCGACATCGGAAAAATGTGGATATGTCGGCGTAGCGAAAATGGTTGGATGGAGAGAGAACTGCTGCGCGTTGAGTGGAGGGAGACGGAGAGTGAGATGGAGGCGGGGGGAAGGACCATCTCTGCGGGGACTGGAGCCCAGGACCGACGGCGCAGTGCTGGCTATCGTTCAACCCTCCCCTTCTTCCTCCGCAGCGACACCGAGGCTCACGTCGAGACAGGTAAGCCAACGAGAGTCGCTCGGTTTCATAACAAAACGACACGAGCGCGCGATAGTCAAGCCCGAAAAAGCGACTAAAAGTCGAAAATTATTCCTTTCGTGTTTGCTTTTGTTTCCATTTAAAAGCTCCCCGCTCTGTGGCCTCTTTGTAGTCGCGCAATAAACCGACCGTTGCAGAAGGGTACAGACGAGGTCGGCCATAGCCGAATTGCTGGTCCCAAACAGCGGGGAAGAATCTGAACACAAAACCCGGAGGTACTTGTAAGTCTTTATTTTAAAAATACCCCTCATCTACTATCTTAAGCGGATACCTTTAATCGAAATTAAGCTATCGGTGATGTAGCCGTGTTGTTCGAGTGGTGGAATAAACGGTGGTTTCCGCGCCGAGACCTCCATGCGGCTGTTGGCGGAACAGCTCGCCGCCTCTCTCGGTCAGCCATCAGGGATCTCGGTTTAATATCTCACCGTGCAGAGACTCGCCCTCCCTCTCCCCCTCACTCTCTCACCGACTAGCCCAGAACCACCGACGACCGAGATCGGAGAACCCGCCTTCTCCTCCTCGCTTGTGCGATTTTTTGGATCGAGAGAAGGGAGTCTGCAACGCCCTGGCTTTAGCTTTAAGCTCCGTTTTCAGTGTTTGCAGTGCGCCATTGGACCTTGTCACGGTAGGTTTCCTTGTTGAGCGGGGCTGAAGCATGGCGGACCTGGAGCTGTTTGTCGCGCCAGAGAAGCTGCTCAGCCTCGGACGTTAACGTGTTTCCTTTTGAGCTGTAGCCGAAAGTGTAAGAACTGTTTAACGCTGTAATTTTCGCCGAAACTATAAACGGGGAACGTTAAAATTCACGCACGTTAAATTAGGTCGACGCTGTCATGTTTTTGCCGTTAAATATTTTTGATTTTTCTCCTTTCTTCCTGCGCCTCCGTTTGTCCTTTTAACCCAGTTTACCGACATTTTACTCATCTGGAACGGTATTAACAACCGTTATAACTTATTTTCGAAATCCCTCCGCGATGTTTGTCGTGAAATTAAAACGTTACCGTAAAAAAAATAAGTGTTAAGTTTCATATATTATTTGTTGTAAACACCAGTTAATGTGATCCAGGTCTTCCAAGTAGAACAGAAATTTCGTCTAAAATGCTCGAAAGCTTGGCTCTTTTATAGGAAAATGTCCAATTTTAAAGAGTTGTAACTCTAAATAAAGAGTGAAAAGGTCTAATTTAAGCTTCTTTTGGCGTGCTAAGTTGTCCTTGGTCGTGCCGTGCTTCGGCACCTACATTTTAAAGACCCATATGTTGTATTTTTTGATTAAATTTAATTAATTCGATGTTAAAAGAGGTCCGAATCGATACTAGAACATTCCCAGATGTACTTAAATGTCGATTTGTTTAGTTTTACTTAAGCTAGGTCAAACGCTTGAGCTTGGGCCATCAAGGACAAGATGAACAACGAGCATCCGCCATCATTGGAGGGCAGCTCGGCTACGCCTCGCTGAAGAATGCTCTAGGTTTTCCTCCTTGATTCGACCATGAAACCCTCAAAACACGACCAAAGCGGTCGGGAAATACACTAAAAGCACGTTTATTAACTTAAAACGAATGTCATTTTCTTTTCCTCGCTCCCATCTCGGTAAACATTCGAGGAGAAGATTATAGGTTTTGCACGGCGGAGCTAGATCCGCTTCCAACGGTGATGAGGCGCCTGTGTTGAGTGGCGCATTTGGCTGCATTGCTTCCAAGCTACCATTCCTGCCTCTCGGAGACCGAAAGCAGATCCCCCGTCCGTGGTCAGCTGGTCGCCTACAGCTGCCTGTCCGTTCACGTCCATTCGCTTCCTCCTTCCGTGGATCCTCCCCAACCTCCGCTCCGACTGAAAATCCTCCATTACTGAGCAGACCGAGCGAGAAAATGGTTGCTCCTGTGTGTCCACGATACTTTTGTTGTGGAATAAGGACAGTACTAATTCGCCAAATTCCGGTTGGCAAAATTTGCTCGACGGGAGACTCCTGTTGTCGTAGCTAGTTGTGCTAGTTGAACCCCTCCGCAGTGTTATTTGAGATTTGAAGCCGTCACAAGCAATAGCCTATGTCTCACCATGTAGCGTAAACGTTTTAGGGGCGGTGTAATGAACATAAACCATTATGTCGGGGCAGATTTGAATTCACTTGGACTCAACAGTTTTACTTTTATATCATAGAAAAATAGTTTTTTTGAAGAACCAATGCCAAACATGAATTATACGAGTATAAATTATGATTGTTTGCGTTTAAAAAAAAAAAACTAGAATATTTCTGATTTATTACCGGAGTTTATTACCGGATCTCAGTTGATGTTAAAGTAGGTCGTGTTTATTCATTTAGATTTTAATGTTTTTTTTCTTTTCCTTCTTTTGCAGATCCAATACTTTATTTTCACAAATGAATGGAGAAATGGAGGCAGCGGCCCCAGTGCAAGGTTAGACTTTACTAAGGTTTTGTAATTATTTAACTTTAACATGAAAATAGCTTTTTGATTGCTCTGTAGAAATGTATTACTTTTCAAAAACTGAGCAATTCTAGTGGGAAGTTCTAATTTGACCCATTTTTGATTCCTGCATTTTGTTCTGTTTTGTCGTTTTCACAGTGTGGGTGCAGGATGACCTCCTAAAATTGCTGGAGGGCATGAAAGTGGCCCTTCCACTGAAAGACCTGACTAAATACAAAACATCAGAGTCCCACCTGGACTGGCAGAAGGTGGCCTTCAACTCTTTTACAGCAGAGATGTGTAAGCAGAAGTGGCAGGAGGTCTCTAAAGAGGTACGCCATTTCAGATGACGCTGTATTAAATGCGTTTGAACCAAATTTGTTGAACCAAAGGTTTGACAGACTCCCCCAAAACCAGCCCTGGTTGGAGTGTAGTACTTTGACTTTACCCAGAATCTTTGGGTAAAATACCAGTGCAGGCTGGAAGTCATGACAAGTGGCAAGGGATGCCATTGTCTCTTAAATGGAGGGGAAAACATTTGCCAGATGGACTTCACAGAATAAAAATGAGTTATTTACTGTTTATTTTTTGTGGACACATTATAATGAAACATACACCAGGGTCTGCGACATTCATGAAGATTATCATGTGTTTAGGCTTCCAAGCTACCCTGTTGTGTTTGTATCAACCATATGATTAACCTGTGTGGGGCATCAGCAGCTGATTCAGTGTAAATGGTGTGCTGGCCCTGCCTATTCACTGGTGCATTAATGGGGCAAACTCTCATTCATTACTAAGTTTCCACATGCTGTTTTTCCTCTTAGATTCGTAAATTCAGAACTCTAACAGAGCTGATAGTTGATGCTCAGGACTACATCAAGAACCCTTATAAAGGAAAGAAAATAAAGGTGGGTTAGAATCAGTATTTCACATAATGAACAGACAACTGGTTGTGTGAATAGAGCTCAAGATTTAAGTCTTTCTCCCCCCCGAATAAACAGAAGCACCCAGATTTCCCCAAGAAGCCGTTGACTCCATACTTCCGTTTCTTCATGGAAAAGAGGGCCAAATATGCCAAGTTACACCCTGAGATGAGTAACCTTGACCTGACAAAGATCCTCTCCAAGAAATACAGGGAGCTGCCTGAAAAAAAGAAGGTCGGTCAAAGAAAAGAAAAAGAGCCACAGCTGTTAACTTTTACTATTTTGCTTTTTGATGCAGTTTGAAACGTCGTTCTTTTCATTTCACGCCCACAGAAAAAATATGTCGAAGACTTCTTACGAGACAAGGAAACATTCGTGCAAAGCATGATGAAATTCAGGTGGGATTACTCAAAACTTCTTTATGACACTAACCTTTAACAACATGGAGTATGTTAAGCCAGAGTACAGAGGATTAAAACTGCTTGATTGTTGGTTTCTGATGTGTAAACAGGCAACTACATCCAGACCTTGTGGAGAGCATGACCAAGAAAGGTTCAAATGTTCCAGAAAAGCCCAAGACACCCCAACAGTTGTGGTACAACCATGAAAAGAAGGCCTTCCTAAAGACACGTCCAGATGTAAGTTTGGGGATATTCAGAGTGCAGTCGCTAAAAGCACAACTGTCGTTCCTGAGATGTTAATTTTATGTGTCTTACATCAGGCAACCACCAAAGACATTAAGGACAGTCTAGGCAAACAGTGGACACAGCTGACCGACAAGAAGAGGCTGAAATGGATCGCAAAGTCCCTGGAACAGCAGAAACTATACGAGGTGAAACTTGTTGCTATGACGTGCTGCAGTGGTGAGAACAGCATCTGCAAAAGTATTTTCATCATCGGTAACTGTGTGTTTGCATGTTTTTAGGGAGTTATGCGGGAATACATCCAGCAGCACCCAGAGTTAAACATGACCAAGGAAGATATTGTAAAGTCGACACTGACCAAGGCGGAGCGGCACCTGAAGGACAAGTCTGACGGCCGACCGGACAAACCTCCTCCGTGAGTCGCGGCTCCAAATACTCTGCAGCGCAATCCCAATCGGGTGACTTTTAGTCTCCTGCCCTTTGAATGAGCTGTTTGGACAAATGTGGTGTGTGAACGCTTTCAGAAACGGTTACTCGATGTTCTGTGCCGAGCTGATGTCGAGCATGAAGGACGTTCCCAGCACGGAGCGCATGGTGATGTGCAGCCAGAGATGGAAGCTGCTGAAACAGAATGAGAAGGATGCCTACCAGAAACGCTGTGAGCAGGTCAGTTCATTGTCCCCGTGTCATGGAGCTGAAAAATCAAGTCGGACAGCTCAGTTTGTTCTCCAACTTTTGTGGGTTTTTTTTCTCCTCAGAGGAAAAAGGAGTATGAAATTGAAATGAACAGATTTCTCAGTGTAAGTCTTATCCTTCTTTCTTAAGTTTGCATGTTGAAACCATTGCTCTGCTCATTTGTCTTTATGCTTTTTACTCGGAGAGTTGGTATTTATTTTCCTTTTTTGTGTGGACATCCGTAGTCTATATCGGAAGAGGAGCAGCAGCGGATCTTGGGTGAGGAGAAGCCCGGTTCTAAGAAGGGCAGCAGAGCTACCAGTCCTGCCTCTAAAAAGAAAAACTCCAAAGCAAAGGTCAGACCTGGAATAAAAGCACCTTTTGGTTTCTGATTTCAACACATTACCAGTCCATCTTGCTTGTCTTTTGTCAGACGTGTATTTTATATATTTGCATTGTCTCCTCTGCCATTTGTAGGCCAGTCTAGAGAAACCCAAAAGGCCCATCTCTGCCATGTTCATATTTGCTGAGGAGAAGCGTCCCAAACTGCAGCAGGAGAAGCCGGACCTCTCCGACAGCGAGCTCACCAGACTTCTGGCACGCATGTGGAACGAGCTGCCAGATAAGAAGAAGGTAAAATGTCCATCCAATATCTGCCAAAACATTCTGAAATGATTTGTAATTAGTTTTTTTTTTTTTTAATAATCTTCTGCTGGTCTTTTTCACTGAATGATTTAGGAGAAGTTTAAACGTTTAGAAACAGTCTTGAAAGCTGAGTCAGAGAAGAAGGAGAAGGAGGATCGAAGTCGTTTGCCAGATCCACCCAAAACCGCTCAGGAAATCTGGCAGCAGAGCGTCATAGGAGACTACCTGGCCAGATTTAAGGTAGGCATAACTCAGAGTTTCAAGAATAAAAACGAGAAGTTCTATTTCAACAAGATTAACAACATGTGTAACCACACGTTTCAGCCGTTCACAAGTGAAAATACAGGTAGTATTATATCGCCACATGCATTTAATATGAACATGTGCTCAGCAGAGTGACCGTCCAAGGGCGCAGAAAGCAATGGAAACAGCCTGGAGCACCATGGAGAAAAAGGAGAAACTTATGTGGATTAAAAAGGCAGCAGAGGACCAGAAGAGATATGAGGTTAGAAAACCTCTGTTCCACCAGTAACTGTAATGTTGTGTTCGGGACCGGTGAGAGCTACCCGCTGACTTATGTGTCTTCAACAGAGAGACCTGTGTGAGATGCGCTCTCCTGCTGCGGCCATCGCCTCAGGGAAAAAGATGAAGTTTGAGGGCGAACCCAAGAAACCGCCATCGTAAGTTTGTGACTTGTAATTTCACTTTGGCTGCGCATGGCCAAACCTTGGAAACCCTGACGTCTGATTCCCTTGTTTTTGACTCGCTAGTAACGGATACCAGAAGTTCTCTCAGGAGATGCTGTCTAACGGGGAGCTGAACCACCTTCCAATGAAAGAGCGGATGACTGAGATCGGCAGCCGGTGGCAGAGGTTGCCACTGAAGGACAAGGACCGCTACAAGAAGATTGCAGAGGAGAAGCAGAGGCAGTACAAAGTCCTACTGGAGCAGTGGCTCGCTGTAAGAAGTGGTCGCTGGATGTAGGGGGAGATATTTTTCACACCTTTTTAAAAACTCTTACCTAACGTACACTTTAATCTGTCCACAGAGCTTGTCTTCACAAGAGCGAAACACCTACAAAGAATATAATTCACAAGTAAGCTTTTACACTCTTCTCGTGCTTTAAAGGGGCTCCTTTATGTTTTCAATATATTTCCCTGGCAATGTATTAATCATTCTCCTCATTCTTTTAGAAAAGAAGAAACCCAGCTAAACAAGGAGGCCCCAAGGCAAAGTCCAAGAAATCTGTGAGTGCCGAAGCTGTTGCATCTTCTGCTGTGTGTGAACTACACTGTGAGCCCGGCCTGAACAAATGTGTCTTTTAACAGGACACGGAGGAGGAGGAGGAAGAGGAAGAGGAGGAGGAAGACGACGACGACGATGATGAGGACGAGGATGACGATGAGGACGAGCAGGAGAAGGCTTCCTCTGAGGCAGATTCATCCAGTGAGGAGGACGATGAAGAGGAGGACAATGATGTCAGTGATATTTCTATTGTTAGCACTCGCTACTACAGATGTGAGCGAGAATTGTGCTGATTTTGTATTTTGCTTTTTTTTGTTGTTTTTTTTTAAAGAAGGAGCGTGACGACGACGACGACGACGATGATGACGAAGCGGAGGACAAAGAGAACAAATCAGAGGACAGCAGCAGCGAGTCGAACTCGGGAGGATCGTCAGACTCTGACTCGGACTGAAACGCCGTCCTGAGACAAACTGAGCAGCGCTGAGCTGAGCCAAGAGTCCAGGGAGCTCTGCCACTGTGCCAACCCTGCTCTCCTCCCACCACCAGAGGGAGCCCCCGCGTCGCTTCATCCGCCCCACACTCACCCACTTTTTGTTGCTGCCCTGGTAATCTGCACCCAAGGAGGGACCTTGCCCCCAAAACAAGTTAAATTCCCTCCTCGGTTTGATGGTCATCTCACAGCATGGGTTAACCCGCTGACATTATGCCAAAAACAGCATCCCACTGGTTTGGTGATGTCATGAACATTTCTGCCCCTGAGTTCAATATTCATTTGCAGGTTGAATGGTTTAAGGTTAGAGTTTTAATCTGTAGGGTGATTTATTACCCTCCTGTATTTCTTTTTTTATTCTGGTAATTAGTTAAAGACGAGTCGGCATGAGTTGTGAACAGGCTTCATTGAGCCAAAGAGCATGATATGGTGGAGACGGGGGGGGGGAGGGAGGGGGGGCACTGAAAAATTGCACTCTTCAGAATGTTTCCTTTGATATTTTTTCCAGAACGTCGTTACTTTGTTCTGTATTCTCGAGCTATGATGTAGATTTTATGATTTGGTTATTACAGAGGTGGTATTTTTTCAGGAAAAAACAAGTCAAGCCATTTTGAATGTGTTTTTGTTGCTGGAAAATCTCCGAACTTTTTACTTACCTGTGCTCTCATTTAAAAGGTGTCTATAAAGTGTTCACCTCCTGTGGGTTTCTCATGTTTTATTGTTCCACAACATGGAGTCAAAGTGGATGTAACTAGGCCCTTTGACGCCAGTCGGTATGAAGAAAAGTGGGGTATCCTGCAGGATTTACGGGGCGTGACCGGTTTGCCGTGACTGTGACTAAACCTGTCTTAGGTCAACACCGAGCTGTCAACTAACTTTGGCGTTCAAATTTGTGGGATTTTTTTTTTTTTTTATATATATATTACATTGATTCTTTACGAAAGCATCTAAATTAAATACAGATATAAACACAAAACCAGCGACTACGAATTTATAGTGTGCAAGTACGCTGACTTAAATGTGTAATTTCCAACTTCTTACTGTAATCTGACTGGCTTGAATGCTGTTTTTGTATCCTTCCCCTGAATAACCATTTTCACTAAACATGTTACAGTTTGATTTGAAATGTTCCTTTTTCTTTCCAGTTAATTTCTTTGAAACCAACTGACAGCCTTTTTTTTCGGGCTTCCATTGACACACCGATCGATTCAGTTTTTTATGGGAACTTAATTTAGACGAGTTTGCAAAGATTCTCGCTTTGAAGGCGTCGGAGCATCATCCGTGTCAAAGGCTGATTACATCCACTCATGTATTTTGAAACGTGAAGGTTCGGCGTGTGTGTGTGTGTGTATGAATATTCCCTCCGAGGCACTGCAGGATCCATTGCCATGTGTTACTGGACTAACATGTCTCTCTGTATCAATCCATCAGTCTTAAACAATTCTGTTCCACTCAGTCGATTCAAAAGTTAGTCTTGGCCTCTCGTTGATAAACGGTGGGTGGTTTATCCACATTTAGTCCTCAGTCTGAGTTTTTAAGATGTATCCCTGTATGTTTTTTGGGTGTTTTTGCCCCCCCCCCCCCCCCCCCCAACTTTTCATTCAGTTGCTAACATGTTTGTTTAAATTGTGAACATTTGAGTTCTGACCCATTTCAAGTTTGTCCTGAAGTTTCAACGGTATTGGCTGTAATCCGTTTGGGTTTCTGTCTGATGCTTCCCCCCCCCCCCCCCCAAAAAAAGTGTGCACTTATTGTAAATGTGTTCCTCCGAGTTTGTGTGCATGCATGCAGAGTCGTGTGTGTATACGTGAGGATGCGTGTGTGTGTTTCTTTGCTTTAACGTTTGCTGTTTTGTTGCATACCCTGATGTGACTGCAGCGTGCATGTCTGTGCCTGTGTGGGGACATCATACCAACACCATGAATGTAGATGTCTTTCAATTTTTGGATTTGTATTTTCCTCCAAAGGTCTTTGCTGTCATGTCGTTGATTACCCGAATACGGAGCGATGACCAGACTTCCATAATTGTCTGTCTTTTTTGAGGTTCCAGACAGATTGATTATTGATCTGTTGCTAACGGATCATTTTCACCATTATGACTTTCATCACAGACTGAAACAAAACCAGCGTGGACTATTTAAATAACCGAGGGAGGGAAAAGGAAAGCAACTGCTTGTACTGACTGATGGAAGTTTGTAAAAGGGATTGAGGAACTGAGTTGCCAGTGGATTTTGGGGTATAAAAAAAAAAATGTCATTTTTCTGTAAATACTGTTTTTGTATTGTGTGCTTATTGTTTAGTTAGTTGTTTAATTTTGCAAACCCTCATCTGTGATTTCTGAGGCCAGTGAGTCTTTCACTCACGGGGGAGAATTTTTGGTTAAATTCACCCGTTTTACTTGTTTCTTCTCTCCCTTTATGTTGGTTTATAGAGAGATCTATGACAACCAAGCTTTACGAGTTTGTACTGCTGATCATTTGAAAAGGAAAAAAAAAATTGATGTTTTATATAGCTGAGGGTGTTCTTATGTCCTTGTAGTTCAAGTATTTGGGCAAATAAAAACAAAAAACGATCTTTAAGGAGCGTATTTTTAGATTTTTTTTTTTCTGAAATGGTACAGAATCAGTGATCGGTGCGTGGTATACACAATCAACACTTCTTGGTTTTTAATGATACTGGGTATATGGAGTATTAACATGCACTTGTGTCATTTGAAATTAAGACGATGTATGTCAAAAACATCTATTAGGGTATTCTTTATATAATTAGAATATGCTGCGACCCCTGCAGGCAGCCTGACATCTAGTTTGAGAACCTAAAAGTAACAAATTGAAACCAGCTAATCCAGTTTTTGACCGGTTAGAAACTGCCCCTTTCTTACAACACCACAATGTAATTCCTGTTCAGTGTAAGGAAAGTAGAGAGGCCTGCACCATGCCTGACTTTAACCCTGTCCATTATCTATGAGATCATCTAGTTCTGGGCCTGGATTCTTCCTGCAGCAGTGCAAGAAAGGGGGAGATCCCTGCAGCCACACCCCAAAATCTGGTTGAAAAGTTCCAATCACAAGCAGCCAGTGAATAGTGCTCAAAGTCTGAGGTGCTCACATGTCCAAATAAGCTACTTATCGTTTATTAACTGCACCTTAATGCTGGTGATGATCTCACTGAATGACTCAGACTCAACAAACTGATGCTAGATGAGGAGCGACTATACTGTTCATTTATTGATGTCTGGAGAGGATGGTAAAAGTCAAGCCTTCCAGTTCAAAGAAAAGGAAGGGAACTGTGTTATCAAAGTAAAATCCCCAAAACGAGCCTCAAAGGTTGGTTTTTGTAACTTTTGTCTTCAGAAATATCACCGCAGAGGTGCAGTGTTTTACCAGATATGTATGATTCCATCCCTATTAAAGATGGCTTTGCTAAATTGAAACGTAGCAGAGCTCAGTTGAGGTCTGATTAGAAACTAAATGATACAACTTGCTATTATCTTTACACATAAATACAAATCTAAGCAGCAAACAGGTGGACAGCTGCAACTTTGAGGGGGCTTTCAATAACAGCTTCATGTATTCATAAGCCAGTGTAAGCCTCTGAAAGCTCCCCATTTTGTAACAATGCCACAAATGGACAGTATCCATCCATTTTCTGTACCCGCTTAATCCAATTTAGGGTGGCGGGGGGCCTGGAGTCTATCCCTGCTGTCATTGGGCGAGAGGCGGCGTAGACCCTAAAAAATGGCAGAGAAGAAGAAATCATATCTTCCTTACTTCTGATGTTAACGCCTACTTGAATTCAATTTTATGTTAAAACCCATGCCACACTGTAAACAGTCTCTCAATAATTGTCACAGAGGAGCAGCAGAAGAACATAAAATCACAAAATTCATCTACATAAAGTAGGTGCTTCATGAGAGAACAATCAGTCGCATGCCCGCTTTCACATTATTTCACACTATTTACCAGTAATGAAAGATTATCCTTCTAAACATCGCATAAAATAGGAGGTAAAATACGTCCCTGACCATTGTTCACATGAAAAGGGACATATTCAATTCTCCCATTTTATTGTGAGAATGCATAAAGCATTCTCACTATTAAGTTCCTGTTTCTCTTTATTATTATTATTCCATATTATTCCGCCGTTTTTCGGCATTCAACTACTTCAGCATACTTTGAGCTATTTCAACAAATTTGGTATCAAAATGTTCAGCTCATTCAGCTCTTTCCTGCTATTATTTTTGGTGTTTGTAACTTTTCAACTTTTTAAGATATTAAGCTTTTTGTTCAACTTTTTTCCCATTGAAACTAATGTTAAATTTTTAAATCTTTTCAAATCCTTTCAAATCCTTTCAAATCTTTCAAATCTTAACTAGTTCAGCATACTTTCAGCTAGAGACACCATTCAAATTTTAAAATGTTCATAAGACATTCAGCTATTACCAATTGTTTCATCTTTTCAAAATATTCAGCCAATTTTGAAATATGACAGTTTCAAAAATATGAAAATTAAGTTCTCCAAATCCTTATCTTCAAATGCTTTCAAATCCTTCAAAATCTTCAAATCTATTCAAATCGTAACTGCTTCAGCATACTTTAACCTAGAGACACCATTCAAATTTTAAAATGTTCATAAGACATTCAGCTGTTACCAATTGTTTCATCTTTTAAAAATATTCAGCCAATTTTGAAATATGACAGTTTAAAAAATATGAAAATGAAGTTCCTTCTTGGATTTTAGAGTGAGACATTCAGCAGTGCTGATAAGTTTCAACTTTTCAAACAAATTACTGTAACTTTCATACAGTTTAACTGAGAGAAACAAATTATACCTTAAAATGTAGGAAAACTTGTCCTCTTTCAGCCAATGTAACTCTTAAAGAGCTCACATGGACAGATTTTGAACTATGAGCCTTTAAGCTTGAATAACTTGTCAAATTTTGAGGAAATCTGCCATTTTTGAATCAGCTTCAAGTGTTTCAAACTGCTTCGATTTAAATATAGTTGACTCCACAGATGTAAAATTACTTTGCTAAGTTCCTCTAAGCCTTCTGCTTCTAATGGTGTTAAAATTATTTTTCTAGCTGCTCAACTTTTCTCACAAGATGTATTTGAAGTCAGTGTTCGGTGTCATTTCTCTCCCGCGATCGGCGGGCGGCCGTCTCATCTCTCCATATATGTTGTGTGTGTTCAACCTGCTTCGATTTAAATATAGTTCACTCCACAGATGTAAAACTACTTTGCTAAGTTCCTCTAAGCCTTCTGCTTCTAACGGTGTTAAAATTATCTTTCTAGCTATTCAACTTTTCTCACAAAACGTGTTTGAAGACAGTCAGATTTGTCCCGCGGCTGCAGCAGCTAGCTCTGTGTCTCTCTGTGTAGTCTTTAAGTAGGTCAAATGCACTTCAGGTGTAACACAACGAGATGGCTTAATGGTAACACTACCAGCCTTTCGTGCAGGTGGCCCGGGTTCAATCCCCATCATGTAAGACCACATTTTTTTTTTTTTTTTTTTATATAACTATTTAAGCATACTTTCAGCCATTTCAATTGTTTCTAGCTTAAGTTTATCATCAAATCCTTTCAAATTTTTCAAATCCTTTCAAATCCTTTCAAATCCCTCAAATCTTTCAAATCCCTTCAAATCCTTCAAATTCTTCAAATCCTTTCAAATCCTTCAGATCATTTCAGATCCTTCACACCATTCAAATTTTAAAATGTTCAAATCTTTTAGCTTTTTAAGATTTTTCTTTATTAAGGTAATTCAGCTCATGCATTCTCACAGCTGTTTCGCAGGAACAGCTCTTTCTAGTTCTCATTGTTGTTCAAGCCAAATACAGGATTCCCACCAGATATTCAGGGACATTTATTCCATACTACCTATTCAATAAATCTTTGTGATTTATTATGTCTTAACCCCTTAAGGGCATGAATAAAACAAATGGAGATTATGTAAGATTACATAATAACTACTTTATTTAAATTAAAAAAAAAGAAATAGATCATGTTCACGTTTTAATAAGCAGTATAAATGTCTTTCCCTTTTGTGCTTCCAATATTTCTTACTTGTGGTGCATTATCCTCGGAAGTACGGCTTTTATTTCGAAGGTTGAAACCGGAAGTCAGTTGGTTTGTACTTTTCTGTTGGTCTCGGTTTGCTCAGTTGGCCTCCTCGGTGTCAAGCGGGTTCTTAACGTCAGTTTAGCTAACCGACACCTGCGATAACAATTACCTTAAACCAGGAAAGAGTCCATCTGTGATATATACGATGAGTGCAGCTTAGCAGCAGGCTTCTCGTGAACGTGTTGTGTGCGGACTGATCCGGTCATGTTGCTTCCCTCAGAGAAACTGCCTTGTACAGGCTGACTTTTCGGTATGACTGGGTAAGAGGAAACGGTGTTGAAATTTAAATACAGTCAACGTTGCAGCGGTTTTTATCTAATTATTTCAGTTCCATAAACGCTTATGTGTCATAGCAATGTAGCAGACTAACAAGACTAGTTAACACAAACCACATAAGGCGACATTAGTTGACGTATCCTGTTAATTTCGCTAACCTGTCATTACCTGTCATTAATTTAGCTAAACTGTCATTACCCCCGTTTATATTCTGGATAAATGTTTACCTGTTTGGTTCGCTCGACGTTGTGGGGTTCTTTAAATGGCCTTTTAATGATTAAAACGTAGCTATCCATCAGTGTTGTTGGAGCTGATGAAGACATATCCCATTGCAGTTTATCTCCTGTAACAATGGACGCCTCTTTGGATGCAGTTGAAATGCATTGATAGTAATCCTCAATCTTAGTCTGCTGCGGGATACACGTATCCAGCATTTTGATGAGGGTATAATGCTTTAAGTGGTATTTTCAGAGTTGGAGTCAGAGTTCTGAGGTTGAACAATGATTTAAATATATTGTTTGATCCGATTTGATACCAGGCAGACTCCCAACTTTCAGATTGAATATTTTCTTCTCTTCAACAGAATGAAGATAGGTCTGCAACAAGAATTAATAACTATTGTAAAAGTAGGTATTTTGAAGTCAGATTGACTCATAAACTGTATCTTTGATGGCTCATTAGCCCATTTTGTCTTAAATCTGCCTCCTGGTGGACCACTGCTACCATCCTGTGATTATAATTTTATGCTTTTAATCCACAGGAAAGCATCTCATTATCTCGCTATCAAGATATCCTGCACAGGTTTTCAAATGAAAATGGAGGATATGCCCCTCTCAGGCCCAGACAACACCAAGCTGGAGGTGAACCACTGCTTTCTGTAGCTCTTTGTTCACAGTTGATCACAGTTTGCAGGTGGTGCTACATTATATCTTTGCTTTTGCAGGCCTTGGTGCATGACATCTACTCTGAGCTGGTGGAAGATGCCTGTTTGGGCCTGTGTTTCGAGGTGCATCGTGCTGTGAAACAGGGCTATTTCTTCTTGGATGAAACGGACCAAGAGAGCATGAAAGAGTTTGGTTGGTGCCATTTCCTTACAGTTTTTTTCTGATCTTTTTTGTCTTTTAGCCTGCTTGCTTACTCTATATGGCTTTTAATTTATTTTTTCACTCATCCAGAAATTGTGGATCAACCAGGCGTGGACATATTCGGGCAGGTTTACAATCAGTGGAAGAACAAAGAGTGCGAGTGTCCCAACTGTAAGAGGCTAATCGCGGCTTCTCGCTTTGCTCCTCACCTGGAGAAATGTCTCGGCATGGGGCGCAACAGCAGTCGCATCGCCAGCCGCAGGTCGGTCAGTAACGGTGACCGAGGACCTATTTCTCTGCTGTTGAAAGTTTTCTCTGAAAATCTAAATCGTGTTTTCCGCTCTTAATAGGCTAGCCAGCAATAACAACATGAGCAAGTCGGAGAGCGATCAGGAAGACAATGATGACCTGAATGACAATGACTGGTCGTACGGAGCAGAAAAGAAATGTGAGTCATTGAGTGGAATCTCTGCTCCACAGAGATGTGCGGGTTGCTTTCACATACTAAACTTCTGATGTGCTCTTCCGCAGCCAAGAAGAGAAAGTCAGACAAGGTAGTTTAGCTTTTTTTCAGTAAGTTTGTTTGTTTTGTTTTTTTTGTTTGTAATGAGGTTATTTTGATATGGATGTTTGTTTTTTTTTTTCCTTTTGCAGAATCAAAATTCCCCGAGAAGATCAAAATCTCTAAAACACAAAAATGGTAAGAAGATGATGGGGTCCACAGGGGCAGGAAGTGGGTAAATGACTAAGCCTTTGTTAGATGTAGGCTTAAGCAGTCTAGAAACCCTCTTTCTTGGTGCAGGATGTTCAGGATATTCTGTGCACACAGTTTTCTCAGTGAGAAACACCTGCTTGTATGTAATGCCAACCTCAGCAAGATAAGCATCGTGACAGTTGATGTGCTGTGCAGCTGTTAGATTTCTTATCTATAGCTTTAAATGGTTTTAAGCTTTTGGTTACGACCTGAAAAATTAATTAATTATGTTGTGATGTGGGAGTTTAAAAGCCCCGATACCAAAAATACTGGGACCCAGTGAAATGGAAATAAAACCGAATGTTTTTCTAATCATTTAAAGCATGCGGTGATGGAAAAGGTTGCCAAGACAACCCAACAAACACTGAAACACAGACATTTTATAGTTGAATGAAAAACAAATTTTATACCTGCAACATCTCTAAAGGTTGGACCAAATGAAAAGTGGAAACGTTCTCTAATTTAACAAAAAAAAAAAAACAACAACTTGCGGGAACATGTCGCTCTTATTTGGTTAACTGGCGTCACATCAGGTCCTCAAGGCCCTCGGCCATGTTTCCCTGCCCCAGCACACCTGATCCAAATCAATGGATCTCCATCAGCCCTCTGCGGAGCTCAGAGAGCTGACCCATAAAGCGTTTTCTTTACACAAGAAATACAAAATCTATGAAGTAACATACTGTGAGGCCTGAGATGCGTGGAAGCAGAATGGGGTGCCAGCAGGCCGCGAGGATGTTGACTTCAGCCTGGCAGTTGGGCGTTTCCCCCTGTTGTCACGGGCAACGCCGGCTTAGGTTGATGCATCTTTTATAACAAATTCTTGTCACTAACTTTATTTAATGAAAGGTAAATCTGAACAATAAACACCGTAGCCTGTTGGATGATAACGTATTGCTGTAAACAGGCTTTGGGTGATTTATTTTTTTTATTTTTATTTACAGTTTACACAACTTTATTCAAAGAAAGTTTGTAAAGCATGTACATTTCTTTTTTGTTTCCTTTTCCAGGTGACCTTGGGAGTAACATCAATTCGGAGCCTTACAAGGTGACTTATCCTCCTTGTTCATGTTGTCTATAAGATGATGAAAACTTTATATGGTCTTTGCAGAATTAACAACGGCTGCTTTTGTCTTTGGTTTCAGTACAACTACAACACTGGCATCAGTTATGAAAGTTTAGGCCCCGATGAGGTCCGATCCCTGTTAACGACGGTGAGAAACTCTCAGGAACGTCTTTTGGAACGTTGTTCGGCTTTGTTTACAAAGATTGATCATTTCCGTAATATTTGTTTCCACAGCAATGTGGGGTGATCTCTGAGCACACGAAGAAGATGTGTACAAGGTAATTACTG
The DNA here is from genome assembly GCF_027942865.1 of Odontesthes bonariensis. Lineage (NCBI taxonomy): Eukaryota > Metazoa > Chordata > Actinopteri > Atheriniformes > Atherinopsidae > Odontesthes > Odontesthes bonariensis. Next base: position 7,535,421 of record NC_134526.1, on the reverse strand, counting down.
TGTAAGCATACATAAACACTGACATAAAAACAAAATGGTCATTAAACTTCCCGACTAAAAGAAGTGAAATCTGGAGATGCAATGAGTTTCCACATTTAAGAATTAATCCTCTTTGCTGGGACTAACTCGGGTACACAAGTGGCAACGCCCCGTAAACCTCTTCTGGCTCAGTAATTGATTTGTTTTTCCTCTCCAAAATAAAAGCCAAAAAGAAGCACCCATAATTACTAAAATGAAACCACGGTAGACTCCATCAACGACCAAATTCACTCCGTGTCCGTCCCACGTCCTCCTGCAGACAGAGGCTGCTTCTCATTTGTGCTAACCTCCTTTTGCTCTCAGGAGCAGGAGGCATGTTAGCATAAAGAAAAGCCCCCTGAGTGATGTGTGAAGCTGTTTGGTGGGTGTGGGCGGGCCCGTCAGTCAGGGATGTGTAATGCCACGTTGTGTCCCTCCAGGTCTCAGCGGTGTCCCCAGCACACGGACGAACAGAGGAGGGCCGTCAGGGTGTTCCTCCTGGGGCCGTCCGCGTGAGTCTGCCCTGTCCCCTTCCTCACTCAAAAGTGTACCTAAATAAATCTTGTTTGAATCGGTGCCGTGACCCTCGTGGTGCGAGGCTTCCGGATACAACACGAGAGATGCGTTGTCGTCTTTGGTCCGATGAGTGAAGCCATTGTGGAAGTGCCTTAACCGTGTCTAATTATTGGTTCTACTGTGGTTGCAAATAGAGGTCTGGTTTTATGGAGAGTTTATGGTTAAAAATCACTCGTTTCAGGACTGTTTTGTTAAAGCATTAAAGTAATTACTCACATCGTGGTCCCATTTAGCTTAAAATCGATGGTTAATCAGGGTATTACTTTTTTGTTTTATTTCATTGGGCTGTATGCTTTTGATGTTTTTTTTTCACAGAAAAACATCCCCGCAGTATGATGCTGCTGTCACTGCGTTTGATTGTAGTTTGATTGTCCTACACACCGATATTAACTGTGGTCACACAGTTGATACCTTCATGGATGTTCATCTCTCCTGGTCTGGCTTCGCTGTGTAAGGTGTTGGCAATCAAACGGACCCTTTCCTCTTCCTTGGCTTCCACTTTGTTGAATTTTTAGCTAGTCTCCTTTTTCCTTTGTAGAATAAGCCCAGTTGTAGTCACAACTTAATGGGTTTGTGAGTCATAAAAGCATCTCAAGAGCCATTGATCGAGGGCTGATGCACCACCGGAGCTCCGTTCAGGGTTATGAATGGTATGAATACTCTTTTGGTTACTCACTGGATGGGGATGCATGTCTGTTGATGCAGAGAAAATTCTATCTCTGACGAATTGATTTTAGATTGGCATCCAGAGGTGCTGTGTGCAGCAGCCAGGAGCTCCCATGCATTTGCAGAACGCCGTCTCTACTCATTGATCGGCCAGCCAGAGATTCAAATAAATGAAAAGTGTGCTGCATCACGGGAACAACCACATTTTCTATCTGTCATTTTTTTTAATCGTGTGGCGTAAGGGCACAAAGAGGGTTTTCAGTGTTTCTCCTGAAATCTGCGTGAGACACAGATCTGTGGGAGTAACTGGCATCAGCTACATTCCACTAACAATTATTTTCAGAGGCCTTAAAATACCACCTTTGTTGTGTATTAATACACCCCGTAGGTTCTTAAACGATTCAAATATCATTGTTGGTAGTTAAACAATCTTGTGTACAAAAACAAGCCACACTATAGAATGTCTTTTCTCTCCAAAATGTCCACCAAATCTCAACTTTGTTCCTGTGTCTGGGTTTCATGTAACAGGCCGTCGCTGCCCGATGCCGATCCCGTTGTGGAGAGCGACAGCTTCGACATTCCAGATGGGCAGACCTTAAGGAGCCGCCTGCAGTGGGAAGACTCCCCTGACATTTCCCCCACTGACTCCGCCTCCTCTAAAGCCAGTAAGGATGGATCATTCAGCGAGCTGTACTGTAACATCTTTTTTTTATCAAAGTGTTAATGACTGTTAATAAATGCTTTTCTGTCACTCCTGCAGGCACCAACCATTCAGATTCTCGGAGGCCCAAGAAGAAGAAACGGCCCCCTCTGGGTTTGAACAGCGGAGGGGGAAGTGGAAGTCTGACTGGAGGCGGCAGCAGCAGCAGCAGCTCTCAGAGTAATATCAGTTTATCGACCAAAAAAAAGAAGCCCAAACTCTCAGCACCGTCGATTCCAAGTATCTATGATGACTTAAACTAGCATGGGCCTGTTTGTCAGAACAGCTCTTTCCTCCGTGGTTAAGTCCCTCCTCTCAGAGCCGAGCAGAATGGGATGAAACTGCACTTAACAGTCCTTAAATCATTTGGATTTGACCAGTAACATTCCTTCTCCTGCCTTGTCACACTATCTGTAGGTACTTAACGGCACGTTTCCACGTAAAACATCAATTTCTTTTAAACTGATCGTCAAGAACCGATCGTTCTCTTAAATTAGGATTCAGTAGAAATAACGTTGGACAACAGGGTCTTCTGTCCTCAAAATGTCTTCTTCACAGTGCTTTGTAAAGAAGTTGTCGCGCTCATCACGAGGTGAACGCCGCCATGACGGCCCTAAACATCAGATTTCCTTCTTTTTGTGATATTCGGTATGAAAAGTTCTGATTTGTATTTAATCTTTTCATGAACCCACGTGTGACGCAACAAAAGGCCCTTAAATATCCCGATTCATCTTCCTGAAGCCTCCACGCAGCCGTCGGTGGCTTTTTGATCCCCGTTTGCTCCCGCTGAGGAGGGAGGGAAACCGTGGCTGCTTTCAGTTCAACACTCGACAAACCTACTGGAGTAGTCATCAGTGGCTTTTTAATTCTAGCATCGTATTGCACAGTTTTGTATATGTGTGTATTTGCATGTGTGTGTTTCTGGATGCCGACTTGCATTCAGTGTGACCGTCACTTTGTGTGTGAGTGTGAGTGTGTGTGTGGTGGACGTGTGTATCATCTTTATTTTCACATAGCTATGCATCACAGAATGCCATTTGAGTGGAAATACATGTGCCATTTTAGATATTTAACTTTGTTTACATCAATAAGATATTTAAGTTTGTCACTGCCTTTATAGTGAAGTGTATATTATTTGTGTGAAAGTGGAGATTTGGGTATTTTATCAGCCGGAAGGCTTTCGGGGCACATCGACAGAACGCTTAGTAAACTGAATCATGAATCCGACGTTATTTTAACATTTTATTTTTTTTTTTTTTCCAAGTCACTCTCTGCTTATAAATGGTATCATGCATAAAAGTACATCCGTGACGTCCCGAGTATGACCCAGCTAACAGATCCTAGTGCATAGAACGCTCCAGGAAGGTGTTTTTTTTTATGATCGGAAAACTTCCTGAGACATTTCTTTGTTGTCTGTTGACTCTGAAAGGTTTTCTGACCTAAATCTGAAGTTTTGGTTCCTCTAACGTTATCTTTCCGTTTATAAAGTGGGGATAGTGTTGTATCGGGACCTACCAAAATACAAGCAGTTAGGAACCTGGTGTAAAGAGGGTGATGCAGCCGAGTTTTCTGTCGGGGAGTTCTGCTGCTGCGAGCGTTGAACCTCGGGCTGGCGTCGGTTCAATGTTGCGCGCTTATGGGGAATGATGGGTCTGCATCTTGTGAGCCTCTAACCAATAATGTCTAATCTCATTTGCGTATTAACTCTTTTTGAAAGTCGACTCCATGAACTTCTTGCAGAGAAGCTTTTCTCTGTCTTTATTTTTGTCTCAGAATCAAATTCTTTACAGATGCAGCACTTAAGTTTTATTTCAGGTGAGTTTGTTTCTTTTCTCTTTGAAACTTCATATGAACAAGTTTGTTTGACCATTTCGTTTACTTTGCGAAAGGGAAGTTTTTTTGTTCCTTTAATTGAACATCTTCCCGTTAAATTTGTCCCACCACCAAAAAAAACCCCAACAGTGAGTAATTTGTGCCATAGGTGTTGGAGATGAAGTACATTTGGCCATATTTGGAGGACGATGATCACAAATGTGTGTCAGGAGTGTCTTGATGTAGTTGGACCAAGAAGTGCTAATGACTGTTCTCAAAATGGCCCGTGACCAGAGCCACCGGGTGTATTCTGTCATAATCGGACTTAAATTTTCAGAGTGAAACATTTTTTCACAAGTTTGCAGATTCTGCTGCAAAATCGTCTGTGCCCTTGTGAATGCTGTCCAGTAAAATCCTGCAATATGCACTATTGATAAACAAACTGTTATTCGAACGACTTGATGTGTACAATTGGAGGCTCCCGCCACCTCGTGTGAATGAAGCTGACCGCTGAAGTTCCCTCGTGGCTTTTTTGCGTATTTGTGTGCAGTGCAAGTGCAATAACAGGACGCAGTATTGTGTTTGTGATAATTTGACCGAGCACAAAAAACGAGTGCATGTGTGAATCACTTGTATCTGAACGTAATGTGACCCATATGTTATTTTTCTTCACTGCCATGCATACTGATGTTTGTATGTAAATAAACATATACTATATCCAGAGACTGCGTCAGACCACAAACAGCCAGTGAAACCGCTTTGGTTGGAAATGCTTTAATTAAACAAAACTGAAACCAGACCAGTCCAGCATCATCAGGAGGAAATGCCCTCGCTCCAACTCTTAAGTGCCAAATGCAGCTTCGCCTGATGCATTGTTTATATTTACAGAAAATACACAGTATATTTACAGTCTTCTCAAAAAGGACAAGTTGTGTCTAAGATTTTTTTTTTCTTTTCTTTTAAATGAGCCGGTTTCTACAAAGCAAGCTTTGCCGTGAGGCAGTTGCACATTTTCTATATGCTTATGGAGTTTGACTCATTTAAATATAAAATGTTTGAGTCAAACTTGCACAGGCAGCACAACAGCAACTGTTTCCAAATAAGTTCAGATAATTAAATCTATATATTACCCCCCCCCCTCCCTCCCTCCCTCCCCCGTAAAAGAAAGAAACGGTGCTATAAAACAAGAGAATAAAGCACAAGAAAACCTCATGAATTTTTAACAAAAGAGGAGAGATGGTAAAGTCGGAGTGTTAACCACTTAGTCATGTTTGAATAGACGCTTAATGCCTCAGTTAAATTCCCTCAGGAGATTATTTACTGCATTTAAGCTGTACAATCTTTTTTGTTTTGTTTTTGGTACATGCACAAACGCACTCCGATCAGCTGCAGCATTGGCCCCGAGGCGCTTCTGGGTCAGTCCACCAACCCGCCCACTGCTGTATCAACTGCATCAACTTTGAGCCCCATCTCCGCCTTCTCAGCGGCTGTGCATCCCAAATATCAGAAAGCTAAAGAACACAGTGACTCCCACCAGGGAGATGGTCGCAGGGGCAGTGAAGAACTGCCTGTAGTTGATGCGGAAGTACCACACCACAGCCAGTATTACCACAAACACGGGCACCACCAAGCTGCTGGTGTTAATGGCCACCCCTCCGGCCCTGAATCCTCCGGGCCTGGTTTCTGCTCCTGCCCCCTCCTCTGGATTGGCTTCCTGCGGGGCCGGGGAGATGTGGCAGTGGATCACGCTGTTGTCAGTGATGTTCAGGGAAAACAGAGTCCTCTTCGGATCCTGCAGCAACTGGCCTTGGTAGATTAATTTAATTTGATTCTCACGACCTGAGAAACATTTGCTGCAAAAGCAGAAAAAGGAGATGAAAGAGAAGTTAAGACATTTTGGGAAATAGGCTAATTTGAATTCTACCCAGGAGTTAAAGAACCAAATCTGTCTTGCAGCTGTGCAATATCTCCAGAGTTGCTGCAATTTACAGACACCGCTCATCTTGTTCACTTTAAAATCTGCCTTCAAGTGCATGTAGGTCTCACAAAGTAACACATGGCATGTTGTTTAATTTAGACAGAAGCAAAGCAATCTACCCGGGGTCCTGTTGTCAATGTGATCAACAACAAAAAAGGGAGACTCCCCACATTTCTTTGATTAATGAGGTCAAACTTGTTCAGAGAGCTTTACCGCTGCCGGCACACTTAGTTTAACTTTGGTCCAGTTTGCGTTTTACACAACAGGCACACCGACTACAGTCGGAGTTAAGATTATGGCCGTAATGATCGACACATTACCGAATCCTCTCCCCAGATTTGAAACCTTTTTCTCGAAGAATATTTGGGGTCATTTTACCAACCTTTTCAGTATTCCCACTGTGTCTTGTGGTTCTACAACAGCCACCTCCTCTGTGTCATTCAAAAACTTCAGACGGACACTGATGGACGTGGTAGTGCTAGTGGTCAAATCTGGTTTAGGCATTAGAGGCTTTTCTTCTACCGCCTTTAACTCCTCCTCCTCCTCCACGTCGTCGTCATCATCATCATCATTCTCCTCATCAGCTTCATCATCCTCTCGATCAGAATTGTGCAGCCTTCCAGTCTGAGGTTGTTTGCTCTGTATGTCCAGCAGCAGATCTGTCCAAACCCCCTCAGCCTCCTCTCCTGTCCCCTCACCATCTCCCCTCTCAGTCGCCAGCTCGCTGTCATCCGGCTTGTTCTCCTGTGAAGGCGAAGGCGTCTGCTGCTCGGGGGCATCGGCACCAGCAGGTCCTCCGCTGTAGCTGTCGTGGCTTCCCAGTCCTATCAGGGAGGCGTGAGCACCCACAGTTAGGATGGTACCCAGTATGTGGTCTCCCCTATCGGCCACGTGGGTCGACAGCCAAGCCACGACCAGCGCCAGGACGAGGAGCAACAAGCCCCCTGCTGCCATCGCCTCTTCCTCCATTCCATCCAGCATGGTCAGTGCACACACTGCCATCTCTGTCCACCAAACCTGCAGGAGACAAGAACAAGTGCATGAAGATTCGAGAAGAGCATCAGAGTCAGGTGAGGCTCTTCTTTATAACACAAAGTCATGAATTTAACTCCAGAGGACTTACACAACTGCTTCACTGGCAAAAATGTAACATTTTAATCACCATTAAGCACTATTGCCCTCTGTTTTTACATTTTTAATGACAAACTGTTTGCGTCAAGGTAATTCTTATATTCAACTGACTGCATTTCCATGTTAATCAGACACATGAAAAACAAATTCCAGCACATCCGGAAAGTCCTGCTTTGCCCAAGACGTTATTTAAAGCTTAGAAAAATGAGGAACGTTTCTTTTCCCCCTGCAAGTACAAACACGCTATGACGGCATTAGTTCAAAGCTCGGGAGTAGCACAGTGTTGGATACTAGCATAGGCGGCGGAAATTAAGTTAATCCATTTAGAAAAGTCACATTGAGGCTAAAAGTTACCCTCCAGGGTGATCCGCAGCTATCGGTGCTGGTCAACAGCTGTTTCAGCTACTGTCAACAGTGTCCACTCGTGTCACTTTTGTTACACCCGATAGTCAGTCTTAACCACACGTCAGTCGTTATAAAAGCCACCCTGTTGTTCTCCCAACCTGTCATCTTGCATCTTGTAATGCTTCTACTGTCGAGCTAACTTAGCTTTCGAGCTAGCTTACCGAGCTAGCTGAAAAACGACCTTCGGCTGTTTACGACCCGCATTGCTCCGTTTGTTTTGTGGCAACAGTTTTCACATTGAAAAGAGGCGTCGAGTGAACATCTGAAAGTCTTAAACGTGACGCATTTGTTTGGGTCTTACCTGTCAGCGGTAAAATTAACGCATACTTAAAGAGGAGGCTTAATGCTAGTTAGCAGCTGCTCAAAAACCACATAATAAACACAGTGCAGCGGCGTGACGTAATTGGTGAGGGGTGGGGCCAGTTGTTGTGGAAACAGGACACGCCTGTTAGTCTTCTTAACTTACAGATTTACTTCTTAACATGATGGACGTGTTACTTTCATCTGTTCAGAGGCACATTTACAGATATTCGGTGTCGGATTTTGTTAAAGGGGAACTGTGGTATTTTCAACATTAAGCCTCTTTTCTGAGTCGTCTGCAATGTTTTAGAACCCCCCCTCACCGCTTTTTTGATGTTTACTGCTGTCTCCGGTATTTGCCTAATTTAGATTTTTCTCAACCTGCTTCAGAATGGCAAGTCATGTGCATGTCCAAAAAGGTCCGTAAAAGCACCATAAACGTCCGTTTTCAAAATAATCAACTCACCAGAGTGGTTACTGGTGTGCACTGGTAATCCATATCAAATTTCGTTGCGAAAATTTGCTTCTGTCGTGTTTTATTTGGCAGCTCGTTCATGCTCGCACTATTTTCTTAGCGGTGGCGGAGTAATATCAACGAACATCCAGTAAAAAAATGTCAAATAAAACACGACAGAAGCAACAATCCAAAAAGAAAGGACGTAAGACCATCTGTTTAGCCCGTGCCTTTCTTTGGCAACCCTTTCCATCAGTTAGTTCCAGTACAAGTGCTACACAGTGTTTTACAGAACAAAGAAAAACTATTAAAAAAAAGTGTGAGGGAAAGACATTATTTACAACTCTAAATATAACAGCATAGCCTTCATTGTCATTGCACAGGGTACAAAGAAGTTTTGGTGCTCGTCCCATTCGGTGCAGGGCCACTTAAAAGATATCAAAGCACACACTATTAAATAATATAGATATGTTCTCAGGTCACAGACTTGTTGAGCTGTTGAAGAAGAAGTCACAGCCCTGTGATAATGCACAAAAAATTCTGTGGACAATGCCCACCAGTTATTGCAGGGGGCTGGAGAATTTCACAGTGAATGTTGTCAGTAAAGGTTACAGTCTGAGCTGTCTGAGCTTAAAGCGCATGTATCCCAGGGGAGAAAAATGTTTGTGAGTCTGGTAGCTTGTGATCTGATTCAACTGTAACAGCTTGCAGAGGGCAGCAGGTCAAATAGCTTGTTTACTGGATGTGGGGGGTCTTTGAGGATGTTTTTGGCCCTGCTGAGGCAGCAAGAGCTTGAGATGGCATCTCGGGAGGGCAGAATGATGGTTTTTGAGTTGTTTCTATAATCCGCCACAGGCTCTCCTGTCTGCTGCTGAGCACACACACATGCACTGCATCAATATGCTCTCTAAGGAAGAGTGTTAGAAGACCCGCTGTAGCTTCTCTTTTATATAGATTTTCCAGGACGGCTGTGGTGTTTTCTGTCCAAGTGAGGTCTGCAGAGAGGAGGATGCCAAGGAACTTGAAGGAAGTGTATCTTGCAACGCGGTCATCATTAAGGGCAGCAAAGTTTTTTCAGTCAATCCGGAAGGCAAAAGTTAGTTCTTGAGTTTTTTAGTGTTCAGTTACATCTGGTTTTCTAAACTGATGGTTTGAGCACCTCAGTTCACAGTGGTATAATCAGTAAATTTGCTAATAGTGTAGGTGAGGTAGGACCGAGTGGTCTAAAGTGCGAAGGACATGATGAACTGATATGGGTCAATTTGCAACAGGAGCTGGTTTAACAGGAAAAAGAGCCTGAAAACTAAAAGCTCTGCCTCGTACCGTGGTCCTGGAAACTCTGCGACACACGACCACGCCTTCATTCTGAGAGCAAATAGCTCTTGTGAGGTGAAACTGCAACAATGAGACTGTCAAGATAAACAAGGAACTATGTTATTAGTTGCTTTCTACGTGATAAGGAGGATTTACAGGAAGCCATTGTGGAGAGATTAAAAGAGTAGATATGTGATGGATCAGCAGAATGATTTTCAGGGAATGATTTGTAAAGCCAGCTAAAATGGCCTTAAAGCTGCTCTGGAGTTCATGGAACTAAAAGATAAATCCTTGTCAAAAGTGACTCTAAAGTTCCTAACAGTATACTGGAAGCCAAAGTAATACCATCCAGAGTTACTATGAGGTTCAACTGTGACTCTCTGACTGTAGTTTTACTTTACTTTTAGGATGCCAAACAGGCTTTTATATAGCTTCATTAACTGATTAGTTTACTAAGGTTTTAAAGATAAATAGAGCTGGATGTCATCAGCGTGGGAATAATGCTGTACTTCATGTTTCCTCCTGCCCAAAAAAAGTATGTATGGAGTGAACAGAACTGGTCCCAGTATAGAGCCCTGTGGAACACCATGGGCTACTCTGGTATGTGTAGGTCACATTTTCTACATGATCAAAGAGATTGTTTGAACTTTTCAGACTTTTTGCCTCCTTACCGTAGCCTGGTTTAACAGTTTATTATTACTTGGCTCATGCTCACAGTCACCTGTCTGCTGTCTGGGAAACTGTATCAACATCCGATACTCCTCCCCCATTTTAGCACTTTCATAGATCCCCATTCACTGAGTGAGCAAAGAGGTGTTTTGTCACACCCAAGCTTTTGTGAGGCCATGAGAATGTGAGTTTTTAGGGGATTTACATCTTCTTGAGTGGGACTTTAATGTTAATTAAGTTGAAGGATTCTAAAACTATCAAAAAAAAGTACAAAGTAGAAATATGGAGTTCATGGTCAGCTTTACGGGCATGTTTTGAACTTTTTGACTTGAACCACATTTATTTCTTTGTATGGAAAATGTGAAATGACAAAAACATAATGCACCAAATATAAAGCAACACATCTGACACATGGCATGATATTTCTGTAAATAGTATGGTTAATGTCATTTAAAGGAGAAGGTAACGGCAGACAATTTTATGCTAACACAATGCTGCTGAAATTAGGGGTAAAACAGTAACACCAGCAGGAAATAAAGAATAATCCAACAGGAGAATATTAAATAAGTTCAAAGAAATACAAGTTGACAAAAACAAATGCTAGTTTAACAGGTTGTTGAGATCTCAAATACACGTTAGATGAGTCACCACACTGTTACAAATGGACGTGCAAAATAAATTCACTGGAGCGTCCCGTCATTACGCAGCAGCAGATAATCCCTGACTGAGTTGGGAATGTCCAGTTTAATGACTGCAGAGTGACACTGGGCTCCTAGATGCTGACGTAAAGCCCATCGACAGAGATGCTGCAGAGAGCGCGGCTGACCGCTCCGCTGACGCACCGAGAGGAAGAACGGCCGCTGGTCCTGAGGCAGGGAGGCAGAAACAGACAGGCTACAGCGAGGAGGGTAAACAAGGGGAAGAGAGGTGATTCAGCACTGCAGAGAACTCACCTCAAACATCTCAGCAGACAGGGAATCCATCCAATCACAGGGAGGGACAGACGTGTACGAGTTCAGCATCACCTCCAGGGTGGCAGGAGAAAGGACGCACTGCTTCAGCATCTGTAGGGAGAACCGCGCGGAACACATCATTCAACCTAAACAATTCTCTGTTTTTGTTTGTATTCTCCCAGAGTGGCAGTTTGTTCCAACCTTTGGTGGAACAGGAGTTGCTCCATGGTTCAGAAGTGACTGTGCTATCGCCTCAGGCTGTTGGTTTGGGTAATCCTCCACCACCTTAAGGACCAAGCAGAACAAACTTTATCCAAATATCTGAACTGAAATGTACCTCTCTGTATGGTGACTGAACTTTTTCACCTGACTCCCCGTCTGCTACCTGCAACAAACAATCCAGTGGTGTGTATCCTGCACAGTTGATGACATCGGGCTTTGCTCCATGCTGCAGGAGGACATCTACAATCCTGGAGGAGCAGTTTGCACAGGCGTTGTGCAGCGGGGTGTGCTGCTTCCTGCCAGCTGTTCGGGGGTTAGCGCCCGCATCCAGCAGCATCTGGATCACACGGAGGTACCGTCCCGCCTCAGATGGCCTCTCTGCTCCGGAGCACGACGCATTCAGAGGGGTCTCACCCTCTCGATTTGTGGCGAGAACATCTGCTCCGTGGCTGAGGAAGAGCTCCACGTGCTCCTCCAGGCCTCGCCGAGCAGCGACGTGCAGAGGTGTGAGTCTTGACTCCCTGGACCTCACATTGATGTCCGCACCTCCCTCCAAAAGCAGCTCAGCACAGCTTGTAAGAAATATTAAGATTCTGATCATCACATGTACCAGCATCGACATCTGGACAGAGAAAATATCCAGTTTATATAAAGACGTCTTGTCTGACATAATTTTTAAAATGTTAAAGGGATAGTTCGCCTCTTTTGACATGAAGCTGTATGACATCCCATATTAGCAATATCGTACATGAACATTGACTTACCCCCTGCTGTGTCCTGTGAGCCGAGTTCCAGCCTAGTTTTGGTGTTGACCAAGGTAGTCCGGCTAGTTGGCTGGGGTTTAAAAAATAAAGCGTTTTGCTTCTCAAAACAATATGCGTTCAAAAGAGTAATACATTTGCATCACAAAATCGTTCATCCAGAAAAAGTCAGACCTCACAATCGCTTGGCCCTATTTTCTCTCCCTTCATATCACTGCGTGCTGTGTAGACTGAGCAGCAAACACCGTAACAGGCGCGGGTGTCGGCAGCACGCAGTGATACGAAGGGAGAAAAATAGGGCCAAGCGATTGTGAGGTCTGACTTTTTCCTGGAGAATGATTTTGTGATGCAAAAGTATTACTCTTTAGAACGCTTATTGTTTTGAGAACCAAAACGCTTTATTTTTTAAGCCCCAGCCAACTAGCCGGACTACTTTCGTCAACGCCAAAACGAGGCTGGAACTCGACGCAGCAGGGGGTAAGAAAATGTTCATACAGCTTCATGTCAAAAGAGGCGAACTATCCCTTTAAAGCTGCAGTCTGCAGGATTTGTTGTTGTCACATGTAAGAGTTTACATGATCTATCAGAACGCTTGAAGTTGAAAACGGTGACCTCCGTAGTCGCAAAATGCAAGAAATGCTTATTTTTTAACCGAAAAATAAAAAGTTATTCAACTTCCTGTCCCGCCCCATCAAAACACATGAGAACTCGTGCACGTCTACGTGCACGCCAGATGCGCGTATACGACTCCTCATTCATCAACTCACCTGTCATTTGCGATCATGGAAGACACAGTAAGTAGACTAGCCCGTAATGAAGTTCAATAGTCTAGATAAATAAGCGTGGGGACGAGCCTACCTTGTATCGCGCGTGCACAATCGGTGATTGACAGGCAGCAGAGCCCAGCTCGTAACCTGATTGGTTACCTTTTACCGGTCCGGTCTGCAATTTTGTAAACAAACCTGCTGGCTTTGGAGGGACCTAGCGGGACATATAGGGGACCTAGAGAACTCATTTTTTTTTGTATTGGGGTATTTAATGTACTACTTTCAGAATCCCCGGACAGTTCCAGGCATTATACTTGAAAAAGAGTTGCAGACTGCAGCTTTAAGCTCTTTCACCTGTTTTTGGCTTTTTTTCTATAGAATTTAAAGTGTTCTTCATAATAATTTATTTTAAATTTGAGTTAATAGGAAGATGAAACACAGCTTCTATTCCCCCCCTTGAGGAAATGGAGTTGGTATGAAATGCAGTAAAAGCTCTAAAATATTGTTTCCATGTCCTTTTCCACTCACTGGAATGACTGTGCAGAGGTACAGAGGTGAAGAGGGGCGCTGCCATCTGCCGCCAACAGTTCAGAATCTGCTCCATGAGTCAGCAGCAGCTGGACGCACACAGAATGACCGCCTGTGCAGGCATCATGGAGGGCGGTGCTGCCTCCAGGGTCGTCGTTTACCTCAGCTCCACGAAACAGCAGCTCCTCCACACATGCCGAGTGTCCTCGGCTGGCAGCCAGGCGCAGGGCTGAGGTTTGTTTCACCTTGGAGCTCAGCGTCCACATACCTGTCAGGGGGACGGAGAGGCGTTAGAGTATCAATGGCATCAGATTGTAAAACAAAAGCCTTTGAAGTCATACCCATCTCTGGAGCCCACACCATCTCCTCATGCACCGTCTCCATCAGGGCGTTGACCATGGCAGAGTCCTTAAGCACAGCATACACTCCTTTCATGTCCCCACACATGAAAGTGTTGTGGATGGCTGTGTCTCTGCAGCGGAGCTGTGGTGGAGGGGCTCGAACCTCCTGAAGGGGCCGCTGCTTGGGAAGAAGCCTGGGGGCCCGAGGCAGCGGGGCCCTGGTCATGGCTCTCCTCTGAGCTAAAGCTCGCCGTGCATCCTCCCACTCTTGAAACTCCTGCTCCACTCTCAAAGAGCGCAGTGAGGTAGAGGTGAACGGAAATGTGTTCTTCGACATGAAACCTTCCAGTCAGCCCTACAGAAGTTAAATCTTTGTCAGCTTGTTAGACAAACACAGATTTAAAGTTGACAATTATATGGCATTTCTTCTCAGCTCACGTCCACATGTTTAATTCCCTTAAGCCTCTTACCTCTGAGCACTTCTACTTACACTCCGCTTTTACTCACCCTTTACTGGAAATGCCTCGAGTTAAAAGGGATCCAAGCAGTGGTCAAGTATAAACATTCATAACTGGGATCTGTCTCATGTCCCTTTTGATATACGAAGAGACTCCCAAATCAAATGTCCTTTCTTTGTGAGCACAGTCACAAGTTTGCTGCTCAAATACAAGTTCAACGAGATATTAATAGATCAGAATGCAAGCTGATACTCGGCCGACCTGATACGCGTCCTATCTCCTGCAGCCACTAGATGGCAGCATTCACTCGAAGTTAATTTACTTTAGCAGCCGAATAAAACAAGAACAAAAATATGTCAAGATGATAAAATCCAGTTTAGAGAGAACCGTTACATAACCATAACTCATGTGCTTCCGGAGGCAATTTTTTTGGGGCAACACAGTATCTGCTTAAAGGGAAAAATGAAGGAATACAATTCCCAAGTGCGCTTTTCTATGTATTTCTAAATAAGAATGAGAAAAACAAACAAAGAAAGAATAGAAAAGGCTGTTTAATTTCACGTAAAACAATATTATGCTCATCAGATTTTAGGATTGGTTAAATGGTTAAGTTTGAAGCTAACTGGTTAAGTTAATTCACTACTTAAAGCAATACTATGTAACATTTCTACCTTAAAATAACAGCTTGAAAAAAATTGTGCGGCTAGAATGAGTTTTAATATTACGATTGGCCTGTCTCCTATGCCCTTCGGGGGTCTGAGTTGGAAAAACTGCGCTATGTAACTTTGCTGGACCGGCCCGGTAGCGGCCCGGGAGCTGAGCGGAAGTACTTCTTCTTGCTTTTTTGCACATCTACCGCAAAAACAAATAGACCCCTCTCACGCTCCCAGGTACATTTGATTACTCTTACCTTCTCGGTCGACATAGCTTGCACCTTCTGACTCCTCGCCAGTTCGTCAACAAACGTGAAAGTGAAAGTGAAAGTGAAAGGGTGTTGTATTTACGACAGTGTAACCGTACATTACCTCCAAGCCTGTAGGGGGAGCTCCATAGTGGGCTTTTTGAGAAGTTACATTGTGTTGCTTTAATCAGACTGAATATAATGATCTTTCTTAACATAAATTGCAAATGTTCAAATTTTCCGTGACTTCTCGCTCATGTTGCCCTAATTTTTTACTTTAATTATTAACGTGTCATATCTATGTCAATTTTTATAGTTAATTAGCCTGACAATTTACAAGATTGTTGTGTTTCTTTGCCAAAACTCACTAAAACGAAACTACTTTGACTGTGACGGGGAGTGAAGCATCTTGATTTGCTTCAAAACTCTTTGCGTAAACACTCCGTGCGTCATTACGTCGTATTTGAACGTGACGGCGCGGTAGCAAACAGCAGCGTAACCCAAGAAAAAGTTGCCTTTTTGGTGGTCGTGTTTGTCAGTCAGTACGGGGTTTTTTTCGAAAAGACAGTGACTTTCATAAGACACAGTGATTGAATGGCATTCAATGTTGGTTTGGTGTATTTATCTAAACTGATCAAATACGGTTTTCCTCGCGATATCCCTTGACTGCAATGGTAAGTAAGCCTAAGCAGCAAACTGGCCGTACCTTAAGCTAACTTAGCTTACACATTTCAGCCGGGCATGCCAGGCAACTTACTTTTTCAAGTGTATTAAGCCATTTTTATTTATTTACAACGGGATCTGGTGGTGTGTTGGTGCTTACGGAGTGGAGACATTTGATTGGTGGGTTGTTACCTCTGTTACAGACGTGCAAACTGAGCGGCCTGTTCAGCGTTGGCGAGGACTTTGATGATGAGGTGACTTTGATTTGAACACACCTGATTCAATTTTCACTTGACTGTCAGGGTAGGACGCTCCTATTTTGTAGCTTAATGAGAACGTCTTCCTGTGCGTGCGTGCCAGGGTGTCCTTAAAAAGTCGTAAAAAGTCGTAAATCAATTTTCCTGAAAATAAGACCTTAAAAAGTATCAAATTGTTTTAAATTCAGATTGCATGGGTCTTAAATATTTGTGTATTTTTCTTTTTGCTCTAAAGGAACAGTATTTTAAAAAAAAAATAGATTTACTTGATTTTATAAGCATTTGTTCATGAAACTTAAATGTTCTGAAAATATTGTAATAAATTTAATTTAGGACAGTGATGACATTTTTGTGATCTTTTCGCATGACACACATTTAGTCGATGTTCTTAAACTCAACCGTCATTTGTCATTTTACCATACTGTCAGGGTGTTTACTTGGTATTTCCATCGTACGTTTTGTCTTAAATTTCATTTAGAAGTGGTATTAAAAGTTGAACTTGTTTATACCTGTATACACCTTGGCGTGTGTGTGTGTTTCCCAGGATGTGCTCGGGACAGACTGGACTGCCTGCTCAGCTTCTGGACCAGACAGTGGAGCAGCTGCTGTGTCATCCTGCGCTCTGCGGGCTTCCCCCGTTGCTCACAGAGAGCCAGAGAAAATCTGCCATCAGCAGACTGGAGAGAGATCAGCCGGCATGTGCAATGGCACGGCATCGAGAGGGAGCGTGCAGCGCGCTGCAGCACAAACTGTTGCTGTGGGTTTGAGGCAGCTCTCCTCCTCTGCTCAGCCTCGGTCCCGTCCTCCTCCCACGCCGAACAGCTCTCAGCCAAATCTGGCACCACAGCAGAGTCATACCAACACGGGGGGGCCGATGGAGCCCTGTGTGGCTCAGGACGACTTTGATGATTGGGATGTTGACCTGGCAGACTTGGACGAGTGTGACAGCCAAACGGGGCATCTCTGTAAACCTGCTGCTCCCACTCCATCTGCAGCGACAGCTGAGCCTAAGACACTGCGACCCTCGACCAGCAGAGGAGGTCACACACTGCCTAACCGGACCCTTAGGGAGCTCAGTAATGCATGCAAGACTTCTGTCTCATCGAGTTCTAATGCTTTCCCCTCAGCTCGTCCTCAGAGTCCCGGTGTTTTCCCCGGCCTCTCTGCAACCTCTCCTGCTTCGAGCAGCTTTAGCAGAACTTTTAACAATCCTCAGCAGCCACAGAAACCGTGGGCAACTCCACGGGCCTCCCCTCAGGCCCGCAGCCGCTTTGAGACGGTGTCCCCTGCACCATCCCCCTCTGGTAGCTCCTCTACTCTGAGCCCTCATCCCCTGCACACACCGGTCTTCACCAATCGCCTGGTCCAGCTGGTTTCTGCCTCCAATAAGCTTCCAAAGAAGAGGCCTCGCTCTGATTCTCACCAGCCCAGGACGCGGCGCTTCCCTGGTCCTGCAGGGCTTCTGCCACAGCAGGTTAGGTTCATGCAGCAGGGGGAAATGTGAGAGCGGGCCGATCACATGTCGTCACTCCGCTTAGAGTTAATGCAGCTGCTTTTCTGCCTGAGCTCTGATGGACTGAGTGCAAAAGAAATCTCTGTTGTGTGCTGGTTGTTCCACTGTGGTGTCACATTCTGATTTCTGTCTTGTTTTTCAGCCGCAGGGTCAGAACCTGGATGAGATCGTGGTTTCTGTTCCTCAGACTCCTGCTCACGGGGTTGTGGCTCGCCTGCCAAGTCAGGTAATAAAAAAAAAAATAAAAAAAACACACAGAGGACAATCCTCCCAGAACACATCCAGCAAAACTCCAGTGATTAATCCCACAACTCATTATTCAATGCTTCTTTTCCAGATTGATTAGGTAGTTTGGTCTGTCTGTCCGTGTTAGAAAGATGGAAACAGTTCTCTTCACGTCACAGATCGACATTTAAGATATTTACACTTGAGAAAATGTAACCAGTGAGTTATTGGAAATCTTACTTCAAAACCGAGGTGCCAATTAATTCTGTGCTGACGGCCTAATTAATTATGAATTATTCCCTGTATTTAGACTCTAAGAAGTCGCTCAGAAGCAGAAGATCAACTGTGTGAGTGGCGTTGCTGTGAGTTCTTATAGATGTTGTTTCTCATCAGTGGGAGCGAGTGCATAGCACCGAGTACCTTCTATCACTTTGGGAAACTCTCCTCCTGAAGCACAGAGTCAGATTTGAGAGAAAAGAACATGCACCTTCATGTTTGCGGGTATATCATGATGAAGGATTAGCAGCTGCAGCGACACATCCGTCAGTTCTGCTTTCAAATACAAGTTAAATAACTGCGATCTCAATATTAACTAGGAAAGTCTGGATCAGGATTTTTTGCTGCAGTTTTAGTGCAGAACAGGATCAGTAACTGAGAGCTAAGAAGACTGAATGAGTCCAACATTGGCTGCTGGTTTCACCATTGAGTCATTTCCACATGAGGGATCATTTATGGCTGAACTGGAAGGCAGGGGTGCGATAGGTTTTGACCTCTTTTCTCACGTTTAAAAGTAGCAGCTGGTGTGAAAGGGGCTTTAAAAACGGCAACCGTCCCCACAGCGTGCAGCCAGTGACATGTGGGCAAGGGTTCTGGCTCCACTGGAGCAGGAGAAGCAGCTCTGACATGAGTTTTTAACTTGTAAACTTGTTGTGTTGGTGGGTGTTATAAACTGGCTCAAAATAATAAATTTAATTCGACTCGGTTAGAATTTCAGCGTGAGGGTTGACCTCATGGCGGGTGCAAATCAGTTGGATCGCTGCTGTGTAGAGTGCAGGAGTGTAGATGAAAGTGTGCAAATTCTCCTGGTTTTAATGATTATTAAGATCTGAAGCTTGCTTCTCTGTAAAGTTTGGACCCACAAACTGCAGCCTTGCACCGGACTATTTTTTCACACCTGTTCATTGATATCCTACATGATTAACTAAGTTTATATGCACTGACTGTTTTATTTCAGTAGAACAAGAGCAGAATAAATAAAAACTGAAGCGAAAAACTAATCAGATAAGCAACCGTTTGAAAGCTTTTCCACATTTCTTTAGTTTCATATTCCAGCCTTAACTTTATGACCAACCTCAGTTGCACTTTCCATCCTACCAACATCTTTGGACCCGCTGTCTATTTTTAGCTGCCCGCTCCCGTGAGATTTGCATCCTGCAGGATCTCAGCCCCCGTGCCAGTTTCACAGTTAGACTGACGATGATGATGATACCTCATTTTTATATTCGGCCAAATCTGTAGGTGACTCACCTTTTAACTAAACTGTCATAAAATGTCCAAGAGGACCAAACACGAAGGAATGATTCCTATCTGCTGCTAATGTTGTCGGAACATATTGGATGTGAGGTTAGAATCTCGGTCCCTTCGGATCAGGCTGGGATTGAGTGGCACTGATGCTCCGCCAACAAACTTTAGACAAAAAAACAGAATACTGTGAAGCTTGGCACGATCAGATTTTGGCTTTGGCGCCAAGCAATCTTTAATCAAGTTCTCAGATAATTGGTCAGCACATCTGGGATTGAACAAAGAGGTGCAGAGCTAAGGTTTTGGCTTGGTTTGCCTGTAAGAGAGGCGCAGTTTCACACATGTGGTCGCCACACCTGCACCCTTTACCTGTAACAGCAGCAGCTTAGAGATGCTAGTTAATACCATAACCAACCACAGGAGGGTGCCATGGAGGCCGACACCGACGCTTAGCTTTGCGTTAACCTCCACCATCTCTGTGACTTTATGTTGAAGGGTTCCAGCTCACAGACTGAGGAAGATGAGTTCAGCAGCGGCGCCTGGGCGGCAATGAAGGCAGAGATGGGTCTGGACGAGAGGAATCCGTCCTGCTTCCTGCGCACCTCCAGCGTGATCATGGTGCTCCGCAGGGTGAGCTGCACGGTCACAGCGGCACCCGTTCATGATCTCCAGAGAAGGTTTTCCTCACACTGGCTGCAGTAAACACTGCCGTGTGTGCACTGACATTTAGATCAAGCAGTTTTTAAAAGTGATTCATCCTCCATTATCACAGCCCGTGTGGCTGCTGGAGGTCTATTGGCATAATCGGGACAAATGACTACGCAACACTGGAGGTGTTCGTGGCGATAAACAGTACGGTCACTCATCAATCACACTAATGGAGACTGGGCCGTTGTTCTGCTGGCTCTCTGTGTTTGAAGGCGGCCTTTAAATTTGTTTTAAGTGCTCGCACATGTTGGTCTCTGCTGTTTGCCCTTTTCCTGCTTCCACTGACATTCACACCGGCAGGATGCTGGCTTAGCTCGTTCAGGTTAAGCTGCTCACATGAATATCAGCTTCCCAAAAATCCTCGCTGGCACGAACAAGTTAATTAGCACCCAGCCTGAACATCTGATGCAGTGGAAGGAAAGGATGATCCCAGCATTAAATCCAGCACCCAGATCTTGTTTCTTTGCATCAGTACATCCTCATAGCTTCGTGTTTGCACTGAGAGGACTGAGGCTGTTTAGATATTCTGTTGGTGGACGTGTTAGAGAATAGATGGAGACCTCAGTAAATTAGTTTGCTTTTAAAGCAGCAGGTGTCAGTTTTACGAAGCATCCCACAGTTAATCTTAAACGAATGAAACTGCAGCTGTTCCTGTGAAACGTGTGTGGTTAGAGAAATGTTGAGTCGGGATTTCATGGCTGGTGCAGTGATGAATGTAATAAAGATTCCAAGAGTCCAAGTCTTTGGTTGTCTTGGCTGAACTGACCAGCGTCCCCGCCTGAAAAGGTCAATAAGCGGCTCCTGTGGGGACTCGCCACATTCAGCGCAGCTGGAGCTTCGCCTGCTCGTCTTCACATTGTTCCTTTTTAGATTTGAATAGGATTTATTTTATTAATCCTCGAGGAAAATTAAATTGATGCAATACGAACAAAGCTAATCCTAAAGAAAGAGGCAGAAAATAAGAATAAGATCATATGCAGAGAGTTGTGGATAATGCAGTTCAGATGCTGAAGAAGTCCCGTCTCCTGGCAGTCACTCACCATGGCAACACGTACGGCTCCACCCTGGCCCCAGTCTACATTCACTGTAGAGGAATCAATTCAATTCAATTCAAAAATACTTTATTTATCCCAGAGGGAAATTAAATGTTGATGTAGCTCAATTAAATCAAGGAGTTATTATAGATGCTGATGGCTGTGGGCAGGAATGATTTCCTGTAGCGGTCCGTTTTGCATCCAAATTGAAGAAGCCTTTGACTGAAGAGGCTCTGTTTTCTGATAACAGTCTCATGGAGAGGATGTTCAGGGTTGTCCATAATTCTCTTGATTTTATGCAAAATCCTTCTTTGCATTATTGTCTCCAGAGGTTCCACAGTCGTCCCCAGAACAGAACCAGCCTTCCTTATCAGGTTGTTGAGTCTTTTTATGTCCCTGGTTCTGATGCTGCTGCCCCAACAGATGACGCAAGAGGAAATGACGCTCTCAACAACAGACTTGTAGAAGATCTGCAACATCTTGTTGCAAACCTTGAAGGACCTTAGCTTCCTCAAGAAGTACAGTCTGCTCTGTCCTTTCTTGTAGATGGCTTCACTGTTGTGTCTCCAGTCCAGTCTGTTGTCCACATGAACACCAAGGTATTTATATTCCTCAACCACCTCCACTTCTTCTCCCATGATGGAAACAGGGTTTGATCTGACCCTGTTTCTCCTGAAATCTACAATCATCTCCTTTGTTTTGTTAACATTCAAGATGAGATGATTGTTCCCACACCATGCCACAAAGCGGTCCACCAGCTCTCTGTACTCAGCTTCTTGTCCATCTCTGATACACCCGACAACTGCAGAGTCATCTGAGTATTTCTGTAGATGACAGGAGTCTGACTTGTACTGGAAGTCTGAAGTGTACAAGTGTACATCTTTCAAGTTATTGAATTGAAAGATGTCCGACGCTCTGAGACATTCTGCCACCTCTAACCTTACTGACGTATGTGGAAGTGCAGCTGAATTCACTGTCCAGACGGTGTCTTTCATCACATAAATGGAGATTTTTGTCTGGCGACGTGTCGGGTAAATGTGTTCAGTGTTGAAGGGTATAGCGGTGAATGACTTCCTGTTCTGGTCCATATATCAGAGAAGGTGAAGCTGTCTCTGACCGGAGATATAATCAGTACATTATGTTGAGGATGTGCTGTTTTTTCCAGTAGTTTTAGCATCATTCTTCGTTCTACAACGAGCAACATCAAATAAAACATTTATTATTCATTAACTCTGGTGCTGTTTGCCAGATATTCGAAAGATTTGATTGTCAGATTGGTTACCGGTTGATGTTCTGTGGAGCTGAGCCTGATTTTTATGCATTTGAGATAAAACATCTGTTTGTCTTTCCTATGTCGGAGCTGTTATTGTTGAGTCTCACTGTGATGTGGGAGGGGAAAAACAAAGAAACCGTAAATTACACTTTACCTTTCTGTAATTGTGGGGAAACACAATTCCAACAGGCTTAAGATCCGATGTGGTGTCTTTGCTCCTTTACTTTGATAAATATTTAGAAATGGAATAAATTTGATGCGTTTTGGTTTTCCTTCCTCCATTCAGGCTGCACTGAAACAGCTGGCCAGGAACAAAGTGCCCAACATGGCTGTGCTTCTGAAGAGCATCATCCACACGCACGCTGACGCCAGGGCTGTGTTTAAAGACCCGACAGGTAGCACACGCACGCACTTATGAACCAAATACACTGGTTCATGGTTGAACTGTGCATCACAACACAATGTAACGTTTTGCACAAACCATCCAGACTGAATAAGAGAAGCTGGTGAATTAAAGAGATCCCGAGCTGGTGGGGGAGCAGTGAGCTGTTTTCTTCTTCTTGACATTTGCCCGCTGAGACCTCGCCTCGCTCTGCGTGGTATGACAGCGTTCAGCCACTGTTACATCCTTGACTACGCACACACCGACACATCTAATGCACACCCAGTTTCCTCTGAAGCCCTCGCCCCCTCTCTCCGCCCCGCCTCCGAGTCCAGGCGGTTGCCATGGACTCCCGAGCACAGCCGGTGTGCTGATTATCAGCAGGGGTGGATGTTGTTCTCAGCAATGGACTTAAGTGCTTATTAGTGATTCAATTGTAATAGATTGCCATCAGTGGTGTGTGGGTATTAAATGCGTCTGACACCAAGAGTGACTTTTCTCTCAGTAATGAGCCTCCCACCTGCAGGAAGGTCTGCAGCTTCGCTCCCAGCCGAGGCTCAACATGTGCGCGCTCCTGCTCTTCAGATGCAATCGATTCAATTCATTCATTAATTTTACTGTGTTCAGTAAAGGTGAGAGTGTATGAGGGCCATCATAGCTGTGCAAGCATCTTTGAGTAAAAGCGATTTTCTAAGATTAAAGTAATACGTTTGATTCTCGGCGTGTAAATGTGTAAACGCCACTTTCATTTTGACCGTCATTGAGTGAAGTTGGTCTTGTTTCAACAACCAATACGTGTCCAATTGTCATCCCCACACGGGAACAAAGTGGAACGTCGGATAGACGGCAAACATTGTGAAACGCTTCAACGTGTTCGTAAGAGGAGAAAGGAGTTCCTGTAGGACGAAAACACCCCGCTGGTCCTGTTCCGGGGTCGTGTCCATATTCTGCTGCGTCACAAAGCACACTCACAGGGGCAGCTGTGGTCAAAGTCGGCCTCTCTTTCGGATCCATTCTTCAGGAGTTTCTGTTCTTGTAAATTTCCACCAGGAGCGAGACAGAAAAGACTTTTGAGAAGGAATGTAGTTGCAGTACATAATGAGCTGTGCTGCAGCGGCACGCGGCGATGACGTCATTCTGCTAGATGCTTGTGTAGAAAGCCCCCAATAACAACAACATGGCAGCTCTGAGCTAACAGTAAAATAATACGCGTTCATTCATTCTTAAAGTATTAAAGGTGAAATAAAGACAGATAATGCCTTATTTAGAGGCTGTATTTTTCTCTGCCCTGCTCTCTCCCGTTATATGGATATACGCAGATCTCCAGTGATCTAAACTTTTATCGGTGAATAGATAAACGTATTTTATGCCAGAAATAAGGTCCAGGTTTAAAAAAAAAAAAAAACTTCCCCTTTACGTTGTAAAACTCTTAAAATACTGATGGAGCCCAGATTTATTTACTGCAAAGCACTGTTGGACCAGAAGAGTGCAGAAAATAAAGTATGAGAGAGAATAAAATTCATGCTGAGTTTTCTGAAGGATGCTGGATAAAGCTGCTTCACATGCAGCGTGTTTATAAAGAAAGATGAAGTCGTGGTTTCTTTTGACTGACGTCTCTGCGAACGGGTTCGTGTCTCCTTCTAAACTCCTGCTGAGGCCGTCGTGATATTTCACTGACAGCTGGTGGTCGGACTTCTGGAAAAATCAAAAGTACGAGGACTGAGAGTTTAAAAGAGGCATGACTGCGCTGTAAATAATGCAGGATTTGAGCTGTTTTAGAGACGTCCTCGTGACAGATGCTTTTGTTTTTTGGTCGAGGAATTCACTGGTGCGTGTTTGGGTTCATGCTCTGTTTGTGTGCATGCTCTGTTTGTGTGCTGCTTGCTCTCTCAGGGGAGATTCAGGGAACCGTTCACCGGCAGCTCTTGGAGGACAGAGTGGAGGAGCTGAAGGTTGGATCTGTGCTGCTGCTCAAACAAGTGAGACCCGCTTCCTGATGGTGTTTAGAAAGCAGCTGGAGCTATGCATGCGGTGTTTACAGAGCTATTTATCTTGCTTGTGAGAACAGGTGGGTGTGTTTTCCCCCTCCCATCGCAACCACTACCTGAACGTGACGCCCAACAACCTGCTGAGAATCTACTCCCCTGAAGGAGTCGGCCTGTCCTCCACGCTGCTTCACCCGGTGAGCTCCACCTGAGGACACGAGTGGCCCAGAGAAATTCAAACCGATCCAGAAACATGTTGTTAAAGCCTTTTTGTCCCTCTCCAGGAGCCGATGTTGGCATCACCCGCTGGAGCTCCCCGCGCCCTCAGGGAGCCGGTGTCTCGGATGCAGCTGGTGTTTGACGAAGAGGACGACGAGGGAAAAGAGGGCTGGAGACGCACGGCGGGTCCTCGGGCGCAAACTCCCGCCGAGGACAACGAATCGCTCGGCTTCAGCAGCGGCCCCCAAGAGAGTGCCGGGAATCCACCGCCACAGGACGCAGAGTGGGATGCAGGTCGGGCTTAACTTGTGTAATGAAGCCTGTCGGTTGATTCTAGTCCCATTCAGAGTGTCAGTAAACATGACAAACTCTGTCAGAACAACAAATTATAGAAGGTTATCCGACTCCCTGATGTAAACTTAAATGGAACACGAAACACTAACGCATACAAGTGAAAATGGAAATGTGGTTGCATTTGAGGTGTCGGAGGGTTCATTTGACTGCGTGCCAACTCCAGCTGAAGTACGCCTAAATGTGAGCATCAGGGAGGTGTTTTAAACATCCCATCCAGGTTTATAGACGTCGAGGCGGGCTTTTAGGTATGCGTAGTGTGCGTTCAATGTCGCATACTCTGTGAACTGCAGCGAATCCCTGCAGGCCACATGTGTCACAGATGTTTTCTGAAGCTGAATGTGAACAAATGTCAGCTATTCAGCAAATGAGTTGATCAGACCATGATCAGGTCGGCTGACTGGTTTCACAGCCTGTATTTTTGCTGTGGATTCTCATTCATCTAATGTATTTGTTTGGTTGCTGAGTTTCTCAGACACATGTGGAGTAAAAAAAGAAAAAATCAGAATAACAAGAAATGATGCAAAAACTATTCTGCGGTTGCCTTCTGTCCTCGAGCTGTCTGGGATCCAAACCGAACTGCTTCTGACGGTCAGAGCTCCAACGATCACGGTAGCTCGCCAACACTGACGTGTGTGGATGAGCAGTAAGAGTTAAGGTGCTACATGCAGTCCATTTACTGCACAGCACCATTTTAATGTGGGCTTTGATGGCACCACCCTTGAGCCAAGCTTTGAATTTTGCTCGATGCTCATCAAAGCGTTCATGTTCAGAAGTCCTTTCTGTGACTCCACCAGGTCATTCCCTTCCCTTCTCTCACTCTTGTAACTGACTTAAATAGAGCTTCAAGATATTCAGTATGATTTAATCTGTAGTTCATTATTACAGGTTCTCAGAAAGGTATAAACTGAGTGAAGGAATCCTTGTTAAAGTACCCCAGAGCTCAGAATGATGTCTGATTGTTTGTGTGGAAGAGTTAATCCCTTATCAGAATGGTGTCTCGTGTCTCCACCTGTCTGTGCAGACGATGACCTGGATGAGCTGCTGGGGGAGTTGCCTGAGGACACCTACAGCCTTTGATGTGATGTCACACCCTCTGTACAGACCCCCCCCCGTCTTCCAGCACGTCGACCCGTCCTCCTGACATCACCCCTAAAATATCGCCTTCTGACCCCCGAGGAACTGATGAAAATATGCACAGTACATTCAGAAAAGACTTGTTTTTTGTTTGATATCCAGTTCATAAAGTGCATATGTGTCAACCTTAAACGTCACAGATGTGTCACTCAAAGCCAGCGCAGTGCTCCTGAATGAATAATTTATTTCGACAGCAGATTCATGACTCGTATCCTTAGATTTAGAGTCTGAGATTGTTTGTGTGCTAAGGATGTTCGTCTTCCTTTATTTTGTTCTTCTCCACCGCTGCTCTCGCAACACTCACCTTGGAATCGATGTTTAATCAACACCACATTGATCTGCTAATAATGCAGAATGAAAGCAAGGTGAGGCTTCCTTTCCTGCTGTGTTTTCCTGTTAGTATTTGTCCTCGACCTCTATTTTTTAGTCGGCCTGTATCCCCGAGCCTCTAAGTGGAGCAGGTAAACCTCCCCCTGCTTGTTTATTGCACATCTAAAAGGTGTACCAGAGTTTTTCCTGCTGGGATTGCAGGTAGGTGTCCCCAGAGTCTCGTGTGGATTCGCTGAGCAGGACGTGTTTACGCAGCCCTGCCTGCATCAGGGTGGAGTTGCTCTGACGGAGGCTTTCCCAACAGGATCTCCTTCATACATCCAGACTACCTTCGCCTCTCTGTGATGGATTCGGGTTAATCCTCAGCCTCGTTTTCAGCTGCTAAAGTGGTTTGTGTTCAAAAGGAAGAAAAAGAAAGGCCATGATGATGTAGAGTCTGCTCTTAGCCGTGTGATTTAAAGAAGTCCAATGTTTTTCAGCCTGCAACAATTTGTTTTTCCTCCGTTTATCTGCACAATGGAAGTGAAATCAGACAGTAAATGATAGAATACTCACTCTCAGTGTAAATGTAAGACTGAGTGCACAGTAGCCCTGCCTCTGCCTTCATGTCTCTGATTTCCCCTCCAGAACTGGTGTCCTACCTGC
Source organism: Odontesthes bonariensis (assembly GCF_027942865.1). Taxonomy (NCBI): domain Eukaryota; kingdom Metazoa; phylum Chordata; class Actinopteri; order Atheriniformes; family Atherinopsidae; genus Odontesthes; species Odontesthes bonariensis. The sequence continues at coordinate 7,508,224 of NC_134526.1, read as the reverse complement.
TTCGCTTCACCCTGCAGATGAATGAAAGGTCAGAGCGTGTTCAGGGTGCTGTCTTAGGGCAGCACAATCCTTTGAATTGTGAACATTTTCCAGCAAATGCAAACAAAACAGCAAGCAGCTCCATCTCTTGATATGAAAAAGCGTGGCAGTGTTTCCTCTTTGTTGTCGTAAAACGCTGAAAGTCAGCACTTTGTTCTAATTTACAGAGCTAATAGTATTTTGGCAGGAACGCTGAACAATTAGTTTCCTTAACTGTGGGTCAAGCCTCCTGTGGAGGTCCTGGCACTAATTTGAGAGGTGTTGTTGGCTTGGAAACCTTTTTGGCTTCCAGTACTGTGGAAATGAATTTGCGCTCGCTACACCTCCCTGTAAAATATGACACTAAATTAAACGAGTAAGCCCATTAAGTAATTGACAAAAAACAATGAAAAGTGAATCTACTTTTAAAAGCAGAGGGGTTTTCTGCTGCCCTATTATGTCAAACATTAGGCAAACATTCAGTCTTGGAAATCTGACGTGTGGTGACACATGAGCCGCACGAACCTCCTTGAGGAAAACCGTTGCTTCTTTAGGAGCCGTACAAATTCCAAGCACGACAAATCCATTGTTCACAACCACTGATTCGGGGTCCTAACATGATGGCACTTTATTTTACGTCGGCACAAGCCCAGAAAAAGTTCATGACCTTGGATAGAAAGTGCATTGATGGAGCATAATATTCAGAATCGAGCCAGCATGGATACCAGCAGGGGGTAGCATTTAACACCCTCCTCCTCAGATCAGGTCCTGGTAGACATCATTAACCCTGTTTATGAGCTTATCAGAGCGTATAGGCATGCAAAACACAGTTAAGAGTCCTGATGATTAAGCTCCTAATTGGAAGGGAACTTAATTTGACCAAAAGAAGCCTCTTTTCTGAAACTGTACAGAAGGACAAGGTCTCTCCCTTATCTGAATCTACCAATTAAGAGCTTGGTTCCAGAAAATCTGCAGCCATCTCTCACACACTCCACTAATCTGCCCTTCTACTTCCATCAGCAGAGGTAATCTGCTGCGCCTTGTCCGGCCAGCTCTGGTACTTATGCCTCTTAATTATCTGCTGCAAAGATCTTATTCATTTTCATAATCCATTAAGATAGTCTGAAAGTGTAATTACTCCTCCAGTTATGTCACGCACGTCATGCAAAAGTGCCCGGTCACTTTTAAAAAGTTCTTAAGGAGAATATTCCTCTGCTTTGCTCTGGTTTAGGGACAACAAAACACACTTTCTGATGTAATACGCAGTTAATTTGCTGAAATATGCCTGTAAAGTCCTACCAAAACCATTTTCAACTAGTCTCCTCTTTAATGAATAGTTGATGGTTCAGTAGTTGGGAAAAATGACAAACACAGCCTTTTATTATAGAAGCAAAGGCTTAATATTTCTGAGTATACAGTGAGGAATAAACTTTCTCCATCTTTAACATTCTAAAACAACCATCCTGCCTCTCATGTATGACACAATCAAATGGATCCTCATAAATGGGAGCTATATATTGGCCTTGAAGTTAAGTTACTTTTTGTCTGAGGTCAGGAGTAAAGTTGCAACTTAAAAACACATTTGTTTCCGATCATTCTCCTTTGCTCATTCTCATCTAATTTACATAACATTTACATACTTGTTCATCACAGGAGGAGTGATGACCTTAGGTGTGTGACTGATTATCTGCTGTTGGTGACGAATGCATCCACTGACCAGAGGCAGAAAAAGCCCCAAACAAACTGAGACTTAACATTTCTTAATGTTGCAGGAAGCTTTTTCGCATTAATGCCATGCAAATTAAAAAGAGAAGGATAAGAAAAGGCTAGCAGTCCTGCAGCCTTTACTAATCCTGTGGAAGGAAAGTTGCTTGGATGGATGAAGGTAGATAAGATTGCTGAAGTACAAAGCCTAATTTACAACCCCGGAGATTGTTTAATCCCTGTAAAACTACCCTCATTACCTCAGTGGAAAAAGGGGAGATTTGCTTAATTAAGCTGTTAAGAAACCAGCAAACCCTGCAGCTCTCCGAGACCTCAGCAAATTTCATTTGGAGGACAGACTGTGATCGACTGCCAGCATGTGTGCTTGACAGGAAGATAAAGCACTCTATCTTTCAACGTTTACTTTTAATTAGGGCTTCAGTTTTGTTGCAAATGGCTGAACTTTGTCTACAATTTTAAAGTGATGAACAGATACACTCAAGTGTACTGTGCATTAAGCATAGCCACTTCTACTAGAAGCAAAAAAAGACAGAGTGAACATAAAAGGTGAATTATTGAATAAAATCTCAGCTTTGTGTCTCAGCTTTCATGGTAAATTATGATGTTCTGGGGCTCATAGGTCCAGTATTTGCTATATATCCTGTTCAAAGCTGATAGATTCGTACATTTGCATTTTACATCTACTTGTTAGGGTTCTATTGTAAGGATTTTAAAGTCCTTACATGGTGCCTCATATTATCCAAATTTGGTAACCTGGTAAAAGGGGATCATTTCCGGCCGCCATCTTGTTAACGCTCTCAGTTTAGTTAAGTCAAGTTAAGCCGCAGGTGGATGGTCAACATTAGTCCACCTCCCCCTAAAAGAAAATAAGTTAAATGTTGCTGTTGCCAACAAACAGAGACGGAGAAGCACTGTATAAGAAATGATTTATGGGGAAGAAGATGAACGCGACACACTGTGCGGTGTTATGAGAGCAGCAACAGGTGAGTTAATGACCAAACTAATCTTTACACTAAACAGCTGTCAAGCAATAATGAGCTTTTTTGTTTGTTTGTTTTTAAACATTTTAAACAGCAATTACAAACTTTTACCTTGAATTAAAATGATTTGAATAGTTTTTGACGAGCAAACAGGAACATTTAGACGGATGTGCTGTCTGAGAGTTGCAATTAAGTTCGTGTCGCCAAAAAGTGACAAAGATCAACCGTAGAAACATTCATGTTTAATCACCGGCTATCAACATTTGCTATTGTTTAATTGTAGCATTACTTTGTCCAAAAGTCATCGTCAGTAGACCATGGCTGGCAGTTAAACTGCACACAATATTGCGTTGGTTTTTATTGCTCGATGTGTCATTTGGACTGCTCGTTACGCTTTAATCACTTAATTAGGCTTAATTGCCCGGTAATTTTAGACAATGAGCTAACGGCATGTAGGGGATTTGGCCAAAATTGACCTTGAATTGTGATATAGTTTGTAAGTTAAACTTACTTGCATGCACAAAATAAAAAATAAATAAATCAAAATCCTCAAGCTTCACATATTAAGTCCAGGTATGTTTTTATAAGCAGTTTTATAAAGTTTTGGTATTCTGACATGGCTGCAACCTGAATAAGACAAGCTATGACAGATGGTATTTAATGTAGTTGCATTTGAGGCAGGTGTGAAAGAGTTAATTGCAGGTTATGTTTCCATAATGGTGCAAAAAATAACCCTTTGTGTGTGTCTGTAATTCAGCCTGTCAACACGTCGGCACCATGCCAAACCGAGAACTACAGCTTCACTTTACTATTTTCTTTTTGGCACTCCTTGTAGATTAGATCTGCTCTTAATTTTTTAAATAAGCAGTAAAACAACCACTGTGTAGAACTGCAGAAAGATGCCGTGTCAAAAGCAATCATTGCAATTCAGGTTGGTATATTTTTGTTTATTTATTTCTATATATATATATTTGTGCATGCACAAAAGCAGAACTTCCTCGAAGCAGAATGGAGCCCTTAATATTTCGCCTGTGCTTGTCCTAATATTTTAAGTCCAAATGTCTGATCGTTTGATTGAAGTTCAAGCAATCTTTTGTGATACTAAGCATGATTACATGATACTAGGAAAAAAAGTAATTGTTGTGTTCGTCCGACCAAAACTGGCCTTTTAAAAATTAGCCAGACTGAACTAACGCATCTGGATATTGCGGTTGGGGATCAAATCACTCCTTCAGGTATGTGCCCATCTAGACTCAACGCATCGCTTTATAAGAAAATAAAGTGTAAGTGTATATAAATGCAGTCAAATTCTCAATTAAACTGTTCTGATTGATGTTTTTTTTTTTTTTTTTTTGGTCAAATGGCTAAACGTGTCAGAAATTGTGACTACAAAGAACAGCCCGTTATACCTACATGTCAATTCAGAGTCACTTAAAGCCTTTCAAGACTGTACCTCTGCTGGAATAAAATCTTTTTTTACTTTGAATTTCTGCAGCATTGTCTGACAACATTAACGGTACAATTATCTCCCAGGGAGAAAGTTGGAATCGGCAGAATGTCTGGAGTTTTTTTTCCACCACGTCGCAGCCTCTGTATTTATACTGGAACAAAGACGTTGGTCTGATTTACAGCCCAAGTACAGCTGCCACTGTGGCCCGACTCAACTGCACTGACTGCCAGGGACTTGCATGTATATACCTAAATAAAATCTTTTTGTCAAACCTTTTGAATCAAAGCCACAAGTCAGCAATTCAATCAGGTCTTGAATGTTTCAAATCAGCTGCCGGGGTTATGTTGTATTGATTTCAGCATAATCCACATGTCTTCATCTCTCTTTTGTCCCTTTTTAACACTCTCACACCTGTCTGTCATTTTCTTCTCACCACTTTCTGCCTTCTATCTCCTTTAGACTCTGGCTGTTCCTCCATTTCTTCAGTAAAACAATCGGAGAATTATCAGATTCCTCAAATTTCATATCTATACTCTTTACATGCACCTGTAATCTGCGTCCCTGTACTCTGCTCGTGAGTTGTTTGAATTCCTTCGTGTGACATGGCCGTGCCGCCTGTGCGCTCCCTCGCTTGCTCTTTTTATAGTTTTCTTATTTCCGTCCCCGATCTAGATCTCCCTGCCTTTACCCTTCCATCTCCACTTCTGCTTCACCTCCCATGACATGTACCCCCCCCCCCCCTCTCCAACCAAGCAACCGCCACTGGTTTCCCTGTTATGTGTCTCCCGTTTTGCATCAATACATCACTCTGTTTGCAGTGCCGAAATGTGGAAATATTAAAGGCAGAGAGACAAATGGGAGAAAGGATGGGGAGGTTTTCTGGGGGAGGAGGGAACATACTCAATAAGAGACTTCGCTTTGGGGAGATCAAGGGAGGAGAGTGTTGGCTTCCCTCCTTTCTTTCTCCCTCCCGCCCTCCCTCTCGCCACAGTCTCTGCGAGCGTGTGTGTTGGTGTGTGCGCCTCTCTCGGCTCCGCTGTTGTTCACCGCCGCCACAGATGAGCTGGGAAGAGGAGGGAAAGCGGATATATCTGGCCAGAGGAAAACGGGAGGAGTTTGGATCGGTGCGCGAGACTAACCGGCGGCTATCATCATCATCGGCGCTCCCTCTCTCTCTCTCTCTCACACACACACGTGCGCTGTCACATTCTCACACACACTCACGCCGGCTGGATGTCTTCTCGCTAGGCTGAACGAGAGAGGTGCTTTGGCTTGTCATTAGTTGAGGGCACGGGTGACCATGAGAAGCCTTGACGCGTGTGTTTGTGCGTGTGCGTCAGCCTGCATGAACAAGAGTTAGCGGCGGAGTGTTTGTGTTTTTGAGTGGAGACGGGTCGGACTTAGATGCACAGAGGCAGCTCTCATTTGCTTGCTGCTGAAGGGACTCTCACCTCTTGCTCTGGGTGTCACAGAGGACTTAACTCTGGTATTTTTTGTAAGTGAAATTGAGCAGTCACAGAGGGGCAATGGGGGATGAAAAAAGAGGGAGCATGTTGGGATTTGTGTGTGTGTGTGAGTGGATGTTTGTTGGGGCTGTAGTAGGAGCCACAGGCAGGCTGGCAGCCACAGTAACTCAGTTCAGCGAGTGATTGAAAGTGGAGGTGTAGAGAAGAGGGATGCCCTCAGGGAGTATCCTTCTCTGTTGCTTATTCTCTGTAGTAGTTATTCAGGTTTTAGAAGTCTTAGCTTTCCTCTTTATGCTTCCTCTCCATTGTCACTTTACATTTGTGGTTTTATCAATGTTTTTCTCCTGTTTGCTGCAGGTCTTTCTTTTCTCTTTTCTACATATTTTCCTCTTTCTGACCTCTATTTCCCTCCTTTCCATCTCTCTCTACCTCTTTATAGAATGGTTTATATGATTATGGATTGCGACTCTAAGTCTCTTATAGGTCTTTCCTCTCCCGTCTGTGCAGGTGTGAGTGTACAGGGGGGGTCCCTGGCTGAGGAGGAGGGGGACTGAACATGGATCTTAAGGAGAGCTGTGGCAGTCAGGGGAGCCATGACAGCTCCAGCCTGCGCCCCACCTCATGGCAGGTCTTTGCCCACACCAGCACGCTGCACGGCCTGCGCTTCATCTTCCCATATGGTCCGGCCAGCGTGCGTCGCTTGCTCTGGGCTGCGGCTCTGCTGGCCTGCCTAGGACTGCTCGCCTTGGAGAGTGCAGAGCGGCTGGCCTATTTCCTCTCCTATCCTCACGTGACCAGCATGGACGCCGTGGTGTCGAGCAGTCTGGTTTTCCCCGCTGTGACTATTTGTAACCTCAATGCTTATCGCTTCAGCCGTCTCACACGCAACGACCTGTACCATGCCGGGGAGCTGCTCGCCCTGCTGGATGTGCACCTAGCGATCCCCCAGCCACACCTGGCTGAACCCGACGTGCTCGCTTTCCTCCAGGAAAAGGCCAACTTCACGGCCTACAGGCCTAAAGCGTTCAGCATGAAGGAGTTCATTGACAGAGTCGGCCATGACCTGAAAGAGATGATGCTCTACTGCAGATACCAAGGGCAGGATTGCAGCCACAGCGACTTCAAAACCGTGAGTTCACTCATGTCTTCTTTTAAATGTCAGCTCTGGTCTGTGCTCGGCTGGGGTCAGAGCCTATCTGAAGTCTCCTTCCCATCACAAACTCTGCTTGGGAGGTTTTTGGCTTCACACTCTGAGCTTTGCAAGTTTCCAGAGGAAGGACATTTTTCTCTTTTTTGCAATAAAGTGACTTTCTGTATGCTGATAGCTGTGTTTTCTCTCCCACTGTGCATGGCTGGGAGTCTCCTAACCGTTTTTTTTTTCTACTTGGCACTGTCATGTTTTACTACATATGTTGCCTCCGGAGCTTTGTTCTTCAAATGCATTGTGCGCTGTTGCCTTATTGTCGTCGTCCCCAGCCTTCATATAATAGCTTTATGCTACTGGATAATGCAGTTCTATTACCGGTCTGAAGTATTGTGTTTCCACCTTTATTTCTGCAGTCAGGTATTTTCTTTCTTTTTATAACAAGTCAAAAATATCAAAAGGATATTTGTCTCTCTGCTTAGTTGTCCTACAGAGCATGAAATCCCTGCCAAAAATGTGCCATTATTTGTATGGCTGCAGGTGTAATCTCCCTCTAATTTGACTTGATGATGAGAGATCAGTCTGTTCTGTCAGTAATGTGCTTGTGAAAGCAGAGTGCGCTGGCCAGAGCAATGTGGTCTAAGAGGGAAGTTGGTTTTGTGACTCAACATCCACTTGTTGCATACTCAGGCTGAGTGATAATCGACTCCGTCAGCGAACAGGCAGGCAATCCCTGCGTTTAAAGTTTTGATGGCAGAAAAAGTAAATGTTGAAACTTTAATGGCCGAATCTGCTTTACTAAATTTAAATCCTGTGATTTATTTAGAGACAAACGGGATGCTGGAAACGTTCTTTGATGGAACCTCTTTGATGTTTGCAAGGTTTGAATCATTACCACAAATCATAGACTTATTTTAGATGCATATATTCTGCTGTCGGCCCAGGCATGAGTTTTATAATCTTATTACACTGAACACTAAGTCTGTATTACTTTCATTACTGTAGCTCTAATGCACCTTGGCAAACTTTCCCTAAAAGAACCGGACATTGCGGCTGTGTCTTACAAAGTACGTTTTGCTTCTTGATATTTTCATTCAGTGTTATAAATGTTGCAGCAGAATGCCAGGCAACGGTGCTGTGCTCCTTGTTCATTCTGTCACTTACTGAACAGAGTGCTGTTGAGTAGTCGGCTGACGCATTTAAGTCTGCATTTTTATTGGTAAGATCTGACATCTCCCTCTCTTTGCTTGAGGCAGAGAGGAGCAGCACGAAGGACTGCACGGAGGCCAATAAAGGTTTGTGCAAAAGGTAGCTACATTTTTCACAGGGTGATGAAGAGAGGTCTAAAAGTTGCTCCACCTGCCGATTCATGACTTATAAACTGATAAAATCTGATAGTTTGCAGCTACAGACTGATGTTTCTATCAGGGAAGCAGTGATGCTGTTAAAAGTAGCACCATATTGTGTGCAGCCTCGTGTTGCTTTGCATAAAAATGATCCCAGTGGGATCCACGCAGCAACACACTTAGATGTTGAACTGGGGAAACGTGAAGCATTTATGTTGAATCTGTACTTGGAATTGCCAGAAAAGTCTCTAAATCTCTAAAGTTTTGTATTTGGAGACAGAAAGTTGTCTGGGTTCAAATATATTTCTAGAGAACATTTAGTAGAGAACAGTTAAATGCTTGTTTTTGACACAGAATTCTTGCTGGTGATCTGATTTGGCTGTGTTAATTGCACAATGCTCATCGTATGCGGACGTAAAACATGCAGATCTATTTATAGTATGGTCCTTTTGTGAGTATGTTCTCACAGCACTGTTGGTATCGAGATGTGTGGTTATCTGATGAAGAGTTGGGAGGCTTTCCACGGTGTATGGAGATGCTCGGCAGTGGGAAATGGTAGCCGGAAGGTGATGTCCACAAGCATAAAGGGAAAACAAAATTGTTGAATGAAAAAGCATTTCATGAAAAGATGTATGATTTGTAAAAACACATTTTGATCACATCATTGGTCAAACTGGTTGCTTTGGGATCATTGGTGTGTTGCTAAGTGGGATAAACCGGAATAAAACATGAGCTGGTTCCTGGTAAACTAAAGATGTTTGTTTGGGGGCTGCTGGGGGACAACAGGAGCAACATTGAGCTGGTCTACTTTCTCCACTGGAACTTGACTCGTTACCAAAACTATTGTTATTTTTGTACATGGATTACAAGTGTGAGCTAAAGGCTAAAGGAGGCAGAGGAATGATATAGTAAACAGAAAGGAGAGTGTGGGAGCCAGGGAACTGAAGGTATTGCATACTTAGGTATGCTAAGTGCTAAGGCAGCAGCACTGAAAATAGCACTGTTATTAAATGTTAACTATATAAATGAGCAAAGTACTTTGGCAAACAGATGCTTGAGTATAGTATACATTACAATTTGAAATAAGCCTCTCTACAGAGAGATTTAGTTTTGTTGGATGAGCAAACAGTATTCTGTACACGGGATGTTGGTGCACGGAGGCCCTGCACACTCCTCAGCTGAGCGTGCACACTCCTCAGCTGAGCGTGCACACTCCTCAGCTGAGCGTGCACACTCCTCAGCTGAGCGTGCACACTCCTCAGCTGAGCGTGCACACTCCTCAGCTGAGCGTGCACGCTTGCATTCATAAAACACTTTGTAGGTGTGACGGATCCGGGCAGAGTGACGCGCTTCTGTCACCGTGCTCATCTTTATCAACCTGAGGCTGGTGACTGTCAAATGTTCACATACATGATGAAGTAGCTGGCTGGATATGAATTGACAAGTTTTCTCGAGTTTCTTTCTGAAGTTGTCTCACAGATGCAACTGACCAGCGATGCACACACAAAGCAAGCAGCCAAGTGAAGCTGCAGTCAGGTTTGATCTGTTTGGATGTCCTCTCTGTTTGCAGTTGTGTATTTTGTTGTCTTTCTGAGAGCATCAGTGGTGTCATCCTTCCTCAGTTGTGCGTAATCAAAGCCATTAAAGCCTTTGGGGCTGTGTCGGTTAGTATTGGATTGATGTCTTCATGTTCATCCTGAGAGAAGCTCAATGCAGAGAGGCTAATTGGAAAAACAACAGCTGGAGATCATACAACGGATGTCGTGATTATCTATTCGCGCCTTCGGACAGACGCTTCCCCTGGAGCTGATCCATATTGCAGTGAGCTGCAGCAGAACTACATGTGAAGAGTTCTCAGCTCATGTCTGCCAGGAGGACATGTGACTTTATAAAAATTCCCACTGTTGAATCTTAAGAGAGTTGATGCAAAACTAGCCTAACTTTGCCTTCCCATGGAGCTCATTGAGTCTCAATTTAACTCCCCTTAGCAACCGCCTTACATGTTGTGTGACACATCTTTCACCTCAAGCTGTGTTCAGAGATGATCATCTTGACAGAAAGGCTACTCGGAGGCGCTGTTATCCTCTTTGCCCTCTGCCTGTTCGTGCTGCTGAGCTCCTCAGACTTCTACTTCTGTCTCTCCTCACTCTGTCACTGCAGCAACACACCTTCATATTTCCAGAGCCGTCTTAGAGGGAGAGGGGAGGTTGGGGGGGTACAAGACAGCACCACCCCAAAATAGAAACAAAAAAAACGTGCATGGATGGATGCCCTCAGAAACATACATACAGACCCACCAAAATACATGCATACATGAATGAGCACACACACGCAGAGGACTATATTACCATGCCACTCCAGGGACCCGAATCAGCGTTTGAGTGGCACTGTGATGAATGACCATGGGGAGGATCGTGGGGACATGGAAGTCGGTGTGATGTGACTGATGGAACTGGAGCATCACGCTGCACAAAAGGGAAACGGCAACAGTGTGCATATTTCCACCCATATGTATAATGTGTCACCTCAGATACTTTAAAGCATTTTTCAAATGTGCAGACTGCTCATCTTTTTAATTCATGTTCATAAGTGAGTGCCTCTGCAACCTACTTAACATGATTCTTGAGCACTTTGGTACACTTGTTTTTTCCAAGGATGTGGAAAAGGAGAGAACATCAAGAGAAAAGTTCTGATTCCTCCTTTACGAGAGCCTGTTTTCAGCTGCTTATTTATTTTTTTTGTCCATTCCAACATCTGTGCAATGATGCTGTGTGGTCACAGTGCTGTTCTGCCACAGTAAGTGTGATGTGAAAAAGTTAAATTCAAAACCTACACACAGTACATATCCATCTGTTTTCTTTAAAATGTGCCTAAGTCTTTCTGTTGCACTGTATCACAGGGGCGTATCAGATGATGTACAACTCGAGGACGCCTCTGTTTCCCAAATAAAATCATCCATCCATTTTCCAGTTCGACATAAAACATTACTGGGGCACTGGGCTACTATGACGGATCATGCAGCGTGTGGAATTTACAATAAAATGGATTTCACTTGTCCAGCCATGGCTGCCAAATCCCTTTTTGCTGCTACTGAAACGACTGGTGTAAATCTTTATGAAAACATTTCTTTAAACATAAAATATGTTACATTCATATGCTCAGCCTGCTTGCAGGAGTAAAATAAACACCATACTTATGCAAATGGTTAAACCCCACTCAAGTCATTACTGCACATTTTGTATTTTTCTGCATTCAACAATAATGGTGATTAATTAAAAAAACAATTGCTTCTTGACCTGAGTTGACCATCTCAAATGAAGTATAAAATAAATGTGGCGCTCATCTTTTTTTCACTTTTGCATCGGACTGTTATTTACTTTGGTGCTACATTTCAGCATATTGAATGAGCTCTATATGTTTCTATGCATGAAGTTTAATTGTTATATTAGTTTGTATTGAAACAGGTTTTTCAGTTGTCTCGATATGTTAAAACACATCTGAGCTCAAACTATTTTTGACACTAAGAAATGAACTAACAATGAACTTACTATATTCAATAAGGGTAAAAAATAGTTGTATAATATACAGCCTGCTGCTTCTTTCTCTACTGAAAAGTTATGTCCTGTTTCTGAGCTGCTGATTCTATGCCTGAGTTGACAGTTGGATTTTGTCTTGGTGTTGTGTTCGAGTGCTTCTTTTTCGATCAGAGAGTGGCAGTGTACCCAGCAGGGCGCCCCTTCACCGCTGCTCATACTTTAAATCATGAATAAAGGCCTTTGCACACCAGGTCTGTATTTTTAGTCCCATATTGTCAGTCAAAGAGGTTTGACTGCTCAGAGCCACCGTACACACAAACATCACTCTGTGTCCCTGCATAAAGCACTTTATAATAAAACCTTTAACGATAACAGAGACAAAGGATTTAAAGAGAGGTTGTGGCAGATTAGTTTGACACAGTCGGTATGCTACTGATGCACGAAGGATTAGAGCGTAGTGATTTTTCTGTAGGCAGCTAACTGATGGCTTTGTATTTCTCGTCTTCTGTAGCGTCAGTCTATGGTGCAAAGAAAATGTGGCATAAGCTGCGGGACCCATATGTCTGCAGAGTAACGGGGCAGGAGAGGGCAGGGAACCAGCAGGAAGAAGAGGTGGAAACAAATGGATGCACTGGCCTTCTTAAAATGATCCACGACAAAGAGAAGATGCTGTAGCCTTGAGTTGTACAACAGATGATGACAGCAAAGCGCAATGGCCTCAATGTATCACCTGATCACTTGCATAGCCTACTTTTAACAGGTCGAACAGTGACATTCAAATGAATGATAATTGCTATGACAAAGAGATGAAATGGAGGATGAGGAGAGCATGCAGGTGGCGACGGAGAGGGAGAACAGTTCAGCTCCAACAGGTTGCCGAGGTGCTAAATCCTGGTTGTGGAAGGAAAGTAATGACCGGAGAGAGGCACGGGAGGAAACTACAAAGAGGGAGTGATCGGAGTGGATTTGGCCTGGTATTGCAAATATATGCAATGGATAGATTATAATGCATCAGACTCGGTGTGCAAGCTTACTGTGTAATATTTTCCAGAAGACTGTTTTTAAAAAAAAGAAAAAAAAAAAAAAAAAAAAACTTGGTGGGCGTCGGCCTAAAGAGCCCTTAGAGCTGAATGCAGGTGTTTTCCTTTTCTTCCAGGCAAAGTGGGTCAAAGAGGCCATCTTCCATAATAAGATGAGTACACTTTGATGAATAAAACTTTAACCTGAAGGAAAAAGAGCAAAATGCAATGTATTAAATGAGTGCCGCATCATTTCGATCATCCTCTATTAACTAATCCGATCTTCAAGAGACACGTCTAAGGAAATGGGCGCGTTATCATCCAAACTGCTCAGATTTTCAAATGTTTCGACGATCTCAGCTGAAGAGGATTGTGTGTCGTGTGCGTGGGGTTCAATGCTCTTCTCCATGCCATTGTTTGTTTTGCTGGGTGTGATTACAACCTTGATTAAATGCTGATGGATCACATTGACAAGGCACATCAGTGTCTGCCACAGTGAATCAGCTCAGAGTGCCTCTCCAGCACTCCCTGCATGCCTTAGTAATCTATATAAATACCCCTCGAGCTAAGCAGGCCGGGGAGGGTCCTATCACACTCTCAGCCTTAATGTGAAACCTGATAGCAGCCAGACTCTGCATCACACAGACACTAATTAGCCACTCGTCTCATCCTCTGACCAGAGCCTTGTTGGAATAGCAGCGCCAATGTAATAGTGTTGGCTGGTTACAGCAATTAGTCATTACATGCAACCTGTGGCCTCGGCTCTTAACTGGCTGGTTTGCCCCCTCCAGTCAGTGGAGCAGCACGAGTCTATCAGTCTTGTTTTGTTTTGAGATTTTTTTAAAAAAAATTTTTTCCATCTGTTCTCCTACTCATGCATCCGTATCCCTAACTGCATTTTATCACTTTCAGATTTATTTCTCAACGTTTGAAAGCCCATTGCTTCAAATAAGGTTTTTAGTGGATTTACTGTATTAATCACCAATATGACATTAGTGGCATTTTAGACTCCCTGCAGGCATGATGGCTCAGTCTCTTAAAGGGCATGTGAAGCACCATTGCCGCCCACAAGCTTTTATGACTAAAACATCCTGGGGGGAAATGGAAACCTGTGCTATTTAAGCAGCTTGGGGGGGGGGGGGACTGGAGAGCAGCCTCAGACAGCTCAGTATGGATAGCTTGTGTGGTAGACACTGCAGCTGTCTGCAGTGGCAGCTTATAATGGTGTGTGTTGTGATGAGGCTTAAAGGAGCAGCATGTGTCCTCCAAGGGTTTCCCTCATCTTCAAACGGCTGATTTTTGGGTTGTATTGGAAAAGATTGCAATTGTAGATCCATTTATTGGATGAGTTGAAACAAAGTTCTTCACTTTGGCAAAAGCCTAAAGTCTTTCATGCATGTCCAAAGCCAAAGTAACCAAAAGGGTGCACAGTTGCTCCATCTGCCATCGCATGACCAAGGATAACATTTTGTTGCTTTTTTCCCCTGACTCTAGTCTATGTGACAGCAACAGCTGCCCAAATAGTCTTGGTGTAGTGAGGATGGGACACAAATAACATGAAACATGTGGGATGTAGCGAATGAATATGCAATTTATAGTTATTATTAGTACAAAGTATTCACATCTGTTTGATATTCTCTCCCTGTAGGGCACACATTTCACACACTGGATACATGGTCATGGCTGGGAGGGTCACACTGCTTCCATTTTTATGTCTTTTCTTGCAGGATTGAGAGACTTTTCAGACCCATTTTTTTTTCCCCTTCATAAAAGCGCCTATTAGAAATCTCGCAGACAGCGTGCACTCTTAGCTAATTTGACCAAGTAGATGTGGAGTTGCACTCAAACAGTCTAAGTCAGGGGTGGCCAACCAGTCAGAGACTAAGAGCCGCATTTTTTACTGTGTTACCACAAAGAGCCACATTTTTTGAAAAATGAATGAATTTTCTCCGTTCCATCCGTCTGTTCTTGACTCGCTCTCGTCTCGGTCACGTGACACATCAACACTGATATTAAACCCACGAACCGAGCAAAATGAGTCAAAAACAGACGTGTTTGGAAAGCTTCTTCCCAGTGACGAGACGGAAGAAGAGGCTGTGACCACTAAAAAAAAAGAAAGCTGCATTTTGAAGGCATGTTTAAGCGTTACCATAGCGACCAGAGAGCGTTAGGAGGCAGAGAGGATGTTACGTCAGGAGGACGCTGCTAATAAAGTTACACACAAGTACACAGTGGATTCAAGTTTATTATTTTGTTTACTAAATACCACAGAGTCTGTGTTAGTTAGTGATGGGAAGTTCGGCTCTTTTCCGAGAGCCGGCTCCTTATTTAGGATCTTTTGTAGCCTATATTTTACCTTAACTTTGCAAAAAAAAAAATCATGGTTTATGTGTTGAAAACCCTTTTGCTTTCAATGTTTTTATGAGAGACCTTATAATTGCCTAATTCTTTGCATTTATTCTGTGACAAAACCACTTTTACATTTGTTTATTTCAATTTTTTATTGCATTTATAAGCAGCGAATGGAAAAAAAACTTGGAGTCAGCTCTCACTTGATGCGAGCCGGCTCTTCTGATTCATTACAAAGAGCCGGCTCTCAGAGCCGATGCTTGTGCGCATGGCCCATCACTAGTGTTAGTTGTATTATTTTATATTGTAGTATTTATCCGCCACACCTGAAAGGCTGGTCCGTGAAAATATTGTCTGACATTAAACCGGTCCATGGAGCAAAAAAGGGTTGGAGACCGCTGCTGTATTGAACTTAAACGAGCGAAAAAATAAAATAAATAAATAAATAAAATTGGTATGAACGTAAGAGCCGCATGAAACCAGACAAAGAGCCGCGGGTTGGCCACCCCTGGTCTAAGTAACAGATAGAAAACAGAGCAACATGGCAGCCGACAAGTACATGTATGTGAATGAGACTGTGTAATGTAAATATAACTATTAAACTATATGAGTGGTACCAATCTCTCAATGGGCTTTTGTTAAGATTTGTAAACATTTTGCATTTTCTGTCAAACAGTATGTCAGGAAAAAATCCAGCTGTTCTCTAAGCTTTGTGGAAGGAGGAGCTTTTTTATGGATTTAAGTTCTCAGTACAACATAATATTCAGATACAGATGCCAAAGACGAAGGTTGATCTTCAGTGTTGCTTAGATACAAAACAGACTGCTTAAAAGTGTTGCCTGCAGCTGAGGATTCCATCACTGGTAAATCTTACGATTATTCCTTTTCATTAGGCTGAGGTTTAAGGGTCATGGTTGATTTGTTTGTCAGCAGTATGCAGAATTTTCTTTGTCTCGGAGCTTGGTTGAGAGTTAGAGAAATGCTAACAAAAGAATACATTTTGCTGCAGAGATGGGTCACTTGGTGAAGGATGCCTGCCCGTTGTGCCATTCTTTTAAATGTATTAATCATTTAGTCTGTGAAATGTCAACCAATACTGACAAATCTCCTGGTTTCTCAGAAGCCACATTCATCTCGTCATGTCCAGCCAATGAACAAACCGTCATTTTAATGTCTTTAATGTTGTATTTGTTCATTATTTGGATGAACATCAGAACTTTTTTTTTTTTTTTTACCAGGTCTTTGAATAGGGCATAGTTTGACTTTACAATGAGTTGGGAGTAAATGGAGCTTTGTATAGTCATGAATCTATCATAAACGTTTTGATCAGCCCCATCCTAATCTTGTATTTCAGCTGAAAAGCCGAATGTCTTATCTCTCGGATTTGAAGAAACCACCCAGCAGGCCTCTGGAGGCAGGAGGCTGTTAGTTTGGGACATGGAGTCACAGTTGGAGATGTTTGCTGGCATTCACACTTAAGGGAAGAGGGAGCTGGGAAAGAGGAGAGAAGTGGAATACAGCCCATTACCTAAGCAGGCTGTCCTTAGACCTACTTCATGGCCCCAAGAGGGGAGATGGAGCGTGCCTCAGTGTGTGTGTTGGTTCGTGAGTGTTTGTTTTTCGGTGCTGCAGGGTGTTTTTATGTTTTCCTGTGTGTGGGGTTTTGCACTGTAATGTGCTGTCATATGCAGTCAGTCTTTGTTTGTGCTGTGTGTCTTTGATGCAGCTGCTTGACACTATGAATTGCTTTCAGCAGATATTGACTAATGTGTATGAAATCAAAGGTCAAGCGCCTAGTTAACTTGGCTTCCCCTGGCTTGTTTAGATACCACTCAGTGAAAATTCTATGCGGTCTCCATCGGTGGTTAACCTCCAAAGGCCTGCTTGTGCACCTTCTTGATCGGCTTTGGGAATCCTCTCTTTGTTAACCTGTGTGTGCAGACAGTAAGGGCATTGTTGAAAATACTGTTACTTGCTCAAAGGTCATACAACAGTAATTTGAAGTTTGGGTGCAGTAGAAACAGCATTGGAATATATTTTGGTGTTGTTGAAACTGTGAACTCTAAATAACTGCCAACTCCAAAAGATGTTGGCAGCTGTCGGTGTAACCTAAGATTACTTGTACTTCATGCAGCCTTAGAAGGTTAGAGGTATGTGGTCTGACTCCTCAATAAGCTGTTAGAATATCCTACATCAACATAGTATTTCAGCCAAGTCTGACAGGAAAAAAAAAAAGAGTACCGCATACTCATACTTCAGATTGATTAGTTTCTACAGACTCTATAGTAAACTGTATTTTTGGGAAAGTGTTACAAAAGAACACCTGCATCACTTTTAAGAGATGACAATGCGGTTGGGGGGATGGATGGAGCTACATACTTGACTTTGAAATATCATTTCAGGATTCATCTTTTTTTCCTTGTGCTTTTCAGTTGCTGTTTAATGGATGTTTTACATATTACAAACTACTTGGTGAAGGTTATGCATAAAAGCTTATGTTAACGATTAGGAAAACAACGTGACTAAAACTCATTGTATTTACATGTCTCACTTTAAAAATGTCCTTTCTTTCCATGGATTATTGTGCTGCCAAGTCCAGCCTCTGTGGGTAAAGACACAAAACATGCTGGAGAAACAAAGCAGATGGCAGACTGGAATACATCATTTTAGAAGCCGTGCTGTGTGACATAAACCTCCAGATTTTATGCTTTATTAGCATAAAGTTTTCAGTTTTTTTTTTCAGAATGAACCAACACTGGCAGTACCCAAAATTCCCATTGTTATGTTTGTCAGTTTCGAGAGAAGGCTCCAATCTATTTACCTGATGGATTGGATGCCGACAAGGTCGCACATTTGTCACAACAAAGTGACAGTTTGAGTGTGTGGCTGCTGCATTACACTCCTGTAAAGATGGTGAGGATCACACTGTTCAATATAGACACGGAAACGGAATGACTTTACATTTTGAACATGTGACGCGAAGCTCGTCCTCATCCATCACCTGCCGTGTATATGATCAGTATATCTTGAGTCAAACGAGTGTGGACTCGAATGCTGATAAAGTCATTTTTTTTCTATCAACGCGGTGGCCAGATGTGATTTTATGCTTCCTTTATTTCCCTCCTCTTGCTCGACGTCTCTATTCCCTTTCATGTCTCATTCTTTTTTCCCTCTCCACAATTTACTCCTCCATAGTGTATGAGCCGAGTCTTACATGCTCCACCTGACTCGCTGTAGTTTTGGGGGGGGTGTCACAAACCCACTTTAAAGGGCTGACAGACTGTTTTGGACTCCCTTTTTGTCCACCCGTCTTTTTCTCTTTAATCTCTGTAAGCTGCCTCGGAGCTCTTTTGATCTCAACTTTCCTCCTCACCTGAGGGCTGTGTGCTCGGGGCCTTCTGCGTCTGTTTGCATGGAAGAAGACATTTTGGCTGCTTTAATGGAAAGTGACCACTGATTAAAGGGATACAGAGATATATGTTGAGTCACAGTAGTTTGTCAGTGGTACTGACACAAAACTCTTGTTTAATTTTGGTGGTGGATGTGACTTCTTGCAGGTACAGTTTCAGTTTGCTGTGGCGTTGAATGATTTTAATTTCTAGCCCACCTCATCAATCAGACGGTACAAAACTGGATGGCTTCAAAAAACCTCTCTATGGTACAATTGTTGGTTGAACAGTGTAATTTGAAATACATTTTTCCCACCTTACATTGTTATTTACTGTCTGCCAAAATAAATCCTAGATCAAAAAATGAAAATGTCAAGATATTCCATCGGCAGCTCTCCTGTCGGCACCGACTCTCCCCGTCTCCACATACAGCCGCTGTCCTGATGGAAAGAATCCCAGATAGGTGTCAGGAAGATGTGCGGCCTTTTTGTCAAAATGATGCTTGTGTGCAGGACAGCATGACTGGAAATCACTTTCATTGGCCCCACGAGGCCAAAGTTGGATTGATTCTCTGTCTCGCCTGTTTCTTTGTTTACCTTGTCCCTCTTCTTATCCCACATTGAGCTGCAATCTTACAAAAACACTGAGAAGCAAAGGAATAATTCATTTATTTAAGTATGCTGAAGTCTGTAGTAGGCTGAATGTTAATACATTACATTACATTACATTACGGTCATTTTGCAGACGCTTTTAACCAAAGCGACTTACAATAAGTGCGTTCAACATCGGTAGGCAAAAGAACTTCAGGTCACAAGAAATCATAAGTGCATTTCCTTCTAATACCAAACAGCTAAGAGCAAAACTAGTGCTAGAGTAAGTGCGATAACCAACCAGCCTCTCACCAACTGCACACCAGTCACAGCGGGGTGGGGATGCAAACCCTGGTTCGGGTAGGGGAAGAAATAAAAGAGGTAAGAAAAGCAGGACTGGGATTCAAACCCTGGTTCGGGTAGGGGGTAATGAAAATATAGAGGGTGCCAGTGGTGGAGGAAACAATAAGTGCGTAAGGAACTAGGACGGCGCAGATGCTGTCCTAAGAGGGCGGATCAGGGTAGTTTTTCCTGAAGAGGTGGGTTTTCAGCCTACGGCGAAAGATGGGCAGCGACTCAGCTGTCCTGATATCAGTCGGGAGATCGTTCCACCATCGGGGTGCCAGAACAGAGAAAAGCCGTGACCGTGTCGATCGTGCGCAGGGACCCCTGAGTGACGGGGCAGCCAGGCGCCTGGTGGCCGCAGAGCGAAGTATACCAAATTAATGTTGGCAGCAGTTCTAAGTACGGAAAGCATCCGAAGCGTAATACCTGCATAAAGAGTTTGATCTAAGAAAAGGCCGGTTTGGTTCTGAAACTAGTGATGGATGTGTTTCTCTATGATGGAGACCAAAGAACTTTTCGTTTTGACTCTGGCAGTTTATTTTCTTTTTTAATCTGCATTCGTTGGAAGTGTTTTATTGCACTTACATTAACAGAATAGTTATAAACTAGTTATAAACGTCACTGTTCTGCTGCAGTCCTCTCCTTCTCTTACAGACACTCCACAGCAGAGGAGAAGAAAAAGTACTTTGCTTTGAACTCCCAAAGGCTACATTTATGGGAATTTTTGCCACTGAGGGAACCACTACTTTAAAAGTGGTTAAAGTAGCTTGTTTGCTCCCATTATTTAAAGTTAAAGGATTATTTCACAGATTGGTAACTTGACATTCTTACTTAGGCCTAAAAAAAAAAAAGTTTGGTTCCTGTTGGTTGTCAGTTGATGTCATGGGTAGGTAGGGAATTTATTTTATTTATTTATTTATTTTTTTCCAGTGGCAGCGAGTGATAGGTAGATTTTTTTTAATTTATTTTTTTATTACAGCAGCAATGGATACTCCCAGCATGTTACACACACACACATTTTTATGTGAACAACATATGTAGTCGATACAACCTGGACCATTGGCATTGAAGACATCTCAAGCAATATTTCATAAATAAATGTAATAGTTTAGTTAAAGTGTCACTCTGGTGTTCTGTGACTCATAGCCCTGTTGTCCAACATTACTGCCTGCTTCTACTATTCTGCCAAACACAAAACAATTGAAATATTTTTATATATATTATGTAGCCTATATAGATTCATAAAAATGATGATGATAGTATGATATGAAAAATATCTTATTTTTTGCAAAACATGGGCATGAAAACGAAACTTAGAAAATCGGCTCGGCGCATGCGCAAAACCACAAAGTAGCAATTCTCGACAAGTAGGAGAAATCGACTGAACACCGGCTGCCGACACAAATGAACAAGTGCACTGCTTGACTTCTTCAAGGACATTTTCGAAAGATTTCCTACCCAATCTTACAATTTAGTTTGTCACGCTATTGCATGGAGAAACAATGGAGACCACGCATATATCCATCTTTCTCCCGCAACCATATAACACGCGCTACCGACCCAGTCTGCATGCAGATCTCACGTGAAGTCGTTGTTTTCCCGAGAGCATGCGCTCATCCTTGTACAGGATGAAGAGGTGCTGTACATAAACGGAATTATAGTTTGCATTAAAAAAAAATGTATTTGTGTTCTTTTTTTTTTTTTCTTCCCCAAGCTCATAAAATAATTTGGGTCGCACGTAAATTGACAGGGTCGGTCGGAAACCGGAACCAAAAAAATTTTTTTTTAAGCCCTATCATCATGCAGTAAATGTATGGCTTACTAATTATCATTTAAATCTTATCTATCTCTACTTCAGTTAGCTCCGATAGTGCCTGTTATAAAGCTACATTAAGGAAGCATGAAATTAATGCCTTTTCATGCATATGTGAATAGTCATGTAAATGTAATCCGAATGTAAACACAACATTGCTAATTCAAAGCCCAACACGGCCCGAAGCTGTGCTCCTTTCTGCTCTGTCGCTAATGTCAGAACGTTTTGAGAAAACAGTTTTTCTATTGTTTTCCTCCTTGTTGTGCTGTGACCCCTAAACCTGTTTACTGCTGTTTTTAAAAATTAAAGTTTTGTTCCGCTGAGGCCTGGTAATGTCTAACTTCCAGCTGCCAGCCACGCCTCCCTCTAGGGGTGGGCGGTATGCACGGTGTCATACCTTATGCGGTATTTTTCACCAACGGTAGAGATTTTTTTTGCCATACCTTATACCGCAATAGCTCATGAGTCCTGTAGATGGCAGTAATGCAAAGTTTCGAACATCCGCTTGGATATGACGGGCGACAGTAATCGCAAGACAAGGTAACAAGAGTGATTTGTTTTACCACCTGCGGGCTAACCATGCTCCGGAATATGAAACGAGTCAAAGCCGGTGTTCTGTCGATTTCTCCTACTTGTCGAGATTTGCTACTTTGTGGTTTTGCGCATGCGCCGAGCCGATTTTCTAAGTTTCGTTTTCACGCCCATAATGTTTTGCTACCCTGCGTCTCAGCTGGTGTGTAAAGGTAACATCCTCAAAATCCTGATTATTTTCTCTTTTGGAAGACATGCAAAGTAATAAAAAACTTATCGTATTAACAAGCAGCTTAACATGCACAAATGGGGTGTCTGAAACATGACGCATATTTGAGCATGTTGAATAAGTGGAAGGCGCCTATGAAAGTTACGTTATCCAAGAGGCAGCGGCTTTTCTCACAGAGTTTATTCGAGGAAATGTACCTTTTCTTATTTTTTAAATATAAATATAACATATATATTTTTTATATTTCCTGTGTTTTCTGTTTTGCACAATACATTTAATTTAATATTGCTGCAAACATCCTGATTGAAAGTGTTTATTTGGTGCTATGGTAACCACTGAGAAACTGTTCCGTTGTAGTTTATATACAAAAGTACCATACCGCGATATATACCGTATACCGTCAGTGGCTCAAATTTCACCGGGGTATACATTTTAGGCCATACCGCCCAGCCCTACCTCCCTCCTTGATTTGGTGTTGCTTTGGTAAAGCAAACCCTGCATGAACAACAGAATCCTTACCCGTGGTTCTCATGGCGACTGTTTCCTTGCGCAGTGTAGTGATTATTTGTCCATTTAAAAAAAACAAACTAAACTTTAAACTGAACAAAATCAAAAGGCCACTGATGCACCATGGGGGATGTGGTTTAACGCAGGCAAAAGGTGATGAATGTCCAAGCTGAATTCTTGCATTTTCTGATTTATTTCAAAATAATAAAACAAATAAAAGAACAAAGAAAACCATGCCTGCTGCTCTCTCCTTTTCCCTCATTTAAAAACCATTGGCCCACCCAGGTGCATGCTGGTACTCCAGGTACCTACCAACACAGTGTGACCCAATTACCAAAATATCCTAAACAAATAACTGACAAAGAATATTAGCAAAAAATCTAATCTAAATAAAGCACTGAAATTAATCAAATAAAGTTACTCATAATTAGCAAATTGAATTTACAACTAGAACCAAAAAAACAAAAACTAACTTTACAAATAGCTCCTACAAGCAGTTAGAGGCAGTTCAATTTGTCATCGACCTGCACTTCTTTGTGTCACTTACCTCTAAGTGAACTGTTAGTGCAAAAGGACAGACTGGTCATGTTCAACCTTTTTGCTGCAGAGGGACACCAGTCATGAAGGACAGCAGTATAAAAACAGCAAGCACCATGTTCCCATGTCAACACTTGGAGGATAAAGAGTTTGGGTGGCGATGACACATTTCATCTGTTGAAATTAGTGTTTACTGAAAACAAAAGTCTTCAATGACAGAAATATTTAGGCTAAACTTTCCTCTAAGAGCTCATAGATCAGTGTTTCCCGCAGCGCATTATAGTTAAGGCGGCCGCCTTAGCAAACTCGCACTGCCGCCTTGCCAACGTTCCCGTTTTTTTTTTTTAAACCGAAGTAATAATGCTTTGCCAGGCTCAGACATTAAAAGACAGCATTGATAATATTGAATTGCGACACCTACTGGTTGTTAATGTAAATAGTTAATAATGTAAATAAAAAAGTGTTACAGCTCTTAAACAGCTTCGTTATTGCTCTAACAGCCCCCGTCCCATTCCAAGTACCCCCCCCCCCCCCCCCCCCCCCCGCCACCCGACGGAACGCTATCCACGCAAAACCCCTGGTCCTGGCTGACGACTCACCACCTTGACTAAGCAATTTCCTGCGGGAAACACTGTAGATGAATATTTTATCATTTCTAATCCTTCCTTGCAGTAACTAGGTTTACATACAAAAAGTTTATTTCATTGGTAAAAGAAAAGTGAGTCAGTTTACAGATATAACCCTGTTTTATTCACTTTATTCCGTTCTGTTCATTCACTACTGGGAGCTGGGGGTTAAAAGTCTTCTACAGTCTTTTCCAAGACTTTTAGCTGTTCTCCGTCTAATAATATCTTGCTAAGTTTGTGTCAGCACTGTCTTTTTTTTACTTTCTCTCTTCAGCATGGCCTCACAGCTCTGCTTTGGCAGTTGTTGCTTTCCCCTCATATCCATTATTCAAGGAGCAGTTGCTTGGATGTCCACAGATCTGGATACAAACTCCATTCTGAGATACCACATGCACCATTGTAGCAAGGCGAGCACCATTAGTTACTGCCTCTATCATGTCATGCAACAACAACATGCCCCGCACTGCTGGCGTTGATAGCAGCTCGTGTTCCTGAGTGCATCCCTGTAAAGTGATTATGCTCGTTCACCGTCGGCATCAGTTGTGACGGCAGAAGGTCGGGACTGGTGGTGTGCTGACAGCAGGGGAGCTGTAGTGTTTCATCTGGGATCTGCGTGCACATCTGCCCAGCGTGAGCACGACTGGCAGAGTACAGCAGGGTTCGCATAGTTTGGATGCGTGAGATTTTGTTCCAGCAACACCCAAAATGGTAGCGTTTCATGCCTGGCTGACTGCATCATGGGGGCAAGATGGGTCGAGGTGGCAGAGAGTCCGTGAAAGTGGGTGTGTGGTTGACAGAGCAGAATGCTACTGAACAGGATTCATTAGGGTTAGGCATTGCTGCTGATTTCCTGGATCAATTCAATTCCAATTCACAGGGGTTACGGTAGACCCTGTGCTCTGTCACACTTACTCCTCGGGTCAGTTTAGAGACGCCAGCACACCTAACATGCTGTCCTGTCCTCACCAGTTTGCCTTTTATTCAGATGGATCTGACAGATCTGACAGATCTAATTTCAGTTTTATTTCTGAAGTGAATATGAATTTATCTGACAATCTGTCTGTCAAAAATCTGTCAATCTGTGACATGTCAGTCTTTGCTAAACTGAATTTAACAAAACAAAGGTATGCTTAAGAAAAACTATTTTTTACCTTGAGGTAACTGTCGGGGTCACCTTATCTTATGTGGATCAAAATATCAGAGCAGCTTAAATGAGTCTTGACTGGATATCACAGAAATAAGTTTGTTACTGTTTGTGAATACTGATCAGCCATAACATTAAAACCACGACAGGTAAATAATTAACACTTGTCATCTTGATCCAGTGCAGTATTCTGCTGGGAAAACCGGCATCCTGGGACTCACATTGGATTTCACTTTGACACCTGCCTTAAAATTTCTGTGGACCAACCACCCCCCCACAGCCAGACAGCATGGCAGCACCACTTTCTGCAGAGGGACCCACAGGGCCCTTTGCTAAGCTCCTGGTACAAGACACTCCAGCACACCTTCAGATGTTCTTTGACCTCATCTTGAGCTCAGATCAGAGCTCTTTTGGCAGGATGAGGAGAGCACACTCTATATTAGGCAGGTGGTCATAATTTTATGGGTGATCAGTAACACTGTACACCCTGTATTAATTAGCTTTCAATGCAAATAAAGGTTTTAATGCTATCAGCAGGGGTTTTTTGCCCACTGCCAGAGCAGAGAGGAGTTAATACGATCAAATTATCTGTCAAAAGTTCCATCATAATTCTGCCAGATGGCAGCCCCCCACACACCAAATTCAAGTTGAACCCTTATGTTTGTAATGATGGATTGAAAGGGACCACTCGCAGTGT